>NW_028261383.1:155868122-156563122 GCF_051295495.1 Thamnophis sirtalis | reverse complement strand
GGCGCCATCTTGTTTTCTGTTTCTGCACATTTTTTTAGTACTGTGCATGCACGCATAGCATGCATGAAGCATGCACACTCAGAGTGTCCCTGAGCAAACCAGCAGTTGCAGCAGTCAGAACCCACCCCTGCAGCAGGGCACTTGCACACTTTTCTACCAGTGTTTAAATTTGTGTCATCCGTTTCTGATGTCACTTTCCCCCTCACTCACCCCCACCCTGCCGCAAAAAAGTATGCTTATTTTGTTGTTTCCGAGGACCATTCTGAGCATGGGAAAAGTTCAATACACATGATACAGCTAGACTGTGAGAGTGAACCTGACCTAGAGCTGCTCCTTCTCTTCTTGTGTTGAGTTTGCACTCTATCAGCCCCCTGAGACCTATCACTTTCAACAACCAAAGGCAAAGAGGCGGTTTGTGGAGGTGTTCAACATTTTCAGAAGAAATGCTCATGTCATAAAATATTGAGGCAAACTGCTAATATTGGACACACGGGGCTTCACAGTGAGAGTAACAGAGATAAGACACTGTGGGGATAAGTTACTGACTTGCATAGGGTTTCATTCCTGTAATGGCTGTTCTGCTGTTTCCTGAGTGTTTTTGGTTTCAAATTGTCTATAAAGTGCAAGAACAATCAGTTTCATCCTGTAGCACAGAGGCCTCCAACTTTTGGGGCACAGGGGCTGGTTCCATGAAAAAAGATTTTTCCTTGGACCAGAGGGAACGTGGTTTCGCGTGCTGCCTGCATCCCACAGATGGGGCTTCACTTGATTGGCATGGCCCAGTTTCTGGCATGCAGCGACCTGGTGCCGGTCCATAGGCTGGGGTTGAGGACTCCTGTTGTAAAGGATATGGAAGTTGCATATTTATAGTAACCCACAAGATTGGAGGGAAGAACATCTTCAGAATGTGTCTATATGAGTGAGGCTAATCACACTGTGTTTTATTTTAACCTGATCATTATCTTCCCATCAGGGACTTTTCACAGGAAGACACATATGATCCGTCCCACACATATAACTATGTTCTCACTTACTTCCCTCTAGCACAAGATCACAACACATTGAAGTGATAATTGCTAGATGGGTTCACAGAGTGAGTGGGTGGAGAATCAAAAATGTTTTGAGTTTGTGACCTGGTCCTTAAGGGGGGAACAATTATGGGTTGGACAGAATCTCAGTTCTCTTATGACAGGTCTCTCCATTGCTCTTGGATGGGGCAGTTGGAAAGCCTCAGCCACCATCTGACTTTCCTATCCGTCTCTCCCTTCCTATTCCAGTTGCCCAGAAGATTGTGAACATGAAGAAGCAACAGCAGCTGCTTGCATCCTGCAAATCTTTGCCCAGCACACCCAGCCATTCAGCAGTTTCTACACCGGTGGGTGGCAGCTACTCTGTACAAATGCAGGCCATGTCTTTTTCTTCCTTTCAGGAATCATGTTTCTTCAGAAAGGGTGTAAATGTCCCCAGGTCGCTAGCATCTTGGAAGGAAAAAGCTGGCTTGGTGGAAAGACACTGGGTTCTCTTCTCAGAGATTTAAATCCCTTCCATGTGGGTCCTGTGCAAAAGGTGAAAAAGAGGTCCAAAGGACCCACAGATTGGAGAAATGTCTGCCTGTAGTGCAATTGCAACACCAGCCCAGTTGCTCAGGCAAAAGAATTAAATAAATTGGAGTGGAGCATTGTGGCTTTGCAACAGACAGATTGTATGTGGACTGCAAATAATTTGGATCATATAATCTATATATATTCAGGTGTGGGAAATATCCTTAAACTTAGCTGCCATAATGCCAGTTAGGTAAAGTTTGAATGAGAGATGCATTATGGGTGTGGCTGCACATGCACATTCGGCGACAACAAAAAGGTTAGCCATCTCTGACCTAAGTGAATGCTCATGGATATTCAAAACGAAGTAGAACTATGTATGAACACTTAGCAATCAAGGTGGTCGCTCTCATACTGGGGCTTTCCTCCTTCCCGTAGACCTAAGTCTTTCTGGATTCTTTTCTAGGCGAGTAATGGTGGCCATACAAGTGACTACTCTTCATCCCTTCCTTCCACACCCAATATCAGTCATCGGGAGCTGCGCAGTGAGGCTTCAGCTATAATTGGCACACCCAGCTCCCTGCAACGTGGGACCAAACGCCGGACCAGTCTGTTCACTGTGAGTTTCTTCCAGAAGTCCATCAGAATGGAAGACTAGGGAGAGAAAGCCAAGGGCTGGATGACCTTAGTCAGGTCAAACAAGATACAGTCATTATAAGGGCATTTGGCCAGATTCCAGCTGTTCATTGATTTATCCAGGGTAAAGGAAAGCTGCTTTCCTCTCCTAGTCATTTAGCGCTTTGGGATGGATCTATCTCTGCCTGCGTTCTTGTAGAAGGCAGCTTCCAATCTTGATAGCTCTTTTCTGGATTCTATGGTCTCCTGACCCTCTTTTCAAAGATGATCTAATGATAGACAAGCTCAGCAGCTGAGTTCTCATGGCAAAGTCAATTATAAACATGCTAAGCTTGACCACTTATCATAAGTTCAGGGGTGAGCAGGGGTGTCAAACTCATGGTCTAGGGGCTGAATCCAGCCCACGGGGTGCTTAGATAGGGCCTGCGGGGCCACCCTGGAAACAGTGATGGATCGGCCCACGCTGCCTCTGCCATCGAAAATGGAGCTCAGGAGGGCTGCATGCAGCACTCCCAAGCTCTGTTTTTGCTGGCAGATGGTTGCAGGAGGCCATCACAGCCTAAAACAGAGTTTGTGACGGCCACAGAAGGCATTCCCAAGCTCCACTTTTGCTGGCAGAGGGCTGCAAGAGGCTGTCACAACCAAAACGGAGCTTGGGAGCCCATTTTCACTGGAAGAGGACTCAGGCCACCCCATCCCTGACATGGGTGACATCAAACTGGCCACACCTGCCTTGGCCACACACCCCGCCCCCAAGGTGAAACACAACCCTGATACGGCCCTCAATGAAATTGAGTTTGATACCCCTGGTCTAGAGTATTGTACAAGCCCAGCACGTTTGGCTATTGTTCAGTGTGCAGCACACACCCTAGAAAAATAGTTAATGAAGTAATCAAATATGGTGTGAAGTTGTCTCCATCATTCCTGGTATCCAAAATGCTTGAAGCCTCTTTCTTTAACACTTCTTAGCCTGTTCCTAGCTTGGTGCCTTTTGTGGTCAGATTCCTGTATCAGAATCTGTGATGCTTATTATTCACTCAAAGCAGCACCTATTTTAAAAAATTGTTCCTGGGACACATGGCATTTCTCAGGAGGTCTCAAGAAAGAGATAA
The DNA here is from genome assembly GCF_051295495.1 of Thamnophis sirtalis. Taxonomy (NCBI): domain Eukaryota; kingdom Metazoa; phylum Chordata; class Lepidosauria; order Squamata; family Natricidae; genus Thamnophis; species Thamnophis sirtalis. The sequence goes on along the minus strand of NW_028261383.1, from coordinate 156,559,833 downwards.
ATAATGCTGAAGATTAAAAACAAATCTTTTTACTGATATGGTAAACTTGCTCATTGCTATCAATCTCTCTCTCTCTCTGCAATGCATGTATGTTGAAGAGTTTTGGGTATATTTTGGGTAATTCACGTAAGTCAGTGCTAGACAGGTAAATATTATCCCTAAAGCGTTGGGTGGGGGCAGATGTTTATCAAAGAAAGTTTTCGCAAAAGCAATTCATAAGTTTGCACTCTAAAAGGTATCCTAAGGCTACAGCCATTACAGGATACACCTAGGATTAAGTCTTGCTGAATCCCAGTGGGGAAAAAAAACAGACTTCAATAAAACCTACACATTGTGATCTCAGAAGCAGGTAACAAAAGCACCATTTTCAATTCCCATTGTTCTCTTCACTTTCAAGTGTATCTGATGGTGAGAGGCAGTGAGACTTGTTCCAGATCCAATGTCTAGAGAATCACACATCCCTGGTTTATAAAATATCTGAGTTCACATGATGCTGTTTCTAAGCCAGGGGAAATCAACCTGATGCCCTCCTTTGGCTAAAGGCTAATGAAAGCCAACGTTCAAAAAAATCTATATTGTATTACAATGTGTACCCCATTTTTAAAGTGAATTATTTTTATAGAAATGTCTCCTGATAAAGTAGTGGGATTCAAGTAATTTAACAACCGGTTCTCTCCCCTAATGACCAGCTGCGTAGGCGTGCCTCAGTGGTCATGTGACCGGGTGGGCGTGGCCAACTCAACATCACTCACGTCAATAGGCGCTTCTCCTTAGCTGTTACAATGTAATAAGGGCTAACCAAAGAGGCAGTTTCTATAAGCAGGGCAATAAAGATTAGGCTAGAAACAACCCCAGAAAGTTTCCTTCCTGCCTTCCTTACAGGATTAGCCCTGTAAAGTGGAAAAAAGAAAAGGAGATTTCTTCCAACAACCGGTTCTCTGAACGGCTTAGAAAGTTAACAACCGGTTCTCTCGAATAGGTGCGAACTGGCTGAATCCCACTACTGGTACCAACACTGCATTTTGGCATGATATTGATTTGTGCAGTGATGGCTTGTTCGGTAAATCATGGTTAAATAAAGCCATAGTTCAGCGCAATTCACAAATGAGGAGTCCTTGGTGCTCTCTGAGCTTGTTCGTTTTCTTGCAGATGTTTCATTACCCTAACTAGGTAACATCATCAGTGCTAGTAAGGAGTGCTGTTTGCTGTCAGTTTATATTCTGGTGTCTTGCCTGTCTGTGTGGGTGTGGGGTGATCTTAGGGAATCTTTGATTGAGCTGTTTACTAATGGCTCTTTGGCAGTTTATTGATTGGGGTATTGCTTACTTCATAGTTGACTTTGGAGTTAATTTATGCTGATCTGGTTGTTAATTACTGGTGGGGAGGCGCTGGAGCCTTTTTGTTCTCTTCTGGGCTAAAGTCAGCTGAGATATTTGAATTGTCTCCTTGTAGAATCGCAGAGGGAGTGATACAGAGAAGCGGAGCCTGGATAGCCGAGGTGACAACACGGGCAGTGGGAGAGCTATACCCATCAAACAGGTGAACCTTCCACTTTGGCTTGAGCACTGTTTGTCAGTCCTCTTAATGCTTTGCCTTAGCCAGGGAAGGCACAGGGCAATCTTCATTAAGTCTGAAATGCTACCCAAAGATTGCTTCATTTTTCCAGGCTTTGGGGAATTTTATTTTATTTTCCTTGCCTTCAGTTGTGTCTTCCCTCCAGTCAAAGCCGTTTTCTAAAACATCTCTGTTTCTAACTTTGCTTCAGCTTTTCAAATATCATCACGGCTTTCGTTCCTTCTTTAGCTGTTTTTAATTTACAATGTTTTGGCTTGGTTTTTAATCTTACTGTTTTCTTGTACTGTGTACGCTGTCCCAGCCGCTTTGATTTTAGGGTAAACAAAACAAATGAAACTCTGGCTTGGCTAATGACCGTTGTCTCTCCCGATAGAGCTTCTTGCTGAAACGAAGTGGGAATTCTCTGAACAAGGAGTGGAAGAAAAAGTATGTCACTCTGTCCAGTAATGGTCTTCTCTTCTATCACCCCAGCATTAATGTAAGTTCCTTGTCAGTAGAACAGAGTGTGACATGTGTCCCTAGATGATCTGATCTGATTCACAGAGTAAGCAAATTGGTAGGATTTTGATAGGAACCCTTGGGAGAAAAACACGGCTTTTGAAGCGAACTGGAAGCTTTCAGCTACAGGAAGCGTGTATCCATGCCCATTATTTTTATGCCAGGAAGAGAGCTACTAAAACCTTGAAATGCAGCCTTTCCTCAGCATAGCGCCTTTTAGAAGTGTTAGGGTTTCAGTTCCCATCATCTCTGCCCAGCCTATTTTTTCCTTATTATAATTAAGTCATGAAGGATCGGGTGTTGTATTCCACCGTATTGATTTTCGTTGCATTCCACGGGAATTTGGGGATGGGTTTATCCAAGGCAAGCGCTCTTTTACAGGAAAGGAATCTCAAATATATTACTGTATGCTCCATTTCATTGATCCCTTAAGTCAAAACTGATTGAGGAATATAGTGAAAAATCTCTGATTTGTGAAATGTGCAAGATGTCATTCGGATTTAACTCCTCTCCCCCTGGATCCACTTTCTTCCACCTACTTCCTTTGATGCCAAACCCCAGGATAGCTGGGAATTGTGGAAGTTGTAAATCAAATATATCCAAATGCACAGAGATAAGAAAGGATTGTTCTTGAGCAGTGATGGCTAACCTTTTTATCACTGCGTGCCGATACCTATAATGCAATGTGTGTGTGACACCCCCCCGCACGTGCCCTGCCCCCGTACATGTGTGCGTGACCCCCTGTGTCTACCCCGCCCCCATGCATGCATGCACAACCTCCTCAACCCTCGCACATATGTGCACTCACCCCACACGTGTGTGTAACCCCCCTGTGCTCCCCAGCCCCCATGCATGCACACATGACCCCAACATGTGCGCCCAACCCTCTGTGCATGCACACTCATCTCCCGCATGTGCCCAAGCCCCTGAGCATGTGTGGCAGGGACCCGAAAATCAGTTGGTGGGAAGTGCACGCACATGCATGGTAGAGCTGGGGCAATGGCTCGTGTGCCCGAAGAGAGAGCTCTGCATGCCACCTATGGCACACGTGCCATAGATCCGCCATCATGGTTCTATAGCTTGTCATTTTTTTGTGTGCACGATAATTGCCCTAAATGGCTGTGAAAATAGCATCTGACATGACCTGGAGAGAAATATAGGTTCAAGAGACACCTTCTCAGGTGAACCATGGAATCAGGCTGGTTAAGAATTCCAGAATGAGACCACTTCAAAAGCCCATGTTTGGCTGATGTCCAGCTTCCTAAGTTTTCCCACCTGTTCTTCCTGCCTCCCTAGGATTATATCCATGGAACCCATGGGAAAGAAATGGATCTCCTTCGCACCACTGTAAAAGTACCGGGCAAACGCCCACCCAGAGCCATCTCTGCCTGTGGCGCCTCCTCGAGTATCAACGGCCTGGTGAAAGACATGAGCAGCGTTGGAGTTGGGGACAGCAGTAGTAAGTGAGCTGTGCTATCTCAGGCAAAATAGACATAGGGAGAGAAGATTCAGCGGCTGGTTGGCATCACTGCTGTAAGAAAAGCTGCCAGGCTGAGTGGCAGGGCACTCTTATTGTGGCAGTGGGAAGTAAGACTCTGGTAAAACAGCCCAGGGAGGAATACTACAAGCTTTTTGCCAGCCAAGGTGTGTATATAATTACTTTGCGAATTCACACTGTGATTCATTGTGATGCCTTCATTTACAGTTTTCTGTGTAAGAGTAAGGAGGGAGAATCCCCTGCACTGTCCCTCCTCCTCGCCTCCTTTTGCACTACAATGTGCCAGTAGTCACACCTTTCTTTAGCCTTACTTGGCAACAGCCCACAAGAACATGATAGAAAGAATGTATGAAGAACAGGTGGTGTTTTTAAATGAGGGTATCCTCAAGCATTACAAAATTGTACCTGGGAGGAAGCGGGAAGAGAGAGAAAGCCGATACGATTAAGCACTGTTTGTTTTTCCCCTAGTGGGCTCAGGGTAAGAAGTTACGGCCAACCAGTTTATATAGATCACATCTACATACTTTTTGCACGACTGCATATTAATGTGCATATATCTGTGAGGCTACATACTTGGGAAGATTGTCAAGTGTTAGCATCACACTTTTCTTTAAATGCTTTTTGCTGAAAATGTGATATGGAATGACACCTCTAAGGAGAAGCTACCGGTACTTCAACTGTTTTCTCTTTCACACAAATTTGGCCAATAAATGAACCAAAGCCTTTGGCTTTTGGCCATTATTGCAGATTTCTCCTACTGTATGGGGAAAATATATCTATAATCAAATAGCAGTTTTTCTGATTAATGTTCAATCTGGACAATTAGCTGAACATCACACCAAATCAAATTTGACATAAAATTCCTAATGCTTCCTGTTTGAGTTGCAACATTAATTGAAGCAAGTGATTGTTCAAATTGAATTCATAAAGTTGGAAAGCCATGTGTTACCACCACTACCCCGAGCTCCGGTGCAGAAACTGTGCACAGTATAATAATCCAATAGTGACATCTACAGGAGACCTTCCCATTCAATACCAGCTGGGACATTATTTGGAAAAATGAAAAGTCATCTCAAATGACCACCAGTTTTTGCTGTCTGATTCATGGGGGGGGGGGAGACACTGTTTGGCCATAAATAAGACTGAGCAGTGGGATTAGTCCAGGTCACTTTGCTCAGAGATAGCCATCTGCAGGGATCTTGAAAGGTTCCTTTTCAGTTATAGCCTCCCTCCTCTGGAGTAGCTCACGCCCAGACATTAGAATGATCCCTTCCTTCCTGGCTTTTAGAAAGTCCATTGAAACCTGACTGTTCCATGAGACTGGAATGTTGTTCCTATTCCCTCTAGTGAGGAAGAATATTTTAATTTTTGGTTTATTGATTGTGATGGTGTCTCCTGGGAATTTAAATGTTTTTTCTTTTCCTATTGATTTGTTCTATTATTATTTTTGATATACCCATTTTTTTCAGAGTATAAGACACTCCGGAGTATAAGATGCACATTAGTTTTTGGGGTTAGGGTTAGAAAATAAAAAAAAATTCTGCCTCTGCCTACCAGCATCCATCGGTATTCATCTGGCTAGAATCCTTGCAGCAAACAGCCTGGTCAGCTTCAGCATATTATCACAGTCTGGTTTCAGCATGAGCAGCTGATTGGCGATTGGATTGGCCTCCCGGAATACTACCAGTCACCTGTTCCAGGCTGTGGGGATCACCACAGCCCATTGCCGCCTGTGTGTTGCATTTTTGGCCTCCGCACATCATGTTTTTGGCCTCTCTCTGTCACTTTTTTAGTCTCTGCACGCTCCATTTTAGACCTGTTCCAGGCTGCAGGGATCGCCACTGTACATCGCTGGTAATCGCCCACTTTTAAGAGGGGGAAGTGCATCATACTCCAAAAAGTATAATAACTATGATTAATTATTTGTTTGTCGTCTGAATTTCCAAAGATGCTGCTTAGAATCAATGAGAAAGGCTTATAAGCCTGAAAAAATAAGAATACTTCTTAAAAGATGGAGGGAGGGGGGGCTGTGACAGGGGATAATGCTGGTTTATCTCAACAATATCAAGATGGCAGCTACAAACATTTCTTCAGAATATCCTTAAAGGAACTAATTAATCCTTTAGTTGCGTCCCATGGAATGCTTCCACCACTGATAGCTAATGGGAGATGTGTTACTGTAGTCACTGGGAAATTGGAAGATGGCTTCAGGCTCAGTCCTAGGTAGGTTGAGATTCCTCTGAAGTTCAACATAAAAGCCCTGTTTGATTAACCACCTGCAGGTTGCTGGTGTCCTCCTCGTCCTTCAGCTCTGGTCAAAGAAATTAGAATCCCATTACAAGCTTTAACTTACTTCTGTGCGTAGGACTTTCATGCAGGAGACACCTGGTCGCCTTCTCAACTTCTGCATCTTAAAAGATCTCCAGTAAATGGGCACTTAAGATCAAACCTATCTGAGATGTCAAATATTGTAACAAGACCAAACCAGCTACACATTGATTCTAATAGGTGTGTGTGCTTATTCCTTCTTCTCCGTAGCTAGCCCTAGTCCGGGCCTGCTGAATCCTCCAGTTGACCCAGCAGTCAAGCTCTTAGGCAAACCAGAGCGTTTGCAGCGCTCGGTATCTTCTTCCAAAGCTGGTAAGTTTGGAACACAACAAGAAGCCCCTCCCAGGAGCAGAGAGGGTGCCAAGAAAGGCTAGCTTCTCTGACCCAGTGAGAACGATTAGCCAGCAGACACATCATCTGTTTCTCCTACCTGTTCCTGCAGAAGTATCCATGGCTGCAGAAGGACTATCCAGTCCTGGCAGCAGTGGCAAAGACCCTCCTCCATCTCCTATGATTGACAGAAAGAAACACAGGCGGAAGAAGCTCACCACACCATCCAAAACTGAGGGATCAACAGGGCAGGCGGAGGGTAAGAGGCCTCTGCTCTCAGGCATGATTTGGAAGGTTGAAAAGAGTCCCTTTTTAACTACAGTTTGGGCTGTCAACTGGGCATGTTAGAACATCTTGTTTTCCAAGGAAATAGACAGAAAAAGTAGAGCGGCATCTCTAGGGGGATTTTCCTCAGCTTGGTGCTCTCTCCACATTGAGGGCCTGCAGCTGTCAGAATGTTCAGTCGATATGACCAATTAGTGAAATGCTACCAGTTCACCCAAACCAGTTTGCCTGAACCGGTAGTAAAAAAAATACTACCGGTACAGGCGAACCAGTATTTCCAACAATTAGCTGTGACATATGATTTATATTAACTAGAATCATCAGATTTCCTGCTTTTTAGCTAATCTAAATCGTGTGTCACAGCTGATCGTGAGAAATCAAAGATCCTGCGCATGCGTGGAGGTGCGCACGCTCACATTTGCATGAACAGGTAGCGAAGGTAAGTTGATTTCACTCCTGAACCAATGGCCCCGCCAGCAGGGGATCTCGAGAGATCCATTCATTTAAAAAAAACAAAAACCTATGCATTAGAATGAAACTGTTTTTAACGCAGAAAAGGCTTTTCTCTCAGATGGCAATTAATGCTGGGCTGCCTTTCTAATGTGTATCTTTAAGATGTCTCTTTACAAAGCCAACCAATCAAGACATTGCCCTGCTACCGTTGACAGTAAACAGAGCCATTTGGGGGGGGGGCTATATTCCAGTTCATATATCTGCTGGGGTGTCAGGAGAGCAAAGACTCTCTTCTAGTGGGCAGATAAGAGAGTCTTGAATCAGGCAAAGTATTAGCCAAGTAGTCCTCGACTTACAAACATTCATTTAGCGACCATTCAAAGTTACAGTGGGGCTGAAAGACGGGACTTACAACCAGTCCTTCAACTTAAGACAATTGCAGTGCACTTATAAATCAGGGAAGGGCTGCTGGGGGTTCGCAGGAGTTGGGGAGAACTTCTAGCTAAGATTCTGTGCAGTTCGGAAAATCCTCAAATCCCACTTATGGCTGGCCCTGCCCACCCTACCCCACCCCTCACAGGAGTCCTCACGCAGCCCATTTTGGATGCAGGTAAGTGCAGGGTGTGTACGGAGGCTTGGGGAGGGCGAAAAACAGGCCTACTGGAAGTTTGGGGAATGGACCCATTTCCAGCCTCCGGAGCTGGGGAGGCCGTTTTCATTTCCCCTGGGGGCTCGAAGAAAGCCTCCAGAGCCCAAGGAAGGCCAAAAAAAAAAACCCGCCGTGATGGAGGAGGCTGACATGGCCACACCCACTATGGCCACGCCCATCCCACAACCGGGCAGAGAAGCCCTTGCTAAAAATTATGAAGCCCACCCCTGCTTACAATCACATGATCACAATTTCAGCGGCCAGCAACCAGCAAGTATTCACCACAGTTGCCATGTCGCCAGGTCATGCGATCGCCATTTGCAACCTTCCCAGCTGGCTTCTGACAAGCAAAGTCAATGGATTCACTTAACAACCATAGCACAAAAAAAAAAAAAGATTCTAAAATCGGGTGCGACTCATTTAATGACTGCATGGCTTAGCAACTGAAGTCCCGGTCCTCAATAGTGGTTGTAAGTCGAGGATTATTGGTATGTAGTTAGCACTTTTTTTAAAAAAAAAGGAGCGGGAGGGTCATGTTTGCTTCAGGATTAGACATTTCCACAGTTCTGGGGGGGGTTGCACTGGATCCTATCTCTGGGTTGCAGGAAGGGAGGAATGCTTGAACGGTGCTCATTATTTCCTGAACTGAAAGGTAACCCAAGATGGTTGAGGTGTCAAGAGGCACAAAACTCAAAGAATGCCTCCCAATGTTGATGCAAAGGCCAGAGGATTGTTTTCAACCAGCCTGACTGGGCGGGGGAAAGTAGCATGGGAGTCAGTGATGGGAATTCGGTGAGGTGCATCCTAGCAAAAGGCTATGTGGAGGCCATGCTGCCTATTGCAACCCCTGGAAAGGAAAGGAAAGGAAAGGAACGGTCCTCTCCTTTTGAGAAGGGGTTAGGGCCATGGCCAGAGGAGCGGCCCACTCCCACCCTTTTCTCTTAGCTCTGCCTGCAGTAAGCAGCTGTTGCCAAACCTTTCACGTCCGCTCTTGAGTTTGCACCACACGGGGCCTGTGCCCTTCACAGCTTTCTCCCTCACTGTCCCTCGCAGCGCTTCACGCATCCACCACCCCCACTGGTGCTTCACACATCCACCACCCTCACTGGTGCCCGAATCCAGGGGTCTGGGAGTTCTGACAGGCTCTGCTTTTATTTATTTTTTTAAATTATTTTCCTTTTCCTCCTCTGAACTCTCTCCCCTTTCTTCTTTTCCTCCCTTCTCTTTCTCTGCCTCTCGCTTCCTGCTTCCCCTCCGGACCCACTGCAGCCAAGCGTAAAATGTGGAAATTAAAAACCTTTGGTAGTTTAAGAAATATTTATAAAACAGGTAATGAGCGGCGGTGGCAGGTGTGGGCTCTTTTTTGTGTGTGTGTGCCATGGCACCCATTGCATGCAGTTGTGCTTACTTTGTGACGTGTGCCCTGCTTTGATGTCTGCCCCTGATGCCCAAGGGATGTCCCTTCTTGCTTCCCGGTTAACCATCCCCAGGCCAATAAGAGTGTGTACAAATGTTCCCCTTTCCATTGTACCTCCATTTCCTCCCAAAATGGTTAAGCATTCTGACCTAGGCTTCCCCAAAAAACACGAGGCAGAGTCCTGGTCCCGACAAAACCCCTTTTATTAAACGAATGTGAATTCCTCTCATTCAAATTCAGCAAAGGCCTGGTAAACAGTCTTTCAAAGGTGAATTTATGACCACAGACCTTATCTATCTTGGAAAGCTGCCATGTAAATATTTTTCAAATGAGGTGCTGTGCAAGGAAAGACTGAGCACAGAGTCTCTGAGATTCATGGACAGATCTTCACACTCCTGAAACAAATCTAACAACTGAATGAACACATTGTTTCCCGCAAAAGCCCACTCCCCTTTCGCTCCTCTTTTATTTCCTATGGGAGGGGTCAATCACCTTCCACTTGTGACTTTACTCCCAAGTCTACCCTGAGTTCTAGTTGTTCTTTTTCTTCTGGCAGCTCTGGGCATGCGCACACTGGGAACAGGCTCCAGCTGTTCCTCTGCCTCACTGCTGTCTAGCTCCATAGGCACCTGATCACTGCCAGATGGCCTCGGCCCTGTCTCTGCTTCCGACGCAGAGCCCTCGTCTGAGCCTTCCCCAGCGTCCAGGACTGGCCCATGCTCTTCCCTAACAACCTCACTGTCTGACTCTACTGCCAGCTCTGCTGGCAGGCCACAACACTAAGTTCCTAAAATTCCTTCAGAATGAGAGTTTTTGAACTTAGTCTGAAACTCGATCAGAACTGCTTTGGGAGGAATATGTCAGATCATCAGATGAGCCCCAAAAGTGCAAATAAACAGGACCATAAAAATCAGTAGATTCTCCGGTAGGCAACTTTTCCAGTACTTCCAGAGTCTCCTGCTGTACGCAGCCAAAACAATAGAAGGTTGTGTTCTAGCTCTGTGTACTTTCCCTACATGTGCATATAACGATCAGACCCATTTACATTTCGCACTGTTTGCTGGAGAACGTAGGGCTCCACAATTTTTGGCAGTGCACAAGCAGGCTTCTTGAAAGACAAATGGGTATAGAAAGAAGAGCCCAGAAACCTAGAGAGCCTTTCCCCATTTGTATTTATTAGCAGTGGGATCATGAATTCTTTATAGACTGCCACATGATGTGGCAGTGGGCTGCTGGGGGTTCACATGGGTTCGGGTGATCCTCTAGCTAGGATTCTACTCAGTTCGGTGAACCCCCAAATTCCACCCCTGGCTGGCCATGCCCACCTCACCCTGCCCCCTCCCAGGTGTCTCCACGTGGCCCGTTCATTATGCCAGGTAAATGCAGGGCACGCATGGAGGCTCGGGGAGGGCAAAAAACGAGCATACCAGAAGTTCTGGAAGTCCAAAAACGGGCCTGTTTCCAGCCTCTGGAGGGCCTCCGGAGCCTGGGGGAAGCAGTTTTCTCCCTCCCAGAGGCTCAAGGAAATCCTCCAGAGCCTGGGGAGAGCGGAAACACATACACACCCCGGCATGGTGTAGGAGGCTGACTAGGCCTCGCCCACCCAGCAACAGGGCAGCGAACCCATTGCTGCAATTTTTGAAACCCACCCCTGGCCACATCCCCATGATTCTGTCTTCATCTTGCTTCCAACCCATGAGTGAGATAGGCTTAGGATCATCCATGGCTGTTCTAAAGGAGAGTGTTTTCTCCCTCAAGTAGATGGTAAATTTATAGCAATTCCAAGGTATGTAAAAACCGACACATTTTGTAGATTATTCTGTTGGTGGTAGAGTCATTTGACCTGTTGAGGAGTGGGAACAGGGCAGAAACCCCTTGGTCCTTTATGCTGATGCAGGTATGGCCCTTTCCCCAGACTCCCACTGACTCTCCATTTCCATTTTCTTAATTATTCTTCCCAGAAGAAGTGGTCATGGATCACTGAGTGAAGATTTAACCTTGGATCTCCTGTTCCAAGTCCAGTGATAATCAATACTTTAGTATTCCACCACTGGCATTAGAAATAACTCTGAATTTTTGCCCCCACTGTGGTTTTTGATTTTGAAGCTTTACCCAGCAAAGACAATTGTGGGAGCAAAATAGAATCTGATCCATCTGACATAAAAGTGATCCATCAGAGATAAAAGGGATCCATCAGAAATAAAAGTAATGTCAGAGTTCCAAGTAACACCCCCAACCAAGTAAGACTCCGAGGCAATCAATTCCTCAAAGATCCATTTTATTGGAGATGTCATATTGGCACATCTGGGAAAACCCGAATCTGAAAGCTCCTGGGTTTTCCCCACCCAAAAGAAAGTCCAAGCACCTTCCCCTGAACCCACATGTCCATCACATGTTCCAATTGATCCACTATCCCAATTGGAGATGCCTCCTAGTCATGCCACTCCAGGTGCAGGCTGAACGTCCTTGACTCCCAGAGAAAAGAATGTTGTTATGGCTAAATAACTCTACCAACTCTATGCAACACCCCTCCCATTTTCCCACAGCACCAAGTGTGGAAGCCCTTAAGATACAAAAGAAAAGATGGCCTCCAGGCCTGACAAGTGATCCATCTGAGATAAAAGTGCTTAAGCTTTGCTGATCTCAAGGGATGCCTTAGCACTTTTATCTCAGATGGATTGTGATAGTTTACCATTCCAACCAACCAACTAATTCCCACTTCCCTGCCCTGATTCTCCTGCAAAAGGCAGTGAAGGGAAGCTGGCGTTGCAAGGATTTCTTTTTATGCAATCAGTACATTCCCCTGCCCTACCTCATCCATGGCTTGGGCTTGCTTGCAGAAAATTCTGCTCCCTACCACAGCCCTGGTTCCTGTCAGAGCCCTCACCTGGTGAGGAATTGCCTGGCCATCATTGATTATCATTCGTTGTCCATTTGAGCCGAGGTGGTGCAGTGGTTAGAGTGCAGTACTGCAGGCTACTTCAGCTGACTGCTAGCTGCAGTTCGGCAGTTCAAATCTCACCGGCTCAAGGTTGACTCAGCCTTCCATCCTTCCAAGATGGGTAAAATGAGGGCCCAGATTGTTAGGGGCAATAGGCTGACTCTAAACCGCTTAGAGAGGGCTGTAAAAGCACCATGAAGCGGTATATAAGTCTAAGTGCTATTGCTATTTCCTGCCTCCTGAGCTTGCTGTTCTGGCTGGATCTTGAGTGGCCCCAAATTTCATCCATGTTCAGAACAAAGTGTGAGGCTGGAAAAGAGGAGTCAAAACCTCCTTTATCCTATAGAACCATAGTCAAGTGGTATTGTGTTTCCACACATTAACTCCGCTCTCTAGTTCAGGGATGAGCAAGTTAAGCCTAGAGTACTGTAGCAAGCCAACACACAGGAGCAGAGGTGGTAATACAGCAGGCTCTGACCAGTTCTGGAGAACCAGAACTAGCAGAAATTTTGAGTAGTACAGAGAACCAGTAAATACCACCTCTGACTGGCCACACCCCTATCTATTCTCTGCCTCCTGAGTCCCAGCTGGTTGGGAGGAAAGGGGGATTTTGCAGTATCCTTCCCCTGCCATGCCCACCAAGCCATGCCCACAGAACCGGTAGTAAAAAAAATTTGAATTCCTCCACTGCACAAATGTGCTCTGCAAATTAAAAGTGCTCCATAAATAACTTTAAAGTTGTAAATAACTTGGGAGCTAATGAAGTGCTGATAGAATCAATGGGATCTCCCACCCCCAGAAAGGACAGCAACCATGTAGAATTCTTTCAGGTTCTTGCTGTTTGTGAATTTTAAAATGTTGGCCTGCGTCAACGCTAAATAATTGTGTCCCTAATACTAATAGATCATCTCCCTACAACTTTTCCTAAGCATCTGTGCTAAAAAACAACAACAACCCAAGCCTCTTTTGTGTTCATTTAACTTCTGAATATCCTTTCCCGGCCCCCCAGATTTTGTCCCAACACCAGTTTGTGACTGTAACATGGTTTGAACTTCAGGGACTGTAAGACAGTTTGAACTTCATTTCATTACACCTGAGTGCCACTCTTTTGCATCCGCAGAGGAAGAGAACTTTGAGTTCATCATCGTCTCCAGCACAGGGCAGACATGGCACTTTGAGGCCAACAGCTTCGAGGAGAGAGATTCCTGGGTCCAAGCGATCGAGAGCCAGATCTTGGCCAGCTTGCAGTGCTGTGAAAGCAGCAAAAACAAGGTATTGAACCACACAGCTTCCTGCTGTCCCTTTCCCTATTGAATCCTGCCTTTAAGTATTGATTGCCTCTAAGGCTGTTGTGATTTTGGCCATTTCAAAAAAGATGTTGAGACTTTGGGGAAAAGTGCAAAGAAGAGCAGTTAAGATGATTTAAAGGCCTGGAGACAAAAACACATGAAGAACGGTTGCAGGAACTGGGTATGACCAGTCTAGAGAAAAGAAGGACTAGGGGTGACATAATAGCAGCATTCCAATATTTGAGGGACTGCCACAAAGAGCGGGGTGGTGGTGTTCAACCTATTTTCCAAAGCACCAGAAGGCAGGGTAAGAAGCAATGGATGAAAACTAATCAAGGAGAGAAGCAACCGGGAATTAAGGAGAAACTCCCTAACAGTGAGGACAATTAGGAAGTGGGACAGCTTGCCTTCAGAAGTTATATGTGCTTCATTTCTGGAGCTTTTTAAGAAGAGACTGGACAGCCACTTGTCTCAAATTGTATAGGGTCTCCTGCTTCAGCAAGGGGTTGGGCTAGAAGACCTCCAAGGTCCCTTCCAGCTCTATGCTGATTGATTGATTGATTGATTTGTAAATGCACTATCCATATTTGGGTTACCAGATACACTATATTGCCAAAAATATTCGCTCACCCATCCACATAATCAGACTCAGTTGTGAGCGAATACTTTTGGCACTTTAGTGTATCTAAGGAGGCAAAGGAGGGGCATGGACAATGCTGTTGTAACTTTGTATGGTCATTTACAAATCGCTGTAAGTCGTTTATCTTCCAATGCTAGCATTCCAGTAATCATCACATACAATGGATGGCTGGAAACAAGGCAGAATGAATGGACATTTGAAAATATAACAAAACTTTAGTCAAATGGTTGAACTCTGAAGGCCCAGAAAGTCCAGAGGGAAAGAATAAGCAGGCAAAGAAGAAGTTTTAAATAGAGACCACAGTTTCTAATATTCAGTGCACACAGAGAGCAAGTTATTAGGATGAGAGTTGGAAAACAGGCTGGGAAGATAAATATCCCCAGGCCTAACTTGAATTAGGCATACAACATTTTAAAGGATTAAAGAATAAATATAATTTACCAATAATTACAAAAGGACATTTGCAAAATACTACACAAAAACATTTGCAAAGTATTAAATATTAGTGTTAAATATTACCATATCACACTTTTTATTTGATTGACTAAATCTATTTCTGGACTCTTCATTTTTCAACTTTGGGGTTCAGACAAATGAATTATTTTCAATTAAAACATTTATGCACATAATTTCAATGTCTTAGGCAGAAGCATTTGAGCTACCTGCCCATGCCATGCCCTTCCGTCCCACCCTCCCTTCCTTCCTGAATTCTATCACTCAAAGTGATTTAGCCCAGTCATAATTCTCTTATCATGGTAAGAAGAGTTTGAGCATTATTTGCAAATGATTAACGGTTAATTAATGGTTGTGTTGCAGTTCAACCACATCGCTGCAATTCACACAAACTTTTTAAAAGCAAGAAAAATAGAAGCCAATTACACACACAAAAATTGGAAAAAAAACTGATTGATCTATTGGAGAAGGAAAACTGGGTTTCCTTTTGTGAATAGCCCCACAGAGTAGGTCCTGCTGAAAATAAAGCCAACTTTTGTGATTCATTTTAATTTGTTTGTTTCATTTATATTTGCTGCCCAGTGCCCATATCATTTCAAAATGACTCTGGGCGGCTTATACCATTAATTTTTTTCATATCAAGCATAAAAAAATGTAGGGAAGGGAGAATATCCTCAGAGATTCTGTTGTATTTGAGAATGGAAGTGGAGTATAATCCAAAAATTTCATACATGTTTGGAAGATGTGTTTCAAGACATAGCAGGCAATAGCTTACCCTGCCTTACAAGGCCTCTGTCAAAATTAGGGCAATCTGTGAAGTAACCCCTGAAACAATGGACATTTTATCATCTATCTGTCTTCTGTCTCGCCAACAGGCCCGGATGGATAGCCAGAGTGAAGCAGTGGCAATCCAGGCTATCCGAAATGCCAAAGGAAATTCTTTGTGCGTGGATTGTGGGGCATTAAGTAAGTATGTGGCAGTTCAGACTTTTTCAACCAGGGGCGCTCTTGAATTTCCATCCCACATAGCTAGTGACATGAATGGCTGGAGGTGATGGAAGCTATAGTCCAGCAAAGCTGGAGGGCACTGAAGAGAGGAAGGTGGACAGGCTGACTTTAAAGAGCATGTTGGCTGGACTTGTATAGGAAACGATTGCTTGTTTCAAGAAATAAACCCAATAGGGACGGTGCATTTCCTGTACAAATCTCAGTATGGCATTAATTGCTAACTCTAATTCAGCATCCAATATTGTTGCTTCCAATCTACTGAAAAAGTATATTATGGACTTGGTTAAAAGCATTTTTAATCCCTTGTTTCAAAGGATTTGGATGACATGCATATATTTCTCTTATTAAGGTGATGGACTGAGCAAAATTGGGGGCTATCAGAATAGCTTTATGAAACAACAGGACTTGAAATGTTCTTTGTGCTTTAAAGCCGACATTCACTAAATCTGGGGATGATGGACCGTTTTAATCCCAAGAGTCATAATAATGAATGGTTTCCCAGAAACATAGTGTCCTCCCCAAAATATATATGAGACTGTCCTACATTCATTCTCTCTCCCTGAAATAATATCCTGTATTAAAACTGAGAATACGAGTAATAGGTGGTCTATATGGATAGATTTAATAATACTATACATTAAAGGATTGAGCTGCATTTTTATGCATATCTCATTTCTTCAAATGTCACTCAGTTAATTGTTACAGGTAGTCCTTGATCTACAACCACAGCGGAGCCCAGAATTTATGTTGCTAAGTGAGAAACTTGTTAAGTGAGTTTTGTCACGTTTACAACTTTTCTTGCCACATTTGTTAAGTGAATCACTGCAGTTGTTAAATGAGTAGCATGGTTGTTAAGTGAATCTGGCTTCCCAAATGACTTTGCTTGTCAGAAGGTCCCAAAAAGATGATCACATGACCTTGGGATACCACAACCATCAAAACTATGAACCAGTTGTCAAGTACCCGAATGTAAATCACATGACTATGGAGACGCTGCAATGGTCATAAGTGTGAAAAATGATAAGCCACTTTTTTCAGTGATGTTGTAACTTTGTACAGTCACTAAATGAACCGTTGTAAGTCGAGGACTACCTATATTTTATATATTCCTTTTTTATTAGCAATGTTGTATTGTTGGTTGCACTTCATCATATCTTCTAGTTTTTATATTTTACCAATACAATATTTAAATCTTAAGAAAAGGAAAAGAAGACAAGAGGCCAGACACACCAGAGAAATAGGAACATAGATGGATTTATTTCCACCTGCACCTTTAAGCTTTTAGGGACGGAACTTTTTTCTTTAGTCTCCTTTGAAGCTTCAATCTGACAATTACTACGTCAAAAAAGCCAACACAGTTCTAGGCTGCATAAACAGAGGGATAGAATCAAGATCACGTGAAATGTTAATACCACTTTATAATGCCTTGGTAAGGCCACACTTGGAATACCTCATTCAGTTTTGGTCACCACAATGTAGAAAAGATGTGGAGACTCTAGAAAGAGTGCAGAGAAGAGCAAGAAAGCTGACTAGGGGACTGGAGGCTAAAGCATATGAAGAACAGTTGCAGGAACTGGGTATGTCTTGTTTAATGAAAAGAAAGACTAGGGGAGACATGATAACAGTGTTCCAATATCTCAGGGGTTTCCACAAAGAAGAGGGAGTCAAACTATTCTCCAAGGCACCTGAGGATAGAACAAGAAGCAATGGGTGGAAACTAATCAAGGAGAGAAGCAACTTAGAACTGAGGAGAAATTTCCTGGCAGTTAGAACAATTAATCAGTGGAACAGCTTGCCTCCAGAAGTTGTGAATGCCCCAACACTGGAAATCTTTAAGAAGATGTTGGATAACCATTTGTCTGAAATGGTATAGGGTTTCTTGCCTAGGCAGGGGGTTGGACTAGAAGACCTCCAAGTTCCCTTCCAACTCTGCTATTGTATTGCATTATTGTATTAAATGATAATGTCTAGCTATAAAGAAATAAGCCATCTCCAGCACAGATGTTTCTGTCCTTTGGCCTGTCATTTCCCAGCAGACAGGTTTGGCCTACCAGCCCCAGCAGAGACTTCAGCAACCCTGCCTTCTCCGAGATCTGGCTCCTTTGCATCCCAGCCGACACTCCTTTTTAAGGGAACAGATTGATTCTTCATAGGAAAAGGAAGCTGTTTCAAGGCTGGGTCACTTTAAAATATTGGGGAGGGAGACTTAAAGGAGCTCAGAAGAACAGTCCCACTGCAGAGTCCTTTCCATCCTTCCTTTTGCTGGTCAGCTTGTGATGTCTTTCTCTGTCTCTGTCTCTCTGTCTCTGTCTCTGTCTCTCTCTGTCTCTCTCTGTCTCTGTCTCTGTCTCTCTCTCTCGTCTTTCCTTTCTCTTCCTCTATAAAAGGAAAGTCTCCAAGCCCAAATCCGAAAATACTCCCTGATAATAAGGCTTACTCCCAAGAAGGCTGGGTTTCCCCCTTTACTACATTGGGATATCCCTCACTTGGCTAATTACCACCTCTCATCCTAACTTGGGTTGGGTGTGACTTAGCACATCAGTACAATTCCTTTAGCTTAGAATAACAGGTCTTTGCTTTGAAGAGGAAGGGCAGTTCCCTGTCCTTCATCCTAATTTCTAATTCCTCCATTTTCTTCAGATCCAACCTGGGCCAGTCTGAACCTGGGGGCGCTGATTTGCATTGAATGTTCTGGCATCCACCGGAATCTGGGCACCCACCTGTCTCGGGTGCGCTCTCTTGACTTGGATGACTGGCCCCTGGAGCTCACCTTGGTGCTCACCTCTATCGGGAACGAAACAGCCAACAGCGTTTGGGAGAAATGCACACAGGGGCGCCGGAAACCCACCTGTGAGTCATCACGGTAAGTGCAGATAATCACATTATGTAGTGGAAGTATAGCCTGAGAGAGTTAGGCAGGCCTAGTGTGTCTACTTACCTGGGAGTAAGCATTGTGGCACACATACTGGTATTGATCCAATACACATGCACAATACAGAGAGAAGTTAAATTATTAACGCATGATGTAGCTAAGGTTGGGCACATTGCAGTGTTGCTGACTTGATGTATGGGAGGAAGGAATCTATTGGGGATAACCAAACTCAAAAGGAATTAATCCTAAATATACCTTTTATTTTATAAGTTCTTCCTATGGAGAATAATCATTCTGTCCTTCTCTCTGCCTAAAGCAGTATTTCTCAACCTACCTGAAAGAATTCTGGGAGTTGAAATCCACACATTAAAGTCACCAAGGTTGAGAAACACTGGCCTAGAAGAAGAAACTATGCAGAAGTGGGGGAAGCAGTTGATATCCATACCCTTTCCAAAAAGGGAATGGGACAACTTGCCACAGCCAACTTGCTGTGGCCAACTCACCATGGCCACAGCAACTCACAACTCACCATGGCCAACTCGTCACAGCCAACTCATCACGGCCAACTTGCTGTGGGACAATGTAACAATTTTACTTAATTATTTAAAATAAATTTACAAATATTTTAATTTTTGCCATTCACATTTTATCCTGTCCCTCTTTTTGCATCCTTTCTTTAATGATTCTATTCCACCATTTCTTTGATATTAGTGTAACTCTTGTTCCGCATTAAGTTGTCCTGTGATGAGATGGCCGTGGCGAGTTTTTCTGCAGCAAGTTGGTTATGGCAAGTTGGCAGTGGCGAATTGTCATAGACCCATTTGGGACCTGAGAATCATCCTAGCTCTTAGATCAGAAGATGTCCATATAACTGCCTTGAATTTTTCACCATAGAGATAATTAGCAATCAGTATCTGAATGTCTGGATTTTACTCCTTTTCTTCATGCTTATCTTCCATTCCTTTGACCATCTCTCTGCGTAAGAATCTGCCGTGTTTCTTTTTTCTTTTCGACCTCCTGTGCTTTTCATAACAGGGTGTCTCTGAGCTTAGAGACTCTTATAGCAAACTTTTTTAATTTCCTTTTTTAGGGAAGAGCGAGAATCTTGGATCCGAGCCAAATATGAGCAACGACTCTTTCTGGCACCACTACCAAACTCTGAACTCTCCCTTGGGTGCCAACTGTTCCAGGCTGTCTTGGACCAAGACTTGTGGGCCGTGCTGCTTTTGCTAGCTCACAGTGCCAAGGAACAGATCAATGCTCCTACCGGGGACAAGGATCGGCGCACAGCTCTGCATGTGGCATGTGACCTTTCACACGTGGTTATCACCCAGCTTTTGGTCTGGGTAAGTTCTTGGCAGTAGAGGCACTTTTAAGTCCGTGTTTAACTACCGTGTTTCCCCTAAAATAAGACAGGGTCTTATTTTCTTTTGACCCCTGAAATAAGCGCTTGGCCTTATTTTCGGGGAGGTCTTATTATTTTTGAGGTGCAGGAGGCCTCTTAACCTCGGGCCACAGCCTGTGGATCGGCTGATCCAGAGAGGACGGGAAGTGCTGTCTCTGTTTCTGGCACACTCTTGCCAGCCCTAGAGTCACTGGGCCTGCTGCTCTTTTTGTGCCCGCCACTAAGAGAAGGGGCACAGTAGCTAAGGTTTGAGGGAGTGGCCTCCACGAGGCTGTTCCATGTGGATGGCTGGTGCATGCAGGGGGCATGGGGCATGTTCCCCCCTTCCCTACAGGAAATGGCGGGGACCAGCTGTGCATGCGTTTAAATATTTTAGGGGAGGGCTTATTTTAGTGCATGTGCTCAAAAGCCCAATTGGGCTTATTATCTGGGGAGGGCTTATTTTTGGAGAAACAAGGTGTTCAAAACTGAACAATGATGTGGTCTCCCCCACCCCCCAAAAAATCAGCACCTACAGTGGTTCTTTTTAGCCTACAGCCTAGTCACATCATAACAACCAACTCACACTGATCCTCCAATGGAAAATCATTAAGCTCCTTCTGGAGGTATAGAAAAAAAAAACATTGCTTATCAGAAATTAGGAACAGCCATAGCATTGGGTGTCTTTGAAAAGACTGGTACTGATGGAGCTAGAGAGAACTGGAACAGGGGGGGGGGCAGGGGAAGTGAAGTGATTGGTCTGTGTAGCTTGGTTTTGTTTAATTTTTTCTGCCTTTGAGCTTGTCTTAATTCCTGGTGACTTTTCTTGGCAACGTTTTTAGAAGTGGTTTGCCACTGCCTTCTTCCTGGGCTTATATGACTCAACAATGTGTAACTTGGGGAAACTATAGAAAAAAGTATCAAAAATAACAAGGGCTGGGGAAGAGAATAACCCTTTTGAGAGTGGCAGTGGCTGCAGCATATTCCACTCCTTACTGAAGCTCTAGATTTCCAGCTTTCAGATGAAATCCAATCATGTCTACACAACAGCAGAACACAACAGACTTGTGTTTTGGAGTTCCTAACACTAATCCGTCTTTTTTTCTCTCCCTCTCACAGTACGGTGCTGACGTTAAGGCCCATGATGCTGTGGGGCACACCGCACTCTTCTACGCTCGCCGAGCAGGAAGCCAAGAATGCATTGACATCTTAATGCAACATGGTTGCCCTAACGAAGGCTACAGCACTATTGCCACCCCAGGCCTGCGCCGGAAAAGCAGCAGTGCCAGCATGGGAAGGACTGAGGCCCGAACTGCCCTGGTGTAGCATGCCGGGGGGAGCCTCTTCCCCATCCCAACGGTGCCAACAAGAGTGCAGTGACTGATGCCTCCTCTCCTTAAGGAGATCCCACTCCCCTCTGGCACCTGGACTGCAATGCCAAGGAGCATAGATCATGACTTGTGTCATGCAGAGGCGGTGGCGGCTCCCATCCAGAGCCTGGCTTCAGTGGTTCTGCTTGGCATAGGCTGCCATCACCAAGACTCACAGCTCTCTCTACTGCCAGGCCTTGAGCTGCTCTGCTGATATCCTGGGCAAACAGCCGTCTCTCCAGACAGGTCATCAGAGAAAGCCTACAGGGAACCGAGAGCAATGCGTCCCAGTATTTGGAGTGAATAAGAATTAGGACCTGGGCTGACGTTGTCGTCTTCCCAATTAAGACTTTGGGAAATGAGAGGGACAAGTGTTTACGTGGGGTCAGCTCCCCTTTTCTTTCTGGGTTTATAAGTGTTGAAGGCGAAAGGTAAATCAATATTACTGGAGCGGTTGGTGTCTGAACTACACTAACCACTTCTATGGAGCCCCAAAACATGACAATACAGGGGGGGGCGGGGGGAGTGTTGAAGGGTCCAAGAGCATTTGTCACAACAATAGCACTGAGGGAAGAAGGTTCAAGAGGGAACCTTTGTGTCACTTAATGTGGCTTAAGTGAACCCCTCTCCTCCTCGTGTTAGGGTACAGGGCTTAGTGGATGCACTTGAGCTGTGGCGCACTAAAGGGGTTGTAGGCCAGCCTCCCTCATTTCTAGGCAGGAGCGTGTACAAAAACAAGAGTGAAGATGTTTGCTCAAATCCAGCGAGGACGGGCATGTGGAAAACATGCATTTCATGGAGAAACCTGTTTCCATTATTCAGTTTCCCTTGCCCTTTCAACAAATTGGGTTTTCTCTTCCAGAACGCCGACTCTTTGGGGCATTTTTCTTTATCCGAGAGAGAGAGAACATATTTTTATTTAGCAGACACAGCTCCTAATGCCTGTTTTGTGAAGCGTTTTAATTTGAAATGTCGTGAGGCTGTTGTGAAGCCCACCCGCACCCGGCCTGTCCAGGTCGAAGCGGGTGAGGCTGAATGAATTAGGACACCCATTAGCAGCAAGTCTCCACCTATTGCCTTGCCAGACCCCTTTAGTCTTAGACTCAGGATCACCCTGCTATCACTCGGAAACACCAAGCACACTCCTTCTTGAAGCCGCACTGAAACACATTCCTTCTGCTAACTTTTCCTCAGGTCTGGCGCCAGATCGTTGCACTGAAATAGCTGTTATGTCTTACACTCTTTCGAAGGCCCCAAGCTGCCTCCTTCTCCTTAGAAACCTTTCCACTCTTTCAGGTCGTTCAGAGGAGGTGACAAATGGTTGAGGCAGCTGGTTACGGGCCAAGAAGGGGGCTCAACCACAGTGAGGCAAACGCTGGGCATCTCTGAGGAATTCAACAAGGCCATCTTTTATGGATGCTGAGCGCTCCTCCTGAAGCTATAGACATACTGAGCAGCCAGAGGGGGAGTTCTTCCAAAGCAACACAGAGCCTGGCTGTTAAAAAGAAGAGTCATTTTTTTTAAAAAAAAAAGAGAAAGAAATGAAGGAACATTTGTAAAAAGCTCCTGTCTTCACTCCTCCCAGTATTATCTCCCCTTTCTGACTTTTGTCCTAGTTTATTGCTTCATTTCGAGAAGGATAAAATCCTTCCCACTCTTTCTTCTCTTTCTGGTTTGGCAGCTCTCCTGGTGCAAGTGTTTACAGGCCTCGCCTCCACTGTTGTGGCAGGGGCATCTGTGTGGTTGTGATGAGTGATGTGGTCTCAGGCTTTATTTCAAATCTGTGATCAGGGTAATGCAATTAATCCTCCCTCCCCAGTGTGGACAGACCTGGGCTGGAGCGGCCGTTACAATTGCTGCCTCCACCCCACTGGCCTCTGGTCAAACCCAGCCTGATCTCATTCCTCTGGCCGCTGGTTTGTACCATGAGAACTGGACGTGCGGGCAAAGGGCACAAGCCCAGCCAGGCCACATCACCTCTTAAGACACCTCGGGCTTTCTTGCCCTTCTGAATCTGAACAAGTTCTTGAATGTACTGGCGATTGTGTTGCACGAGATCCATGCCCCTTAGCTGTCAAGATGGAACCTGATAGGCCTGGCCCCAAGAGGATAGTTAACAGACTCACATTGTTGCCAGCTTCCCCACGGCATGATGGATGAGCATGGCAGGCTGTTGGGAAGGGAACTGGCTGTGCATCCTGGTTTCCGAGCACTTTGGAATCCAGCCTTGAGGGTCAGAAGAAAGCAGGGGGCACTGATCCGTCAACACTGAATGTAATTTATGCTTTGGGGGGGCTGGCAGTTCAGCACAAGTTCGTGGGAGAGCCTCTTGTGCAAGCCCCAGATTTGGGACTCGAAAAGTAAGGTGGGTGGAAGTGGGGGGGGAGGGGATGTGGAAGTGCCAGAGCTGATATTATTGGCCCTGTGCAGCTGTTGTAATCTCTTGGATTGTACCTTGTAAGTATGTGACAATGTAAGAAGATGTAATAACAGTGACTGATTATTCCTTCTTGTGATAGCTTTCCAGAGTTGGATTGCCAAGTGGGTGGGAATATTTCCGTTGGGTTTTTTTTTTCCTTCTCTTTTTACAGCAGCAGCAAATAAGGAAGAGCATTTAGGAGAAAGTAAATGTTGCCCCCCCCTTGGAAATTACTAATGCTGAGAAGGAGAAGAGGAGAAGGAAAGGGATAGCAACGGAGTTTGTAACAATTGGTCAAATGCAAGCTAGGGACATGATATTCAGGTGATCTCAGAAGCCTTGCTATGTTCCCAGGAGACCACAAGGAAGTGACAGTACTCTTAATTCTCTCCACTTGATCATCTCCTTGCCTATCTTTTATCCCACTGCAACAAAATCTAGTGTTTAATATGACAGAAGTAGAAAAAAAAACTCAGCATATAGATGGACAGGAAGATTCCTAAGAGCATTTGCTTAACTTGTATTGCTTTGCCCCTTATTACTTAGCTCCCGTTGGTGTCTTGCTGTAGTATTATACAGAGACAACTAAGCACATCTACGTCCATTGAGATCTTCATCCACCACATTCTCAAATGCGTGTGCTGCATGATAAATACTTCTAGCCATTCTCACCTGTTCTTGCTATCGCAATGCCTTCATTTGTGAACTGCTGCATGAATGGTCCATTGTAGGAAAACCTCAATTTAACAGACGAGAGGGGAAAGGGGGTCTGTTAACTCAAAATGATGTCAATTTCCATCCATTTACACTGTTTGTGTGACACTTGTCCAGACTGCTTCAGAAATGGGCTTTTGTCTTGTTATTTGCGGGGGAAGCAAAAAGAGAAACGTTATCCATCGCCTCATAAGCCTGCTGAATTGAGGTTTTACTGTATCTTCATTTAAAGTATGATAATTGGTGATCTGTAAATTGAGTTGGTAGATAGGAAATGTGGTTAAAACAAGTAGATTAAGACTTATTTGGGGGGAAAATGCCACTGAGCAATAATCCATTACAGTTACAAGTAGTTGTTGGCTTCCTCACCCTAACAGGCTTCATACATTCAGTGGGTTTTATTTGCAGCTGCTGCTTAGTGTCAGTCCTGAAATGGCTCCTTCTGTGTCTCCATTAGCCCCTTAAAATAAAAATAAAAAATCCATTTTGATAAAGAAAAACCAGAAGACTCCTCAAAGGGGGAGATTTAAGGGTTTATTCTTCATTTTAGGAATCCAGTCTGCCAAACTGAAAAAGTACAGATTCTAAATGAACATAAATTCCCCCATCATTGAAAGAGTAAAAAATAAAATTTAAAGTTTACTTCAAGTTTAAATAGGTTTCTTTTTCTTCTTCAAGAGACTGTAAGAGATGAGTTAGAATGCTGAAACTTTTAAAGTGCTATAATTGGTATTTGAAAAAAAATAAGACTATTTCCTATAGATATATCTTTGCCCAATTCCAATGTTACTTTTTAAATGTATATCCCACACTAATCTTTTTAAGAAGTCGTACTACACAACAACATTAAGATTAATCTCTTTTTGTAGAAAACCAAGTATTCCCACCCCCTACCAAAATCTGCACAATCAAATTCTTCTGTGCTAATAATAAAGGCCAGCTAAGCCAGTGTCATCCCAATTCAGAGACTTTGGAGATCCACAGTTTAAAAAGTGCTCACCACTTCTGTGAAAACCCGAAGAGCCCTTCCACCATGCTCATTCTTGTAGGCAAAAAAATAATAATCAAAGTACTATAGATTCAAATGTGATAATTCTTAATTCAATTGTGTGCTCTTTAGAATGACGTGTGCACGGAAGTATGAAAGTCATAGTAAAAGTTGTATCAATGAAAAGATACATATTTATAGGGATCTCACATATAAAGAGTACAATTAGCTACATTCAGATGTTTCAGTGGGACTTATGCGATACATATTCTTGGTTTCTCTGACAATAAGACAAGAGTTTTAAAGAGTACACAGAAACCTTTCAAAATTATTTCCCTTTGTACAATAGGACAATAGCTCCCTTATTGGTAATAACCGCGTCAGAAGGCCATTGTCTTCAAATGTTTCATGGTTAGTAGGCTAGCCAAACATTTTTAGAAACTTATCCTTTCTTAAATTTTAATGGAAAAACTTGTAAACATGACAAATCTTATTCAGAAGCTAAGTCAGTCAATGAGGGATAACAAGAAAGGTACAAACTAACATCTGAAGAGAAGGTGGGGACTGGGATTAAACAAATCCGCTTCAAATCAGCACCAAGGCTCAGCCCAACTGTCCGTGAAAAATTGTGGAACGAAGGCCTCATTCCCAGCCCTTTCTTTGTGCCAAGGGCTAAAACAGCCTCTTCTTTCTCCTCATAACAAAAGACACAAAAATCCCATCATAAGTTACAAAGTAATGGAAGCCAGTTGGTTAGGATCACCAGTATATGTAGCTGACTTAAGCTGCCCTTCTTTTGAGCTTCATCTCCTAGAGTTGGGGGCTAAGGGCCAGCCAGTATGGTCAGCTGTGAAGTTGGCGCCACAGTCAACGTAATTGTAGGTCTCCAAGGAACTTTGAGATGTGTGGCCAATGTAGGAGATTTTCACTGAAGTTCTGAAAGGCAGAAAGAAAAAGAAGAATTTTGTTTATAAACCAAAAAGTAAGTGGAGTCCTCACAATATATACCTATACTGAAATATTAAATTATGGGCCAGAAGGTTTATATCATTCAACATACAAATACAGCAGCTCCACACTGGACAATGCTCAAGTTAAGCTGCATTCAAAAACCATCTGCAAAGTTCTAGGGCAACATTGTACGTATCAATAAAACTATCTCCATTTAACATAAAGGAGAGGGATGCTACCACAGCATCTTTTGCCATTTGCCATGGAGACCAAATGGGGTAGGAATTAGAAACCAACAAGATCTAGAGGGGCACAGACTCCTCACCTCGTTTAAATTTCCTGTAACTCCACTCTTCTCCTTCAGAAGCCCAGAAAATTGTTCATCAAAATACAAGTTTGCTAGGTAAGGCAGTGGTCAAGTTCAAACAGTAATCTGGGACCTACTGACATATAAAAAAACCAACAGACCCTCTCTCTGTTCCTACCAAACCTGGGTTATTCACCAGGTGTTTTTATATTAAAGCAATCAGATAAAGGCCCCCATAAATGTGGGAGAAGAGGAGTGTTCAATTTTTGGAGAGACTTTTATTATGTGTTAAAACTAATCCAGGATATACGTAACAGTTTGTCTTTTCCAGTTGTTTTTTTAAAGAGCAAGCAATAATGCCAGCTTTAAAAAAACACAACTTCCTAACTTCCAGCTTTCCCAGCTTTTGGCAACTGCCATTAAAAATCAGCAGAATTATTAAAGGAGGTTCTGGGATTAAGAAAATGTTTTTCTAGTATTAGGGGACAATCACCAAACTAGTTATGAATTTATATTTAGAAATATAAAACAGAAAGGAGGAATGTTTTCAAATGTGTTTCTAACCCAAGAGATACAAAGATTTTTTTAAAAATCCGTAAAAAATTACACACCTCATAAAAATCACAATATTGTGCACTCGGATCTTTGGCAGCGTGCAGAAGAAACTGAAAGAGAAAATCACAAAATCTTAAAATAATTTAGAAACTAAATGACACAAGCAATCTTGAAAACTATTATTCTATATCCAGAACATAGTATAGCCAAATTTAACCTTGAGCAGATTTTATTGCCAAATCCGTGTTTAGCTTTATTTACCATAGGTTATGGACTATTTTTTACACCTATGGCTTTTGTTAAATCAGTCACAATATAGAGATACCATTTCAGGTAGAGATACATTTCAGTAGAGATACCTTTTAACAGTAGCATATTGATACAGCAACATCTTTTTACGAATAAATTTACTTTTGGAACAACTAGGAAAATATTCTACACCTACTTTTCAGGCTATTTAAACAATTAAAATATATTTTAAAAGGTTGGGTTCTTCCAGTGATTTGAAGCAATGAGAAAGATTATGGCTTCTGATGATACTCCCATTTTTGTTTCTTTTAACATGGAAGCATGCAAGGAAAAGTTTTCAAATTTATCCAAATGGGAATAAGAAGGGATGATACTTGGAAACGTAGAATACAAGTGAAGTCTTGCACATAAATTATAAGCCTAGAAGGAACTGCCATAGATCTACTGCATATATAAGATAAAATAGCTGAAACTTTATTAGGGAACCTAGCAATGGCAATTATCTCACAGCAAATATTCTATTTCTTCATTAACGTCAAATTCCAAAAATACAAATTACTCACTATACATAAGGTCCACCCATTTCAGCTTTCATGGTGAAATTTACCTGGAAAAACACAGATTGTGAGTTAACTATAAGGCAGCAACAGTAAAGGACTCTGAAGCAAACGTTTGCTTCTTCACACAGAGGTTGCCGTAGTGGATGGTGCCAATCACAAAAAAACCTCCAAATGAACAATGAGGCATTCAGATTATCTTTCTTTTTAAGGGGGGGGGGGGGGCAACAATAAAGTCAGGCATTACATTTTTTTTCAGAATAATTATGGGGTCTATTTTAACTCAAGAGACATTCCTTATTCATAAATTTCATTTTAAAAAATGTAGAGCTTGTCATCTGAAAGCACAATTTTGGGTGGCAATAGATATGAACACTTTGGACTTTCCAAGTTTCCCATTTATTGACTTTTCAGTAAAATAATTTAAAAATACATCTCATATTACAAGGAGCCAACAGAGGAGTCCATGGGGACACTGGTTCTTTCAGGAGCCAAATTGCCTTTCACTCTTGAGTTAGCTAGAGCAGGTGTTCCCAATTCCTGGCAACTCTACGACGCGTGAATTTCAACTCCCAGAATTCCCCAGCCGTCATAGCTGGCTGGGGAATTCTGGGAGTTGAAGTCCATGTGTTTTAAAGTTGCCAAGATTGGGAGCCCCTAAGCTACAAGATTATCTGTTCTTACCACACCTAGCCCCTCTCTCCATAAATCTTAGTTTCATGTAAAATAATTGCCATACCAGCTGGTCACTCAGTGGCTGGATACGAGTAACGTTGTTGATTTGTTGGGTCCCAACCACAGTGTTCATGTATTGCACCTGACTGGACAAGTTGGTCACTGCTATAGAATAGAAATTGGAATTCCGGATCCGAAGGGTGGCCTATGGACAGGAGAGAGGAAGGAAAACTGCTGAAAACAGTTTTCCAGTTACCCTAGACATCTAACTTTATGAAGATTAATGTACTGGACCTTACCGTGATGGAAAGAATTACTAGGGAGTTTTTTTCATCAAACCAGACTGTAACCACCTTGATGCCATTGTCATCCACAAGCACTGAATGTGGAAAAAGAAAGAAGACCACCAATCCTGATGCTAGAAGACAGAGCAGCACTGACACAGAGACGTAGAGTTTCCTGCAGAAGACAAGGCCAATAGTTCAGGCAATTTGCCGTGCTCGGCTCCTGCAGGCAGATCTTGCTATATATTGCAAAAGATTCCGTGTTCTACTTAGCGATAGAACTAGAAGACCTTCCACTTTAATATTTAATTCATTAATGCATCTCAGCATTGCATTATTGTTTACCATTTGCAAAATTCTGAGACTGCATTATCAGATGTCATAAGATCTGGAGAATGATCAGGGGAATCTACTCAGCCATTCTAAGATGCATCTTAGTTTTTCTGGGGACGCAAATCAAGTTCCGACAAAATATTTCATCCTAGCCTGGAAATAGGCAAATATGTCAAATACTTTTTGTTCCCCGAGACAATTTTGGGCAGGGCTGTATACAATCTTAAGGAAGAATTAGATTTCCTATGCCATGACTAAGACGTCAATTGATTTCTGACTATAATTTTTAAAATTAAAGGTAAGCCTCTATTTTAATATTTCTGTAACACACTATTACTTTTAAAATTGCTTTAGCTATTCTGATCATCTTCAAATAAGATTTCAGTGAGGAAAATGATAATCATAACCCAAATTCTCAATTCCACTTCTTAACAGCCCCGTTCTATGTAACATATAATAAGGGGTACTGAAAACTGTTAAGCCAGTAGCATGCGAAAAATCATCAAGTTCTCAGTCCTGCTTCAATTAAAGCAGTGTTTCTCAACCTTAGCAAGTAATCTGAACTTCCATTTCCAGATTTCACATCTCAGCCAGCATGTTGGCTGGGGAATTCTGGGAGTTGAAGTCCAGACATCTTAAAGTTGCCACGGTTGAGAAACTTTAATCTAAAATATTCCCTTCATGAAATTCCATTCCCAAAAGTAATGCTTCCCACTTCAGCCCTTGAAAATGTCTCTCCCCATAGACATGTCAATCAATATTCTTTATTGTTCAAGGGCATTTCCACATTTAAGACTTGTTATTTGAAATGATACCTACTGAAAATAATCATGAACAGACAGATAGGGAGAGGGGGAGGGAGGGAGAAAGAGAGAGGGGGGGAGGGAGAGATGTTTTAAGCTGCACTGAAAAAAATGAAACATTGCCTTCCCATTAAGATGCCAGAATTCACTTGGTAATTATAGGGACAGACTGAAGACAGCAAATTATATTGGTCATTCGATCACATTAAGTTGTAATCCAGAAGCACCCAGATATTTTAGAGATTAAAATGATTTCCAAGTATTCTCAACTGACATGGGTGGGGTTGGAAATACAAGTCGCTTTTCAGCTGAATATTCATTTGTTTCATGCCCGCTCAACTTATATACATTACACAAGACTAGGAATTAATTATTCCTGTATACTTACGTTCTTTGAGGTTTTAATCTTTGATCATGATATGGAATCAAAGCAACCAGTTCGTTAACTTGCTCTGCAGACAAAAACAATAATAACCATGAGTACCAACCTCTCTGTGTCATGGTGAGATAGGACCATTTTTAGAGTCTTACTTTAAATGCAGTGTGAGTGGAAGTGAAGAACACGTCATTTAAAAAGTCATATTTTTGTCTTTATACCAAGAAAAGACAACATGTAACAAGCTTAGTAAAATGCAGGAACCTCTCTGGAGCACAAGACTATATCTTTCTTCCAAGGGATTTTTAATCTAAATAAACAGATGGTAATAGCTTAAGCAAGATTTTCTTTCATGTGGCAAAAATGAATCAGGTCTCTACACCACTGTCTCAGGCACCAGACAAAAGATATCGCATCTAATCTCAGCAGCAATATAAGGTTAACGAGTAAATCTAGGCTGGTTTCACTCGTTGTGCTAAGCTGTAAACCACAATTTACAAGTCCAAATTAGTAGCATTTCATACCACAAGGAAACCATGCCTTAGTGCAGAGGTGTCAAACTCAAGGCCCGGGGGCCAGCTCCAGCCCATGGGGTGCTTAGATCTGGCCCGCGGAACCACCCTGAAAATAGTGAAGGACCGGTCCACAGTGCCTCTGCCAGCCAAAACTGGAGCTCACAAGGGCCATGTGTGGCCTCCTGAGCTCTGTTTTCACTGGCAGAGGGTTGTAGGAGGCTGTCACAGCCAAAAATGGAGCCTGGGAGCCCGTTTTCACTGGCAGAGCACTCAGGCCACCACTGGTGCCCCGCAGCACAAGTGATGACAGGCTGGCCATACCCACTTTGGCAACACCGCCCCGGCCCTCCCGAGGTCCTGATGCGGCCCTCAATGATATCGAGTTTGACACCGAGTTTAAATCGAGTTAATGTAATACGTAAACCAGATCTGTCAATGCAGGAGGAACTTGATTTCAGGCAGATTAACCTCAAGAGCATTAGTAATTGTATGTGTGATTGTAGCAACAAATGGGGGCAGAGACGAAAAGGAAGAGAATCGAAAAGATTTTATTCATTTATTCCTATTTAGATGGCCACACATCTCACAATCACATGATTCTGGGTGGTGTACAACAAACTTCTAAGCAATATTAATATTGTTAATATTAGAAACTTTAAATTTGTAAAAGGTATGACAAAATTTAAAAGAGGTCAGGTGAAGAGGACATTTAAATTAACCAGGAGTCATTTTAATATTTTGCCAGTCCCCTGGATGCCTAGGCCTCAACTGGTCTTGAGGATGTCCACAAAGTTAAAAGGGGAGGCCAGCCTTACTTTGTGGCAAAGGGGATTCCATAAAGTGGATGGGGGACACAGCGGAAAAATCCTGTCACTTAGGACCAGTGGTGGGATTCAAAATTTTGAAAATTTTTACTAACAATTCTGTGGGCGTGGCTTCGTGGGCGTGGCAGAGGAAGGATACTGCAAAATCTCCATTCCCTCCCCACTCCAGGGGAAAGATACTGCAAAATCCCCATTTCCTCCCAATCAGCTGGGATTTGGGAGGCAGAGAATAGGTGGGGATGGGGCCAGTCAGAGGTGGTATTTACCGGTTCTCCGAACGACTCAAAATTTCCGCTACCGGTTCTCAGAACTACTCAGAACCTGCTGAATATCACCTCTGCTTAGGACCCATCAATTAAACATGATCCACAGGATGAGCAGATGTAATTAGGCAGAGGAAGTCTCTCATATAACGCAGCCCCATGTCATGTAAGTAAGACAATGTGAGATGGAACAAATTCTCAAAACCAGGCCCTGAAGATTATACTAGCGATAAGATTATAGAACTCTATAGCAAAAAAAGATGGCGAGAGTTCTGTCCTGAAACAAAATTCTTCAAACAACCCTAACCCCATTATGTCATCATTCCTTGTGTCAATCAAGGAAACGAATGATAAACACCACACAAAGGATTCCTTGCAGAGCAAGCAAGTGGTTCAATACATGCAAACCAAGCTGGATTAAAGAGATAAGCCCAATCACAGAACAGAAAGGAAGTTTTAAATAACACCCATTCATTTGACAAGAAAGTTGTTCTTCAACTGTTATCATTACACCTCTAGGTAAAACATGAAACAGCAGCAGGAAATGGCGAAGGTAGGAAGTGAGGAAAGAGTGGCATGCTAGGACCATGAAATGTTCATGTCCAAAAGGACTCACCAATCAAACAAAGCAGGGCACATAAAATTACCTGTGGGAATGCAGCCAGTGCCTTGGCAGGAGGGACAGGTGATGCTGTCTCGTCCAGTGAATTCAACATATGGAAACTTGGCAATATCTTCTTCTCGATCTTTATTGGTCAATAAATCCTCATCATTCTCTTTTTGCCTCCTGGAGCAATGGTTACTTGAGTCCACAGAATGGAAACACCCCATTGCAACTAGTATCCAGGGTAACCCCACATGAAACTATAAGTAAAACAGAGGAGAAAAAATTACACAGGAGTAAGAGTCTTCCACCATTAGCACAAATTTCACATGGACAACACGGTCTTAAAAACGTATGCCTTCCAATAATCCAAATTCTAAAGGAAAACATCCAAAAAGATCTGCGACCTATACACAGGATGTGCCTTATTTATTTTAATTTTTGGGAGGGGGATTCACAGTGGATTATGCTAACTAAACAAGAGAAGTGATTATCACTGTATTAGAAGAGAGGGAGGGAGGTATTCCATTTATCCAAGATTAGCCTATTCTATAATCCTATTTAGGAACAAGATAAGCATTAGAATGGGGAAGGACACCCATTGCTTTCTAAATATTTTGGATTATGGTTACCCATAAGCTCAAGAGAGCATTATTAGAATTAAAGTATCTGGAGAGGCCTATATCTGACTAAAGATATACTTCTGGAGCCAGAAAAAGAAGCTACAAGAACTGTCAACCAGTATCAAGTAATCAAGAATAAAGATTTTATCACATTATAGAAGTTCCCATTTTTTTCATATGTACACCATTTAATAGTTGTACAAGTTATAAAATCAGTGGATTTTGATCTATATGAAATGATACAGCAACTGAAGTGAGTCCCTTTATGAACTCATTGGACTTGTCTTTGAGGCAAAATCTAATGATCTTACCTTCCAGAAAGTGGTCCTCTGCTATTACCTTTTTGCCCTCAACTTGGTCTGTATCATCCAGTTTAATTTCCTGTCCATTTTTCTGGGAAAATAGACCTACTATCAAGCACTATGCTTAACTGCAATCACCACCGTTTTCTTTTCAAAGGCCTGCAAATCACTCTGGTATGAAATGAAGCTGAGACTTCACTGCATGCCAGATTCTCATTATTGTATTGTATTCAAGAACAATACAGGTTTTGAGGTGGAAAAAAACGAGTTTGATTTTAGGTTTTGCTGATTAGATGGATTTGTTGTCCCAGAAATGGCTAGTATATATGATTATATAAGAGTAAAAAGTTGAGGGATTTATGTTACTACCTTATTCTACTGCATCAAAAGGAGTTGGAAATTAATGCTTTTCTTTTTCTTTTCTCCTTTACTTTTTTCTCTTCTCCTTTTCCTCCCTATTCCACCATTATTTTAATTTTTGTTTGTACTTTTTAAATATTATAATAATCTGATAAAATATTTAAATTGGGAAAATAATTGTTCTGAAAGTTAATCTTTTTTTTTAAGTTAAAATTGGATGAAGCAAGACATTTTGATAAATACTAAGGAAGGTGGCTGATAGGTAACTACTGACACCACCATGCCTACTTTTGGATTAAGCTCAGCTTTTAACACTTTTAATAGAAAAATAACAATACCAACATTTTTAGGGAATGTTCTCTATTGTAACTCACCTTTAAACCAGTGTTTGTCAACCTTGGCAACTTGAAGATGTCTGGACTTCAACTCCCAGAATTCCCCAGCCAGCAAATGCTGGCTGGGGGATTCTGGGAGTTGAAGTCCAGACATCTTCAAGTTGCCAAGGTTGACAAACACTGGTTTAAACCACACCTCTATAACAGTGCTAAAGCAGTGCTAATTAGTCATTTTTATTTAAAGAAAACTCTAGCACTGAGGCTGAGCCCAAAATATAAATTACAGTGCTGTGTTGCATCAAAACAACAGTACAGGCAATAGGAGGGAAAGTTCATACCAAAGGTGTGACCAAAATAATGCCATCACAATGCAAAGGAAAAGAGTTGGGTGAACAAACAATCTGCATGTGGAATTCTGCAACTTGGGAGTTGCAACTGAAGAAACGCAGCTGCTGTGGATACAACAACACAGCTTCTATTACAAAATGAATGAAGAAGAAAAACCACATTGGACCCTCCAACCCAACACTCTCCCGCTGTGCCTCCAAAGTAAGACAAAGGGAAGAACCAGTCCATTCTTCTGCCTGCAAAACAATACTTGGATTGTAAATTTCCCCCATCCCCCAGTTAAACCCGCCCACTGCAGGAAAATTTAGGACTACAATTGGCAGGGACTACAGCTATCAATACTTCACAAACAATTAAATGTTCCACTCAGGGAAGCAACCAGAGACTGGGCAGAATTCCAGTAAGAATTAATTTCTTCCTAAATGCTAGCACTGTTCCGTAAAACGCGCTTGGGAATTCCATCACCTCAGCTCTGGTCTCCTCCTGATACGTTAGGCTACAACAACCTTCATCCTCAGAGTGGAACAACTACTATGGTTACTAATAGAGGTAGTATTAGTTTGATTTACGACCACAATTGAACCCAATACTTCTGTTGCTAAGCGAGACCATTGTTAAGTGAGTTTTGTCCCAATTTTAAAGACCTTTCTTGCCAGGGTTGTTAAGTGAATCACTGCAGCGGTCAAATTACTAACACAGTTAAGCAAGTCCGCCTTTCCCATTGACTTTGCTTGTCAAAAGGTTGCAAAAGGTGATTGCGTGACCCAAGGACACTGCAACCGTCATAAATATGAGTTAGTTGCCAACCATCTGAATATTGATCACATGTCCACAGAAAGATGTTGCAATGGTCAGAAGTGTGAAAAATGGTCCCAAATCCTTTTTTTTCAGTGCCGTTATAACGTCAGTCACTAAATGAACTGTTGCAAGTCGAGGACTACCTGTAATAATAGCAATAGCACTTAGAGACTTATGTACCACTTCACAGTGCTTTACAGCCCTGTCTAAGCGGTTTACAGAGTCAGCCTCAATCTGACCTCGGTTAAGATGTTAAGGCTGAGTCAACCTCCGCAGTATGAGCCTCAACATTCAGCCGTAACACTGAGTGGAGAACCCCCATCCCGCTCCTGCAGCCACAAGAAGCCACCGTCCTACCTAACAAGGATGCTGTGAAAATCTACCAGAAAATCTTGACCTCCTTGGAAGGAAGGAAGGCTCAGGGGCATATAAATAAAAAACAAATCCAAGCGTTGCTTTGCAGTCTATGCAAACAGACACAAACGGCCTTTAAGGACGTTAAGTTTTTGCTGTTGCGACTGCTACACTCACCGTCCCTGTTTGCCTCCCCCCAACTTAACTCCTGAGAGCCCCTCCTTGCTAGTAAGTAAACCAGCAGCCCTCCTCCCCAGTCTTTCATTGCCATCATTAAACCTTAAGTCTCCCGCCCCGCAAACCAACCTGCAGCCGCCGCACCAAACTCTCTCACTGCGGAAGCCGCTCTTCTCTCTTTGGAACGTGGTCGCTACGGCACCTTATTACGTCACCGCGCGGAACTCCCACTCCCCTCCCCTCCCTCCCCGCACCTTTCTCAAAGCAGCAGGACCGACGCGAAAGCGGCCAGAGAATCGCAGCCGCGGCGCCTGCTACCGACTGCGCATGCGAGGCGCGGAAGTGTGGGCGCGGGGGCAGACTGTGCTCTTAAGTGTGAGCCGGCCGTCGGAGCTTTCTAGTCACGTGAACGCTGCTGCCTGCGGACGTGACCCTCGGGCCTTGCCATTTTGTGTGCGTGCTTTCGTATGTCACGCTAACCCACCGCGGGCGATGGCGGCTGATTCCGCGCAGTAGGTTTAAAGCGCGATTGAGCAGTAACGACGGCGAAGCGAAGGTCTTTTAAGCGCCTCGTATAGAGCCAGCTCATCATCTCAAGCCGCGGGAGACCGGCTTATTCGCGGTTTATCCACCGTTTTGCATGAAGCTCGCTCGCCATCCTTGATGTGACTTAGAGCAGTGTTTCTCAACCTTGTCAACTTGAAGATGTCTGGACTTCAACTCCCAGAATTCCCCAGCCAGCGAATGCTGGCTGGGGAATTCTGGGAGTTGAAGTCCAGACATCTTCAAGTTGACAAGGTTGAGAAACACTGACTTAGAGTTTAGTTGCTGCAATGCCCAGAATGTCTGTGGCGATTCTCAATCATCCAGGTCATGGTTGTCCCCAAGGTGCTTTTTCAAGAGGCAACTGGACTTTTTATTTTGAAGACGCTTCGCTCCTCATCCAAGAAGCTTCTTCAGCTCTGACTGGATGGTGGAAAGTAATTTTTTTTAAAAAATTTTTAAACAGATTATCTGAGTTGGAAGGGACCTTTTAGGTCAGTAATGGCGAACCTTTTTTGCTTCGGGTGCATGCGTGTGCTATAGTGCACGCTCACGTGCCCACCCCTATAATTTAATGCCCACGCCGTGCCCCCTGTGCATGCGCACGTGACACCCCCACACTGCCTTGTGCATGCGAATATGGCTTTCTTGCAGCCTGGGGAGGGTGAAAACGGCCTCCTCCATTCCCCGGAGGCCTTCAGGAGGCAAAAAACGGCCCACATTCTGACTTTTGGTGGGCCAGGTAGGTCTGTTTTTCACCCTCCCCAGGCTCCAGGCTTTCTAGGAACCTGGGAGGGCGAAAAACAGCCCAACATGCAAACCGGAAGTTTGGGAACAGACTTCCGGTTTGCGCATTGGGATGGGAAGCCTCCAGAGGGCGAAAATCAGCTGGCCAGCATGCGCATGTGCGATGGAGCTGACAAGGCAACACCTTGCATGCCCTCAGAAATGGGTCCGCGTGCCATAAGTTCACCATCATGGTTATAGGTCATCTAGTCCAACTCCCCCTCAAGCAGGAGACCCTACACCATTTCTGACAAATGGTAGCCCAATCTCTTCTTGAAAGCCTCCAATGATGAAGCTCCCACAACTTTCGAGGGCAAGCTGTTCCTTTGGTTGGTTATTCTCACTGTCAGAAAGTTCCTCTTTATTTCTAGGTTGAATCCCTCCTTGGTCAGTTTCCATCCATTATTCCTTGTCTGGCCTTCAGGTGCCTTGGAAAATAGTTTGACCTCTTCCTCTCTGTGGCAGCCCCACAAATATTGGAGCACTGCTATCATGTCTCTCTTGGTCTTTCACTAGACTAGACTTCACTAGACTGGTGGGGAACGCAGAAAAGCCCTGTCACCTAGGATGACCATCTGTCTGCAAGGAATATAAATCCTTCCATTTCCCTCCATCCAGTCAGAGACGATGAAGCTTCTTGGATGAGAAGCAAAACGACTTCAACCAAAAACAAGTCCAGTTGCCTCTTGAAAAAAAGTACCTTTGGGACAATGCCCAGAATGGACTTCAGGGTATTGTTTACTTTATATAGCCAGACTTCCGTTCCATCCCACATCTAAAATAGAAATAGTTTTATTTTTAAAAGTCGGAAGTTGCCAGTTTGGTCTAGTGGTTAAGGCGACTGATTAGAAACTAGCAAGAGACTTGGTTTGGGCATGAAAACCGGCTGGGTGACTTTAAGGCAGTCACTCTCTGTTTCAACCCAGCCCACCTCACTGCATTGTTGTGGTGAAAACAGAAAGAGGAAGGAATATTAGTTACATTTGCTATTTTGAGTTATTTATTAAAAAAATAATAAAGAGGGGCTATAAATAAACACCATGCTAAAGGACTCCATTCTGACTTTTTAGGAAAAAAGAAATTAATAAACTGGTGGTGTCCCCTTGCGAAAAATTCATTCTAGAAATTATATAGGAGAAAATTGACAGCTGTCATCCTGCATTCTAGTAAACTAGAATCAACGTGGGGTGACATATGATTTGCATTTTGACTGCTTTTGTTTTGTTGTTGTTCTACTATTCCCATAGAACTTGAATGCAGCCCTGCTGAAAATTGTTTTGAGACTAGGCAAGCCACACAGTAACTATTTAACAAATTTAACCATAGTATCTCAGAATTTGAAATATGCCTAGAGATCTAAAAAGAACAGGGGGCCACTGTTTTAGCATGTATGATCACAGCTTTTAACAAGTATGTAATGGCACTAATATGCTGCACCTGTTCCATGCTCTCCCCCAGATGTTCCAAGCATTCTATTTGCTGCTTGTATAAGACCCAGCATTAATTTGACCTTTGTTTGCAGTAAACAATCATTTGGGTTTGCATGAAGAATGAATCATACTTTTAATTGCATTGACTAGATTTGTATGAAAAAAGGACTTAAACTAATACACTTAGCGTCTGTTGCCGCTTCTTCACAGTCACTTGATCAGAATTGGGGTGCTTGGCAACTGGCATTTACAACTGTTGCAGCATACCAGAGTCATGTGATCCCTGTTTGTGAACTTCCCAACCAGCTTTCCATGGTCAGTGGAGGAAGCTGGATTCGCTTAATGACCACATGATTCATTTAGCAACTGCTGCAAAAAAGGTTGTACATTCAGATGTGTCTCACTAAAGAATCACAACGAAAATTCTGGTCTCAGTTGTGGTTGTAAGTAGCTCTACTAAAATGATGTTGATTTATTTATGGCTCTTCATGCGTATATGGGACAGGGTGGCTCAGTGGCTAAGACGCTGAGCTTGTTGATCAGAAAGGTTGGCAGTTCAGTGGTTTGAATCCCTAGCGCTGTGTAACCGAGTGAGCTCCCATTACTTGTCCCAGCTTCTGCCAAACTAGCAGTTTGAAAGCATGTTAAAAAAATGCAAGTAGAAAAATAGGGGCCACTTTTGTGGGAAGGTAATAGCGCTCCGTGCACTTTCAGCATTTAGTCATGCCGGCCACATGACATGGAGATGTCTTCGGACAGTGCTGGCTCTTTGGCTTTGAAACGGATATGAGCATCACCCCCTGGAGTCAGGAACGACCAACACATATGTGCGAGGGAAATCTTTACATCATGCATATGTCAAACAGTCACCTTGCTTTCTCTGATTCTAGCTAAAATCTAAAATCTGTGTTTTGCATGGTAATTATTCCCTAAACAAAGAGAGGTTTGCTAACTCAGTTATGCAGGGAGAATGTTATAAATATACTCTCATTCTGCTAGTACTTCTCTAGCACTGATTCAAGACAAAAATATGAGGAGAGGAAAGACAGACAGTATAATATATAACACAATATATTATAAACGTATTTGTTTCTCTTTTGTAAGATTTGGCAAATTTAGCATATTTTGAAAGAATTAGTTTTATACGCTAATTTCAAATTTAGCAAGTAGTGTTCACTTACTTGATAAATTCTAATCCAGTAAATTTAACAGTGAATTTCCCTCATCTGAATCCAGTGCTACATCACTTGCAGCCACTGCTTCCCACTATGATAGTTGGCCTGCCTTATATGTGCGGAAATCTGTATATTTGAAATTTTCCTTTAAGCCAACATTTTAGATACCTTCCTTTACATTATGTAAAAAAAGAAAGCAGATAGGTCAACTAAATCTTTTTTTATGTTGGTCCTTTCAGATGTCTTAGACTGCATCTTCCATCATCTGCAACCACTATTTTCACATACGGACTTTGGGTGATAGGAATTATTGTCCAACATCCAAATTAACTTAGATGGTTTTACAAAGATAGTTCTATTAAGGATTATTCCCTACAATTCCTAAAACTAGATGAAGAGAGCTCAATTAAATAAATGAGTCAAAATATTATACTCATTCAGCAATTCTTTTGGGCTAAGAATCACATTTAAGTATGTTCTTATTTCTTTGAGGGATGCTATGAATGGAAAAGTATTGCAGCGCAAGCTACATTATATCTCTTAGTGAAACTGAGTGTCTCTTTTTTTTCTGCACTTGGATTTGGGGGGTTTCATTATTGTTAGCTGTGTTGTAGAGCATATAATACAGGTTTTTCTGTGGTTCACACCTCAGAACTGCATCAGCTAAATTTAGCAGCATGATCAGGCAGCAGAAAAACGTTACTGCATCCATCCTGCTAGGGGGAATTAAATCCCACAGCCATCACTTCATATTCCCCAACATAGATTCCCCATATAAGTCCATTTTTTCCATTCATTCATTCATTCACCATCCAATTGCTGGATCTCCATCTCTTGCTCTCTTCCCCTATCCAGGATTAGATAAACTGCCTGGTTATAACAAGTCACTCATTAAATAAGAGCTTTACCATAAGATATCTCCAATTGAATTCTTGATTGATTCCTTTATATCTGTCACCCCTTGAAGGTAATCCAGATAGGAAACCAATATAATGAGTGCTAATACTACCTTTATTGCAAAGTTACAATAACAGAATCTTGCAAATACGAAACACTTCTCCCTTCCCTTTACTTTAGGGAGAACTAGGGGTTTTTTGTGAGATGCTTTCTCCACTTCCATTCCTGCTATGGGTTGAGATATTTGTTATCCAATTGTTGCCCTGGCTGTATTTATTTACCACTATCTCTCAAATATTGCTCAATATTTTAGGCAAATCCTTGAAAGTCATTCAGTAATCCCAATGAACTAACTATACTCATTTATCTATGTTGTAAATGCAGATATTTTGTGCCACTGATTTCTTCTATTTTGTGCCATAGATTTCTTCAAAGTAAACTACTTTTATAATAATCACATTGTCATGTTGAGTGGAAATTTTAAGCAGCATAATTCCACCTTCTATCCATTCACCAATTGCCTTAGAAAGAATGAAGAATAATAACCAACTTGCCTGCCCATCTCTAAGAATTAGTAGGAAGGCAACCGGAAATGAATTTATATCAGTTGTTGTTTCCTTACCTTTCACTAGATGGCTCCAGATTCCAGGGGAAAGCCTTTGAGTAAAATCAGGCATTCCTTTCTCATGTATTTAGTTTGGTCAGATGTTGCTGAATTCCAAGTTCGAAAATTGCCAGAATGGCCAATGTTGAGAAATGTAACATCTAGAAGGTTCCCATGTGCACCCAGAGATTGAAAGAAATGTATATAAAATACAATTGTATCAGCTATCTCAGTATCAAATGAAAGATTTCTTTCTTTCTGTCTTCCTATGTAAAAAATGTAAATAAATAGTATCAGAATAAACACTGACATATATCAAAGAATTTTTTCCAGGGGTGGGCTCCAAAAAGTTTAGCTAGGGGTTCTGTGCCCAGTTGCTGGGTAGACATGGCCATGGGGGGGGGTGTCCTAGTCAGCCTCCTGCACCATGGTCGGGGGTGTTTTTGCCCTCCCAGGCTCCTGAGATTTCCTTGAGCCTCCAGGAGAAAGAAAACAGCCTCCCCAGGCTCCAGAGGCCCTTTGAATAAAATGGTCCATTTCCGGCCTTCCCAAATTTTCAATAGACCAGGTTTTTGCCCTCCCCAAGCCTCCATGCGCACCCTGCACTTACCTGCATCCAAAACAGGCTGCAGGTGGTGGGCGGGGCCAGCAGGAGTGGGATTTTGGGGTTCTCCAAACTGCACAGAATCTTAGCTACAGTTTCTCTGGAACCCCTGGGAACCCCCAGCAGCCCATCCCTGGGTCTTTCTATTCCTTGCTACCATTTTTAAACTGAAAAGGGATTGCTTGTTTATTTAATTGATCATTCTCAGCAGCTATTCTAGGTATATTGTATAATTATGAATGAAACTATGAATGAAACAATAAGGCAGCAGATTGCTAAAACATAACAAGAAAACAACAAAGCAAGCTATACACCATAAAATGTAGATCAATAGGCAGGGTTAGAAACCACTCTGACTCAAGGCCTGCTGAAACAGGTGTGGCTTTCTAAAAGCACAAGAGGATTGGAGTCACAAAGATGAAGTGGGAATACTTTCCAGAGAATATTGCAATTACATTGATCACAGAGGAGGGTTATCTCAAGTCTCACAACCGCTTCAATGTTGGACTTAAAAGTGTTCTAATCCTGCAAGAACTTGCCAGGTGGGGAGAAAGAGCTGAAGGAGGAGGTTATTTCCACAAATATCTGGCATTAAGCCACAAAAAACTTAACCAGCACCTTGATTTGCATCCAGAAGCCAACTTGTTACCAGCGGAAGTGTTACGTGGAAGCAATATTTACTATCATTACTTACACCACTGCCTTCTGGACCAGCCCTAGTTTCTGAATGGTTTTGAAGATCTTTGTTGTATTTGTGTCTGCAGCAATTTTATCAGAGGTGGTATTCAGCAGGTTCTGACCAGTTCTGGAAAACCAGTAGTGGAAATTTTGAGTTTGAAGAACCGGTAAATACCACCTCTGACTGGCCCCGTCCCCATCTCAGCTGATCGGCTGAGTCCCAGCTGATCGGGAGGAAATGGGGATTTTACAGTATCCTTCCCCTGCCACGCTCACCAAGCCATGCCCACTAAGCCATGCCACGTCCACCAAGCCACGTCCACAGAACCATTAGTAAAAAAATTTGAATTCTACCACTGAATTCTATGAAGCAGGTTATTGTTGGTCTCGTTTCCCAAGCAATAGATCTAAGAAGTATCCAGCTTTAAGAAAGACTGCAGGATTGTTAAGCCTGTTCCTTTACGTGTGCAAAGAAACAGTTTAATCATATGGGCAATAATAACTGGAGTTATAGTAGCAGAAAGCTACTATTCTATAATCATTATAGCATTAATATAGTTTTGCTATCATAACCTTTGTAGTAACTTAGATACTTTTATTATGATGTCCACTTTTGTGGACTTGAACCAACATCACAAAATGCAAATTTTCATTGGACTCAAATTCTGTATCCTAATCAGTGTTCATGCACCTTTCCTGTACAAATTTGCTGCGCTGCATAGAAAAAGACGCTTCCATCCCCATGTTTGGTCTAGTAAAACCATTTATAAAGGGGCACATAAGATAGTCCCAAGGTGCTTCAGTTTACTGAACACACTTAGTTTTTCTTTTTTTTTTCAAGAATGATCTGATCATGGACGAAAAGGAAAGAAACGAGAGAAACCAGTATAAAAATATAATCATTCACAAGAAGAGAAAGTAAATATATGTGTCTCCTAAGGAAAAGAACATAATTATGGGGGGGGGGGGAGAGAGACTTGGAAGCTACTTGGACTAGAATGAAAAGAATTACAGAACGTGACAGAAATGTGTCAGAAGTGTGAAAAGAGGTGTTTCATAGACTGATGAAATGGAAGAAGCTCTGGATAATGAGGAAAAACAGACATTAGAGAATGATGGCTACAAATATGAGGAAAATAGATTGTGTAGAAAGAAAACTTTAGTTGCAATGCATTTAATAAAAGAGCAAGAATGGTTGAGGTTAAAAGAGTCAAAGAAAATAGAGAGTGATTTTGATGCTGGCTGGGGGATTCTTGAAGTCCACATATCTTAAAATTGCCAAGGTTGAAAAACACAGATGTGGAGTAATGAGCTCAGCTGGAGTGTTGAAAATAGGAATACATGGGGAAAACTCAAAGCTATCAGGAACACTCAGGTCTTTATGAGAATGGCTTGTTTTTCTGAAAGGTAAGGTAGAGATAAAGGTTCCCCTCGCATATATCTGCTAGTTGTTCCTGACTCTAGGGGGTGGTGCTCCTCTCCGTTTCAAAGCCAAAGAGCCAGTGCTGTCCAAAGACGTCTCCGTGGTCTTGTGGTCGGCATGACTAAACGCCAAAGGGGCACGGAATGCTGTTACCTTCCCACCAAAGGTGATTCCTATTTTTCTAGTTGTATTTTTTACATGCTTTCAAACTGCTAGGTTGGCAGAAGCTGGGACAAGTAACAGGAGCTCACTCCATTACACAGTGCTAGGGATGTGAACTGCCAACCTTTCTAATCAACAAACTCAGCTTTCTTAGTCATTGAGCCACTGCATCCCTTTAAACATCAGTAGTTGGCAAGAAAACATCTGCCAATCTCTTTAACTTGAATAGGGCTAAGATGGGACTTGTGGGATATTTATTTTGATAGATGACTAGACTGTCAGACATTCTCTGGTGGGTGTGTGGGTGGGTGTGGGTATGTGTATGCAAGTGTTTTACATGGCTGCATTTCAGGGGAGCCTGACTATCAGCTGATACCAGTAGAGAGATGGATCAAATTGGACTGTTCCAGAAGAGTACAAAACGTACATTCAAATACAGCATCCCTTTCTGAAAGGTAAAGAATTCAAAAATTATAAGACCAATACTAGAAAAACCCTTTGAGGACATAGTTGCATGACCGAATTTTTCACCTGAAAGAAATCCATCATATCTTAAAGAAAACCTCCTCTGTTCTCTTAATGATTGTATGTATCAA
This sequence comes from Thamnophis sirtalis, assembly GCF_051295495.1. Lineage (NCBI taxonomy): Eukaryota > Metazoa > Chordata > Lepidosauria > Squamata > Natricidae > Thamnophis > Thamnophis sirtalis. Next base: position 156,515,231 of record NW_028261383.1, on the reverse strand, counting down.
TAGGATACATTATTAATAATACTTTGCATAAGTGTGAATTATGCTAAAGTGAAATGTTGCTCTTGGGCTTATTGCAATCCTGCAATATAGGAGTCATCATTCTGACCTTTGAGGGGAGCATGGTCAATTTCACTGAATAGTCCCTTCACCCTCAGCATAACAATGTTGTACACAATGTAGGTTAAGAGTGACAGAAGCAGATGCTAATTCGTGTTTCAACTGGATAATTCATTCTTGAGACTGCTCAACTTTCCTCTTTAACACTAGAAGATCATTGGAATTGGAAGAATTGGAAGGAATTAGGTTTTGAATGAAAACTTGCTATTTATTTATTTATTTATTTGTTTGTTTATTTATGTATTATTACTGTGTCTGAAAATGGAAAATTTGGAGAAATTCTCTTAGGAGAATTTGTTGGCAGTGTTATGTTTATGATCCATGGCAAGCTCCATGGCTTGGCCAGCTCACTTATATTTCCTATTTTCAGCCTTCTGAATACGGTTGTTGGGTAAACAGCCCAACCACTGCTTGCAATCCAAAGCTAAAGATAGAAAATTACAGAGACAGCTGCCAGAGGAAAACATTAGATCTAGAGCAGAGAAAGCGAAGTTGCCAAATTTCAAGTTGTTATTTAGAAAGAAACTGATGATGGTGGTGAAAGGGACTTTATTTATTTATATAGCATATGGCATACACTGTCAGGGAAATCTACACATGGTAGACACAATGCAGTCCTGCTGACAGCCTAGATTGCTAGTTTATTTTGTTTGACTCTTGTAAGCCTATCCGTGGTGCACTGTGGGGGGCAAAGTAGCTTTATACCAATGAGTCCTTGGGAGAAGGGTGGAATATAAATCTAATAAACCTAAACCAATTAGCTAGCAGTGCTCGGGTTGCTGGCTCTTCCAGGCTCCTCCACCAGTCTCACCTCGCCTTGTGTCGCCGTGCCTTGTGTTCGGCCAGGTCAGGACTGGCTTCTACTCTCTGCCCACATGAACACGAGTAGGTTTTTCCCACTGAAGTGGTACCTGTTTATCTAGTTGCAATATTACATGCTTGTGTGCAGGAGCTAGAAATCGAGCAATGGGAACTCACTCCATCTCACAGAGCCGGGCTCAAACTGCTAGAGTTGCAGATCATTTCTGGCCAACAGTTCCTTCCCTCGTTCCAGCAGGCTCCTTTTAAGGAGCTCTAGCAGACCAGCTGGCCAATGACAGTTGTTTAAAGTTCCCAGAGTTTGGGCAACCAATCCCTGGTGAGCAAGTGAAAAAATGTAAATTTAACAACGTACGTCTATACGTAACAGGGTTCACTACAAAGAGTAATTAATTGTCCATATCTATATTACACTTTTCAGAAAGGTGCTGGACTAGAAACCAGGAGACTCTGAGTTCTAATCCCACTTTAGACATAAAAACTTTCGGCCAGTCACTCTTTCCCAGCTCAACTCCCCTCACAGGGTTCTTATTGTAAATGAGGAGGCGGAAGGAGCATTAGTTATGTTTGCCACCTTGAATTTCTTATAAAGTAATGAAGATAAATATCTAATATTTCAGAGCAGTAATATTTATTTATCAAATAAATTTAAAAACAGCATTTTACATGGGTGCTGCTCAGTGTTTTTTGAAACTTGGCAACTGTATGAACTTCAACTCCCAAAATTCTCATGTATTTTATAAAATAAAAACATTGTTAGCAGTATTTTCTTAAGTCTATTTACAAAAATGTCACCAAGGGGAGATAGATTTTTTTAAAAAATCAACATGAAAAATAACTCAATAGAAAATATAATTCAATGTTTTAAATAATAGCAATAGCAATAGCAGTTAGACTTATATACCGCTTCATAGGGCTTTCAGCCCTCTCTAAGCGGTTTACAGAGTCAGCATATTGCCCCCAACAACAATCCGGGTCCTCACTTTACCCACCTCGGAAGGATGGAAGGCTGAGTCAACCCTGAGCCGGTGAGATTTGAACAGCCGAACTGCAGAACTGCAGAACTGCAGTCAGCTGAAGTAGCCTGCAGTGCTGCATTTAACCACTGCGCCACCTCGGCTCTCATTTAAATAGGTTCAAGCATGTTCAAATAACATCACTGTGTTTTAATATATTATGTCTAATGTATGTTTTAATATATATTACATTAAAATAACAAGGGAATACAGGATTGTGAGTATCACCAGTAATTGAAACCTCTTTATCACAGCTGAGTTTAAGTATTACCCACCAGTCTTTCGGGTGGCAAAAAAGCCTACTGTATATATTTGCAGATAAGCCAACCCATGAATTTTAACCAAAATACCATGAACAATGCCATCCATAGGTAAACCAACCATCTTTTTAAATGATATTTTGGTTAAAAATTCAAGGATCAGTTTAGGCTTATCCATAAGTACAGTATATACAAGAAATACTTGAAAAAACTATTAATGTATATATACTCAGGAGTAAGCCCACTCACAGATAAGTGGAACCTGATTTTGGGGGTGCCTTTGGGCACCTATAATTCTTGGAACATCTGGAAGCATATACGGTGTGCTGGCATAAAATTTGAGATCCCCACAATCAATCTCTATCCTATCATAGGAAGCTGTCCCCAAATGGTTTTCCCTTATTTAAAATGTGCAGGACATATTAAGGAATTGGTATTGCACCTAGTTATGTCTTTTTCCCCTTCCAGTAAACATCAGTAGCTGGCAGGAGAACATCTGCCAATCACTCTCTTTAACTTGAATAGGGCTAAGATGGGACTTGGGGGATATTTATTTTGATAGATGAATGTCAGACATTCTCTGGTTTACTATGTGTGTGTAGTCTGTAAGTGTTTTGCATGGCTGCATTTCAGGGGAGCCTGACTATTGGCTGGATGGATCGAATGGGACTGTTCCAGAAGAGTACTAAACACACATTCAAAAATAGCATGAATGACAGCTGATAGGCTAAAAGCAGACCTTTGCCATGAAGCAGCAAAGAGAAATAAAAGGACAACTCTCCTACTTCACACCATAAAACCTCACTTCTGCCACCCCTAGTAGTTAGATTCTGATTCAGGTTTCTGAGCTGCAGGTTGACTTGGAATTCTGGCAGGTGCAGAGAGATTCTGGTTTGAAAGAAATGGATTCTGCCACTAAGAGGGAGAGGGGTATCCTGTATCAATTTGACATGGTCAAGAGATACTTGGCTGATCCACTTCCAGAGGTTTCCTAACACAATGGCCTGCAAAGCGCATCAGAATGTATCTACAGCAAAACCTATATTGGAAAACAATTCTATTTTAACACCATTACATCTGAGGATGACTTAAAATGGTCTCTGGCAAGAATTGGGAATCAGATGAGATTAATGTCTTCAGAATGCAGCAGAAAAAGAGTTTGCCAGAGTTTGTTGCAGATAAATGTAGGTGAAGAAAAGGCTTTTAGAAGTGTTGGGGGGGGGGGATCAACAGTTCTCTGAATAATAGTTAATCAGATTCCTAAGTGGAATCACTGTGTTTATTAAAACTACTAGGATGACAGACCTATCATCTGGACATTGGTGGCTTTATTTACATTGCTTATAGCCCCCTCCAGTCTTGTTCCTTAAATACTTGGTGAGAAGATCAAAACTGAGGATATTTTATTCTACAGAACTTTCTGATGGGATTCAACATAACATTGGATACACCACTATAATTTGGGAAGCAGGATGCTAGAATCGGGTGGGCTGCTACGGGTTCGCCCAGGTTCGGGAGAACCCGTAGCTAACGTTATGGCCAGTTCGAAGAACCTCCAAATCCCACCCATGGCTGGCCCCACCCTCCCCTCCCAGGAGTCTCCACGCAGCCCATTTTGGATGCAAGATAAATGCGGGGCTCGCACGGAGGCATGGGGAGGGGCAGAAATCGGCCTCCCGGAAGTTCCGGAGGGGCCTCTGGAACCCAGGGGAGGCAGTTTGCGGAAGCCTCCGGAGTCTGGGGAAGGCAAAGAACACCCCCCTGCCATAGTGCAGGACACCGACTAGGCCATGCCCACTGTGGCCATGCCCACACAGCAACCGGGCAGAGAACCCATTGCTGAAATTTTTGAAGCCCACCCATGAATTGGTCATTTAAATACACTAGGGACTCTCTTTATGGTTTAGATTAGACCACTTCCAAACATACTTCCAAACTCTTCTTCCCCAAGAGAAATTGGCATGTAGGAAAAATATTCTGTAATCTGGGTGTATAACATATGTATGTTTCAGGATAGAAACTTCTTTTTAAGATTCTGTTCTTCTGTTTAATATAGTCCTGTGATGGGAAAGTGGGTGGAGGGGAACAATAATGTTTGCTCTATCATCAACTATCACCATCATCATTCATTTTCAGTTACTCAGTAGCTCTGTTTAAGATTCATCTGACCTTTTTTCCTCTACCCCTTTATTGTTTGAACCTCCTTTTTTTTCCTTTTACAATTGGACAGGTCTTTTATGGCAGAAGAAGGCTTTAGATTAGCATCTGGTGTTGGCACTAATATGCTGGAATGCCTGTTTATAATGGCTAGGTTGAAAATAGTATAGGGCAGCCTTTCTGAGCCTGGTTCTCTCAAGATGATATAACCTTGCAGTTCCTGGAATTCTGAATTCTAAACACAGGAAATAAAAAAAAGAATCAAGTTGAGGGTATTAAGTGGCTTTCCAGTACATAGGTAGATAAGTAGAAAATCAAACTTGTTTCCTACTGGGTTTTGTGGGCGTGGCTTGGTGGGGAGGTCATGTGACTGAGTGGGCGTGAGTGACATGTTCACCACACCTACTCAGTCACAGGACCCCCACCACTAAGCCATGCCACTCCAGCACTCAGCACTCCGCGCAGCCCATTTTGAAGCGGTATATACGTAAGTCTTATTGCTTATTGCTTTTGGAACTTGTCTATTTATGAACTTATTTTTTTATGCCCACAGAACCCAGTAGGAAAAAAATTTGAATCCTACCACTGGTGCAGGCCACGCCCACCCCAGCTCTGCAAAGGCAAAAAACATCCCGAGGTGTCATGATACGGCCCGCTATATGATCAGGTTTGACACCCCTGCCTTAGACTAAGGACTTTTTTTTTATTTTTCAAACACCAGAAACGCAACAGGAATCTCTGGCTCCAGCTATTTAGTCCAGTGCTACCTGTTGCATGATAATAACATACAGGTAGTCCTTGACTTACAACAGTTCATTTAATGACCTTTCAAAGTTACAGCAGCACTGAACAAGTCATTTGTGATCATTTTTCACCTGCCCATGGTCACATGATCAAAATTCAGGTGCTTAGTGACTGACTCATATTTGTGACAGTTTCGGTGTCACATGATCATCTTTTGCAACCTTCAGACAAGCAAAGCCAATCAGGAAGCCAGATTCACTTGACAATCGCCTTGCTGAACACCTGCAATGATTCACTTAACAACTGTGATAAGAAAGGTTGTAAAATGGGGCACAACTCATTAACAAAAGTTTCACATAGCAACAGAACTGTTGGGCTTGTCTACTGTATGGCTATTGTTATCAGCATGACTGTAGAATGAACCAAATGAAAACAGTTAACTTAAAGAGATCAAGATGGTGTCATTCCTTCAAGGTTGTGCAGACCAAGAGGCCAAAATTATGCATGCTAACCAGAGGTGGGATTCTACTGGTTCGGACCAGTTTGGGCGAACTGGTAGCTCCGATGACCAGGTGAGCTCGCCCCACCCCTGGCCCCTGCGCTATACTGATCTATATATTCTCCATTGATTCGCGTGGCAGAACTGGTTGCTGTACCTCAGCTGTGTTACTCCCCAGCAGTAACGCAGAAGGTAAGTTTTCTTAAAACTGCACACGAACCGAACCAGTTGTTAAACCGGCAGGATCCCATCACTGATGCTAATACTATTTGCATTATAAAGTTACAATAATAGAATCTCAATAAGTTTGAATGAATCTCCCTCTCTGCCTTACCCTAGATTCCTGGGTATGTCTAGTTTAATGAAAAGAAGGACTAGGGGAGACATGATAGCAGTGTTCCAATATCTCAGGGGTTGCCACATAGAAGAGGGAGTCAAGCTATACTCCAAAGCACCTGAGGACAGGACAAAAAGCCATGGGTGGAAACTAATCACGGAGATAAGCAATTTAGAACTGAGGAGAAATTTCCTGACAGTTAGAACAATTAATCAGTGGAACAACTTGCCTCCAGAAGTTGTGAATTCTTCAACACTGGAAGTCTTTAAGAAGATGTTGGATAGCCATTTATCTGAGGTGGTGTAGGGTTTCCTGCCTAGGCAGGGGGTTGGACTAGAAGACCTCCAAGGTCCCTTCCAACCCTGCTATTGTATTGTGTTGTATTGTGAGGACACGAGTTTGACACCCTTGGTTTAGATCATTTGGAGTTTTCAGGGATGGAGATAAGGAACAGGAAGGGAAAAAAATTAACTCAGATGTCCAAGTTATATGCAGATAGTCCTCAACGTATGACTACAATTGGGACCAGATCTTTCATCACTAAGTGAGTCATATCTGAATTTATTACCTTTTTGCTGTTAAGTGAATCACCATGGTGGTTAAGTGAATCTCACTGTTATTAAGTAAATCCAGCATCCCGCATTGACTCTGCTTGTTGGAAGTCTGCTGGGAAGGTCACAAGGAAGATCAAGGCTAGGAAAAAATCTGAGATGCCTTTTAAACTCTTAGCAGATTTATGCAATTGCACCCAGCCAGCACAAAGTTTATATAAACTCAGTGGTTTTCAGCAGAGATATCCAACCACATCCCAGTTCTAACTGGTAAAGATTTTATAGCATTTTTAAAAAATGTAGCAAGATAGGAACATCATAAGAGCCTTATAGTTTATAAGCAGTCACACCCAAACAAAGTATCACTACTCACCCTTATATTGGTTACTGTTTTATCGTAATTGTTATGTGGGCTCTTCGGGGAACAAAACTGCTTAAACAGCAGTATTATATACACACCACACCTGCCCCTATGTTCTCTGATCTGAGAATTCAGGATTACTAGATTAAATTCACATGAAGACTGTTAAAGCCACTATAGGAAGCTAAAACCCACCCCTCTCCTAGAAAAATGAAATATCCTGGGAAATATTAAAGAGGCAGAATATTATATTTCCCTCAAGAAGAAATGGAGAAACATGTTTTTAGGTAGGAAACAGACTCACTCTTAATAGCCCCCACCTTTGTCAATGGGCCATTAAGAGGCCTGAGCCAGTCTAATCTACATAACAAAGACCTCCCCCCTTCAGTTCCAGGGTGACGGGATTAAGGCAAGATAGTATTAGCTCTTTACCCATCTCAACACAGGGCCCCTGGGAAGAAGCAATGCTCAACCAAACCTGGACTCAAAACACAGCCTACAGAGTTGCCCCTGCATGGCCCATGGGAGTTTGACGACCAATCAGAATACAAGATCAAGATCAAAGCCCAGAGAGGGCATAAAACCAGGAACTTTCAGCATCTCAGCCTCTCTTTTCTTCTTCACCCAACATCTTGAAGCATCTGATCACCTTTTCTGTTCAGGACCTCAAGCCATGTGATCCTGTCCACCATTAAAGCCATCTTTCCAAGCAGCCTCCATGTTTCCAGTGTCTTTCCCCCCACTTGGAGCTGAACCCAGAAAGACATTTCTTCCATCACCCCCAAGAGAACATGACTGCATTATATGCAACCATTAAAATGGTGGCTTAAGGCTTGCTCAGCTGGGCTGAGGAATGGGTCCCGATCGAAGTATCACACCTGTTGAGTTTACTTAGAGGGCAGAGCAAAGAGAAGCCCTGCATACTATTCTGAAGACAATCTGCTACCTCTTAAGGACAAATGAGGATTCCTTAATTTTGTACATAGTTGCTGACTGACACTGCTGCTTATAGCAACAGGATAACGTTCTTCATACACCTGAAGCGAGCAAGCTAAGTTACAAAAGGCAGGAAGACCATGATTCACATGACCTTGCCCAATCCAGCCCAAGATGGCTGCTTCAGTAGAGCTTTGTTGATTAGGGAATTCTGGGAGTTGAAGTCCACACATCTTAAAAGTTAAATTGCCATGGTTGAGAAACCTTGGTATACAGAGTAAAAAAGATCAACTTGATGGAGATATGCAAGACCTGGAAACTAGGCAGAAGGAGCAGGTATATTTTTTAAAGACCAGAACAATCAGATAACATTTGGAAGTGATTCAGACAGATGCCTCCCTGATTAGCAGGAGGAGGAGGAGGAAGAGACTCATCATAATCAGATATATTGTTAGAAACTAATCTCAATAAAAGTAGCTTTAGCTTTCCAGAGCAGGTAACTTCCTGATCTGGTTTTTCTAATGAGACACATTAGACTGAATATGAAACGAAAAATCCCACTGAGGACAGCCCAGCTCTTACCTGGTCCTGATTTGTTTCTTTACAAAATTTGGAATCTCTTACAAAGCCAAGTTGCTTTGGGTTCATCGCCTACTCCCTGCTTCCCTGCAGAATTACTACCAAGGTAATTCTGGAGAAAAAAAGGGGTTGTTGACCACTGTTGACGCCTGCTGTATCCATCACTGACGCCAGCTGGATTAATTTGGGGTTTTCTTTGATGTATATTTGTTGACTTTGTCAGCCACAGTGGAAAGATTGTGAAGACTAACTTCTTCATCATTCACGCTAGCCTTTAAAAGGAAGGGGAAAGCCTTTATACCATGTCCCAAAGCATTACATTTTTCCTAGAATCCTTTGGGAGAGATTTCAGAATTTCATCCAATTTGAAGGAAAAGCCTAAATGAAAAACAGCAACAGTGGGGGCTGTTTTGGCAACTACAGTGTGGGAAGTTATCATCCAGCCCTCTCCCAGAAAAATGAAATATCCTAGGAAATATTGAAAAGGCAGAATATTTCTCTGGATTTGAAAAGAAAGAAATATGTTTTAAAAGACAGAATAGTTGCCTGTAGCTTCCTGCCCATCCCCACTGTTAATGGGCCATTGAGAAGACCAGGCTAGTCCACTTTTACATAATAAAGACTTCTCCACTGCAGCCCCAGAGGGGATGGGAGTAAAGGCATGATAATATTGGCCCTTTACTCAACTGACCACATGGCATCTGAGAACTCATTCATGCCTGGATTCAAAACACAGCCTAGAGAGTAGCCCCTGCATGGCTCCATGGGAGCCTGACAACCAATCAGAATACATTTTTTGCACAGGAACAGGAAACAGAGAGGTGGGACTAAATAGGTTATAAAAAGCCTAGCAAGCCCCTTCCAAGCCCTTCTCTTCTTCTCCACCAACATTGAAGCATGTGATCACCTTTTCTGGTCAGGGCTCAAGCCATGTGGCCCTGTCCAACAATAAACCATCTTTCCAAGCAGCCTCCGTGTCTCCAGTGTCTTTTTCCCCACTTGGAGCCGAACCCAGAAGGACATTTCTTTCATCAACAGTACTGACATCCTGGCAGAAATGGCAGCAATACCAGCTCCACCTCTTCCACCGACTTTGCCAGAACTATAAAACATAGAGTTTATTGCAAGAAAAAATGCTTGCAACAATCTTTTCATATGTACAGAGCAGAAGGAAGGCTTCCCCTCTCGTTCCCAGCGCAATGGCAAATCATTGATGGAAAGTTTCAGCCTCATTAGCGATTGCCTTCTCAAAATGTCAAATAAGATGTTTCTCTTATCTCCCTCTAACAGCCTGTTCTTTCTCCATTTATACGTAATGACTCTGGGATTTATTTAGAATCGGCATCTGCATCAAGAAAGGTGGTGTCTGCAGGGTTTGTTTGAGGTGGAATCTGGAAAAACAGAACCTGAAAGCTTGAGGTGATGATGGTAGAGAAATATTGAGAGGCTGATTGTATCAAATATAAACTTTAGCCTTTGCAGGAGTCTTCATCCAAATGTCCTGGAAATTGTAGTTTTGGTCTCCAGCCCATAATCCCCACGTTCTCTGTGAAGGACAATTTTTCCTAAAGTTTATTATGTAGTTAGGGAGGCTCAGGAGAGCAAAATTTCAGTAATTCTACAAGAAGGGAGATAGGAAAACAAATGGTGAGCAGACACAGCCAGTTAAAAGCAATGCCAGAGCTGAGAGGTACCAGATGGCATCTTGAGAATCTACAGGTCAATGTGGTTTAGTGGTGAAGAGGTTGGACCAGGAGCAGAAGATTCTGATTGAAGTTTACTTTCAGCCACAAAAAGTGGCTTTCAATCAGTCACTCACTTGCCCCCCAACTTCCCTCACGGGTGAAGGATGAGAGGAGGGTGTGGTATGCAGGTGGTCTTGATGTAGAATGGAGTGGAGTGGAATAAGACTAGGGAATGAGAATGGGAATAGGAATAAAATGGAATATGAATAGGAATAGAATTGGAATAGAGCTGGAAGGGACCTTGGAGGTCTTCTAGACCAGCCCCCCTCTCAAGCAGGAGAACCTACAATCCCAGTCAAGTGACTGTTCAGTCTCTTCTTAAAAACTTCCAGTGATGGAGCACCCATGATTTTCCGATATCTGAAGGGAACAGAAATATAACTATAGGAAGTCCTCAATTTATGACCAGAATTGAGACCAACATTCTCTTGCTAAGCAAGACAGTTAAGTGAGCTTTATGATCTTCCACAATTGTTAAGTGAATGACTGCAGTTATTGAGTTAGTAACATGGTTGTAAAGTGAATTGGGCTTGCCACTGACTTTGCTTGTCAGAAGGTCACAAATGGTGATCACATAACTCCAGGACACTGCAACTGTCATACGTATGAGCCAGTTGCTAAGCTTCCCAATTTTGATCACATGATCATGGGGGTGCTACAATAAGTGAAAAACAACCACTTTTTTCAGCACAGTTGTAACTTTGAATGGTCACTAAATGAAACTTTGTAACTTGAGAACTACCTGTAAACATTTCCATCATTTATTATGGAGAAACAGTTTGGTGTGGTGGTTAAAACACCAGGTTAGAAATCAGGAGATTGTGAGTTCTAGTCCCACCCTGGGTACAAAACTAGCTGGGTGAATCAAAGGGTTGTATGGATAAGTAACACATGGGAATAAAATAAAATAATTTAAAGAAAATAGAATGAAAGTCCAGAAAACAGAAGCCAAATAAAACAGTCACTGAATGGAGCTTACTTAGTGTGGGTTGCTCCATCAACACCATAATGTCCTTCTAATGCCATGACTTCCCATGCTTTGTTTTTTTACTCTTTTTATGATGTTGATTCTTTAATTCACTGGTCAGTCACCATAATAAACACTATCTATCTATTATTTTGAACTGTATACCAAATGGTTTGAAAAGTAACAGGAAGACAATGAAAATAGTTTTTGTGCACTTTTATGGTTAGGAAAAAAATGTTCCACAGTTAGAATGACACTCCTAATCAAACACATATAATTGGTGGAAGAGTTCACGTCATTGTCCATATTTGAATAGTATTTTAGGCCATTCAAACTGCATGTTTTCCATTAACTGGTTTTAACCTAGGCATGGGGGGGGATGTGTAAGATTAAATGTGCATGTTTTGTGGGTCTCCTTTTTTAATATAATAAATAATAGGGTTATACAATAATACAATACAATAGCAGAGTTGGAAGGGGCCTTGGAGGTCTTCTAGTCCAACCCCCTGCCTAGGCAGGGTTGTTGTTGTTTTAAAAGCAGGGTGACATTTCCCTCCCCCCACCCACAAAAAACCCTACCCTGCTAATCAGTCCTGAGAGTCTCAGAATGCACCATTTGATATCGTCCTAGATGAATCCATGGCTAAAGGGCTGGGCAAGATGGCATCAAAAATGGCTCACTCCCTTTGAAGTAACACACTGGAACTGGTGAGGCTCTTGTAGCCTATTAAACTCTCTTTTGCTTGCTGCCATCTTTCCCTGGGAATAATACACAACTAGCCCTCGACCAATCACTTGGTAACCACTTGAAGTTATAACAGACCTCCCCAAAGATACTTACGACCAGGTTCTGAAGTTCCAACAGCCGCTACCACCACTCCATGATCACATGATCACATTTATGGCCATTCGCATCATTCTGTTGGCTAGAGACTAGGAGTTCTAGTCCTACCTTAGGCATGAAAGTCTGCCCAAAGTCATCCTTAAGGCAGTAGCTCATTGTCTCCTAGTTCCTAGGCCAGCACCTTAACTAAATACCAAACTGGTTCTTTGAAAGTAAATTTGCTTTTTGTAAGTAAACTTGCAGCGACTGACACATATTTGGCAGCTGTGTGGTAGTTTCAGCAGGCATCCTATTGTGCAACTTTGATAGATGTATCAATGCACCATTAATTTTGATTTTCCCCCTACTTCCCAGGATGGCACTAAAACCTCATCCAGGCAGGGTTCCTCAAGATCTCTCCACTGTCCATTTCTGATTATTGTTCCATTCATCCATCTTTCCATTATTTTCTTTATATTCCTCCTGCCAATTGCGGACCATGTTCTCTTCCAAATACAGGTTCTCCTCATCTACTACTTGTTGAGCTGTCATTCAATGTCAATTACAATGACGCTGAGAAAAATGAGTCTACTGATCTTTGAAGTTTGGTCATCACAGTGACCGCATAGTCACATGATTGCAAATTGGGTATTTGGCAACCAGTTCACATTAATGATGTTCACACTATCTTATGGGCACCTTTTGACTTTTACGGCTGGCTTCTGACAAAGTCAATGGGGAAGCCAGCAGGAAGTTGCAAGTTTGGGTCATATGTAACAACTCACAGTGACTCACTCAGCAATGGCAGCCAGAACTAACATTTCAAATTGGTGACAACATGCTTAATGACTATGCCTAGTAATGGATTTGTCAGTCCCAGTTGCAGTCAGTAAGGAGTAGCTTTCCCTATTGTCCATTGGAAAGTGGAGCCTCCCAAAGATAGAAGAATCACTTCTGCAGTACTGTAGGAGGCAAACATTTGATCTAATAAATTAACTGACATATATTTTTTAGTTTAATCCAAACATGTTTATTCAGAAGGAAGTCACCTTCTGATCGATGGGATTAAGTCTATGAAGTTGTGAAGGAAGACCCTGTTTTCGTTCAAAAGTTTTATTTCTTTTAAGACAAACATTTCATCATTCCTCAATCAGTAAGACATCGAAGTACAATTTTTTGTATGTCAAAATAATTCTAGTTTACCATCAAATTCTTGTCTAGCCTAATGCATGCCCCTCCCTCCCTCCCCCCTCCCCCCAACCCCCCCTCCTCCTCCCCCCCAACTTCCCAGAACCCGTACACGGTATGGATTTTTAACAAACACAGTCTAAAATCTATTGAAAAAAAGAAATAAAGAAATTAATGACATTCTACATTGACCTTAGCTTCTTCTTGCTGAACTAACTTTAAACAATTTAAATCATTTCTGATCTTAAGCATAGGCTAACTGGAATTTCTTGGTCCCATATTTATTTTGTATATAGTCAATCCATTTTTTCCAGTCTCGTTTATATCTCTCATTTGAGTGATCTTTAAGATATGCCGATATTTTAGCCATCTCGGCTAAGTTTGTAACTTTAATGTCCATTCTTGAGTGAAGGCCCTGTTTTCATGATTACATTTTGAAACAGGTTCTCTTTCCATGTTTTTAATTTGACCTCCATGTCACTGAGTACAGAATTTTAATTTTAACGATATCCCTATACAAGAAACAGTTAAAAGGCAGTTGACACTGGCAGTTGCAGGACAGATGGGAATAGAGAAAATTATATCCAACAGAGAGTGGTTTAGATTTTCCCGTCCAAGAACGATAGGAGCAGTTACTCTAGAATAGGGCTTATGATTATCACATTAGATTTTATTTTTAGTTATGCATATACAGCTTGTTCTCTATGTTCATTTTTGTGTGCGGAAACATTTCCTAATGGCCATTGTGGGTGAATGTCAATATTTTATGGAGAATTAAAATAATATTTCTGCACTCAGATTGAATTTGGACATTTGAGGGCTGGTCCCTTCAGCACCGTGTCACCTGCTAGGCCTAGCTGTTGAGATTTCCTACAACAATAATATATATCTGAGAATGAAGAGGGAAGAGTGACTTTGGCAGAATCTAGAAATGGAGAGGAGACCCCTCCTTCAACTAAAACAAGTAATAGCAGCCCACCAACAGAGCGGGTAACTGCAGCGGGAGGACCCTTTGTTCAGGAACACAACAGTTCAGCAACCCTCAGGACAGTGTTTCTCAACCTTAGTAACTTTATGGTGGTTGGACTTCAACTCCCAGAATTCCCCAGCCAGCTATGTTGAAGGCCACCCATCTTAAAGTTGCCAAGGTTAAAAGTGGCAACAATTGCTGACATTGACTTTAAAATAATGTCTGTAGTCAAATTTCAGGAAGAGAAATGGAAGGGGTGGGAGAGTGTGATGACATCAAAATAACTTTTGCCTATTTCATTCCCAAAATAGATAAAAGAAAATACTTGTACATTTCCCTCCTCACCAACAAGAATGGTTGCTTGGGAGATAGAGAAACATTCAAGAATCTAAAAGATCTGGTTTGTTGAAGAAAATGGGGAAACAAGTTGAACTCCCGTCAGTTTCATTCTACCAGTCTTCACCCTGGTTGGGTAAAAACAGTTGCAAGGATCTGCAAAGAATCAAAACAGGCCAGGTTAATAGTAGCTTCATTTTAAAGAAGAATCAATGTTGCCTGACTGCAAACAAAAACATCTGAGCTGTTGCCTTGAAGGAGTAAATTCAAAACCAGCAAACCACCTTGCTTCTTTAAGGTTTAGGTCGTGTATTTGAAGATCGGTAGCAGGGCAAAGGGGTACCTGTCCTGACCTAGGCTTCCCAAGAGCATGAAGCAAACTCCTGGTCCCGACAAAAACCCCTTTTATTGATTTACTGTGAATTCTGCTCATTCACATCCAGCGAAGTCCTTCAAGGGAGGATTTACAGTCACAGACCTTATCTGGCTTGGAGAGCTGCCAGGCCGATATCTGCAAAACGTGGCAAGGAGTCTCAGAGTTTCCCAATTAAGCGAACTAATTGTCTCCTGCAAACTCTACTACCCTTTTTATTTCCTCTGGGAAGGGCCATTCATCGTCCACCTGTGGCCTTACTCCCAAGTCCTTTAGCTGTTCCTTTCACCTGGGAACTCTGCACAAGCGCACACATGGAACAGGCTCCAGCTGTTTGTCTGCCTCACTGATGTCTGACTCTGAAGGTAGCTGATAACTGGCATACGGCTCTGGCCCCATCTCTGCTTCCGACACAGAACCCTCATCAGAGCCTTCCCCAGACTCCAGGACTGATCCATGTTCCTCCCCAACCTCCTCACTGTCCAAATCTGCTGCCAGCTCTGCTGGCCACTGGCAGGCCACAATACTACATGTCCATGGCAAACAGAACACCCACAAACTCTGGGAATGTTCATTCCAAACACAAGAGTACCCCTCCTCCACTTCCCATGCCCTAAGTTTTTTTGTCTTATCTACACCATAACAAAGACAAAAAATTTAAAAAATCAGTGCGTTCACCTGTTGCATATACATTTAGATTAATGTGTGAGAGCACATCCAGTTTCAGAATGAAAAGTTCACGTGAAAATGCCTTAAGCTTAAAAAAATAAGCAGATGTCTTTTCTATTGCTTTTAAATTTTAGACAAGTTTCTGTAGAATCTGTTAGCCACTTGATAGTGTTATTCTTGGTGGGAATAAATTTAGTGAATTGGTTAACTGTGATAACCAAGAAGCACACATTTCATGATTTCAGAAATAGTTTTAATAAATCCCTAAAGGGATACACAATGAACAAGAACTAAATAAAACAGAAGAAATAGCAATAGCAGTAGCACTTAGACTTATATACCACTTCACAGTGCTTTATAGTCCTCTCTAAGCAGTTCACAGAGTCAGCCTCTTGCCCCCAACAATCTGGGTCCTCATTTTACCAACTCGGAAGGATGGAAGGATGAGTCAACCTTGAACCGACTAGACTCTAACCACTGCACCATCTTGGTTCTTATAAATAATCACAATAATGAGAACCAAAATCTTGCTCGAAGAGTGGTAAGAATAGCAAAAACGAATTCCGGGAAGCAGCACTTGTCCATTGAAGCAAGGAGAAGAACATGAAATGGCTCTTAGAACAGGGACAGCTGCATCCCCAAGAACAGGAAACATTTTAGGCTAATAGGATACTTTGGGAATTTTGAGAGCAGGTTGCCGTGGAAAGGGAGGCTATCTGTTCACAATACAGGTAGTCCTCGACTTACAACAGTTCATTTAGTGAGCGTTCAAAGTTACAACCGCACTGAAAAGAATTGACTTATGACCATTTTTCAAACTTATGACACTCGCAGCATGTTCACAGGATCAAAATTCAGCTGCATGGCAACTGGCTCACATCTGCAGTGTCCCAGGATCCTGTGATCCCCTTTTGCGACCTTATGACAAGCAAAGTCAGTAGGGAAGCCAGATTCATTTAACAACCATGTTGCTAATTTAACACCCACAGCGATTCATTTGCTGCAAGAGAGGTGGTAAAGTGGTGCAAAACTCACTTAAGAAACATCTCACTTAGCAACAGAAATTTGGGGCTCAATTGTGGTTGTAAGTCAAGGACTACCTGTATGGCTATTGAATTGGGGGAAGGGCACAGCCAGTCCTTCCTTTTCTGAAAAAAAAAGTGTGGTAACTTGGAAGTTGGTGAGCTGCCTCCTTTTCCTGCACCTTCTGGGATGAAATCAGCACCTGAAGGCAGCCCCCCCCCCCCCCTCAGCATCCCTGTTGCCTTTCACAGTTTGCCTGTAAAATTTTCTACAAACAGCTTTCCAGCCTTCGGGGGGGAAACAAGAATGCAGAACCAGACAGCCTACTGTAGTGATTTCATGATCGCTAACCTTTTTTTGGATCGCATGCCAAAAGTGGGGGAGAGCATAGGGGGGTTGTGCACAGGTGTGCCACACCCATAATGCTATGCGCACGACCCCAGTGTGCATGCACGCACGACCAGCATGAACACACGCCGCCTCTGGAGGGCAAAAAACTGGCCCTATGAGCAAACAGGAAGTTTTTCGCACTCTGGAGACTTCAAGGAAACCTCAGGAGGGCGAAAATCTGCCTCAAAAGAAGGCTAAAGTCAGCTGGCCAGCGCACGCATGCACGCTGGAGCTGACAGTGCAATGCCTCCCGTATCCTAACAAATGGCTCCTCATGCCACCTGTGACACGCGTGCCATAGGTTCCCCATCACAGGCCTAATGTAAGCGATGCTCATTGAATTGAATTCTTTTTTTAATTGGCCAAGTGTGATTGGACACACAAGGAATTTGTCTTTGGTGCATATGCTCTCGGTGTACATAAAGAAAAAATAAAATAGAATACATTCATCAAGAATCATAAGATACAATACTTAGTGATAGTCATAGGTTACTGATAAGCAATCAAATTATACTAGGGAACAAATAAAACAATATAAATTTTGCATTGCATCAATTGCCTCTCTTTCTGAAGTGGTGAATCGGCTTCCATTAACCGCCTCCCCATACAGAACGCAACTCTCTTTTTATTTGTGATAGAGAAGAAACCGTAGATGATCCTGAGATAATCAGGTTTCCACAGAGAGAAAAAACAATCGTTTCCAACACATGAAAGGTGATACGGACCGGGGAAAGGCCGGGTCCGTGCTAGCTTGCTCTTTACCATTCCCTCTCCCTGCATGTGTGTGTCTGTGTGTGTGTGTTTAAATGTCTCAGTCACTGTGAGGTCATGGAATTTTCCAGCAATACCATTTCCTAGAAAACCCAACCTGTTCTATTTCTGAGGAAAGCAAAGCGTTACTTAGAGGTCTATAGAATAAGACACCTTCCTTGCAAAGTGCAGGCTTCTGGTATTCTCATCTGTCCCTGTCCACAAAAGTTGCGGTGTCTTTTTTTTCTTCTGGCAGACGGTGTGCTTTCCTGTCGTTTGGCCCCACTCCCAAACTGGATTTCATATTTACTGGGCAGCAGGATCTTCTACCTAGAAAAACCACCGCAAGAATTCCATTCTGAATTTGGTCAGCGTCCCACTCGGTTGGCCTTGTGCTCCTCAGGGCGCTCCCTCTGCCCACGCCGCTTATGTTAGAAACAGGCTTTCCACAACTTCTGAAAACTGTCTCTTCAATATTGCCTCTCTTTCCCTGCCACACTCATGTTGTGTGGTGCAGCCTGATTACCACATGCAGACCTCTGGACTGAGGGTAACCAAATGTATTTTATTAACAAGGTTTTATTTCATTCCTTGGCGTTTAGTTCCTTGACAAGCTCACAGCTGCTAATTGTGTACCTGTGCTGAAGGCATGATTGTTCTTTCAGTAAATTCAACATATCTTCATTACAAGTCCCCATTTGACACACAGAAAGGTGCTATAATTTCCCCTTTTCACAAGCCCTATACAGATAGTCCTCATGAGCATTTATGGCCATTTGTTTGTTTGTGCACCGGGAGGCACTCACAACAGTCACTCACGCCCTCGTGACCTCAAGACTGGACTACTGCAATGCGCTCTACATGGGGCAGCCCTTGAAGAGCATTCGGAGACTTCAACTGGTCCAGAACGCGGCCGCACGAGCAATTGTGGGTGTACCTTGATACACCCACGTTACACCTATCCTCCGCGAGCTGCACTGGCTTCCAATCAGTCTCCGGATACGCTTCAAGGTGCTAGTTATTACTTATAAAGCCCTTCATGGTATTGGACCTGGGTACTTGAGAGACTGCCTGCTGCCAATTACCTCCCAAAGACCCATTAGATCGCACAGGGCCGGCCTCCTCCGGGTTCCATCCACCAGCCAATGCCATCTGGCTACAACCTGGGGGAGGGCCTTCTCTGTTGCAGCTCCGGCCCTTTGGAACGAACTCCCCGCACCTCTCTCCCTGCTTTCCGAAAAGCCGTTAAAACCTGGCTGTGTCGGCAGGCCTGGGGTTGATGAGCTCCCCTCCCCTCTCGACAGGTGTGGTTGTTGGTCATTTTAATATGTTTATTTTGTACTTGTATGTTTCCCCTTCCCGTTTAAGTTGTTCGCCGCCCTGAGTCCCTTTTAGGGAATAGGGCGGCATATAAATAAAATAAAACTTAAACTTAAACTTTAATGACTATTTGACTTACAATCGCTCTGAAAACAGTGACTTCCAACCAGTCCTCAAACTTCTGACTGCCACAGGATTGCTGCGGACATGTGATCAAAATTCAGGAGCTTAGCAACCAGCATGTATTTATGACGTGGCATTCTGGGGTCACTTGATCACTTTATGACCTCAGAGGGCTTCTGACAAGCAAAGTCAATGTGGAAAGCTGGATTTGCTTAACAACCACGAGATTCAGTTAACAATTGTGGCAAAAAAAGTTCATAAAATCAGACACATCTCAATAATCACATAGTTTAGCACTTCCAGTCACAACTGTGGTTACAAGTCAAGAGCTACCTATATAAAGATTGTAAGACCTGCACAAAGGAAAAATAACCTTCTCTGACCTATACAGGTTATACAATCAAACCCACCTGAGTTTTGGTTAAAATATTCTGTGGGTTTATAATTGAGAATAATTTTCCTTTTTTCTAATTGACAAGACAAACGGCAAGAATTAAGACATTCCATCTGACAGGGCCAGAGTTTCCCATCTCTGCTATATAGCTCATAGATAACCCCAAATATAGGTAGCCCTCAAGTTATGATTACAATTGAGCCCAGAATTTATCTTGCTAAGTGAGACATTTGTTAATTGACTTTTGCCCCATTTTACAACCTTTCTCACCACAGTTGTTAAATGAATCACTGAAGTTGTTAAGTTAGTAACATGGGTTGTTAAGTGAATCAGACTTCCCATTGACTTTGCTTGTCAGAAGGTTGCAAAATATGATTATATGACTCCTGGAACTCTGGAACTGTCATAAATCTGGACCAGTTGCCAAGCCTCTGAATTTTGATCATGTGACCCTGCAACAGTCATAAGTATGAAAAATGAACATTTTACTTTTTTCCAGTGCTGTCGTAACTGTTGTATGTCAATGACTGTTTGTATTGTTTCAATATTCTGCATGCCTCACATAGGAGGCCTTTGTCCCTGGTCCAAGTCAATCCATTGCCTTTTGGGGTGAGAATGGGCAGACATATTGGCCTGTCTCCGGCACAGTACTTCAGCCAGATTTCTGATAGTCTATATCAGTGTTTCTCAACCTTGGCAACTTGAAGATGTCTGGACTTCAACTCCCAGAATTCTGGGAGTTGAAGTCCAGACATCTTCAAGTTGCCAAGGTTGAGAAACACTGGTCTAAATTAACCCTCCATAACCCCTAATAATTTTTATCTGCATAATAATATCAAATGGTATTATTTGATATTAAATAGTATTAGGATATTGATGATTTTATAAGCGTTCTTCATGGCGTCAACGCAAAAGGGATTTACTTTTCCTGAAGGGATTACAGGAAAACTGCTGTGAAGATTGAACTAATTTATATAAATAAATGTTATAATAGAATATATTCACAATGAATGTAAACCAACCATCGACTGACTGTTACCAGTTTTAATTCTTTTGATTTTATTTGCTGAAGAATATTATTTATAAGTATTATTAAATGCATCTGGAAATGCATCCCATAGCATCTAGCTTCTCCCAGTGTGTGCTTGATAGTCCAAGCTAAGTAGTGATATTGTTACTCCTTAAAAAAAATTGAAATAATAATAATATGAAACGGATCTTTGTCACCATATGGATTTGTCAACCCTATCACTGTTGTTGTTCAAGACTGAGAGCCTTAGAAGCAAAGGTGATATTCAGCAGGTTCTGACCAGTTCTGGAGAACCAGTAGCAGACATTTTGAGTAGTTCGGAGAATCGGTAAATACCACCTCTGACTGGCTCCACCAGGGGTGGGTTTCTCGCCCCGTTCCAACCGGTTCGGTTGGAACGAGGCCGGCGGCGTCCTCGCGCATGCGTGCGGCGTCCTCACGCACGCACGCGGTGCACGCATGCGTACTAGCGTTTGTGCGATGCTCCAGCTGCTCCTGGAGGATCGCGCAGGTGCTGTATGCGTCCTGCGCATGCGTGGAAGCGCAGAATTTGTCAAAACCGGGTGGGCGCGGGCGGGCGCGGGGGGGGCTTCGCCGTTCCCGGAAGTTACTTACTTCCGGGTTCGGCGACCAACCGGTTCACAGGGACCGCCGCGAACCGGTTGAAACCCACCCCTGGGCTCCACCCTCATCTATTCTCTGCCTCCCGAGTCCCAGCTGATCGGGAGGAAATGGGGATTTTGTAGTATCCTTCCCTTGCCACACCCACCAAGCCACACCCACCAAGTCACGCCCACAGAACTGGTAGTAAACATTTTTTGAATCCCACTACTGCTTAGAAGCAGTGTCAATCACAGGCTCTGAGAATAAGGTCAATTGTTTGCTAGAAACTGTAATGGTTTGCGGGTATGGCCTTGGCATAATACAAGAGGAAGAGCCTCACGCTGGACAACTGTCATGCAAACAATATCTCAGCCCAAAGAAGAAAATAGGGTGTGGCAAGCATCTCAGAAGGGACCCTCCCTAGTTTTTTGGAAAGTTTTTTGGAAAGTAAAACTGAAGGAGGGGGAAAGAGCTGTCAGACTTGCAAAATTCTGCTAACGTAACCTTACAAACATAGTATTATTGCTCGCTGTCTGAACTTCCTCAAAATGCTGCCAGTAAGTTCCTGGTTTCAATTTGCCTGGCCGCACCCACCGATTTGACACTGTTCTCTCTTCCTCTTGCCATTCAATCTTTATAATATTTCTGATTTCAGCAGAACCCCTATCTTCTTCAAGTTTGGAGGCTAACAGAATTGGGTAATTGGGCAGCACCTAAATTCAAATAAATAAATATTTGGATGAGGGACCATCAAGGAATTCTTGATTGGAGATTAGATTTGAATGTCAAAAAACCATCCAGAAAGAAGCAAGGGGCAACTAATTTCTCTACTGCTGGGAAACACACTTTATGGCTATGGCCCCGACATCACCAGAAGTCACATTTGATGCCCCAAAGACCTTCCTTCTACTTAATTCTCAGGGCAAGAGGAGAGGCAGTTATCTACATGCCTATTCAAGGTGCTGTATTGGTATTGACCACTACTGAGCATTTTCAATGGTGATTTTCCCTCTTCTTTCTCGCATTGCTTTATCTTCACATTTGACCTGGAATCAACAGTCCGTTCACAGTGAATATTTTCACGCAGTCTTCAACCAGACCATCAATTGCAGGAATATAGTCTGGTTATTATATGTGTAATACACTTTACACACATGTGATAATATATATGTGGAGTTTGAAGCCTAAGATATGTGTCATGGGAAAGTCGCACTATAAATTGATACCAGTAAGGTATCAATTAATTGTCCCCACCTTAAACTCCTTAGGTTTGATTATTTTCTTGTCAGCTTGGATTTTGTAAGCATCATCTAGCATCATCCAGGGCCTTACAAACAATTGACCAAGTGTTTTGCAACTATGAGATCCATTCTTTCAAGAAAGGACCACTGGATCATTTACTGAGGTGACTAGTGGATCCTTTAAGAGCTGAGGTGGCGCAGTGGTTAGAATGCAATACTGCAGGCAACTTCAGCTGACTGGTAACTGCAGTTCAGCAGTTCGAATCTCACTGGCTCAAGGTTGACTCAGCCTTCCATCCTTCCGAGGTAGGTAAAATGAGGACCCAGATTGTTGGAGGCAACAGGCTGACTCTGTAAACCACTTAGAGAGGGCTGTAAAAGCACTATGAAGCGAAATATAAGTCTAAGTGCTATTGCTATTGCTACAGGCAGTTCAGGCATAGGCTTAAATTGTTGTCCAGTAGCGACTTGGAAATGGAGTGAAAATGGGGAATCCGGTTAAAATAAGAGTGCAGTGTTGGCTCACCCTCTTTTCTGTGGCCCTGCAGAGCCTCCTGAAATTTAATCTCTGTGGCCATCACCATCCCAGGACTAAGGCTACATATAGCCCTGCTAGCCACTGACATGTTCATCAAGAAAAGTGCAGACTGAATGCTGCCTGAAAAACAATGTACGGTACTTAAGTTTTAATTACCTACAATGACTTATAAACAATGAAATTCCTGGCAGAATGGAGTGTTCCTTGCTGTAATGAGGATTATAGTATGTCATTTGGAAGCACAGGTTAATTTTTTTCCCCTCATCCAGATAGTGCTCCTATAACAACGGTCTTTCTGTTTTTGTTGCCCACAAAAAACAGAATTCTGGTCCTGATGTCAGATGCCACGCTGTTCTACCTTGGTCATTAGACATCATTCTAGTTTTAAAAGCACCCCATTGTGCCTTCCAGGAATGGATTGTTAAGAGCTGGAATTAAAATAATAAGAAGGGACTGTCATAGAAAGCCACAACATTTCCTTTGTGCGTCCATGCTGAATTCTGACCTTTACTTCCTTAATTTCAACTTGCCACGCCTATAATTCAGATTTATCTACCATGTTCAAGTCTGAAGATTGAAGCTGATAATACAGTTGTTGCTGGTATCTTTAAGTGTATTGTTTGTTATGAGTATGCTGCTTGCGACATTTTCATGTGAAATGGGGGGAAAATCCTCTTTTTAAGATTTAATCTGGCCTGAAATTGGTGAAAAGGCTCCAGAATCCACACACATGGGGCTGCAGTTGCAATGCCCAAATTTAATACATGAAAGCTGAGATGGGACAAAAGCCAGGATCCAGATCTTATGCAGCATATTTTAAACGTCAGGAATTTATTTGCATTTATTGGTATGCAAAAAACATTGTGCCTTGGGTGTGATAAGCCCTAGAAGGTTGGTACACACTGTGTTTATTTGTTTTTCCACTGAAAAACAGCAGGTATTGTGCTGCTGTTTCCCAATGTTTATTGACAAAATCCAGAGGTACAAATTCAGGAAGGTCTGCCATGGAAAAGGCATTCAGAGACCACAGGTAAAAAAAATAATATCTTATTTCTGCCCCACTACAAAAAAGAAAAAGGTATTTGAAGGCATTTTGAAAGTAGATCTGTCTAGATCAGTGGTAGTCAACCTGGTTCCAGCTTTCATGGTGGGTGGTAGGGGTTTTGTCTGATACTGAAGCACTTTCCTTTTTTTAATTTAATTGACTTCCCTACTTTATAAATCACCATTACTGTGGAACCGGTGGGCGGTTAGAAAATTTTACTACTAACAGAGATACAAAAGTGGGCGGTAGGTATAAAAAGGTTGACTACCCCTTGTCTAGATAGTCGTCTCAAATAGAAGCCTGTTGAAGGATCACCATCTAAAGCTTCTGCCTCTTCAAACTCTTTGTTAAGAAGGCATAGTTAGAAGAAATGGGAAGTGGCAGTTGGAAAAAGTATGACCTTTGAACCCTGAAGAAAGCTGAGCAATTGTACTATAGAGGCCTCATCAGAGATGGTATTCAGCAGGTTCTGACCAGTTCTGGAGAATCGGTAACGGAAATTTTGAGTAGTTTGGAGAACCGGTAAATACCACCACTGACTGGTCCCGCCCCCACCGCCCCCATCTATTCTCTGCCTCCCGAGTCCCAGCTGATCGGGAGGAAATGGGGACTTTGCAGTATCCTTCCCACACCATGCCCATTAAGCCACACTCACAGAACTGGTAGTAAAAAAAATTGAATCCCACCACTGGGCCTCATCATCTGAGGATCTGCTAAGATCAACTCAATAACGTTGGGTCAGATTTTAGATTGAAGATACCCTTCAGTGTGCAATGGCCAAGATCTCTACCACATTCCTCAGGAGATCATTCAGAATACTTTGAGGGATTTTAAGGGCAATTGTTGAAGATGCCTTAGAGCCTAAAACCCAGAAAGTTGTTTAACACAATTTTATTTAAGCTGATTTAAGCTGATTTGTTAGAACGGTTGGAAATGTTGTCATTTTCAAGAAGAGCAAATTATGGGCTCTTGTACTCTGTCACTTCTTTCTCTTTTTTTCTGAACCTCGTCTCGGCTTAGTAATGCTTGATCAACTTGTAGATTTGTCCATAAACTTGTAGATTTGTCTACTCACCTTGCTACTGCACTCTTCCTCTCTTTCCTTCCTCTAACTATCCCAGGATTAGAGCCTTCTCCAAAGAGCTTAGTTTTTGCATAATGTAACTGAAGTAGAATAATCTGAACCTGGTCATTTGTGCCTTGAGTGAGAACTCTGGCTTGATTCCCCCCCCCCCAATAATCTATTAATTTGCTTTCTTGATTGTCCATAGTATGCTCATGTGTCTTCTATGATAGCAAAGTTCATATGATTCAAAAATATTCATACCCTTCCCTACCCTGCCGTGCCATGCCATACCATGCCATACCACACCACACCACACCACACCACACCACACCATACCATACCATACCATACCATACCCAAGAATTCTTGGAAATCCATGAATACATTTCAAAGACACCAGAATTAGAGGCTCTTGGGTGTATGTAGGAGCCCTGGTGGTGCAGTAGTTAGAGTGCAGTATTGCAGGCTAACTTTGCCCACAGCCTTAAGTTTGATCATGACTGGCTCAAGGTTGACTCACTCTTCCATCCTTCCAAGGGCAGTAAAATAAGGACCAAGATTGTTGGGGTAATATGCTGGCTCTATAAACCATTTAGAGAGGACTGTAAAGCACTGTGAAGTGGTATATAAGTCTAAGTGCTAGTGCTATATCCTGGTGTGTTAATGTATTTGTGAGACATGCACCATAAAAATGGCCTCATTATTTTCTATTGGATTTGCTTTGATTGCTTTGACACAGAGTCACATTGCAGGCTCCCATAGACGCATTATGCAGACGCACCTGTGTACCAGTCCTTAAATATAGCATTTTTCATGTTCATAATTGCCAGCCATTTTATTCACCTCGTCCTGCTCTAATTAAGATGTTTATCGAGCAGAGATACTGTAATTTCCTCTTGTAGTAGTTTCAAAATGTATCTACAGTAAATTATTCTCTTTTGTGGGCTTGCTTGCGTATGGGTTCCTTCCTGCTTCCTCTTCATCTTTTTCTTCCCCTCCTTCTCCTTTTCCTTCTTCTCTTTAAATGCTCTTCAGATTACAGTGCAGGAAAGCATAGTGAGGACAAGGCTCAGTCCACAGGCAGAAATAGCAATTTGGCAAAGGTCCCCAAATACCCTTGGGATAGCCTTCAAATAGGTGGGACTTTGATTCCCAAGTAGCATTTGGGAAACTAGTCTGTATCCATCTGGATTCAGCAAAGTGAGGTTAAGGCTTTCTTGACTCAGATAGGAGATAACTCTCTGTCTTTTTTCCTCCTCCATTCATCATTATTATCACAATTATGATGAATAAAAATGTTTATAACCGATCTTCTTGATTGTTAAAAGAACTCCAATATTATACGTCTGGAAGCTGAAGATTAATTATATTATGCAACTAGAAGCAAGGAAACAGATTTGTTTGAAAGGGTGGGAAATGACACATGAAACTTCTGAAGAGGCAATATTGAAAAATGCCTCTTCTACAGCCTCAAATATTTCTAAAAATAAGAGAGCTGGGGTAAGTTAGGTAAAAGTAAAAGTTCCCCTCGCATATACGTGCTAGTCATTCCCAACTCTAGGGGGCAGTGCTCATCTCTGTTTCAAAGCTGAAGAGCCAGCGCTGTCCGAAGACTTCTCTGTGGTCATGTGACCAGCTTAACTAAATGCCAAAGGCGCACGGAATGCTGTTCCCTTCCCACCAAAGATGGTTCCTATTTTTCTATTTGCATTTTCTTTGAACTGCTAGGTTGGCAGAAGCTGGGACAAGTAACTGCAACCTTTCTGATAGACAAGCTCCACGTCTTAGCCACTGAGCCACCACATCCTTTGGTGTAAGATAGCAGTATCTTAATTAATGGTCTTTTGAAATTTCACAGAAAACATATCCCCAAAAGTTGCACAGCAGCTAGAATCAGAGAACAGTGTGGGCTCCTGGAAAGGTAGAGTATCTCCTCATAAAGTAGCTGGAAAAACTCCCTTTCTTGGGGAAGGAAATTGGGATACATGAAGTCAAAAGATCTTCTCTTCCATCTTAGGGTTTTCCCCACACTACTGAGTTCTCTCTGCTCATTCTTGATTCAACAACCACAAAATCCAGAATGAAAGTGACTGTAACTTCATCACTAGTCCCTTGTTTTTGTTCCAAATCACCATGGTCCCCTGACTTCCCTCAAAAATAATGGATGACCAAATGCAAAATAGACTTCACACATCTTCTGGTTGCCCTTGGACAGTATCGGAATAGGTAGAAATAGGTAGAGAATACTATTTTAATAGCAGGAGAGGTTAAGCCTATTTCAAGGGAGATGGGGATGAGATGAAAGCAAAGTTATTGAAATATTGCCAAATAAAAGATAACAATCAGGGCATGTTTGTGCCATGATGAGGTATGAATGGGGAGAAAGACTTTTACCTGATATTGCTGTTGGGAGGTGGTTGCTGATAATTCAACAAACAAGTTTCAATTTGCAATTAGCTGTTTTTTGCATATGGAGACAGAGCCACTGCTTAGGATGAAAGGTGGTTAATTGGTGAAGAAAGTGAGAGAGAGAGAGAACTGTATCCCTGGTAATTATCCTTTCTTTCAAACCGCTTCCAAATATTTTTGAGAAAATATGGGATGGATAAAGGAGGGACCGGAGGTTGCTGAAGATGCATGCTGTTGCTCAGACCATACTTTAAAAGAAAAGAATCCACCTTCTGATACCCTCCATGACTTTTAAACTACAACCCGCATAATCTGCCCACTTGAAGTGGGACAAAAACCATACTTGATGGGTTACAATCTCAGCTGACCCCATAGAATTTACAACATTATTCAATTAGGCCAAGGTTGCCTTGAAAATATCAGCTTCCATGTTCCTTAACAAAACATCCAGCATTTCAGGTTAAACCTAGCAGGGATGGGCTTCAAAAATTCCAGCAACAGGTTCACTGCCCGGTTGCTGGGTGGACGTGGCCATGGTGGACATGCTGTAGTCAGCCTCCGGCACTAGGGCAGGGGACATTTTTGCCTTCCCCAGGCTCCGGAGGCTTTTCTCAAGCCTCTGGGAGGCTGAAAACAGACCCATTTTTGGCCTTCTGCAACTCCCGGGAGGGTCATTTTTCCCCCTCCCCAAGCCTCTGCGTGGGCCCTCCCTATTTTTACTAAGCTTTGTTGCAAGGTAGTTTCTGATATATTTTGCAGACTTGTGTTTGGAAATCTCTGCATACAAGAAACAATGTGGGTTCATGAAGAAATTGGAGGCTGTTGAAGAGATATTCTCTTTTCCTGACCATCTCAGAGAAAACAGAATGCCATGGCATTCTCTCCTGCAAAGATTTCTGTTAGGTAAAAAGATCCTCCAGCTGCAGGAACAATGTCCCCCCGCCCCCGGTCTCCAACTCTGGACACCTCCCCCCAATTTCTCCTTGGCAATATACAAAAAACACATGTACTCAAGAGATCTCTACCCCTGGTCGAAGATACATAAGTTTTGTATCTTGGAGCGAAGGGAAGGACGCGACAAGAAGTATGAGGAAGTGACTTTATTCAGCTCATAGTAAACTGCGATTCAACGTGGCGTGGTTCGCGCCAAACATTTATACCCCCGGGTTTGAACGAGGAGCCAATGGGGCGTCGAGTAGCTCGACCAATCAGGGTGAAGATTGAACCGGCTCCGCCCGGGAACCAATCAGGAAGGAGTCCTTTATTCGCGCGCTCGTATTTCCCGCGCTAGTATTCAACACCCCTCCCCCCCCAGTCAAAGAGTTCCCTTAGGAAGGGCAAACATAGTCTTGTAGGTAGGCGGGACGGTGGCGTTCTCGTCCCGATCTGCGTGGCTCCCCGGCGGTCGTCGACGGGGGGGAAACCGCCGGTGGGGGCGTGTCCGTGGTGGGGCGGTGAACCTGCGGTGCTGCCCCGTGAGAGAGCGCTGGCCCCGGGTCCCGTGCCCGATGTCCATCTGTCCGGGGCGGTGTTTCCGTGGCAGCCGGAGTGCCCGGTAGCGGCCCCGTGCCGTCCGGTAGGGGTGTAGGTTCAGAGTCTCGATAAGGGCTTCGAGGAAGGGAGTAGCCGGGTGAGGTGCGCCTGTCCGGAAAGTTCGCATCGGCTTGTCTCCCGTTCCCCGGGTGGAAACGGTCCGTAGGGAAAAAGGTCAACGGGGTCGGCTCCTGCTGAGAGCGGGTGTCTGAAGGGCTCGGGCCGTCTGTTTCCGCGGGAAGGCGACGCCTTAATTGGTCCACGTGGCGCCTCCATTGTATTCCGTCGGCCAGGCCGACCCTGAAGGAACAGGGGCCAGTCAGGGCTGTGATGGTTGCGGGAACCCACCGTGGATCCCCAGAAAAAGAGCGGGCCCATACAGGATCCCCTAACTTAAACGCGTGGGAAGGGAGGGCCCCCAGGTTGCTCGGCAGATCCCCTGCGTAAAGAGGATGGAGCCTGTCTAGGGGGGTTCGCAATCTCCTACCCATCAAGAGCTCCGCGGGACTTTTATTTGTCGTTGGGCAGGGTATGGAGTGCTGGCTCAAGAGGTAGGCCGCTACTCTTTCTTGCCAGTCGCCCTGGCCCATGCGGCCCAAGGCTTCTTTGGCTGAGCGAACTGCGCGCTCCGCCCGGCCATTACTAGCTGGGTGATAGGGGGCTGTAGCCGCGTGTCTGATTCCTTGCTCGGCCAGGAATTCTTGGAACGTGGTGGAGGTAAACTGGGGCCCATTATCGGAAACTATCACATCCGGTAACCCATGGGTAGCGAACATCTTACGGAGGGCCCTCACTGTACTCTCTGCTGTGGTGGAGGTCATGATTACCAGCTCCACCCACTTGGAGTAAGCATCGACTACTATCATGAAGTTCCGGCCGTGGAAGGGGCCGGCAAAGTCGATGTGTAAACGGGACCATGGGCCTCTAGGGATCTCCCACTCACGAGGGGCGGCTGTGGGGGGATTCGGCCTAGAGTTTTGGCAGATCCTGCATCGGCCTACGTAGTCTGCAATTTCCGAGTCTAACAAGGGCCACCACACGTAGCTACGGGCTAAGGCTTTCATTCGCGCTATGCCTGGGTGGTTTTTGTGGAGTGCGGGCAGGATTCGTGCTCGCAAGGCCGTGGGGATCACTACCCTATCCCCCCAGACAAGACACCCCCCGTGAAGGGCGAGTTCGGCTTGTCGCACTTTAAATGGACGGAATTCTTCCGCTACCTTTTCCGTGGGCCACCCCCTCAAAACCCATGAAACAACCTGAGATAGGACGGGGTCAACCTTTGTGCAGGCTGCAACGTCCGCGGCCGAGACGGGGAGGTCGGATTCGGCGATGGACAGAACAGAGAGCGCGGGCACGTGGGCTGTGTCCGTCTCTGGCAGAGGGCAACGGCTCAGAGCGTCTGCGTGCCCTAGCTGTTTGCCCGGACGGTATAACAGCGTATACGAATACGCCGTTAGGAACTCCGTCCACCGAGTCATGCGGGGGGACAAAATGGGGGGAGTTGGCTTGTCGCCCGCCAGTAGCCCCAGGAGGGGCTTGTGATCCGTGACCAGGGTGAAATTCCTACCGTAGAGGTAGTCATGGAACCGCTTAATGCCGGACACTGCAGCCAGGGCCTCTTTATCAATTTGGCTGTAGTTCCGCTCCGTGGAGGAGAGTGTCCGGGAATAAAAAGCTATGGGGGCTTCTGAGCCGTTCGGAAGGACGTGGCTCAGGACCGCCCCTACGCCATAGGGGGAGGCGTCGCAAGTCAGAATTAGAGGCATCCTATCGCTGTACTGGATTAGGACTGCCGATGAAGTTAAAATATCCTTTATAGCCGCGAACGCCTGCGCTTCACGGCTACCCCATTTCCAGGCCGCTGACCGATCAAGCAGTCGGTGTAACGGTTCAGCTAACGACGCCTTGTGGGGAATAAAAGGGGCGTAAAAATTTAAAAGCCCCAGGAAGGCCTGTAATTCCGCCTTAGAGGTGGGAGCAGGAGCGTTTTTTATGGCCGCAACTTTCGAGGGAGTGGGGTGGATGCCCTGTGCATCGATGAGAAATCCTAAAAACTCTACTTGGGGAACAGCAATTTCGCATTTACTGCGTTTTAGCTTCAATCCGGCCTCCCTAAAACGTGTAAGGACCTCCCGCAATATTTTAAGGAGTTCCGAGTGACTAGGGGCTGCAACCAGGACGTCGTCAAAATAAGGAACGACGCCTGGGAGCCCATGGAGCAACCGCTCCATGAGGCTCTGAAAAATCCCCGGGGCGACCGAGACGCCGAATTGGAGGCGGCGGCAACGGAAGGCCCCGCGGTGGGTGACGATGGTCTGGGCTGTAGCCGCATCGTCGTCTACGGGAAGCTGCTGGTAGGCCTGTGCCATGTCTAGCTTGGCGAAAATGCGGCCCTGTCCTAAAGAGTGGAGTAGGTGCTGTACTACGGGAACCGGATACGGGTTTGCCTGCAGGGCCAAATTGATGGTCGACTTGTAGTCGGCACATATCCTCACCGATCCGTCGGGTTTGACCGGTAGGACTATGGGGGTTTCCCAACGGGCGTGATCTACGGGCTCGAGTACCCCCTGCTCGATAAGTTTATCCAGTTCAGCGTCTACCTTTGCTCTCAATGCGAAGGGGACCCTGCGTGCCTTCAGCCTAACGGGAGCGACCTGGGGATCAAGGCAGAGGGAAATGGGGGTGCCCTTGTAACAACCCAATTTCCCATCGAACACATCCGCGAACTCATCTAGGACGCTATCTGCGGAGAGGGGAACTACCCTGTGCACCCCTTCTATGGTGAGGCCCAAGGCAGGAAACCATTCCAACCCCAGGAGAGCGGGCAAGTCGTTCCTGACGATTAGGACTGGGAGTTTCCCCTTAAAATTCCCGTATTCCACCCGGATGTGGAATATCCCAGCTGTGGGAATCCCATTTCCCTGGTAGTCTAGGAGGGAGACCCCGACGGGGCGCAATCTGCTCTGGGGGACCCCGGGACAAAGGCGGGAAAACAAAGCCCAAGATAGGAGAGAACGGGAAGACCCGGAGTCCACCTCCATTTGACAAAGCTGACCTTCGAGTCGGACGGCGGTGCTTATCTTGCGGCTACCAGTGGGAACGTGGGATGCCTGGTAGACCACGCAGTCGGCGCTGGAGGGCTGGTAGGTTGAATGGCAGTCCTCAGCTCGCCTCGCGGAACGTGGCTGTTGGCGGCGTTGCGGTTGCGATGCCTGGCGCTGGTCGCTGGGCTGCATAAACGATGGGGCTGGCAGGAGGGCCCGGCAGACCCTGGCGAGGTGCCCTTCTCCTCGGCAGCGGCGGCAGACGGCAGAACGGAACGGGCAGGCCGCGCGGCTGTGGCGGCCGCCGCATCCGCGGCAAGGTGCGCTTGCGGCTGGCTGAGCGGGCGTCGGTGGTTGCTGGGGTGGCCTCCGCTTCGGCTGTGTCCTCATTTGCCCGACGATTTCCTCCTCCTCCTCCTCGTCTTCGGCAGGGGAGAGGTCGTCGACGAGGTGCGTCTGGGTGGACGGCCCCGCGGCGGCTTGCGCGGGGGGGTTCAGCTGGAGGCGTTCCATGTCGGCCGTGGATTGTTCGGATAGTTCGGCTGCTCGCGCTGTCTCCACGGCTTGCAACAGGGTGATTTTGTGATTCCGGAGCATGCGGCTGCGCAATTGCACGTCGCGGACCCCGCACACAAACTGCTCCGCGAGGTTCTCCTCCAGGTCTGCAAAATCACACTGGGCGGCCACTGTGCGCAAAGCCTCCAGGAACTGGCTGATTGATTCGTTGGGCTTTTGCACTCGGCGGCGGAAAGCGAAACGGCGTGCAAATAGAGAGGGTGAGGGAGCGTAGTGGTTCCTCAGCCTGGACATCAGCTCGTCCCACCCAAGTTTGTAGGCTGGCCTCGGGGCGGCCAGGGCTCTCGCAGAGGCGAACATGGAAGGCTCACAGCAGGACAGGAAGAAGCTGCATTTCTCCTCGTCGGTCTGAGCCTGGTTCTTCGAGGCGATCAGGTAACACTCGAACCGCTCCATGAATCCGTCCCATGATTCCCCGGTGGCTCCGCCGAATGGCGCGAAAGGAGGAAGCGATGATGCCATCGTGGTGTGGAGCCGGGGAGGGAGAGAGGAAGGGCGGAGAAAATTTCGCGTTCGCTGCCGGAGTTCTCAGTCTGAAGATAGCGTTCTAGCTGGTTCAGACGCGGTGGCAGCTGGCCGTTCTTCTCCGTGGTCGCGGGAATCGGAATCCCATCTTCGTCGCCAGTTTTGTATCTTGGAGCGAAGGGAAGGACGCGACAAGAAGTATGAGGAAGTGACTTTATTCAGCTCATAGTAAACTGCGATTCAACGTGGCGTGGTTCGCGCCAAACATTTATACCCCCGGGTTTGAACGAGGAGCCAATGGGGCGTCGAGTAGCTCGACCAATCAGGGTGAAGATTGAACCGGCTCCGCCCGGGAACCAATCAGGAAGGAGTCCTTTATTCGCGCGCTCGTATTTCCCGCGCTAGTATTCAACAATAAGACAGCCTTGGGGTGCCACCAGAATGTTCAGCTCACAACTATGTTTAACCAGCAATTGTCATCTTTAAGAAGGGGTTGTCTTCCTCAGAGAGAGGCCTGCAAAAAGCACTTATCCCATCAGAAATATATAAATCTTTAAACGACTTAGAATTTATACCACCGTCTACCATTTCTTTAAGGACATTTGCAGTTTTTGCACATTCATATTAATTACTAGGATTGATATAAACCTTTTCAAGCACCAAGTGCCGAAAAGGGAGCATTTCACGCCTGCACTTCATGCCTCACACGTGCTCGTCTGGGCCGCAACCAGGAAGAGGAGCTGCCCAGGGGTATGTGCGTGCCAAAAAATGAACTTCTGGTTTCCAACGCACACGTGCCAGCAAGTCTTCCGGTTACTGCTGCACATGCACACACGCCCATCAGCTGGCCGGCTCACAATGGAAAACAGAAGGCCAGCTCTTCCGGTTTCCAGCACTGCTGAATGCAAAAAGGTCAGCTGATTGTCACGTGTGCATGCGCACCAGAAACGCTTCACATGCCATTTCGGGTACGCTTGCCATAGGTTCACCATCACGGAACTAGGATCACAAAAGCTGGAGCCCCACTTCTGATGCAATCTGATTCTTCCTCCTCCTGTCATTTGAAAATTGAAATGTTTCAATGTCTTCTCAGAAAGCTCTTGTCCATTCTGTGGTCTATGGGGGCTGTCTGTTTGAAAGTCCTGGTATTTAGAATCCTTTCCTTTACTTTCTCTGTTCTCCATTTCATCCTGACCAGACTTGCTTCCTTTCTTCCTTCCTTCCTTCCTACCTTCCTTCCTTCCTTCCATCCATCCTCCTTCCCTCCCCCTCCCTGTCAGTGTTCCAAGTATCATGCAGAATTAAATCAGAGTCCAAGGCAAAACGATCCTTAAAGTTCCAATTTAATAAGTCAGATATCTTGGCACATCTATGGAATCCCAATTCTGGAAGTTACCTAGGATTCCCACCCAGTTGAAAGTTCATGATCTTGTTCCCCACACCCACAAATCAATCACATGGTCCAATCTTCTTCTTCCATGCTGGTTCCGGTTAGGTGCAAAGGTGCCTTGACCTTGGGCTTCTAGAAAAGAATGACAACACCACATTCCACAATTCTACTTCTTTTTATTCCCCCCTCCCAACTACTACACTAATGAAACAGCATAATGAAATAAGAGAGAGTGTGGCAGGCCAAAGATCCTAAAAGGGATATAACTGCAGGAATCAGAATAGGACACAAACAAAAGGAATATAATAAAGATGCTTTCTTTAAACCCCAACTTATTGTAGAAAACAGTGATTAGCCTAGAGGTGCTATCTTGGCATGTTTAGCCAATATTCATCACCATCTTGGGGGACTTTCTTCTTCTTCAGTTATTTTGTTTGAAAGAGTCATTCCCAAATAGTCATTTCCAAATACAGTATATAGTGCATTCCAAATGAAAAGCCCTCTAGGAGCACTATTGCTATTACAGATGGTAAGTCTGAACTTGCCTATCCGAAACCCTTGGGCATCAGGCATTTGTATAGCATGATTTACAGACAAAAGCGAATGCTAATAAGGAACATGAACACAGAAATGAACTAGTTGTACCCTGATTTTATAATCACCTGAAATAATATGGAGTTATGGAGTGACTGATAAGAGCAGCAGAACTGATGTTGAAAAATGCTAGATCACCTAACCTACTTATCTAGATTTCAACTTTCAAAAGAGCCTCAAGGCTCCCAAGGCTTTAGGTTTTCTAGAACAAGATGGTTTGAGGTCTCAGCAAAAATAAGATAGTGTTGTGGCCCGCCAGCAGCCATCAGAGCTTGGCAGCAGAGTCAGACAGTGAGGAGGTTGGGGAGGAACATGGGCCAGTCCTGGGGGCTGAGGAAAGTTCACTTGAGGGCTCTGTGTCAGAGGCAGAGAGGGAGCTAGAGAGCAGCTAGCCAGAGGAACAGCTGGAGCCTGTTCCCAGTGTGTGCATGCGCAGAGCTACCAGAAGACAAGAACAACTAAGAAAGCAGGGTCGACTTGGAAGTAAAGCCACACCTTGGAGGTGATTGGCCCCTTCCATAAGAAACAAAAGAGGAACGAATGGCAAGAGGGCTTTTGCAGGAAACAATTTGTTCATTCGGTCGGTTCAAAAGTAGAAAGTTTTGTTTGTGCCTTTAAGAGACTGTGTGCCAAGTTTGCCTTACCCTGCATTTGGAAACTACTAATCTGGCAGCACTCCAAATAAGATAAGGTGTGTCAGTGGTGGGTTTCAAATTTTTTTAGAACCTCTTCTGTAGGTGTGGCCTGCTTTGTGGGAGTGACTTGGTGGCCATGTGACTGGGTGGGAGTGGCTTTCTGGCCATGTGACTAGGTGGGAGTGGCTTGCCAGCCATGTGACTGAGTGGGCGTGGCCAACTTGTAAAATGTGGTGAAACTCACTTAACAACACTCTTGCTTAGCAACCAAAATGTTGGCTCAGAAACTCTGGCATTTGAAGCATGCAAGTCTTAAAGCTGTCAAGTTACAAGACCCTTGCACCCCTAACCCTTTAGAAAAAAAACCCAGGGGTGTTCAAACTTGACAGCTTTAAGACTTGTGGACTTCAACTCCCAGAATTCCTCCTCTCACTCTTCATCTTGATGATATGCGGACGGGCAGGGGGGAGGGAGCTGGAACCGGTTCTAAACGGCACTGTAGATTTGTGAAACCTCTTCTATAGAAGAGGTTAGAACTGGCAGAAACCCACCCTTGAGGTTCGTGTGGATAAACATTCCTCTGAAAGACTGTTTTACTAAGTCTTGCGGACTGTGAATGAAAAGAATTCACAGTCGTGTAAATAAAAGAGGTTCTGCAGGGACCAAGACTTTGCTTCTTGCTTTCTAAGGAAGCCTGAGTCAGAACAATAGGAGCATGGCAGATTACAAGGTTAGGATGCAGGACTGATGATCAGCAGGCTCATGTTCAAAATCTGGTTGCTGTATTATGGTGTGAGCATCCGTCACAGGCTCCAGCTCATGCCAACTCAGCAGTTTGAAAGCAGGCAACTAGAAGTAGATAGATGGGCACCACTTTGGTGGGACACTTAAGAAGGACATGAAAGGAACCCCCAAGTGGGCATCCTTCAGGCAAAGGTGATGTCACCGTTCATTTCTTTCAACCCAGAAGCACTTCGATAGTTCCTACACGAATGTAGAATTACTAGCAAAAATATGGCTACCTGCCATTCCCCATTAGGAATTCACTAATTAAAAATGTTAGCACCTGTGTATAAAATTATATTATGTGGAAATGTTTTTCTCTGTCAATAGAAACCTCCTGTAAGGCCTTTCAGCGTTAATTAAGACCTTCCTGTTGACACTTTTGGATCCATTATTTCTTTTCAATTCAATGATAGGATTACTATTTTACTGTTCCTTAAATGTGGGATACTCAACAGTTAGGATTTTTTAAAAAAAATTATTGGTTTTTTCTTTACTCTTCCAGTATTAAAAAAAATGCAGTCTTGAAAGTATAATCTGTAATTTTACAATCTCCATTTCCCTAGCCAGGCAAAGGTTGAACAAATAAGAAGCAAATCTCCTTGACTGCAGTAAGCAGAAAAGCAATAACATGGGCTGAACATGTAAACAGGAAGCTTTCATCTGAAAGAATACTGTGCTGAAGCCAGGGGTGAAATCCAGCAGGTTCTGGAGAACCAGTAGTGGAAATGTTGAGTACTTCAGAGAACCAGTAGCAGAAATTTTGAGTAGTTCAGAGAACTGGCAACCACCACCACTACTGCAATGCGCTCTACATGGGGCAGCCTTTGAAGAGTACTCGGAGACTTCAACTCGTCCAGAATGCAGCCGCGCGAGCGATTGTGGGTGTATCTCGGTACACCCACGTTACACCTATCCTCCGCAAGCTGCACTGGCTACCGATCGGTCTCTGGATACACTTCAAAGTGATAGTCGTAACTTATAAAGCCCTTCATGGTATTGGACCTGGGTACTTGAGAGACCGCCTGCTGCCAATTACCTCCCAAAGACCCATTAGATCTCACAGGGTCGGCCTCCTCCGGGTTCCGTCCATCAGCCAGTGCCATCTGGCTACCACCCAGGGGAGGGCCTTCTCTGTAGTAGCTCCGGCCCTTTGGAATGAACTCCCCGTGGAGATTCGGACCCTCACCTCTCTCCAGGCCTTCCGGAAAGCCGTCAAAACCTGGCTGTGCCGGCAGGCCTGGGGTTGATGAGTTCCTCTCCCCTCTCGACTTGTATGGCTGTGTGATTCTCGTGTATTTTAATTACGTGTATTGTGTTTATGTCCCCTTTCCCCCCTTGAGTTGTTCGCCGCCCTGAGTCCCTCCCGGAGAAGAGCGGCATACAAATAAACTAAATCCAAATCCAATCCAATCCACCTCTGGTTGGTCCCAGAATAGGTGGGAATGGAGATTTTGCAGTATCCTTCCCCTGCCACACCCACCAAGCCATGCCCATAGAACTGGTAGTATAAAAATTTGAATTTCACCACTGGCTGAAGCCCTTTTTTCTTCTGGATATGAAGTCTCAAAAATCTAGGGAAATAACATGGAAAATACTAGTGTGCAACAAATTAGTGTGTGTATGTGTGTGTGTTGTTTGATTTATATCTTGCCATTATTTTGTGCAACTCAAGGCACTGTACATGTACATTGTAAATGATATGCGGTAATAACCTTGGGAGACTGGGCTAGTTAGAGTTGCTTTGGACAAATGGTTCACTCCATGCATTTATTTATTTATTTATTTATTTATTTATTTATTTATTTATTTATTTACTTACTTACTTACTTACTTACTTACTTACTTACTTACTTACTTACTTACTTACTTACTTACTTATGTAAAGGTTCCCCTCACACATATGTGCTAGTTGTTCCCGACTCTAGGGGGCAGTGCTCATCTCTGTTTCAAAGCCGAAGAGCAAGCACTGTCCGAAGACGTCTCCATGGTCATGTGCATGGAGGTGCACAGAGGTGCACCAAAGGTGCACGGAACGCTGTTACTTTCCCACCAAAGGTGGTTCCTATTTTTTCTACTTGCATTTTTTATGTGCTTTTGAACTGCTAGGTTGGCAGAAACTGGGAGAAGTAATGGGAGCTCACTCCGTTATGTGGTGCTAGGGATTCAAACCGCCAAACTGCTGACCTTTCTGATCAACAAACTCATGTCTTAGCCACTGAGCCACCATATTCCTCTTTTATTTATTTAGTGTATGGCAAATACATGGACTTATAGTATTTCAAATGTTAATGTCTAGTCCACCCAGCCATTCAAGGACAGGGTCGGCTACGTTGAAAAAAATCAGACACTGGGACGTCGTGAGCTCTTGATCGACATTCGGACACAATGTGGTGTATATTTTGTTGAAGAGCACCACAGTCCCACTGGGGAGTAGAGACAAGACCCCACTTAAACAGAGTCCTGGTAGACACCATGTTTTGGTACGGATCCTGTTTGGAGTTGACCAACACTGGTGAGGAAAGTCAAAACCTGCCAGACTCTTCTTCCACACAGTATTGTATGCTGCAGTAAGATCGATGAGTGATGGAATGGTTGAAATGTGCAGATAGATAGATAGATACTTTATTTGTATGCCGCCCTTTTCCCTGAGGGGACTCAGGGCGGCTCACAATTCAGGGGGAGGGAAAGACAAACGAGTTACAAACATGAAGACAATACATCGTTAAAAAAGCGCAACAGTCATACTATTCGAGTGGGGTTGAAGTCTTTAGCCCCAGGCCTGTCGGGACAGCCAGGTTTTAAGGGCTACGCGGAAGGTCTGGAGGGTGGTGAGGGTACGAATCTCCACGGTAAAATACAAGTATCTAATGTCTCTGCAATCAGAGGTGGTATTCAGCCAGTTCTGACAGGTTCTGGAGAACCGGTAGCGGAAAGTTTTAGTAGTTCGGAGAACCAGCAAATAGGCTGGCCCTGCTCCTGCTGCCTCCTAGCCTCTTAGCTGATCTTTTGTTGCCCTGAACAGGAAAACGGAGCTGGAAAGCAGGTTAGTGGTCTGGGGAGGGAACGGGGATTTTGCAGTATCCTTCCCCCTGCCACGCCCACAAAGCCACTCTCACAAAGCCACACCACACCCATAAAGCCACGCCCACAGTAAAAAAATTTGAATCCCACCACTGTCTGCAATACACTTATGGAATTAGCTAAATGATACAAGGATCAAGACTTAGAAGCACGAGTGATTGATAACCAAGTGGTGAGGAGCTGCATTCACAAATCAATGTTATGATAAATATCTGCAGCAGGAAGTTCTCACGTTGGATGAAACAATTCCCATGGCCAGATCTCATTAAAATGATCAAGAAGAAAGTTGTGTAATGGCACAAATGAGTAACATCTCCATATGAATCATGTTCCGTAAAAGGTGCTCTAAAAGCCAACAAAATGCCCTCAAACTTCTCCCAGGGAAAGTGTGTTTGGGTCAGTCACAGACAGAAATTCCTTGTTATTTCTGTGGATTATTCCATGATTCCAGAGAACTAAACAGAATGCTATCTGTTCAAATTGCAAAAATACTATTACCTTGAATTTTTTTTTTACATACGAATCCAGAGATGCATCTTTTAACCAGGACATAAAATAATGCCATGTAAGGAGCAAGTTTGTAAGAACTGCTGGGGCTACAAAAAGTGAATTCTGAAAAAAAACTATGAGGGTTGATGGAAAGCAGGTTGAGATGGTGACTGAGACTGGAAATTCACAGGACTTTATTTGCTGCAAACTTTATTAATGCAAGCAACAATTTAAATTTGTTGCCAACATTAAAAAAAAAGAGTTCCTTCTCTGGGTTTAGTTCTACCAACTCATGTGCTTGGATTAGTTTACAGTTTGCTTGGAACAATAATGCTTGATGATGATTCTGTGTATCTTAACAAAGGAAACCAGGAACCACTATTTGGCTGAAAAACTTTCTATGACCTTCATATTCTCCCGAAAGAGGACCCTTGGCATCTCCATTATTTAAGCTGCTCCTGTCTGTGCACATCTTGGTTTGACTCTAAATTGTTTTTAGAGAATCCTGTCTTGATTGGGAACCTTTGGACAAAGTTGTGAAATATTCCATATGAATCACAGGTGAATATGACCTCCTCTCCTGCTGTGCCCACCACCAGTATCATCTAGAAAAGTGATTGTCTTCCAGGGTAAGTGCTCCTATGTGTTTGTACATACAAAGTTAAATTAATACATGCAAAGGTAAAGGCATTGATGCACATCCATGTAGACACAACATGCTCTTTTAAAAATTATACTTGTTTTGAAGGCTGTTGTGACTCACCTCTAACAGGATTGTGGAAACAGCACAGTTCATACAGGTCTTTAGAAAAACAATACCCCTGATTCAAGGTCCATGTGAACCATTTTTTTAATGATTACTTTTTGTTCTTAGCTTCCTGCCTTCCCCCTTTACTTTTTAAAAGGAATGCACTTGCACTGCTTTGCTGAGTTTCCATTTACCTGAGATAGCAGGATTTCTCTCCAGCTTCTGAATCATCCATGGGCAGAAAATTAATCATCGGTTGTTTTTAACTATGAAAGGGAAGAATGTAGTGAAGTACCACAAACCACAAAGGAAGATGGGAGGTAAAGAATGGGAAAGGAGACCACATGGAGACCTGAGAAAACGCCGTGACTCAAAACGTTATTTGAAGATTTTTCAGTGGCAATCTACTCTACGGTTTGTGTTCAGAACCTGCCAAGAAAGAACGTAACAAAGCATGTGAAGATTATCATCATTATCTCCGAGTCAGTTTGGTTTAGGGATGAAGTACCAGGCTAGAAAACAAGAGAATCTATGAGTTCAAGTTCCACCTTAGCCATGAAAGCCAATAGGATGGTTTTGGGCCAGTCCAGAGGTGGGTTCGCACCGGTTCGGTGGAACTGGTAGTGGACATGGCGACTGGGTCTCCAAACTGGTAGGGAGGGCATGCTCGCCAGGCCCCTGAACTGGTTCCCCAGTCTCTGTGACATCGGTTTTTTTTTTACCTTTTAAAGTGTTCTGCGCATGCACAGACCTATTTATAGGCTACTGCACACGGATGTGAGGGAAGCGAGTGTGGGTGTGCAAAACCCCGCGTGCACCGAACTGGCAGTAATGCCGGCAGAAAACCACCCCTGGGCCAGTCACTGTCTCTTAGCCCAACCCACCTCACAGGGTTGTTGTTGTGGGGGAAATAAGAGGACAGTGTGTTTATGGCCTTGAGTTATTTCTAAAAAAAATTAAAGGCAGAATATAAATAAATATGTTTTGACTACTTTTAGTAGAATAATCTATTTTTAGCTTTTGCTCTGTATTTCATAGGCCTAACTAGCTTTAAGGGTCTCAAAGTCTATTCCAGTTTGCCTAGATCTGTGATGGCGAACCTATGGCAGGGGTGCCAGAGGTGGCATGTATAGCCCTCTCTGTGGGTACACACACCATCACAAGCTACCCTTCTGGTTTCCGGCACATGCATGCGTGCTGACCAACTGGTGTTGGCACGCTGGAGCATTGTAAACCCAAAGACCAGTTGACCCAAAGACATGCACGTGCCGTAAACCTGTGCCAGCAACCTGGTCTTTGGATTTACGGTGCTCTGGCGCTTGCAACAACCAACTGGCCAACATGCATGCACACACCATAACCTGAAGACCAGGTGGCTGGCACACGCATGCACACCATCCAGCTGGTGTTTGGGTTTCTGGTGCTCTGGCATGCTTGTTCCAGTTTGGGCACTTGGTGCCGAAAAGGTTCACCATCAATGGCCTAGATCCTTCTCAAAAATGGAAACGGGTAGTCCTCAGTTTATCCCCACAATTGGGGCCAGAATTTCCATTGCCACGGAAGGCTATTGTTAAGGTCAGAAATGGGGATCACATGACCCAGAAGGTGCATCCAGGAAAAATCACGCCAGCTATCAGGCACCTGGTTTTTGATCATATGACCACGGGGAAGTTGCAATAGTCGTCGGTGTAAGGACCAGTTGTAAGCCATTTTTTTCAGTGCTGTTATAAATTCACACAATTGCCAAACAGATGGTTGTAAGTCAAGGACTACTTGCACAGTGTACTTTAAACCAGAAATAAGAGCATAGAGAAGAGGTTTCTTTACCTTTTGCCATCACACCTTCTTCTTGTGTAATCTTAATGTACATATTTCCCCAAAAAATCCAAACAATAAAATGAGCACAAATGAGCAATGAAAACAATACAATGAAATTTAGGGAAAGGTTGATTCAGTGTAACAAGGTAAACCTAGACTCTGTCTGCATTTCCCGGAGAAAGGCACTCCTGATCATTTGGGAACCACCTAGAGGTACGATTCTTTCCTGAATTTGAATCTTTGTGTGGTCTAAAAAACTTATTGATTTTGTTTTTACCATTGCATCACAGTGATGACTCAAGTTTATTTTTGATTGATTGCAAGCCTTGTTTTGACACATAGGCTAATACCAAACTGCAAAGAGCTCTGGTGAACAGAAAAATAAAAAATATCATTACAATTATTCCCCGCTCCCCTGCAACTCTGGATGTCCTCGAATAGTACTGTACACATGTTCACCTATTTCTATGAAATTTAAAAACTCACTTCTGAATTTAAAAAAAAACATAATGAAGTATATGTTCTAGAAAAGGGAGGAATTGTTTGGATTTTGAGGAATATTTTGAAAGAATGTTCACCTGGTATTCTGGCATACAGTATTCCTTGCAAAGTCGTATCTAACTTTAGGATGAAGATATGGAGAGAAATGGTTGCAATGGATTCTTACTGTGTTTTCCCAAAAATACAACCTACCCTGAAAATAAGCCCTAGCCTGATTTTTTGGGGTGTGGGCTTAATATATGCCTTACCCCAAAAATAAGCTCTATTGAAGGGTGTGGACATGGCCAGCACAGGAGGCAGCCATTTTCTTCCCTGGTCATATCATGGCTGTTGGGCCCCTTAACTGCGGGCTGCAGATCAGCTGATCCAGTGAGGGCCGAGAGTTCTGTCTCTCTGGGTACCTGGAGAAATTTCCAACACATTGTTGTTAGCCACAGCCCTGCTCACAGCACCAGGCAACCTTGCAGCTGAGGGCCTCTCGGTTCCACAGCTCATCTTGTGACTTTGGAGCAGACGGTGAGCACATTTTGCGCTCCGCCAGGCCTGGAGCTCCGGTGTTGCTTAAGCTGCTGCTACGATGAGGCAGAAAGCCATGTGGCCCATTGGTATTCCCCCCCTCCTGCCCGCTGCTACCTGGCTGCTGCTTGAGAAAAGGACAGGCAATTGTGGAAGATTGTGGGAAGCACATGCTTACGATAGAAGCAAAGCCCAGCCTGTCCCTTTCAGGCGATCAAATGTCTGTGAGTGTGAGAGAGATAGAATAAGAGAGAGAGAGAGAGAGAGAGAGAGAGAGAGAGAGAGAGAGAGAGAGAGAGAGAGGGAGAGGGAGGGGGAGGGGGAGGGAGAGGGAGAGGGAGAGGGAGAGGGAGAGGGAGAGAGAGAGAGAGAGAGAGAGAGAGAGAGAGAGAGAGAGATATGCTGGAGGGGAGTAACAAGAATTGCAGGCAATGCTTTTTGAAAGGATTTCCTCTCCTCTGTTCCTCTTCTCCGCTCCATCCACCTGCCTGCCCACCGCACCTGGCCCTGCCGGGCACCATCTACCCCAAACCAAGTGGCAGGGGGGCTTCGGAACAGCACCCTTCTAGTGCCTGCTGTCCTAGCAAAAGCAAAGCTGAAGCAGACAGGGCCATGCAGGGCTCCTCCGATGGCGCCCCCATTCCCGCCCTACTCAGGGGCGGCCCATACATGAGGTGTGAGTATGGGTTAAGTTTGGCATTTCACCTTCCTGCCTTTTGCGAACTTTTGGCTGCACATTCTCATCATTCTCTCCTTTGGCTGCAGGAGGTCAGGCTACTCTATCAGGCCAATTGCTTACACAGGTAATCTTTGACTTACAACCACAGTTGACTCCCAAATTTCCATTGCTTAAGCGAGACAGTTGTTAAGAGAGTTTTGCCCCATTTTACAGCCTTTTTTGCCAGAGTTGTTAAGTGAACCACTGCAGTTGTTAAGTCGGTAATAAGTGTTGTAAAATGAATCTGGCTTCCCAATTGCTTTACTTATCAGAAGGTTGCAGAAGGCAATTGCATGAACCTGGAATGCTGCAACTATCATAAATATGAACCAGTTTTGCAAGCCTCTGAATTTTGATCGTGTGACCATGGAGATGCTGCAAAAATCGTAAGTATGAAAAAAAGGTCATAAGTCACTTTTTTCTTAGACTTATATACTGCTTCATACTGCTTTACAATCTTCTCTAAGTGGTTTAGAGTCAGCACATTGCCCTCAACAATCTGGGTCCTCATTTTACCCACCTCGGAAGGATGGAAGGATGAGTCAACCTTGAGCCGATCACAATCGAACTTCTGGCAGTCGGCAGAATTAGCCTGAAATAATGCATTCTAACCACAGTGCCACCATCGCTCTTTGAATGGTCACTAAACAAATGGTTGTGAGTTGAGGACTACCTGTACTGAGGAATATTAAACCAGGCTTAGTA
Organism: Thamnophis sirtalis; assembly: GCF_051295495.1. Taxonomy (NCBI): domain Eukaryota; kingdom Metazoa; phylum Chordata; class Lepidosauria; order Squamata; family Natricidae; genus Thamnophis; species Thamnophis sirtalis. Next base: position 156,470,253 of record NW_028261383.1, on the reverse strand, counting down.
ATGGGGGGAAAAGTTGCCACCTGAAAAATCTAATACTTTAGAAATAAACCAATTTCAAAAGAGAACCTGAAACTGACACATGAATCAAAGTTTACATCGTTCCAGAATTTTTCAGTACAGCCCATAGTCCTGGAAGCATAACATATGTACCTCATAGGAAAATACACATGAAAAATTTGAATGTGGAAGATATATGTTAAAAAGTGTTAATACGTAGAAGTTCCAAGAGTTTTGTACAAAAATATATGTGTCAGCTATTTCTTTTGGTTTTCTCTCCCTCTGTTTGTACTGTAAACAGTCCCTGAACTAATGTTATTATTATTTTTTAATATCAAGCTAAATAAAGGTTTTCATGAAAATGGAAAGGAATTTTCCATTCGTTGCTAGATACCTGGATGTTCTTTAAATCACCAGAACTTGGTTAAAATGTGCTGATATGTTAGTTGTGAGAATCATGTGGCTACTTAAACAAATAGCCCTCAAGATACTAATGTTGCAGAGACCTGATTATAGGGACTACATGCTTGGGCTTTACAGTGTGCATCTCTGATTTAAATTCCCCTGATGATAAAGACTTTCCTTAAAGTCATGGCAGGCTGTTTTCAAAAGCAAAGTGACAACTATATGGGGTTTTTTTTTTGTTTGTTTTTTGGCAGAGCAAAACCACAAAGATTTCAAAAGCACTTGCAAAATCGCCTTGGGCCTGGGAGGGAAAGAAATATGGGAATAATTGCAATTCCATTGTAAGAAATTGGGCCCTTCTCCACTGTCCCAAAATCTGCCTATAGCCGCCCAAGGCAAGAAACAATGTTGCAATAGAAACATTTTTAACAAAGATCACTACAAAGATTGCTGAAAGCACACCTCCACCAAGCAATCAATTGATAAGCAGTAAAACTAATTACCCAGGCAAAAGTAGTTAACCAGACAAAGAACTCATTCACCCACACTTCCCCAAGCCTTCCATAGGCTGCCCAGAAAGCATCTACACAACAAAGAAGGACAGACAATTAAGGTTGCCCTTTTGACAGAGTCACACACTAGATCAGGGGTCTGCAATCTTAAACACTCAGAGCCATTTGGACCCGGTTCCCACAGGAAAGAAAACACTGGGAGCCACAAACCTGAGTGGGCGTGGCTAACTCAATGTCACTCCCACCCCTACCCAGGTTTTGTGGCTCCTGGTGTTTTCTGTGCGAAATGGGTCTCTCTCTCTCTCTCTCCCTCTCCTCTTCTCCTCATCTCCCTCTCCCTCCCCTCTCTCTCTTTCTTTCTCTCTCCCCTTCTCTCTCTCTCTCATTTGTTTTTCCTCCTTTCCCTCTCTCTCATTCTCTCCTTCCAGCTCTCTCTCATTTCTCTTTCCCCTTCTCACTCTCATTTCTCTCTCTCTTTCTCACCCTTTCTTTCTCATTTCTCCCTCTTTCTCTCCCTGTTATGTTTTTCTCTTTTTCCTCTCTCATCTCTCTCTCTCCCCTTCTCTCTCTCTCATTTGTTTCCCTCTCTCTCATTCTCTCCCTCCAGCTGTCTCTCATTTCTCTCTACCATCTCCCTCTCCCCCTTTCTCTTTCTCTCTCTCTCTCTCTCTCTCTCTCTCATTTGTTTCTCTCTTTCCTCTCTCATTCTCTCCCTCCATCATTTTCTCGTTTCTCTCCCTCTCTCCCTTTTTCTCTCTCTGATCTCTCTCTCGCATGTGTGCACAAGCGGGATATCCTCCTGGGCTGGAATCACGGTGCTGGCGACAACTTCCCTTCTCACCGTCACCACTGTGTACTCAGTGTAGCCGGCCACTCTGCACAGGAGAGGTGGAGCTCTTCCCTCCCTGCATCTGGTGGCAACTGCTCCTCCCCATTCCCCTCCTTCCTGACCCAACATGAAGGGGACTGCGGCTGGCACTGAGCTGCCCACAAAGGACGCGGAATCACAAAAAGCTGGTTGCGGCCACTGTGGAGAAAATGCTAGGGTCACTTCAGCGGCCAGGGGTGGGTTTCTCGCCCTGTTCCAACCGGTTCTGTTGGAACGGGGCCGGCGGCGTCCTCGTGCACACACGCGGTGCACGCATGCGTACTAGCGTCTGCGCGATGCTCCAGCTGCTCCTGGAGGATCGCGCAGCCGCTGTATGCGTCCTGCGCATGCGTGGAAGCGCAGAACTCGTCAAAACCGGATAAGGACCATGGGCGGGCGGGCACGCCCTTCGCCGTTCCCGGAAGTTACTTACTTCCGGGTTCGGCGACCAACCGGTTTGCAGGGACCGCCGCGAACCGGTTGAAACCCATCCCTGCTTCAGCCGTCCTTCAGCTTCAGCTCATGCCTTCTCGGAGCAGAGAGCAGGTCATGCAACTGGGTCAGGCCAGTGACCCAGGGGGGAGAGTAGGTCATATGACCGGGTCAGCAGGGAGCCGCAGGAGAGGGGTCAAAGAGCCACATGCGCCCTTGGAGCCATGGGTTGCCGACACCCACAATAGATCCAATACTACATGCCCCTCCAGTCCACACCAAGGACCAGTCCTCCTATAGTACTACCCCTCTGCACCTCATTTTCTTTGTAGCTACCTCCGGGAGCAAGCCTGCTGCTTTTGTGAATAAAGGGATCTCAAAAACCCATCTCAGATTAGCACCTGGAATTCTCCCAACAGAATGATGATTGATGCCACATAGATTTGTAGAAAACCAATATCACCTGCCATTTATTGGCTATGATGGCAGAGTCTTTTAATTTTTCAGTATTTATTCTGGGCAGGAAAAAGGAATATACTGTTTTAAACATAAGGATATTCTGCCTATAGCACATACTGCCTTTTGGATGTTGCCAATAGCTAACTATTTATTTATAACAATTCAATCTTGTTTGATCTCATTTCTATTCTTTAACTCATAAACCATACAATTGCTAATTTAGGGTAACATTCAGAGATGGTATTCAGCTGGTTCAGACCAGTTCGCCCGAACCGGCAGTAGAAGTCGTGAGTAGGCTCGACCATCCATCCCAGCTCTATTTAGGCACATTTTCAAGCCAAAGCGCATGCACGGAACGCCAAGCACATGAGTGGACATGGATGCATGCATGCTCACATTTGCGAACCGGTAGGGAAAGTAAGTGAATACCACCCCTGGTGACACATTAATCAATTGCAAAGAAAAGGTATAATTATCTGTGTGCGTGTTTTCTCATCTTTAGGAACATTTTCAGAAATGAAAATGTTTGGAGTTGGGTCCAGTTACAATTGTACATAGAGTGGGCCTATTAACACTGATCAAATGTCTGTAAGTATATAGGTTGCCAAAGCTTGTAATAAATATCTTTGTGTGGCCCTCCCTGCATGAATAAAACTGAGATTAGGCTGGTCAAGAGTTAACAAAGCATTTACCTTTAATAATTAAATATTTAATCTATTTATCACAGAGGTTCTCAAACTTGGATTTAGATTGGATTTATTACATTTATATGCCGCCCTTTTCCCCGAAGGGGACTTCATGGTGCTGCAAGCATCCTATGGGGCTGGCATAGGCAAAGCAAGGAGGCACATTCATAGAGAGTTTTAGGAGGCCTATGCAAGCCTGATCAGGTTTATAAAAATGGGACACCTCTTTTGACTTATTTATGTTCCTCACAGCCCGCATTTTGGGAATCCCTGCTTAATCTGAATCCAAGCTAATCATGTCATGAAAAATTCTATTGCATTAAACAATACTTCTCTCCTGGCAGCATGGATATTTCTGAATTTCTGGAGAGAGCAGAATAATTCTTGTTCGGGTAGTCTCCAACTTACCAGCATTCATTTAGCAACTGTTCAAAGTTACAACAGCACTAGGAAAAAAAGTGACTTATGACTAATCTTCACATTTACAACCATTGCCAAGGTTGAGAAACACTGATCTAGATGGTATCTTCTAGCTAGGTGGAATCACGGCCATTTAAAGCTTTGGAAATGGCAGAGGCTCATTCCCTCCCTTTTACTCTCCATTAAGGATTGCTTTCTTAAAGATGTGTCTACTGTGTCTATTTGTTCATGATCAGGGTGGTCAAACTCAAGGCTTGGGGTTCAGATCCAGCCCTTGGGGTGCTTAGATCTGGCCTGTGGGGCTGCTCTGGAAACTGTGAAGAACCAGCCGCGGTGTCTCTGCTGGCAAAAATGGAGCTTATGAGGGCTACGTGTGGCGCTCCCGAGATCCATTTTAACTGGCAGAGGGTTGCAGGAGGCCATCCCATCCAAAAATGGAGCTTGGGAGCCTGTTTTCACTGGCAGAGCGCTCAGGTCACCACAGGTGCCCCTGATACCAGTGATGTCATGCTGGCCACGCCCCTCACCCCGCGAGGTCAAATACAAGCCTGATGGATCCCTCAATGAAATCAAGTTCAACACTTGTTCATGGTAATAGAGACAAAAAACATCACTTTTTTTTCTTTTGGTTCAAAATAAAACAAAGAAAAAAAAAAAGGAAAGAAACCGGGGCAATGGCTGATAGGAAAAAATGTTATTTGAAAATATGAGGGATAGACAAAGGGAAGAAAGCATCTGTAAGAAGCACCATTACTGTATGGCAGATTTAATGATAGGTTGATGTGTGCAGTTCCATTTATTAATGAGTGAGTATTCATCCATGTAGTCTAACAAAAGCATGGTCATAGTAGCATCATTAGAAGAAGAAGAGAAGTGGTCCATGATCAAAATTCAGGTGCTTAGCAATTGGCACCTATATACAACAGTTGCAGCTTCCTAGGGTCATGTGATCACCATTTACGACCTTCCCAGCCGGCTTTTGACCAACAAAGTCAATGGAAGAAGCTGGATTCACTTTAATGGCCACGGGATTCACTTAACTGCAATGATTCATTTAACAACTATAGAGAAAAAAGTCATAAAATCGGGTGCGACTCATTTAACAACCGCCTTGCTTACGAATGGTTAGAATATTTTATTTTCATTTCCATGACATATAATCACATGTATATCATTACATTGACAATATCATGTTATAAAAGAAGACAATATACATGTGCACTCATACTACTTTAAAATCAAACCTGGAATAATTCCCTCCCCCACCCTCCCCCCCGAACACCCAAAACCTACCCCCCCCCCAAACTTCCCAGAACCCATACACAGTATGGATATTTAACAACCACAGTCTAAGATATATTGATAAAAAATAAAAGTAAGAAATTAATAGCCTCTTTACATTGAACTTAGCTCCTCCTTGCTAAATTAACTTTAAACAGTTCAAATCATTCCTAATCTTAAGCATAGGCTATCTGGAATTTCTTAGTTCCATATTTATTTTGTATATAATCGATCCATTTTTTCCAGTCTCGTTTGTATCTCTCATTTGAATGGTCTTTACGAATGGAAAGTCTGGTCTCAAGAAGTCGAGGATCACCTGTATACATTTTTTGCAATGTAAAATTTTCCTTGGGACCACATGATAATAGTGGTTGCCTAAGCACAGGATCATTACCAAACCACATAGACCAAAAACCGCTTCCATAACAAGTCATGTTGTCCCAAGCAAGTTGGAGAGGAAACAATAAGCGGTTGAACTCTGTCTGGCTGGTTCACCATGTCCAGCGTCATTTAGAATTTCAGGAAAGATTCATCATCATCATTTGATCTGAACACACATGAGACTGCTAGAACAGGACAAAATAAGAAATTGTTAGATTTACAGTTATTTTTAGTCTGTGTTTTCCCCGGCTGTGTTTTAGAAGACTTTTCTCCTCAGAGCAATCTGGGGCTGGGCCACGCATGTGTAGGCCTTGCCAGGCCTGTGTGATTCATCTCCACCTATTGAACTACCAAAGCATTTCCCCACTAAGCTGCAAGTTCAAACTGAGTGGGCAAGTAGGGGGGGGGGTCATAGGATACAACTCCCCTTTCATTCATGTCAATCTTATTATTAAAACTTTATTCAATATAAAAGGAGCAATGCATGGTTTTGTGATGAGACAGAAACTAAATACCCAAATTCAACCTACTTTGCAAGAAAGCTGCTGTTATCGTTCCCATCTTCATATTTAGCTGAATGTGCTGTAAATGATTTGCTACTGAAGAAAAGAAATCGACTGGATATCACTGAATGAGGAGACTTGAGAATGAAAAATGTAAAATCTCTCTGCAGCAGGCATCAAGCACAAGGATCTCACTAACTTAATTAGACTAAACCTGCAATCCTACAACATTTTCCTGGGAGTAAGCCCCATTGAAGACAGTGGTATTTACTTCTGAGTAGACATGCATTGGATTGCATTGTAAATATGATCTTGAGGTGAGCTCAAATGGTATTTTGAATTTGTTATGTACCTTTATTTTAATATATATAGTAATGAATATGATCAAAGTATTACAGAAAAAGCTTTCATTAAAATTATTTTCTATTTATGCATTTCAGTTCTCTATTATATGTTTTGAAACTTTATTTGCTGTTTTTTTTTTCATATCCCTTCATACTATTATATTTTAGGTTCCTCAGTACTTCTACTGTCTTTCGTTCTTTTATTTTTCTCTTTCATGGATGCCATGTTCTTTGGAACCTTTTTGAAACCAAGTTAATGCCTTTTAGACTTCCTCTGCACAAGTAGGAGTTCACTTTTTGAATAGTAAGAATTATATGTCACGGGGAGGGGCATCAGGATTTTTGAGATGCTTCGGTGAGGCATGGCCAAAAAAAGGTTGGGAACCACTGGTCTAGATGGATTTCCTACCGAAACATCTGTATGCATTATGGAGCTTCTGCATCAGTGCAAAATGGTAGTCTTTAGGCAAACATCTGGAAAACCTGGCCCTGCATGATAGTATGGGAAGTATTAGAAGGTAGAACTTCGGGGAGGGAGAGATCCAAATGTAATGTGCTATTGAGAATTCAGAGTACTGTCTGTTGTGTTGCTACCCAGAGGAAAAGGAGAAGAGGTGTATGGGAGAGAAGCATGCAGTATTCTTTCTCTTTCTCAAATTGTGCAATTAGCTCAGTGTGGAAAACCCCAAGGTCAATTTGGGGTCTCAAAAGTTCAGTAGGCAGAGATGACTTTCGCTATTCTGATACTCTGGTACTATTAATGCAGCCAGCGACACATTAAGCGATGACATAGAATTTATCCAGATGAGCATTTTAGAGTGGTATTAATGTGTCGCAGTTGCCAGATTTAAAAGGTGTCCCCATGGCAACCTAATTGTGTTCTTCTCACTCACAGAAAGATGTTGAGAAAGCAGATATGCATTGCTGCTGCTGTTTCAGAGTCCATACTTTTCTCAGTTTTATTTATTTATATTTCACATTTCTTAACTGCCCATCTTCCTCAAAGAAGGGCTCCAAACCTTGAAGGTAAGTGCTTCTTAATCTCAGCAACTTTAAGATGTGTGGACTTCAGTTTCCAGAATTTTCCAGAAAGTACTGGGGATACTGTGTGTGTGTGTGTGTGTGTGTGTGTGTGTGTGTGTGTGTGTGTGTGTGTCTATGCATGTATGTATGAATGTATGTTTGTATGTATGTATCTGCATGCCACTACCTAGGATTGAACTCTCAATCTTCCGAGAAGGAGGCAAGTATCTTCACCACTAGGCTGCTATGCGACTCAGTTTCTGACCAAATTGGGAGCAGAATTTCCTTTGCTAAACAAGGGAGTTGTTAGCTGTTAAGGCAATTGTACCCAATTTTACAACCATTTTTGCCACAATTGTTAAGCGGATCATTGCTGTTAAGTGAATTATGCAGTCATTAAGCCAATCGGGCTTCCATCATCAACTTTGCTTGTGGGAAGCCAGCTGGAAAGATGATCAGGTGATCAGATGACACCAGGACCTGGTAATTAATAGAACGGTTGCTAAATGAATGGACGTAAGTTGAGGACGACCTGTATCATGCTGTGACATCTTTCAAGCAAGGTGATTTTAATTTGTTTTAAAAAATCATCTTGCTCTTGCCCTATAGGTGTCAAGGTTGAACTACTTTTGAAACCTTAGGTCTTATTGCTATTCAACTTGCCAAAGAACTGGGGAGAGGGAAAGGGAGAAAGAATTCAGACATGCCAGAAACAGACCATGAGAGCCAAGAACCTACCAAGGCCAGTGATTGGAGATATCCGAAAGAAACGTGAAGTTCTCAAAACAAAAGGATGATTTGTAATTGGACAATGTGAGCAACCAAGGGTGGGGAGAAAAAAAAGCTATTGTTTAACTGTACATGCATTGTGCAGGGAAAAACAGAGTTGGTTTTGATTCTTCAGTACCGAAATGGTGTCTCCAATAAAGTTTTGCTTTTGAAATTTCAAAGTTCCTGAGAGTGCCTACTTTTCTTGGGTTCGCTAGTCGGACAATTGACAATTTCCCCATTGAACATGCTTCAAAAGGGCTTTGTGGGAATTAATAAAGAAAAGAGACGTTTTCTTCTTTCACCTTTCTCCTTAGAGCTGGCTCTGTGCAACACCGTATGCTCATTCATATCACTGACACACTTCTTGGAATCTTGGGTAAGAACCAGTGGTGGGATTCAGCCAGTTCGAACCTATTCGGGAGAACCGGTTGGTAACTTTCTAAGTAGTTCAGAGAACTGATTGTTGGAAGAAATCTCCTTTTGTTTTTTTCCACTTTACAGGGCTAATCCTGTAAGGAAAGCAGGAAGGAAACATTCTAGTGTTGTTTCTAGCCTAATCTTTATTGACCTGCTTACAGAAACTGCCTCTCCGGTTAACCCTTATTACATTGTAACAGCTAAGGCGAAGCGTCCATCGACTTGAGTGACCTTGAGTTGACCACGCCCACCCAGTCACATGACCACCGAGCCCCACCGACCCAGATGGTCATTAGGGCAGAGAACCAGTTGTTAAATTATTTGAATCCCACCACTAGTAAGAACAATTATTTTCTGTCAGTAAATCTCATTACTTTTCCACCCAAGAGAAGGATTGGGTTTGGGGTTGCTTTTGGTTTTCACTGGTAATGTTATAGAAATAATAATTTGCTATTTGGCAAAAACAACTAAAACATTTTTGAATGGCTCTAGTCCAAAGGTGGGCTGCTGCTGGTTCGCATCAGTTCAAGTGAACAAGTAGTTAAGATTCAAAAATGGTCTGAAAACAGCCTGGTTTCTGGGTCCTTTTCTGGGCTGTTTTCAGGTCATTTTTTGGGCTGTTTTTGGCGCATTTTTGGGCTGTTTTTCCAGGCCATTTTTGGACTGTTTTCAGGCCATTTTTTGATTCAATACTTCTCCATTTTGTTGCTCTGGCTGTCAATGGTATATGGAATAATTTACACCAGCATCACAGTTCAAAAGTGTAAATTCTTTGCTCACCTATTGTTAGGGTCCAACTCTCGCACCCATACATCATTATATGGAAGAGTACTGCTTCCATGAAATTACTTTTACCTTACTTAATATTCTTCTATCTACAGTTAGCCTAACTAATGCCATCTTCAGATTCCATAATACTGTGCCCCCCCCCTTTTGGGCACCGTTTCGTTTCCGTGGAGAGAGGTTGTTCCCCGGATCGGAGGGGGTATGGTTTCCCATTCTGCCTTCCCTTATTTGTGCAGCCCGATTCCTTGTATGCCACAGACCGCGTTGGGGACCCCTGCTGCATAGATATTAGTGTTAGAATATCTATGCATCTTCAGAGGTTCTCGGGGAGAGAGATGCAGAGAACATGTGACCATTTTTGTGACCAACAAAATCTCAGCATTCCCTAACCACGGTTGATTGGAACTCCACAGTGTGTCCAGGTCCCAAGACAGAGATGATCATCAGCAATTCTCAATGCTTAAATCAATTACTTGCTGACCTCTGCAAAGATCAGAGTGACCAGGAACAACAACAAAAAAAGAACAGGGCCCTTTAGCCTTTAATACCAAATGACTTCTGCAGAAATCTGTTCCTTTTCAACGGCCCATTCAAACACAGGCTATTGCCCAGCTGTCTGAGTAACCTCATCAACATGAAATCATTGGGGAATTTCCCCCTCTCCCTCCGGGAGATTACTGTCTTGCTCATTGAGTTTGAGTTCTTTAAAGTCTGTGCAGTCTGCAGGCTTTTCATTTTCCACCAAGCAGGGTGTGGTTTTGGATTTGCAGCTAAAGGAAATAGTGTGGAGTTGAGGACTGCAATTTTGGAATGCAAATTAGCATGGAGATCGCTAATGGGGTGCCCGGGAATGCCAAATGTGTCTTCAAACATAATGTGCCTGCTAGTCTGCCCTAAGTATCCTTTTACATCATTTTTAAAGCCCAGGTTTTGGTTCTATAACTTAAAATGCTTAAAACAGGAAGTTGCATGCACAATGTGCCCATAAAATACAATCCATACAATTCTAGGCCCAGATTTCTTAACGTGGAAGAATTATAGGCCACTACAGCTGAATGCTGTGTTTGAAAATGTGTCTACTTGCCCAGATAAAAAGACAAAGATCAGGAGGGAGAATAAGGGCCATTCAAATAAATGTGTCTTTTGTTTCTGATTACCTCAAAATGCTTCAATGTGTATTCATTTTGTGACACCAAAAATGGTAATGTAAGAACAACATTAAGAACAATTTTTTGTTAACTTAAGGCTACATTTTAAAAAGATTTTTTTTCCCTGTTGAAAGCAGGACTCATTTGTTCCTAAACAAGGCTAGAATCTTAGTTTGACAAAAAACCACTGGGTTAGTCATATCTTACTTCAAATGAAAAGCATTGGAACACTTCATTAAACATTCATAAATCAGATAGTATTCACTACATATTTGCACAATCTAAATAATAAGAGATTTTTCCAGAATATCATGAACACGGTTTCACTATTTCACTAATATGGTTTCCTCGGAGGTGTTGAATTTCAGTACGAATGATTCCAGAAAGTATAAACAATGAATAATGCCCATGCTGGATATGGGATGATAGGAACTGCAGCCTAATAGAACTGAAGGGAATTCGGTTGGAAAAGCTAACCTAAACCATCAGGAAAGCTAAAAGTTTTCATCATATAATTAATATATAAAATATTTAACTGTTTTGGTTCCAAAATTCATCTTCTTTTGTTCCTCCAGCTCCATCATGCAAAACAGCATGTGATGAGGATCAATCCACATATTTTTTTTTCTCATTTGGAAAACTTAATTGCTTTATTACCTTACCATAGGGCTGCAGCAGGGGTGGGTTTCAACCGGTTCACGGCGGTCCCTGCGAACCGGTTGGGCGGCGAACCCGGAAGTAAGTAACTTCCAGGAACGGCGAAGGGCCCACCCGCCCGCCCGCGCTCCTTACCCGGTTTTGACGAGTTCTGCGCTTCCACGCATGCGCAGGACGCATACAGCACCTGCGCGATCCTCCAGGAGCAGCTGGAGCCTCGTACAGACGCTAGTACGCATGCGTGCACCGCGCATGTGCACGAGGACGCCGCCGGCCCTGTTCCAACCGAACTGGTTGGAACGGGGCGAGAAACCCACCCCTAGGCTGCAGCTACCAAGTTGAATGTTCTTACCCATGGCTTTCCTTTATATATTATTTTCTTCCATCATGTATATTCTTCCATCAACCACAACATCACTTTCCAACATTTTTTATTTTACAAAATGCAAAAAAGCTAGAGATAAATGTATTGAGTAAATGCATGATGTAGGGGGTGGAAAGTAGCAAATTACTTTGGGTGAAGGGATTTTATCAATTCATTTTCCATGCTCTGGGGATCAGGATATGTAAGTGTGCAAAATGGATGTACATATATACAATGGTCAGCATGTATACGGATCAGGGGAAAATTTGTGATTTCTTTCCTAGGGATGAGCTGCTGGAGGTTTGCAGGGGTTTGGGAGAACCTCTAGCTAAGGTTCTGTGCAATTCAGAGAACCCCCAAATCCCACTCCTGGCTGGCCCTGCCCACCCCACCCCTTCCCTCCCAGGAATCCCCACATGGCCCATTTTGGATGCAGGTAAGTGCAGGGTGCTTGTGGAGTCTGGCGTAGGGTGAAAAACAGGCCTACTGAAAATTCGGGAAGGCCAGAAACAGGCCCGTTTCCGGCCTCCAGAGGGCCTCTGGAGCATGGGGGGCTGTTTTTGCTCTCCCAGAAGCTTGAGAAAAACCTCTGGAGCCCAGGGAGGACAAAGAATGCCCCCCCCCCACATAGAGCAAGAGGCCGACTAGGCCACGCCCACCATTACCATGCCCACCCAGCACTCGGGCAGAGAACCCCTTGCTAAAAATTTTGAAGCCCATCCCTGTAAAGCCCAAGATTTCCACAATCAGGTATGTCCATGACTACAATGCTATGAATCTGAGAATAAATATGAAAGTGATAGGTAACCCCAAGCATTTTGTCTGCTTTTAATTTTTTTTTAAAACAAATTAACTGATGACTTACAAAAAAAAGTTACTCTCATTAGACTTTCACTTTCCAATGAAAGGTATTTTGCAGGACCTATGGTACATTTTGGCAATTTAGTGAAATAGTAAACTACCTTGTCTTTCAGATTCTTCAGAGCGCCATATAGCCATATAGTCCTTAGAGTCTGGATGGTCTAGAGCAGTGATGGGCAACCTTTTTGGCGTGGTGTGTCAAAAATCGGCAAAAAATCGAGCATAACTCGCGTTGTGTGTCACTTCGACAAAAACATAATTTTGCGCAATTTATACTTTAAACTACAAAAATATATAATTGCAATATAATTGTATTTAATAAACCAAAAACAAATTATTTAACATAGCTGCTTAGTAACTTCTTTGTTCATCAGTCGATTTCGTATGTTGCCCTTGATATTATTATCAGTATCACTTACCAACGGTCCTGCTTAGCAACCAAAATTTTGGCTCAGAAACTCTGGCATTGAAGCGTGCAAGCTTAAAGCTGTCAAGTTACAAGAACCTTGCACCCCTAACCCTTTAGGAAAAAAACCCCAGGGGTCTTCAAACCTGACAGCTTTAAGCCTTGTGGACTTCAACTCTTCAACTAAAAGAGAGACTGATAAATATTAAAAAAAATAAAACCAAAAAGCAGCTACTGCAGTGGCTTAGAATTTTACTCAATTACTGTTGAGCCCATGGAAAGTTCTGCAGCCCCAGGAGCAAAGGAAGGGGGGCGGAGAGAGAGAGATTGGCTGTTTGGGGTGCTTGAAACCACCTGGCCCTCCCCAAAGGAAACCCTCATTTGCAGGATGAGCCTCGACTGGCTCTGCCCAGCGGGGTTACCCCAAGCGCCATTGGGCAGCGACGGATGCTTATCCTTTTTCCTTCGGCTGCTTCAGCTGGGACTTCAGACACCCCAAGGGAGGGACTTTATCGGGCCTCCCCCTCCCCACCCTTTGAATGAAGGTGTGATATGGCTCCTCCATCCCTGCTCTTTAACCCAGCCAGAATTACAGGAGGGCTGCCCCCGTTCTGCTTTCCGGGGTGGATCTTAGCCAAGGGACACCAAGACCCCAGAATGGGTGGGGGGTGGGGGAAGAGCTTCTTGACGGAGGCCACGATTGACTTTTGGAAGTTGTGTTTTCGTAAAATCAGATTAACCTTTGGATGTGTTTGTTCCGCTCGGCCAGCGGCGTTTTCTCCCACTTAATCCCGGCGGATCCTGATATCTGAGCTGGAAAACTGCAACCCCCCAGAAATGATGACGCCCCGCTGAGTAGCTGGGACTTGCAGAAAAAGGCTGCAGAGAGAGAAGCGTTCGATCCGTAATCCGTCTGTGGGGGGCGCTGGGGACAGGCCGGGCCCTTTCTTCCCACCTCTATCCCCCCCACTCTTGAGGGACAAGCCCTTTCCCCTGTCCCAACGGTGGAATTTGAGGCTACCTCTGCTTTCCCTCTCCCTCCCTCAGTTGTGCAGCAGCGGCAGCTCTCAGCCTGGGCGGCAGCATCACGCAGGCTGTGGAAGGAGGGGGAGGAGGAGGGAACCAAAGAGAGCTTTTACCGAGTCTGCGCCCCACAGCCAGGACCGTCCTGGCGCCTCAAGCCACGTTTCTTCCTGCAAAGCCCTTCTGGCGTCAAGCGGAACTCTCGGGTTGCCTGAAGGGCTTTGCAGGAAGAAACGCGGCTTGAGGCGCAAGGACGATCCTGGCTGTGGGGCGCAGACCCGGTAAAAGCCTCTCTTTGGTTGGTTCCCTCCTCCTCCTCCTCCTCCTCCTTCCACAGCTTGCGTGACGCTGCCGCCCAGGCTGAGAGCTGCCGCTGAAACAAGTTTGGGGAGCATGTGCGTGTCACCCGAAATGGCTACGCGTGTCAGCACTGACACGCGTGTCATAGGTTCGCCATCACTGGTCTAGAGTATTTCTGTTTCACAGCGTTAATGTGTAAAAGCACCATCCATCTGTAACCGAGCCAATTTTGGAATTTGAGAAGGAAATGGAATTGACAATATTTTAGGGTTTGCTTCCTTTTGCTAAAAATCCTAAATTTCTACCACTAAAATAGACTGAAAGGTGTGAGGGATGTAATATTTTAACAGCCATCTTGATAATTATTCAAAAATATTGTATATATTAAGAGCCGTGGTGGTGCAGTGGTTAGAATGCAGTACTGCAGACTACCTCTGCTGACTGCCGGCTGCCTAAAGTTCGGCAGTTTGAGTCTCACCAGCTCGAATTTGACTCAGCCTTCCATCCTTCTGAGATCAGTAAAATGAGGACCCAGATTGTTGGGGTAAATATGCTGTATAAACCGCTTAGAGAGGGCTGTAAAACACTGTAGAGTGGTATATGTCTAAGAAGTGTTGCTAATCTTACTCATATATTTCCACTTTTGATATTCTTTAATAAAACATTTTAAAAATCCCAATTGCCAAGTGCATTAGGATAATGCATAATTCAGAAATTGATTAATAATCTGACAAATTATTAAATAATTTTTTTGTGGAATAGTCATAGATTGATTGCCCAAATCTTATAAATCAGGGATGTGTCTGTCTGTGTGTCTCTGTGTCTATAGATATGAAAAGTCAAGAAGACGGTTAAGAAGTATAGAGATCTCGTGACCCGTCAAAAGTGCGGTCCACAAAAGCGCGCTCGATGAAAGCGCGCATTTGACATCATCACAGCGCGACGAAAAAAATTAAAAATTGAAATAAAAATAAAATTGCAGCAAGCTGATTCACATAAAGGTAAGGGTTAGGTTTAGGGTTAGGCTTAGGGTTAGGTTAAGGGTTAGGGTTAGGTTTAGAGCGTTAGGGTTACGTTTAGCGTTAGGTTAAGTGTTAGCGTTAGGTTTAGCGTTAGGTTAAGGGTTACGTTTAGGGTTAGATTTAGGGTTAGGTTAAGGGTTAGGTTTAGGTTTAGGGTTAGGTTTGGGGGGGTTAGGGTAAGGTTTTTGTTTTATTTTTACATTTATCGATCACAGCGCAATGTTTTTGTCGCGCTGTGATGATGTCACGTACGTGCTTTCGTCGAGCGCGACTTTGTCGTCCGCAGTTTTGTGGTGGAACCTAGAGATCTTATCTACCTGGCTTAGTCTTATATCTTGCAGCCCACATTCTGGACTAATGACTTTTTATGGTTTCTCATGTAAAGGAGCCAAGAAATTCTGTTTGCTATTGGCAATACAATACAGTCCAAGGAACTTGACATGATTGTGTAATTTATTTGTGACTAGCAGGTTGCTAATAATGATGCAAAAGGCAGAACTAAGTGATGAAACAAATGGGAGGGTTGTGTGGGAAGTCAAGTATTGATAAGTTCACATCTAAATGAATGCTTTCTTCTTAAATGGCAGAAGATGCATGGTTTATGAGAAAAACTTAATGTACTCTGTCCTTAAACAATTTAATTAGAAAAATAAATAAAGGTTTTGTGGTCCACAGGCAGCTCAGAGTGGGATGGGGCAAAGCAAGAAAGAGGTTCCTTTCAGCCAACACTGCTGCAGGCACAGGCTGCCCACATAAGGACTGACATGTGGTGCCGGGAGTCTATGGGATCTCCCATGTGGCATGTTGTGAGTTGTATTGGCAGGACACAAACAGGTGATCCCCTGAATTGTCCCACTTTGAGCAGCATGGTCACCCAGTTGCAACCAACCAATCTGCTACATGGTAGATCTGTGCAGTATAGCAGTGGTTCCCAAACTTGGCAACTTTAAGACTTGTGGACTTCAGCTCTGCTGGCTGGAGAATTCTGGGAGTTGAAGTCCACAAGTCTTAAAGTTGCCAAGTTTGGGAACCACTGCAGTATAGCATACCAGTGCCAATGTGAGCAAGCCACTCCTAGTGGCAATGCTAGTAGAAGGAGGAATTTCCCTGGATCAGCCCTGGATGTGATGCAGCCAGCACTATCATTTGAGTCACCTCAGTGACATAGCTGTTGATACGGTAACTCCTCTCCCAGCTCCTCCTGAGGGAGAATGTGACTTCCAAGGTTCACCCTCTCCCCTTCTCAGCAACATTCCTACCAACTATTATCTACTGCAAATGATTAAGTAACTGGAGCATAGAGAGAATGCTGGGACCAGCCAAAGCTGGCTCATAGAAGCTGGGCTGATGTTGCATCATCAGCCCAATGATCTATATACTACTAAGACGTTCATTGTCTGTCTGTTTGTACCCTTCAATTAAGCCAAATGGTGCATCATATTGCAACAATTTTTGAACCAGGGTGCCTCAAATCTGCTAACTTGAAGAATGTGTAAAAAAACCACGAAAATCCAGGATTCATTATTCTCTTGGAACTGAAATTTCAGCAATCTTTGACCACTTTTATTCATAAACTTGTGGCTGCTGTAGCATACCCCGCAGTAATGTGATTGTGATTTCTGATGCTTCCTGCCAGCATCCCACAAGCAGATTCAATGTGGAAACTGACAGGAAGTAGAAAGTCACTCTTACTCCCACTGCTTTTTTCACTGCTCGTGGCCATTCTTAAGTCTTGCTGGATTGTAGCTGATACTTTCTAATAAACCTATACTGTCATTGCAGAATCACTAGGTTGCACTCAAAAGTTATTTTGGATTCCACACCTCCACCCCATCAGCCAGTAAAAACTATGATTACAATTAAGCCCAAAATTTGTGTTGATAAGTGAGAGTTAAGTGAGTTTTGCTTAATTTTACAAACTTTCTTATCACAATTGCTAAGTGAATCACTGCAGTTACTAAGTTAGTAATACGATTGTTAAGTGAATCTGGTTTCTCCGTTGACTTTGCTTGTCAGAAAGTTGCATACAACTCCAGGACGCTGCAACCGTCATAAATATGAGTCAGTTGCCAAGTGTCTGAATTTTGATCATATGAATCTAGGGATGCTACAATGGTTGTTAAGTGTGAAAAAGAGTCATAAGTCACTTTTTTCAGTGCAGTTGTACCTTCAAACAGCCACTAAATGAACTGCTGTAAGTCGAGGACTACCTGTATCTGCCTCAGAAAATTTTATAAACAACCCAGATGACAATATCCTCATTAGAAATTCTTCCATCTTTTCCCACTTCTTCCATTATCTGGAAGTTGAGTCATGACAACTGGATTTTTTATTTTTTGTTGGACTGAAACGTTTTACTTCTTATCCAGGTAGCTTCTTCAGTCTGAGCAAGTTGCTTAGGGGGGCTCTGAGTATGCATAGAGTCACTGCTGAGACTGAAGATGCTACTTGGATAAGCAGTGAAACGTTTCAAACCAACAAAAAATATTAAGTCCAGTTGCCATAACTCAACTTCCAGACAACCTGAATGACTAAGAATTGCCATTGATATTCTTCCATTATCATCCTCCATCCCACCCACCCCAATGTCATTTAATGAAATAAATAGCTGCATGTTGCTTTTTTATTGATAACATAAGTCCTCCATCTGGAAGAGCCTAATGTATAATCTCACTGTTCCAGAGTGCTTCATTGCTGCACTAGAATGGAATGATTCTGCGTTTGTCCATTTCATTGTTACATATTTGACGTGGATATAGCTTGTCACCACTCACTATGGCCCATATCTCTCAATCACCCCAGAGCAGTGCAAAATGTGTGATGGTTCAGCAGCAGTTGTTAAAAAAACACTTGGTGCCAGAGGGTATGTAAAGCCTCCCTCAAGTTGAGTTTGACTCCTGAAGGCCACACAAACACATCAAGGGTTTTTCTTGGCAGTAATATAAAAATGGCATTCTATTACAGATTTCCCAGATTTTCTTAATTCTTTGTCTAATTTATAATCAGTATTTCTTGATCATTTCCCAGCCAAGTACTAGGCAAATCTGATGAGGCTTATTTTTTTAAAGATCATTCGGGTTATTTGTTATCTGCTCTGACCTCCTAAACCTGACTTCTCCAGCAGAGAATCCCAAATCAAAGGCATCTTGCCATCTAAAAACAATGTTTTATTATTTGGATTGTGGCGATGATTTCTTTCCCCTTTTCCAGAATGCCACTGCTGGGAAAATGTTGTAAAACAGCATTTAGCACTTCTTTTGGATCCTATAATCTTAACCATTTTCTCCAACTTTTGGGGACTGACACAGCAATATCTATAATAATTAGGAGACTGTGGAAGTCCAACCCGCCTGGAAGCATGTGGTTGGAAACACTTATACATTATAATCTGCTGCTATTCTCAAGAAAAATACCCCGATCTCCACCAAGCTACAAGTTTCAGTCAGTTATCCTGCAGAGAAAGGCATATCAGGAGCTGTCCCTGGCTAAATGCATTATGTACGTCACATACATGTACTCATAACTCCATTAATTAACCATGCAAATTGAATTAAAACCTGCAAATTAATTAACCATGTCATGTAAAATGTGTAGTGGGATTTATTTTGAAAGACGAGCTACAAGCAGCTAAGGGAGCCAAGGTAGTTCGTTTAGGCTGAGAGTGTTATTAGTAAGAGATGATGATGATGATTAATCATTGCAGAGTCAGCCAAGATGTTCAGATTGGGTTTGGCATTTTTGCCTACCTATCCAGTCCTTACCAAGGACTTGGGGTAGGTAGATCTGGATGTTTGACTGTGTTACAAATGTCGCAGGATAGAAGCTGTTCCAAATAAAGCTGCCTTTTGCAATTGACTGATGGAGAATTTGTCAATGCCAAAGGTGTTCAAATGATGCTCCAGTTGTTTTGGGACCGTACTCAAGGCACCTATTACTATTGGTACTATCCTTGCTTGCTTTTGCCACAATCGTTCTATTTCTATATGTAGGTCTTTGTATTTTGTTTTCTTCTCCAGTTCTTGCTCTTCTATTCTGCTGTCTCCAGACACTGCCACATCCACTATCCAGGCTTTTTTTGTCTTTTTTATCAACAATTATCAAGTCTGAGGTGTTACATATCTGTCTGAATTCTAAAGTCCAGAACAATATTGTTACATCTTTTCTATCCTGAGTGGAGAGTTGGTCTCTGACAAAATGTCACTTGAAGGGACTAAGGTGGCTGTTATGTATAAGTTGGGTTGACAAAATCACAAATGAGGAGGTGATAAGCCGCCTGGGAAAGCAAAGGGAAATCATCAAATCTATTAAAAAACAAAAGTTAGAATATTTTGGACATGTGAAGAGACACCCAGAAAAATACGGCATCCTTCATTTAATCCTCCAAGGAAAGATTGAAGGCAAAGGAAGTCCAGGCAGAAGAAGAACATCATGGCTTCAAAACCAAAGGGACTGGTTTGGACAAAACTCAGCAGCACTTTTTCATGCAGCTAGATTGCCAACATGATCACAAATGTCCGATGACGGATGTGGAATAACAACAACAACAACAACAATAACAACAACAACAACTCCACCGTTGCCGGTCCCAAGCCCAGATGAGAAAGGAGGAGGGTTGGGGTCAGGTTGGCAACCTGGCCCCATAAAGAAAAACCTGCCAACCCATACAATATGGTGAAAGAAAACGAATAAAAATTTTATACCGCATCGGTCGTCGCACGCGTTAACGAGGGCCGCGGCGGATGTTGGGGTCCCTAGACATTCGTCGACAAGTGGGCTACAAGTGGACCAGCCAACAAAACGACAAAAATATAGTGCAGATGAAAACGTGCCATAATGGCCTGTTACTACAACTCAGAGCCAGAAAAAAGAGGTTATTTAAAGCGAATGTATGAATTATGGAAACAACAATATCCAGATTCAAATGTTAGTGAACAATGACTAGCAGATCAAAGGCGATTTATTATACGGAATAAAGTGTTTAGTGAATAGCAATAGCAATAGCAGATTTTTATATACCGCTTCAATTGAAGCGGTATCCAGTGAAGTTGAACTTGAGGAAATTCAGGCAAATTGCAAAACCAAAAAAACAATATCACAAGCGGAAATAACTGATATTCAAGACACAACTAAAGACATTATAATAGAACTCCCAGAAGAAGCTCTCGGGGAGGAAATAACACCACCACCACTAGAACCAGTTATCAATGAACCAACTGATGAACTAACTCAAAAACAAAAATAATTGAAGGATAAGATCATGGAGCATTTTCTGCTTAATGAGGAAAGGCAACGTTTACCATCACTAAAAACTGTGCCTAAGAAAATTTTGGCCCCTATCATGAAAATGGTTAATGCAGTGTTTTCAACAATTGAATCGGGATCCATCTTGGAAACGAAGTTAACTGCATTAATGTAGTTAATGTACAGCGCAGCTGTAATAGTCACTAATGAACTAGGCATTAAAATAAAAGTACCTAGTCACACAACAGAAAAAGCCTCAAAGCCAAAGTGAAAAATCCGATTAGAACAAAAAGTCAAAAAATTAAGGGCAGATACTAGTAACTTAAAGAACATGCATGAGCAACGGCTTAAAAACAACAAAATCATAGATCGGCTAATCAGAAGATATAGATTGGATACAAGAAACATCAATGAAGCTGTAGAGATTGTAAAACAGCAGATAACAGCAACAGCTAGAAAAATTGAAAGATATGAGGCACGAATCATCCAATATAAACAAAATCAGCAATTTCGATCAGACCAATGACGTTTTTATCAAAGTCTTAATGTGAATGGTGACACCAAAAGTGAAAAACCAGAAAAGCAGGCCACAGTTGAATTCTGGAAAGAATTGTGGGAAAATGCAAAGGACTACAATAAAGAAGCAAAGTGGATACATGACTTTGAGAAAAGCATTGGCAACAAACAAATGCAAGTATTAGAAATAACAACTGAGATGGTCAAAAATCGAGTAAAAAAGGTAAAGAATTGGACATCACCTGGAAAGGGCCAATTACATGGTTTCTGGCTCAAATATCTGACCAGTTTACATGCAATATTGGCCAGGCAACTGAATGAAATTTTACAAAAGGGCCAAATTGATGAATGGTTGACAACTGGAAAAACATACTTGATTCAGAAAGATGCAACTAAAGGAACAACACCTGAAAACTACAGACCAATAACATGCTTGCCAACAAACTTCAAATTACTCACAGGCATTATTGCAGATAACATGATGGATTATTTGGAAACAAACAATATCTTGCCAGTAGAGCAAAAAGGCAACAAAAGAAGGAGCAGGGGCACAAAAGATCAGCTCCTAATTGATAAAATCATATTAGAAAATTGTAAGAACAGAAAAACGAACTTGAATATGGTCTGGATTGATTACAAAAAGGCATTTGACTCACTGCCACATAGTTGGATCATAAAATGCTTAGAAACAACTGGCATTAGCAAAAATATTACATCCTTTACTGAAAAGGCGATGAAACAATGGAGAACTGAGTTGGCAGTAGGGAATGAGATCTACGGAATGGTTAATATCAAGCGAGGAATTTTCCAGGGTGATTCACTTTCACCTCTTCTCTTCATCATCGCCATGATCCCATTATCAGTAATCTTAAAAAACTGAAATTAGGCTACCAAACAGCCAAAGAAGCTGAAAAAATTTCGCATTTACTATATATGGATGATTTGAAACTCTATGGAAAGTCAGAAATAGAAATCCAATCATTGACAAACACAGTCCGAGTATTCAGCACCGATATTTCAATGCAGTTTGGCATGGAAAAATGCACCACAAAAAGGGGCAAAATCACTGCATGTGAGGGAATTGAAATGCCCAATGGCCAACTAATTAAATGCAACGAAAATGAAGCCTACAAATACTTAGGCATTCTGCAGTTGGATAACATCAAGCATGGAGAAGTAAAAACTATTGTCAGGCGAGAGTACATCAACAGAGTTAGGAAAATTTTGAAAACTAAATTGAATGGTGGAAATACAATCAAGGCCATAAATACCTGGGCAATACCAGTTATAAGATACACAGCTGGTATAGTTAACTGGACACAAGCTGATTTGGACATTTTGGACCGAAAAACCAGGAAACTAATGACAATGCACTACAGTTTACATCCACATGGTGATACTGATAGACTATATCTGCCCCGAAAATCAGGTGGCAGAGGATTATTACAAGTGAAGCAAACAGTTGAAGAAGAAAAACATGCACTGGCTGATTATTTAAAAGAAAGTCAAGAACATCTATTAATCGAAGTAAAGAACAAAAATCTACTGAAGGCCCAACAGACGAAACAAGAATACAGAAAAGATGTCATAAAATCAAGAATGGAGAGTTGGCAGAACAAAGCACTGCATGGCCAATTTCTGGAAAAAATAAAAGATAAAGTGGACAGTGAACAAACTTGGTTATGGTTAACAACAGGTACATTAAAGAAAGAAACAGAGTCACTAATCCTGGCTGCGCAAGAGCAAGCTATCCGCACAAATGCCATTAAGGCCAAAATCGAAAAATCCTCTGATGATGCCAAATGCAGACTTTGCAAAGAAGCTGATGAAACTGTTGATCACATACTCAGCTGCTGTAAAAAAATCACGCAGACTGATTATAAATTGCGGCACAATTCAGTAGCACAAATGATCCATTGGAATTTGTGAAAAAATTATAATATTAAAACAGCAACAAACTGGTGGGAACATCAGCCTGAAAAAGTCACCGAAAATCAGATGGTCAAGATCTTGTGGGATTTCCGTATACAAACTGACAAAATACTGGCGCATAATACACCAGACATCACTCTGGTTGAGAAAAATAAGGTCACAATCATAGACATCGCAATACCAGGTGAGATAGCAGGGTCGCCGAGAAGGAACATGAAAAAATCGCAAAATACCAGGACTTAAAAATTGAAATTCAACAACTCTGGCACAAACCAGCAGTGGTAATTCCAGTGGTAATTGGCACACTGAGTGCTATTCCAAAAGCACTGGAATTACATTTAAAACAGTTAAAAATTGACAAAATCACCATCAGTCAAATGCAAAAAGCCGCACTGCTTGGATCTGCACGCATATTACCTTACGACCTCCTAGGCCCCTGGGTGGGGCCCGACTAGTAACCAATGCCAAATCCAGCGAAACAACTGGCCGCTGTGATACAATTGCGCTATAATAATAATAATAATAACAACAACAACAATAACAACAATAATAATCTGTTCTTCCTCTTCCTCCACCATCACCATGTTATTATTATTACTTTATTGTTGTTGTTATCTTTCCTTTCAGCAGGACAATCTGAGGCGGCATTTAGCCGAAACCAGTTGGAAAATCCGCTTCAATTTCCTTTCCCCCGCCTTTCACGCGTCACCTTGCCCATTGACGTGCAGGCGGGGAGCGGGCGGAGCGCGACCAGCCGTCCCTGAGAGGAGAAGAGAAGCCATGAAGAGGCGGGGTTAGAACCAGGTACGGGCTGAAAAATCTATTGGTGGGGCAGAGAGGAGCGCCGGCCCCTCATTGGGCGTGTTGAGGGAAATTAGCAGAGGAGGCGGCGGCGGGGCGGAGTCGAGTAGACGGTGGTTTCCAGTTAATAGGCGGGTTACGGGACGGGGTGGCGGGAGGTGTCGGTTAGTTCCGAGAACCGGGACGGGGAACTGAGGTACTGGTCTTAAGCGAGAGAGTCCTCCGTTGACTCGCGGGGCAGAGCGCTTGGCGTGTGGTGGAGTGGGGGGCGCGCGCGCGCGTGCGAGGGGAGAACCCGCGAGCTTCGCGGTCTTGTGAACGCGCGACGGTACGGGGATTGCGGTCTGGAGGGAGTCTGGCTTTTCACGAGTCTGGGTTATGATTCCTATTCTGAAGTGATCGAAGTAGAATGCCAAAAAAAAAGGTTGCGCGTTTGGTTGGGAAGGGAAACGTGTGAAATCTTCCTCCCTCGCCTTCCTTTACAAGAAAAGAGGGTGTCTAGAATGGACTTGGAGAAAGGGAAGAAAAAAAAGAAATGAGAAATAAAAGATCTGAGGCTGTTTTAGGCTTTTTTAAAAAAAAAATATTCTAGACCCTCCTCATCAGAACCATATGTTTTCCCTTGGCTCGCTAAACAATGTAATATTACAGTTGGTGTGAATGTATTTTTCACTGAGTTGAAGATGCTTTCATTTTCTAAGGAAAACAATTGGTTAAAAAGAGGGGGGAAAGGACAAAAGGGGGGGATTTTTTATGTTCTTCCACCTAAGGAGACTTAGCTTCCTTTGGTCCCTAGAAAGGGGTTTTTCTCATTCTTGTCTACATTAACCAATGCCCAAAAAAGAAAACTTTCAGCTTCTTCAGAAGAGAAGAGAGTATTATAATGTTAGAACAGGAAGTTAATATTCCCTAAGTGAAACTATATGGTGATGACATAATTTTTTTCCTTAAAATTCATCATGTTTGTATGTGACTTACACAAAAATTGGCAAGTAGGATGTGAGGTGTTACTCTTTACCTGAAGACCATAGGGGCTTATAATCCATAAACTTTGTTAAAACATTTTTTTAAATGAAAGTATGTGAAATTTTTAGATTCCAGGATCTAGTTTTCACCATTTACTGTGTACAGTTAGATGTTTTGTGGACAGTAATATTGCTTTGTCCTGTTACAGTTGGTGGGGTCATGGTATTGACATGTTTAAATATCTTTCTCAAAAGTTATGACATTATATATAGATCGGAAATAAGGCTGTCATTTGTATGCCTTCTCCCTGTTTGCTGAGATGGATTCTTTGTCCATTCTAGAGTTGAAGAACACTATTTTTATTTCCTTGTTTATGACCTACCTTTGTTACTTTTTACAAATAACTCATATTCAGCGCACCTTTCTACCTCCTATTTTCCCCACAACGACCCTGTGAAGTTGAGCTGAGAGAAAGTGACTGGCTCAAAGTCACCCAGCCGGTTTTTATAGCTATAGTAATATATTTATTACTCAGTTATCAGTGCCTGCCCTACCTCTATTGTTTCTCTTCCCAGCTACTATAATTACCTGATTTCTTTCTAAAGTAATGGGTAACAAAGTCTAAATAAATTTTTTACACTTTATGGATAACTTTGGATGGTGCTAAACATGGGAAAAAACTTTTTTTTTTACCCTTATACAGTTAAGGATAATCTAAGCCTATATCTGAACAGGGATAAGATGAAGATAATGTTATGATCAGAGAGTTTGAATGATGTAGATGTCAAGGCACCAGGCTAGATTGTGAGTTCTAATCCTGATTTAGACCTAAAAGCCAGCTGGGTGGTACCAGTTACTCTCTCAGCCCTAGGAAGCAGGCAAGAGCTTTCTGAAAAATGTTGCCAAGAAAACTGCAGGCAGTCCAAGCAGTTACCTGAAGTCAAAAATGTTGGGTACCCTCACCCTAAAAGTTGTGATGGCATGGAAGAAAAAAAGTATTTGCGCTGTGCTTACATGGATGAAGGGAAAGGCTTATGGCACAATGCAGAAGAATAAAGACAGGCTTTATAGCAGCAACTCAGAGATAGCCCAATGATGCCAGACAAGCTGTAAAGGACACAAAAATGGCCTGAGAATAACGTGTGATTGCCACCACCTTGCTAGTTAATTGCTGGTGCTTGTCCTGGTCCCTTCCCAAAATTTGCTTGGATAATTTCTCAGTATCCCCAGTATCACATCAATTCAGAGCATTCAGAGGAATTTAGATGGTTCTTAGTCACAGGCGTAATTGATTGCTGCTACCTGGAGATAAGCCTGATGGATCAAAAAGAGAAATATCCTTTTGACGTATGAGAGGCCAGGAATCCGGCTTTTATCATGTGTACTGATCCTATCCTGCTGCACTTCCTAGTGCATCTAAAAGTATAAACAAGACACCTAGACTGAAACCTCCTCCACCTTCAAAAAACAGTCTGCCAGCTTAAAGAACCAAAATTGAATTAAAGTGGAGGTGATTATTAATTATCCTGCCTTTGGTGTTTTCTTTAGCCTTTTGAAAATGGCTGGCTGGCTGCTTCTTTCTAAAGAATCAAAAACTAAAGATGTCGTTTACTGATTTTTAGAAAACTAAACTGCAAAGAAAAGTAACTTGAATTATCGTTTATTTAGTGCAAGATACATTTTAAGTATTATCAAAATATGGAATGGTGCATACTGTGGTTCTATTACTACATCTCTGCCCTAAAAGTATTGTGATAGAGGCAGCCTATGTTACGATGTTATGAATGTGAATATGGTGGTGATCTTATTACTGGAAATATTCAACTAGAAGCAGGATGGCCAATAATTTTGATTTCTACCCCCAGCAGAGGGTTCGACTTGATGGGCAGCATGGTCTACATTCCAACTCTGGTCCTAGAATCTTATGGGGGGGGATTATGATATTTGAGCAATACATAATTTTTAAAAGCAGTACAAATGATTAAAAAGATTGAAAAGTACCTCACTCAGAATCCTAGACTTGTGGAGCTTTCTGTAATTGTTCTTTTTCATTTCTTTTCCTGCTCCTTTAAATAAGTTCAAAATACCATATACCATGGAGCTACATCCTCAGGCTAGATTGGGAGCAATTTGTTGACTCAGGATCATTTAGCTCAGTAAACTTTATAGCTGAAGGTAAAATTCAAGTCTAGATTTTTCCAATTTAGATTCATTTTATTTTGCATCATATATTTCAGAGTTGAGCTTTGACTAATTTTGTTTCAAATTAAACAATGGGTTTGAAGTGCTGGTATAATTGACATCACACACAATGTGAACAGCATTTCATTAATACTTCTTACCTGGCTTTTCTTTTCCCCTAGATATTTCTTATTTTATTTGGTTCTCTTCTGATTTATTCTGCTGCTTTATTAATTATCATAAATTATCACTCTTCATGATAATTAGGATTGATTCGGTGGTTGTATATCACCTTGATGTGCACAGTATGGGAGAACTATTCTAAAACTATATCTCTTGCTTCAACAAGTGGAATCCCTTGAAGTTTGCAAAATAATCAGAAGTTTTTCTTTTAACCATTCTCATACTAATCCAGTCCCCTCCCCCCAATCTGTTTGCCAGCTAACAATACTGCAAAGGCTGCAGACATTTAGAAAAGTGACAGGCACTATAAAGCTTTTCTACATGCTATCTTTCCTCATTTTTTTTTCTTCAGAAACTTTTTTGCTTGAAGCAAACCTGGTTTGTGCTCTGAACCTGGTTAATGGGATGGGGGGGGGATTTAGCTATTTCCCTTCTCCTCACTGCTTAATTCCTCTAATTAAAATCTCAGTTATTAAGGTCATAGTGCTCTCTGAACTTGGTTGTTTGCTTGCAAACATGTTTTCATCATTTGTTCATACTTTTTGTTGTGACTATCTAATAAAAGTTCTGAAAACTAGATAAATCTAGTGAATGTCAAATTATCACTCTCCTATTAATTTCTTGGTTGGCCTTAGATCTTTCCAGTTCTGCTCGCATTTAAAATTTCCCCACAGTACTCATTTGGATAAGCAAACTTAAATATTTTACACATTACTTTTTGTATGTCATTCTCTCTGTTGGAAATGATAATTAGGTATTTAAAAATCCAATAAGTGGTATTAGTTAATTTATTGGCCAAATTTTAATAAAGCTTTTATGCATATGCCAAGATGTGCTCATACACAACATTTCTCTTTTTCCAAGAAGTGCCTCTCCCTTGCATATTATCATTTACTTTTGCAATTCTTCCCTCTTTGGTTGCACTTCCAAGGAAAGATTGGCAGATGCTCCAAACAGAAGAGAAAAATCCACCCATATTTTAGTCAAATGCTTTGGACTGAGATTCTTAAAAAAAACCCATGTACTTTGCTCTGCTTATTAAAAGCCTCAGAAGGAAGGCCAAAGCCGAGCTGTAATTTCTGTTCAAGAATAGCACAGTGCATAATTTTAATTGGTCAGCCACATTGCTAAATAAAAAACAAATATTGCTGAGAACAAGTGAAACACTTAATGAATGCCTCAACACTGAGCAGAAGTAAGACAAGCATGTGTATGTGTTGTCATGTAATCATGGATAAATGTATAAAGAATGCTTGTGATGTTATATGCTTAGAAATTGTGTATAAATGTAGACGAAACAGAATAATTTGAGTACTGAATAAAGTATATAATACAATTAGTATGGACGTGAAACTGAATATATCAAAAGATCAAGGTAGCACTAGCACTTAGACATATACTGCTTCAGAATGCTTTACAGTCCTCTAAGCGGTTTACAGAGTCAGCAATATTGCCCTCAACAACAATCTGGCTCCTCATTTTACCCACCTCGTAAGATGGAAGGCTGAATCAACTTTGAGCCGATCTGCATTGAGGGAATTGAACTCTTGGCAGTGGAATGTAGAGTTAGCCTGCAATACTGCATTCTAACCACTGCACTACCATGGCACTTGGGGTTGATTGGTGAAAAGTATTGCATATTCAAAAGAAAAGAAGTAAAATATAGTGTGAGGCAGGGAAGCAAAAATGGCTAAAGATTGTCTTTCAAGCCATTTTATTATATGAGAATTAAACATGTTGAAGAAAGATAAAATTAAGTTGAATGAAGTAGAAATGAGCCAAAGAAGGGATGGATCAATCAGTGTTGAATAAATGTAGACTGAATACAAAAGTGATGGCCAGTACATAAGAACTACATTAAAGTGGTTTGGTCCAATCATAAAATGAATATATGGAAGTGTGAGAGGAAGGCAAAGATTAGAAACTCAAGGTTGGTTGATGAGATCGCTCAGAAGAGAGAAGCAAGAAGTCTAACGAACAAATGGCAGTCTGCCAAGTAAGCAGTAGATGGATGCAGTGGAAATAAAGATGGCTTCCCAGAATAGAAAGCTATGGAGCAGTCTAGTAGTGAGTGGTGCTGATGTAAACCAAATTGACTCAGATTTTATTTTTCTTTATTTCCTTCCTTTAATAATTTTGCTTTTACTGAGGCATTGCACCATATTACTTATGATGAAAAGGAATAGCATGATGGGTAGGTGGTGTAAGTATGTATATAGTTACTATGAAGATATGAAGTACAATATTGCAATATACACAATTCATTTTTACTTTTATTCTGTAAGTCAAGTAATACCAAATAAAGAATAAGTTCTTTAAAGAGATTTGAGGTCTGTTGGTTTTTGGCTTTGGGTCCATTTGTTGTGTGTGTATCTTCCTCCCTCCCCCCCCCCCCCCCCGTCTCTCCACATGATCAAAATTTGGGTGCTTGATAACTGGCAGTTGTACTGTCCTGGGATCATGTGATCACCATTTGTAATCTTCCCAACCGGCTTCTGACCAAGTCAATGGGGGAAGCCAGATTTGCTTAATGACCTTGTGATTCACTTAACAACTGCAGTGATTCACTTAACTACTCTGGCAAAAAAAGGTCACGAAATGGGGAAAAACTCACTTAACTGCCTTGTGAAAAGAAATGTTGGGGTCAGTTGTGGTCATAACTCGAGGAGCACCTGTATTCTGTCAAAATCTGATAATTTGTTTAAGTTTTATAGAAATTAGACAGAGTTGCTTTAAGACTTGCCTTGTTCTGTGTCATGCTGTCCTCCCACACTAAATATTGGGTAGTGACTCATCTTCCTTTAAAGGATAGATTGCTGTAGCATTAATTTGTTTTATTTCTGAAAGATACTTCTCCAAGTTCAAATTTATTTTTGAAACTCTTCAAACTTCTGGGAAGTTACTGCCCACAGAATACATGGGATCATCACTTAATTTTAACATGTATGTACTTAGTCTCTGGATTTGAACTTTGAGGAAATAAAAATCACCAACAGTCCTACTGCTAGGCATTTAAAAATTTATATTGACACATTGGAATGTTCTATTTCTAAATCTGTATAGCTCATAACTACCATAAGATATACCATTTAACTTTATCGATCTAGAATTTTTTTGTTTGCTAGTTTTGCCTATCTCTGATTCTGTCTAAATTCTTCATCCGTTTACTCAATACAGTCTATAATTTGTTCCAGTTCTGAATCATATTTCACCAGCAATTTAGAATAAGGCCAGCAATCATTCCAAAGTTTGTTTTTAAGATTTAAAGATTTTAAAGTTTTAAAGATTTTAAAATTCAGCCAAATTTGTGAGACTGCCCTTGTTTTTTTAATTCCTTTGAAACAATAGTACTTATTTGAATTTATTGGAACCAATCCAATTCCAAAAATAAAGTTTTAAAGAATTTCAACTTTTGTCTTATTGACAATTAAATCTTGCTGTCTCTGTAATTTTTTATATTTGTAGTCAGTCTATTTACTATTGGGGTTTGGGCCTTTGATGCTTTGACAATCTACAACATGACTTAATGGGCAATGAATTTCTAATTCTGTTAGTGTGTACACAATTGTGTCAGTGCTATGTGTCTCCCGTTTGTCCTTATGTTACACTCATTTTGTATATAAATACAGGTAGTCCTCAAATTATGACCATACTTGA
Organism: Thamnophis sirtalis; assembly: GCF_051295495.1. Lineage (NCBI taxonomy): Eukaryota > Metazoa > Chordata > Lepidosauria > Squamata > Natricidae > Thamnophis > Thamnophis sirtalis. The sequence goes on along the minus strand of NW_028261383.1, from coordinate 156,439,710 downwards.
GCCCAAAATTTATGTTATTAAGTGAGAAATTTGTGAAGATGTTACAATGTGTGAAAAACAGTCGTAAGTCACTTTTTCCAGTGATGATGTGACTTCGAGCGGTCACTAAATGAACTGTTGTAAGCCCAGGACTACCTATATAATGTGAGCAAGGCCAATGTCTATTCATCTTTTCAAGTACTGTAAGCTGTATAAAAAAGAACAAAGCCAGCTTGGTCAGGATAAGCCCTATTCAGTTCAGTTAGTTAGATAAATCTATAGTCGGAGTATGTGGTAATGCAGCGTATATACAGTATTCCTCAACTTACAGCCAGAGGTGGGTTGCTACCAGTTCACACCAGTTTGGGTGAACTGGTAGTGGAAATTGTTACTAGGTTGCTGAACGGGTAGGGATGGCAGGTTCAGCACACCCCCAAACCTGTTCCCTAGTCGCTGCGACATGATTTTTTTGACATATTTAAGGTTCTGCGCATGTACAGACCTATTTACAGGAAACTGCGCATGTGGACAAGCAAAATGAGCGCGCACAAATTGCGCATACACCGAACCTGCAGAAGCCCACCCCTGCTTACAACCATTTATTTAGGGACCATTTGGAGTTACAAGAGCACTGGAAAACGTGAAGTACAACTGATACAGTTACAACCGTCATACCATCCCTGTGGTCACATAATCAAAATTTGTACAGTGGCAAATAGGTACTTGTTTCTAATGACTGCAGGCTTCTGGGATCTTGTGATTGCCATCTGCGACCTTACCAGCAGACTTCCAACCGGAAGCGGATTCATTTAACAACTGTGGTATTATCTGAACAACTGGAACTGATTTGTTTAACCATGGCAAAAAAAGGCATTAAATTGGGTGGGACTCACTTAACAACTGCCTTGCTTAACCTCGGAAATTCTAGTCTCAATTCTGGTTGTAATTTGAAGACTATCTATACTCAGATGTGAAATATATGTGTATAATTTGGGCAACTACTTATTTGTTTCATTGAGAAAAACATTTTAATTATTAGCATTTTTACATTTTATGAGCACTTCTTGTAGTCTCAGTGAACAGGCCATTCATTAGGTCAGGAACTTTCTGCACTTCTAGGAATGGAAAAAGGAATTGTTTGTTCAGATTCTAAGGAATATAAATGGCAAGATAAACCAGAACAAAAGTCCAACCTGATAAGACAGGGCAAAGGCTGCTAAAGGTGTTAAATTTACTTTGATACATATTTTTCTGAAATGGCTTTTTCACATGCACCGTGATTTGAACTACAAATTTGGTGTGTAAATTAAGCATCTCGGAAACTTTTGGGATCAGTTTTGGATGAATACTCTACAATTCCAAGTACAATGACATTGGGAACCTAGTAGTTAGGGAGGTAAATAGCAAGCAGTGACTTAGGTTGTGCCATATTAACTAAGCAAAATAAACAAACCCATAATTATGGCAATTATGTCTTATCCTAAGTTACTTAATTGAGTCTGGTGACTTAGGGAATTGATATTTAGAAAAAATATCAATCTGTAAATGATGGAATTCATTTTCTATTCTAATTATATTGTTTCCTTTTTTAAAAAAATCTGAACCATTCCCATTAGTAATCTCTATAAACTGAGATTTAAACTGAAAAATAATGTTTAGGTGTTTCAAAAACTGGATGAGTTAGTGATCTTTTTCCTTAAAATAATTTAAACATTATGAAAGCATTCCCAAATGGTAATTGATTTGGGACTGAAATTTTAAATGCAAGGTATTTAAATGTGTGCCTGTTGAGAACTGTTACCTTTTTAAAATCCAAGGAAATGAAGCTTTCTGTGTGCTTTCATAAAGATTCAATTTAAAGTATAGAGAGTTCCATGTACTGATTTATTTTGACTACAAAATTCATGTATGTAATTGATGGCAATTTTATTTACATATGGGTAATCCTTATGGCTGGTTGTTTAATGACCATTTGAAGCTACGAATGGGCTTTTAAAAAGTTATTTATAACCTGTCTCTAAAGTTACAACTCCTATACCATCACCACCTCCATAACCAGTTGATTGCATTTTGGGCATTTGGCAACTGACTTGCATTGACACCCGGATGCACATCCCAAGGTCACATAACCACAATAGGCAACTTTGACAATGGCACCAGAAAATAGCAAAAAACATTGCTTGGATATGCTAGATTCAGTTAGCGACCACATCGTTCAATTAAAAATCACACAATTTGCTTAATGACCATGGGGGCTTGATTTACAACTGCAGTGATTTACAACCAAAATTCTGGGCTCCATTGTGACCATAAATTGAGAACTACCTGTAGAGTATATAAGTAAAACATGTAAGAGGTACGTTTTGTATTGGACAGCTCCTATCCCTGTTCTTATTTTTATTAATTGAATATTACTTGCTCAACTGAACTTTCTGTTCCAGGCTTAATATTGTATGAAAACTCTGGTGAAATACATGTCTGATTTATATTTTGTGATTTCAGAATTTGCCTCCTTGGATAACACTAGATTAGATTGGCACAAGGCTTACTACATCTCTTCTTCAAAACTTCAAAATAACATTGGTAAGAACATCGACATTTAATTATGATTTATATTGTTATTTTGGTTAACTTTTAAATGGTTTTTGTATTTTGGGGGGGTATATCTGTAAAAAATACGGCAAATAATTTACTTGTGTTCTGCTTTGGCATTTTCTGTATAATTCTCTAAACAATCTCCAAATAGCATACATACATGAAGGTGTGTGCGAGGGTGTGCTTGTGTAATTTGGCTCTAACCTTTGGGTACAGATGGATCTGAGTGAAATGAAGGATCTGTGTTCTTTGGCAAATATATGTTTTATTTAGAGGTGTATTATATTTGTTGGACAGCTGATTCGCTCTTTTATTTTATTCTATACTTTTATTTCTTTAAAACGTTTATGTTCTTTCAGGAGTGATCTTTGGAACATCTAAAATTAAACAATAAAAATTGAAATGCCACCAGCGTATTCTTAAAAAAAATTATGAAAGTGCTTGCACATTTCTTCTAACTGCAATACATATTTTTAGGTTTAATTAATCCTGGTACTGATACATTGATGAATTTTCATCACTTCATAACAGCCATCTGTAAAGACAGGGGTTGAATCCTGTTTCCCTCATTCAAAGTACCCAAAAGATATGTGATTAGTTTACTCTTATATTAAGCTCAGAGACTAATTCAACAGTTCATATATTAACATTTGAACCAAGAATGATGTCCAAACACATAATACAAATGGTAGCAGAATTTGGAAAGGCAAGGGCAAAGTGTTCTTTTAAACATGTCAACTTTTTCACACATATGTTAATTATTCAAATAGATGAACTAGTCAGATATTTGTTTAGTGGCATAGTTAGCTATGATGTTCCTCCCTAATATAAGATTACCCATGTGTTGGATCAAGCTAGAAGCATCTTGTGTCTGGCATTTTGTTTCTCACACTGGCCAACCAAGTTTCCCTACGGTGTTTGCAAATAATAAGTGGAGATATATTCCTCTCCTTACAGGGTTCTACTGCAGCTGATATTTGGACACTGCATATTGTTCTTAACTTTTAACTAACATAAATCTCAAGAATAATAGCATGTGGTATACATATCATTTTTATCCATCCCCTTTTTAAAATCATCCAAGTTAGTAGCCATCATCACGTCTTGTAGTGAAAAAAATTCCACAATTATGCTTTTTTTGTTTGTTGTCAGTCTCCTTCCAACTGGTTTGTTTTAATGATCCCCCTAACATTTTGAGAGAGAAAGAAGCCCTCCAAACTGTACATAATTTTATACATTACTTCCATCACATTTCCCTGCATTTTCCTTTTTTTAAAGTAAGGTTTCCAGTTATCTGTTTTTTTCTCACATAAACAGTTTCTGAGCCATCTCATCATTTGTATCCTCTATTTTCTTCTTTTTTTCTGTTTCTCTTCTAATTCTTTTTCAAACGTAACCAGAACGATATATAGTATTTCAGTTAAAGACATGTCATAGGTTTCATAATGGGATTAACCTATAGGCAGTTTTATTTTCAGCCTTTTTCCTAATAAGCCCTGGCACAGAATTTTGCTTTTTCACATCTGCCATAAATTGAGTCAATATCTTTAAATTGAACTGTTCACTATGACTTAATAACTCATTATATTCATGCTCTTATAAATCACATTTGCAAGATTGCCCAGTTCCAAATGACTCTAGGTAGAATAAAAATAGAATATAGAAAACAAAGAGGGAACAGTGCTTTACCTAGAAGGAACAATATGCAATCTATCTAACACACACACACTGCCCCCCCAAGGAACCTTCCACTGGATAAAGGGTTCACTTTGTTTATTTATATTGCCTTATACCATAGTAATTCACGAAGTAGTATTAACATAAAAATAATAATAAGAAACTACTTCAACAACAATATATAGTTTGTAAATAGTTGTATTGAAGAAAGTCTAATAGTACAGCTCTATTGCTAAAGCAGTCATCTCTCTGCCCATCTCTTTGCCTCACCTCATTTGGAAAAGAACTTTAGCTGCTGATTTACTGATTATTAAGCTAATCTCTGAGGTACTGAGACGTTTTCGCCAGATGTTTATATCCTGTCTTTTATCCAGAAGGGCTTTGATAGAGAGTCACCTGTCATATTAAACCTGTCTGCTTAATTAAACCTTAATCCTTTCTATGTGGTGCCTTAAACATGATCAGAGACTCCTGCATGGTAAATACAGAATTCCCACCTGTTCTAGTTAGGATTTTCCAGAATTTGAAACCTATAGGTAAACTATAATATTAAATTCCACTTCAGGTTCACCTAAGGTAGCAGCTGCTTCTCATCCACTTAACTGTGGAAACGATAACCACCAAGATTAAGGAGCTATAAAGGTTTGGAACAAGAAGATGGCATGTGTGCTCAGTTCTACCAGCCAGGTTTAATGTATCATGCAAAACCTGTCCGCTTAGCTTGGGAAGTTGTCAGAATTCAGCAGTTTTTAATATCTGAAAGTTCTTGAAAGTTTAAGATTTGTGGGAGATAGTGTTGATTAAGCACTGACATTTATGTGCAGACACACATATAAATGTAGTGTGTTGCATTAGAATAACTGTAATCAGTTACCTCTTTCTAGGATGAATGATAGTAACTGGGACATCAGTCTTAATTATTTTTGTTGTAATATAGGGAGTTATAGTAATAAAGGAATATGCCTCCAAGGTGAGAATCTGATATTTTCTGGGAGTACTCTCCTGTCCTAAATAGGGAGTTATTTGAGATGAATATGTATTCATTAGAAGTTGAAACATACTATAATTAGCATTATGATTTGGTATAGAATGCTTAGAATCTAAAGATTTTGTTGGCATATTTGTGATTGTTTATACATGGAGTAGAATAGTTGCTTTCCTGACCTTGGACTATATGTAAAGAATCTTTTTACAACTGTTAAGTGGTAATAAAATAAGGATGGTAGTTCAGACTGTAATTATTCCAGCCTTCAGTTGCTTCTTAGAGAAAAAATATTAATGTAATATGGGTGCTTCTGCTTGAAGTTTAATATTGCATAGTAGTTCTACTTTATTCAAAAATTTTGTAAAGGGCCTGGATTATATCATCTTCCATTTGTTTCTAGTAACCTTGTCAACCCACAAAAAGGAAACTTACTGCTTTTAATATTTCTGATTTTTTCTAAAAAAATTGGAAATTAATTTTTTTAAGTGGCAACAATACAAGCAAATTCCTTAGTAGTCTCTGATTTGAGGTATTCATGACTTTCCATTCTGTTGGTGGAAGATTTCCAAAAATTACATGAAAATAAAAGTAGTTATTTAGTGATCCCACTATAGCCATACACAAAAAAGTAAAGTGAAAAAGCAAAAAGGAGCAGTAAATGGATTTCATATTTAAAAATGGAAATAAAGATCAAAGGGGAATGGAGTGCAAGGCAACAAGAAAAGGAAAGGAAAAAAGGGACTTCAACTTATTTCAGTTCAGTGGAATATAAAGTATAGTTACAGCCTCACCTTTTTGCTTTACATTTCTTAGTAGATGCATGCCATTTCTATAACAACAGAGTTAATCAAGTAATCTAAACCTAAGACCAAAGTTTCATTCTTTTCTCTTTTGAGCATAAAGTCCAGAAGCTATTTCTAAGTGGAAATAGATTTCATATTTACATAAAGATGTAGAATGTCTTACTTGGGCCATCTGACAGATTTTATTCTCATTGATCCCATGGTTTAAAATACATTTGATCAGTTCTTTGATGAACATGACACAGAATCTAGTGTTGCTACCTAACCAGAGTTCCAAATACAGTGGGACTTTATAATGCACAGTGGTTCATGTATTCTTTACTACTGCTTTATGTAATATGGTCCTTAATGAGGTGGGACTGGTAATAGGTGGCATGATTTTACAAGTTAGCATTGGCATGATGGTGTGCATCTTAGATGAGATCCCGGTTGATGTACAGATCTGCTTTCCTTCTTTCATCTTGGCCTTTTCTTTGGCCCCATAATCCTTGCTTACGACCCCAATTGAGGCTAATTTTTTTGTTGTTAAATGAATTTTGCCCCATTTAACGAGTTCTTGATACTGTTGTTAAGTGAATCACTATAGCTAAGTCAGTTACATGGTTGTTAAGTGAATCTGGCTTCCCCATTGACTTTGCTTATCAATAGGTTGCAAAAGGGAATCACATGACCCTGGGACACTGTAACCATGATAAATTTGAGCCAGTTGCCAAGCAACTGAATTTTGATCATGTGACCATGGGATTACTGCAAAAATCATAACTATGTCAAAAAGTCATAAGCCACATTTTTCAGTGCCGTTGTAACTTTGAATGGTCACTAAATGAACTTGTGTAATTCGAGGACTACCTATATACCCACCTATGACAGTATCTCTGAAAGCATAAGAAAAGGCAAATATTTTTTAGATGCCCCACAGGACATTATGTGATAGGGTGTTCCTCTCAACTCAGTCTTGCATACTAGCATCCAAGTGCAAACCCTGAATTTTCTTTTAACACACGTAAGCTATTTCTTGGAGCTGCAATTTGAACATGAATAGTGTCCAGAAATCCTGTACAACTGAATATGTTTTCCTTAAAAAAAAATATTGACATTTGCTGGGAAAATGACAAAAAAATCACAAAGAATCAGCATTACACGTTTTGGACGACTCTCTGTTAATTTGAAAAGAACTAGGGTTCCAGATAGACAAAATAGCAGGAATGGGGAAGTGCTTAACTTATTTTTTCCCCCTTTTTGGACTTTACCATTTCCTTTTTAGCTCCCCCTGGAAGAGGTCCTGAATCTTTCTCCGTGTGAATAGAAAGTAATATTCCGGTAAACTTTCATACCCACAAATGCTGTGAATATGCTTGTTTCTGATGCTGTCTTTGATTTTTAAAAAATTAATGTAATGGAATAGCGATGCTTTTAAAAGAAAAGGAAAGCATGCTTTTTGTAATAAAAGATGTCTTGATACAAGCAGATGGTAAATGGTAAATGAAGTGTTCAGTAGGGCCTGTGGAGTAAAACTGATTTAAATGAATGCAGCTGCACTGTATCTGTGTTTCTGTATAAAGCAGTTTGAAACCTTCTGGTTTGCTTTCCCAGTTTGCATGCTCTGAGCATTGCTGTGTGTCTCCATTTGCAAGTTTAGGATTCTCAGAAGACACCATAAGGCAATCAGTGCCCATCCTCTATGTTTCTAGCTTACCAACAGGAGTGTGCAAAGAGTTTCCCAGCAGCTTCCTTCTGACTTTGTGTTCAGGAATAATAATACAAAAGCAAAAGCAAAACAAAACCATCACTGCTGCCTACCTTTCGACCTTAACCATGTTTTTTCTGGATTTATCTCAACGTGCATTTACCTGGGTTTTTTTAAGGAATCTGAAAGGTGCTTTAGACTAAAAGAAGTTGTGTAGAAGAAAGACGTTTTAAAAATGTAGGGGGGGGACTCCATTGACCTCTCCCCCCTTCCCCCATCCTTCCCCCCTTCCCCCATCCTTCCCATTCATCTAGAACATAGCTAACTGTTGTTTTAAGAAGCTTCTGTAGTTGTAAAAACAACCTGGTGATGTGTCAGCAACGTTGCAACCAGGAGCTTTTTCAAGCGCTGTAACCAAAGAGGCTGGATCCAGGGAGTGATCGGCGATAAGCGCTGAGCAATTCATATAGGAAGAGAGAAACCCTAAGGAATAAGGCGGTGAATAGGGAACAGGGAGAGGGGGCGTATTTCATTGCGCCTGCTGTAATGGCTAACTTGAAGCCCGGAAGCCGGGAGGTGTGGTAGGACAAGAAATCTTTCCAGTGAGAAAATAGCTTGCTCTTCTTGGAAACCTTGTCATTCGAAAGAAAAATGTTGTTTCCAATGAACTGAAGGTCAGAAATAAATTGATTCAGCTTCCTAAACAAACCCCCAACCAACTCCTAACTTTTAAATTATTGGAAAAATCTGAGCTGTGTTCTTTCTAACGCAGGAAGGAGCACTTTCTACAGAGGTGGGTGGCTCTCAGTGTTCCGTATCTGCTTTTTTAAATTTGGAGTAGTAATGAATCCTAGAGCAGCTAAAGATATTTTTAAAAAAAACTGCAAGATTTTCTGTGAGATGGAAGGGATCCCTTTCCTTAATTAAAGGACTAGGAAGAATATTGCTTTGAAGTAAACTGTCACTGCTGAAACAAAAGGCAAAATTTCACTCTGTGTGTCTGTATTTAATGTTTAACTATGACTGGAAAGGCAGAAAGAATGTGCAAAGAATTATGATTTTATTGTTATAGTACTATTATTAATCTCCTCCCACTCCTTTGAAACAAGTATCCCTGCCAAATGATATCAAGTTTAAAGTTTGGGATCTGTTAGATTTGCAGCACATACCAAGAATTGGATATGGAATAGAACCGTGATGGCAAACCTATGGAACGGTGTGCCAGAGGTGGCATGCAGAGCCATCTCTGTGGGCATGCGTGCAGTTGCCAGTTGCTCTTCTGCTTCCCAGCAAGCACATGTGGCCCGGCCAGCTGGTCTTCAGGCTTCTAGCATTCCGGCATGCACACATGTGCGCATGCACACACACGTTCCGTTTTGGGCACTTGGTGCTGAAAAGGTTTGCCATCATTGGAATAGAATGTTGCTCTTAAAGAAGCTGGTGTATCAAAAAGTGTATATATATTGACAAGAGCCTTGCTTTGCAAGATATACTTGTTAAAACGGGTTGTAACATGGCTTGCAGTTTTAATGAATGACTAATGCGTTTAGAATTCTTTGTAAAATGTTGCAAAATGTTAACAGATGTTGTGATCTATTGAAGCGTTTATGGGCACAATTTTGCCCCCCCCTGACTTATTTGATGAGTAATTCAAGGCATTAAATAGAGACAAAACTTCAGAAGTAATTTGATTTATTTGAAAGTTGCACAGGCTCTAATAACAATTGCTCTGAAATTTATTTGCTGTCTTCAAAAACAAAGCTAGTCAAAATGCATGACAACTTTTAATAGAGGATAAAAACATATTTTTCTTAGTATGATCACTGCTGCTGCTAACATGCATTTGGAAATTCTGTATGTGCTTTTTCAGAATTAAGCCCATTTAAATCAGGAAAAACATAGAAAACTACAGTACAGAATGCACATGTGTTCTTACGTACTGTATTTATGAAAACTTTTCCCACACACAAACAAGAACATCTTTTATTTTATAATGATGTTTATGGAATGAGTGAATAAAAGCCCAGGAGATTCTTATCTGAAATCCAACCTGAGCATAACCGAACCAGATTAATATCCTCAGAAGTAATGCTAGAAAAGAAATTAGCAATTGGAAGCTGGTGCTTTTCGCCATGCCTCTGAGTCACGTGTGACAGTTACTCTTAACAGAATGTAAATTGCCTGTTCAGTGGGATCAAGCAGTCACTCACTGAATGCACAGTTCAAAGGAGGTGCGCTTAAGTCCCGTGCCAAACTGCAGGTAAATTTTTAATCTTGTTTCTACTTTAACTGAAATCAGCCTCCAATGTAATCCTTTAGCATTTTAACATATGCACAAAGCTCAGTTTTTTATTTTGTGATCAAGGTGTTTAAATGCTGTCAAAAAGCAATAAGATCCATATGCAATCCTTCATAAAGTGAAGGCAGATTTAAATGTTTCTCAAAATATTGTAGCATAATAGTTGTAGCAATTAACTTTCTCATTGAATGTTAATGTTTAAAATAGGCATAAACATAATTTTTACCATACTTTTTCCTCTTAAAAGTTTGCTTCTTCTGGCCTGGTAGGGCACATTGTTTTTGTGTACCTTCATGTCAGTTTTTAAGACCTGGAGACAGTTTTTTTTGGAAGGCTTTTCTGATGTGATTTGCCATTGCCTCCTTCCCAGGGCTGAGAGAGAATGACTGGCCCAAAGTCACCCAGTTGGCTTCATGCCTAGAGCAGGACTAGAACTCATGGGGTGTGTTTTTTTTTTGTTTCTAGCCTGATGCCTTAACTACTACACCATACTGTCTAATAGGGCAGACTACTCAAGAAAATAAATGTTCTTGGCAAAAAGTGAAGAATGCCTACAGCTATGACTGAGTGCACAGAGTTCAACATTATTGTTAACTTGCTCTTTTGTTCTGTTCCTCAGAAAAAAGGAAATACTTTTAATACTTAAATTAGGAAGGCAGTGTCCATCAGTTGGATTCCTAAGTGTTGTATGTAGGAAGAACAATCTTAAAGCTGAAGTGATCTTTCTAAAGAAATCCTAAGCAGATATGAGAATCTTTTTGTCTTTTTATGCAAGTCAGGAATCTATTAGAGAGGGACTGATATGGCAAGTTCTTAGTTCAAAATACACAAATTTGCATGTTTTCCTCCAACTAAGTTACATTGGGAATTAACACATGTATGAAAATTTAATTTTAACATTTCTTTAAAAAGGACTTTTAAGCAAAATAACTTATTAGAATTTGTAATGCAACAGGCAAATAAATGTTAATTAGGACTACTGCAACATCATTAAATTGATGAATGTTCCAAAGCTAACATTTGAACGAAGAATGTACATTATTCCAAAAGTTCCATTTACACTAAGCATAGTGTAAATGCAAAATTTCAGAGGATACTTGTAATTAATAAAAGTGACTATGTTTTAAATGCAACAAAACCTGTTGAAAAGACTTTCCATTAAATAATATCACAAGACAATAAGCTTAGGTGATACATGTAGCAGCTGGAAATATTTGCAATAACACTGGTTTGAAGAATGGTTTCTGTTTGAAATATTTTGTAACAAAAAGAGTTCACTTGTATAGTAAGATCTAAATGTGGATGGCATGTGTAACTATAGAAGAGCGTTCTGGGGTGTAGGAACTGAATCCAAATTTGATTTAGTCCTTTCCATACTGCTAAAGTGAAGCACTGAATTACGTACATGTAAACGGAGATACAGATGAAAAGGAGCACCTAATATTGACTGAGTCAGCAGAGCATTTTGATTCTATCTAATGCACACTTTTGAAAAAAAAAGTCCTATAAATCTTAATTTCTTCTTCCCATTTCATTTCCTTGTCATATTATACTATAAGCCGGATGTGCCTTTGTTATGTTTGAAATCTCTTCTGCCTCAGACCTCAGCTTGATGTTTTTGCTTCAGATTATTATTTTTCTATTGTTGTTGTTGTTTTTCTTATACTTAATTGAGCTTTGTTGCAGATCTTTTTGTGATTTCTGGATGAAGAGCATTATATAAATATAATAAAATATACATATAAAATAATAAAGACATTATCATTGCGTAATACATAATGCAATATTTGCATGGTGTTCTTCAACACAGATACCTCCATAAGATGGGAAAATATATAAGGTTGTAGGTATTTTTTGTTTAGCAACTGCCTCATTTTGCAACTGCCTCATTTAGCAACCTTTTGTATGTACAAAGGTTTTGAAAAGTAATTTTTTTACAATAAATATTTGCATTTACGATCTTTGAAATTTGGTAAGGCAGAAAAAAGCTATAATAAAATAAGCACAGTTGTGGCTTCACTTAGCAACAGGTTCACTTAATGACAAAGTTGGCAATCCCAGGTATGGTTGCTAAACCATGACTACTTGTGATGCATTTTTGTTTTGCTCTATGACAACATAGTTTGTGTGACCTATTTGAGGATGTCTGGATAAATTGACAGCAAAGAACTTGGAAAATGAGATTTATCACATACACAAAAAAAGGAAAAGGACCTTTGAACAGGATTTTTGAAGGAAATACTGGCATAGTAAGAATAATTATATAAAGGCAAAAATTGAAGTGAAGAACTCAGAAGACTGCAAGTAGACAGGGAGATAACTGTATGAAAAGTAGCAGTCTAGACGAAGAAAAACAAAGCAGTTAGAGATAGAAATAGTATCATTCGCATTTTGTTAAGATAGATATATATCATTTATTAGCAATCTTGGGTAGTTCAAAGTCCCCTGATAGGGAATTCAGTTATCAGAAAGCTGAAGTGAAGCATTTTATCCAACCAAGCTGGGTTCTTGGTGGCTTTTATTGTTCATTATTTTAAGAGAGGGAAAAATATCACCTTCAAATTATGTTCAACTCTCAAACTTTTATATGGCATAAAATTGTGTTTATTTAGCTGAATCTAAATACATGGTGGTTGATCTTTTGATTTAGGCAATCATCCATTGAAACATTATTTAAAGGGTGGGAACATGGCACATTCAGTTGAAGAGTGGGAGCTGTCCACTCAAGGCAACCTATAATATCTTTCTAACCTCTTTAGGCCACAATTGGGCTACAATACTGGAGGTAAGCCTGGTGAGAAGGAAGTGGCAAAATGGGGGAATGGGAGCTAAGCTGCAAGGATATTGAACAATTTAGCTTCCATTAGTTAATTTCAATATTGGCCTTCCATTCTATTTCCATTTGATTAGAGCAATTCAGTTGCAAACAATGACTGTTCTAGTCTTGGTGATGAATGCAAGATGAGTATACCTTCACAAATAATACTTCTTTTCTTGCCAGTTTCAAACTACTGAAAACCTGCCAGTCCCTAGTCTTAATCAGAAACTGGAAGGGGGAAAGCCATACAAGAGAGTGGATGAGGTTGTTGAATTTCACAGTTGGGTTTCCAAAGCATGTCTTGGTGTATGGATATAGCAAAATTGGTACTAAAGGAAGTATAAGTGCTGATGTCATTTTTAAAATCCATCTAGAAATTGCTTGCTAGTATATAATGTAATGTGATTCCAAGATGCTGATACAGTTCTTTGTACTAGTATTCGGAAGGTATGTTATCAGTCTTTTCCTTTTTAGATTATTCTATGAAAATAAATAATAACACAGAAAGAAATTGTCAGAGTATGTACTAGGCATGGCAGTAAATCTGAGGTCTTTAGAAACTCAGCCCTATAGTTAGTACTGTGATTAGATTACAGCAGCAGATTTGTAGACTCCACAAGGCTAAATGGGTTATTTTATTGCACATACAAAAAAATATGGGGAAGATTTGCCTACTTAGAAATCAAGCCTAGGTCTTTTCCTCCCTCCCCCTCCCCAAATCAAAGGACCTTTGATTGTTATTTTTCTGGCTTCAAGAATCAAGAGACACGTGTTTCATGTTTACATAACAATTCTATCAGGCGTGGCTTGGTTCCTGCCTTATGAGGTTCGGCTCTTACAGGGTTGGGAGAAATATTGCCAGTGGAAGACAAAGATTTGAAATTCATTCCCTTCATCAAAATTCCATAACCAAGGCAGGATAAAATAAAATAAATATTTTTTTTTTGCTTTGGAGTACCTAAAAATCTTCAACAAATTGAAATTATCTACTTGTCTATGTAAATTATTCAAAAAAGCAAGCCATGTATTGATTCCCAAAGTATTTGGTAAACCTTTGTTTTGTTGTCAAAACAAAGGTTTACTATGCATTAGATCAGCTGTGCATTAGATCAGGGGTGTGAAACTTGTGGCCCATGGGTCAGATGCATCATGTGCTGGCCCATCCTGTTTTAGCAAAAGGGAAAGTGATGACTTAAAGAGTATAATGTTGATATTGTAGGCTTTGAAAGCTTTAAATCAATTGCTTTATTAACTCCTTCCAAAATTAGTCTTAATTATGTTTTAGTATTCTAATTATGTATGTATTTTTTTCCTCATTTTAATAGCTGATAATACTATTTTCCTTTCTTATTTGTTCACACTTGTATAGAAATCGGTATTTTTCTCCCTAAAATATCAATGTATGCCTTCTATTATGTTAGTTCTTTTTTTTTACTTTTTAAATGTATGCATAAACAGGGCTACATTTTAAATTTGGATTCATTAGTCATCTTAGTTTTGTATGCCATTGCACATTAGAATTGCAGCTACATGTAGAAATATGTATTGTTATGGTGGGGGTAGGGGAATCCTTGATTGTGTGATGCTTTATTAAGTGACATTATACAAAAACATATACAACATTTATGCTGCAGACTCGGGAACAAATTCCAACCCCGAATATTAAAGTAGGCAGAAGCACTTGTAAAGGTAGTTGGGAATTAAAGACTTGGAAATGTAAGGCAAGTTAGGACCATTCGATTATATATTGGAAAAATGAGTGATATTATATTCAAGAAGAGCTGAGAACATTTTTGTTCCATTGAGTCATCAGTAGAAGAACTTGGTGGTGTCTTTTCATAAATCCTGTTGAGGAATATTTTCTCAAAAAATAATGTCTGATAAACAATAATATAAGCCATAGCTTCATTAAAATAATGTCCGGAATACAATCACTGATGGTGGTGTATCAGTAGAAAGAAACTCCTGCATACAAAGTCTTCTGCAAATGACCTCCTGATCCTAAAAGTCTTACCTACATATTTTGATTTAAGGAGTTTAAATATGTGAGGAGTACTGTGGTGGTCTTTAGCAGCAACTGTGTTGGTTTCATTAATTTTCAGGGCAACTGGATCTGGTAAAAAATCTTGAAAGACTGGGAGGTAACTTGGAAAAGATTTAGGTAAATTGGAAATTTGGGAGCATTGATACTGTACAGAAGGGTGCATTCAACATTTTATACTATTTTATACCTTCTACCTTGTTTAGAAGCCTATGGAAGTAAAAAAAAAAGACACATCTGTCCTATATTTTTTATTCTGCCTTTATTATTTGTATAAATAACTGAAGGCATATTTAATTCTTCTTTCTCTTCCTATTTTTCCCTTCAACAACAACCCATATGAAAAGGGCTGAGAGAAAATGGCTGGCTTTCATGCCTAAGGCAGGACTAGAACTCACAGTCTCATGGTCTCTAACCTGGTACCTTAACCACTATGGGCAAATTAATCAGTTTCATCTTTTTAATCCCCAAATGTTCTCCATTTCTATGGCATGAATAGGAGCAGAATTTCTTATGCACTTGGATATTCTTATAAGCAAGATTTCTTACATAGAAAATTCTAGTGCTGAGGGGGTCCTTGGTATGAACCAGGGAATGGGGCATTTTATCACCCAGTAGAATTAATAAAGGAGAATATTTGACACTCAGGGTTGAAATGAGGGGTCCTTGGCGCTCTCTGAGCTTGGCTGTTTTCTCACAGATGTTTCATTACCCAAACTAGGTAAAATCATTAGTGCGAGTGGACTGGTACATAATTAAGAATGGGAATAAGGAGGCTGGGCTACTGTTGCTGTAGGAGTATCAGGGCTATTGAGGGTAGTGTCAGACTCCTAACATACACTGGATTCTCAGTTCAGACATGCATGGTATCAGTTCTTGAAATTATTTTCAATATAAGGAAAAGTATTTTGATCAGTCAGCTTACTGATGGTGCACTCAGTACATAGGCATCACATATCACTTCTATCTACAAAAGTGTCAGTAATGGATCATAAAGATGATTAATTGGTCAAATTATGGGATACAGTTACAAAAAAAAGTGTGTCAATAGCTATGTGGCTACAGAATGTTACTGCATAGGTCTTACAGCTCAAATTTAGCTAATTTCTGAAGAATGGTCTCTCTTGGGTTACTTATCTGTTACCATTACATAGAGTGGAAACAGAAACATTTTCCCAGGGATCAGAAACTTTAGTTTTTGCCCCTGAAGGTTTTTACAAATGTCATGTGATATCAGTGGGAGGCTGATCTTTATCTTACTTTTTTGTGACAAGGTGCATTAAATTTACGTGCTTGAAGGGCTTATTTAAAACAAAGAACTAGAGACCCTCCCTGCCTGAGAAAGGTGATTTGCACCAAATTCAGTGGTACAATTTTAGTGGCTTTGGAAAATTCCCAGAAACAGATTTGGAGGGAATCTCAGATTGCTCATTCCAGTTGTAGAAGCAATCAAAAGGAGATGAACTTTTTGTTAATCTAAGCTTTTGATAACCTTCCTAATACCTTCTTTGCTGGGTATTCCTTGCCTAGATCATCTCACTGTATTTCTTTTCTATTTTTCTATTTCTATGGCACCTGTTAAGTATTTACTTATTTATTTATTAGAATTTGTCAAATAAAAATGAGAATTATTTAGTATAATTGGAAAAAAAGAAAAAAAAATACAGTACCAGAATTAGATTAAAAGTCACTTGTGTATTTCTGCCTTCACACAGAGAAAAGGTGCCTTATCGCCTCTCATCAGCTGTTAACCGGCAGGCCAATGTATATTCCCCCACCCCCGTTTTTACATTAATTTGTAGATATATGTAAAATAATGAATCCTAGTTCTTCTGCTTCTCTTGAATCTGAGAAATACCCAAAGGATTCTTTGGTCAAATGTATAGATTATCACTCAAGTTATAGTGATCTGCAGGAAATATGCTTTCTAATACTTATATAGACTGAAGCTTGGGTCATATATGCCCATTCAGCTGGGACTTTGAAGAGGTATAAAATGTTTTATTGAATTTAATTGTCCTGTGTTTATTTTCAGCTGTATCAATTGAAGGCTAACATAGTGTAGCTACTCCTCAGAGTTATAAGATGGTAATGACTCAGTATGTAAATTATATTGGCCAAGGGAAAAGCACTGCTTTTCCAGAGAGGCCTAAAAATTAGCTTGCAGAAATAATGCATTTAGTGATTAGAAATCAAATATTTTATTCTTTTGTTGCCATTCAAATTACTTCTTTTTCTTAGCTCATTTTTCCTAGAGTTCTAAAATATTTACATATATTTTAACACCTGGAACTATTAAAGGTCAAATAAGGTATAATGATCTATGTTACATTTCAATCTGAAAATAGATTTGTATATTTTAATATTCTCCTGAAAATCCATATCTTTGTACAGCAATTGTTCTTGTGGATTTCAAGTGGAGAAATAGTATTACAGGGCTTTGTGTAGTTGCAGGGAAACTATTGCTACCTCTGCCCTATATAGAGGGTAAATAGAGGGATTTACCAGTCTGTTACTCAGAGTTTGTTCATTTGCTGTCAGCTTTGATTCTTTAGACTTTGGCTGCTGGTAGCTGTTTTGGAGGGAGCATCCAACTGAGAACAACTGTAACTCACAATATGCCATCACATTGCCTGCACAAAACCCTCAGGAAAAACCTTTTGTTTAGCTTTCAAATAAAGTCCATTTGTAATAAAATCATCAGAAGAATTTTGAGACCCTGTTAATTATAGCTGTAGTTTTGTGTATCAGTTCCAAGCCAAGTTTTTTTATTTGTGGTTGCAAATAAATGTGTGTTGGATGGATGCAATCCAAGGCGTATTTAGTGGAAGACAAAGTGGATGCAACATTGACAAGAAAAAAGAAGATGGAACACGTGCAAAAAAGGGTGGAAAAGCAACTGTAGTGAGGAAAATGGCAATAAAAATGGCATGCAAATTCAAACTAGTGCCTGAGTTGAGGAATAAACAGCAGAGGGAAAGGCATGAAGATCTCTGTTGTCAAACATTATTTCTTTGCCCTAGAAATGTGTTTTATCATAGAAGAAAGTCACTGAAGATCTGTGATAAATCTAGTATAGAAATCTTGCTGCATAGTGTATGACAGGGTCAAGCTTGAGATTTGTAAGATATTAATTATCTAAGTATGCAATGAGTACTATTTAATTAATGTTAATATATAATTTGCATTGATATTTTCTTCGTTGTTAATAGAGTGGAAGTCTTTCTTTTATAACTCTTTATTTCCCTATATTTTCAGTGTGATAACCTGTTACTAATTAACATTGTACATTTCCCAATCACAGTTTTTGAATTGGCAACTTCTGTCCGTCAGTGTGGGTATATATTTACAGCATTATCTAGGTTAGCAGGTTAAAAATAGGAAATTACTTTGCACTATACATATTTTGGAACTAAGGCTAGAACAGAAGGCACTGTATGCTTCTATTGCTGGATCTGTTGGTTTAACAGAACATACTATTCCAAGATCTGTTCTGTCCTGTTCACTCGGCACCGTAACCACATTCTTTATAAAAGATATAGTTACTCCTGCATGGTCCTTTTGTTGGACATCTGTCTTCATTGCACTCTATTTGTAGCTGTTTTTTTAGCATGGATTTGCAAGCCAACCAATGAGAGGGTAATTAATCATTCATGCAAAGAGCTGTAACATGAAGCGCCTGTTCCCATCTCTGTCATGCCTGTTCCTGTTGTGATAGTACTAATCATATTATATTTTCAAATCTTTTAGCCTCAATATTAATGGTAGTGAAGACCCTGCTTTTTGTTGTTGTTGTTGTTGTTGTTAATTCATGTTGCTGTCATCTATCTGATCAATGCTATACCCATCCTCCGTTTGTTGTATACTGGCTTAGTTCCAGGAATTAATTTCTCTATTTGGGACTCATGGTAAACCAGAAATTCCCAAATGGATTTAGGTATCAGGTTTTTTGCCCAATTTAGCATCTTTTTCTCCAAAATGCTTTCCATCCCATATCTGCTTATCAGTATTGGCTCAGAATCGAGCATTAAAGAGATTCGGTCATATTTTCAAACATTTATTTATAATCAGCATTCTGGTTCTTGATTTTCCCCTTTTGTCAGAAAATCTTTTTATTTCAGGTACATCCTGATAACAGTGATGCTGCAAAAGGAATTCCTTCCTTGTGAGTATCTTTCACTGTCCTTTTACATCACCACTAACTGTTGCCTGATTCCCAGGATGAGCTATGGTAGCCACTTATATAGACAAAATCCATGCATATAGGTAACATCTACCACAGGGAGACTTCAGTACTAGAAATACATGATTGTTGGTTTTTCTTTAAATATTCTTTAACAATTCCACTGTCACTCAGGTATCTCCGAGAAAATTCACCTTTTGCCTTCATTAAAGGTGAAAGAAAAATATGGATTTTTTTAACCTTGCTATTTACTAAACATACGCTGCTAAACATTTATAGCTAGTGAGTTGTGCCTGATCTGTGCTGATTCTCCTTACCTGATCCTGCACTTCAGAGCTCAGTTTTTTGTACCTATGATGAGAGGTTTCAAAAAGTCTCCATTCGACAGTTGCTGGATTGTTCAAATCATAGTAAAGCTGCAAGGTGAAACATGCAATTCCAAGGAAGTTATGCACTCATATAGTCTGATGGAGGACTATATCAGACATATGACATCCCTTTTGCAAAACTTTAATATAATCACAGTCTTCTATATGTGTCCAGTTCCACAGATACTGTATTTTCAAGCCAATATTAACAAAGCTATTTCTTCATTATGACTCTTCGGATTTCTGCCCTGTCTTGTGTACATTTGTTTTTTGTTTCTCACGTGTTAGTCTGCACAAAAACTACATAGAACAAGTTGCTTAGTATAGGTGTTGGTAATCATCATTTTATACAGACACAGAATTTATTCCCTTCTGTTGTGCAGAGCTAGTATTATCCATGTACTGTACATATGTGCATGTGCTCTCTTTAAGCTTATAATTGCAATTAGGGCTTTGGATGGAAAGTCAGAAGTTAGAGCTCTTTGAGCCTGTTAACTGAGGGTTGCAAGTCTAAAAAGCTGTCTTTGCTAATGTTCAATATGACTACAGAGTTGAACCACAAATAAGCCATTTTTCCTCTGTTAGTTTTTATTTCTTAGTCACGAATTTCTCTGTGAAGGTATCTGAGGGTTTTCTCTTCTAAGGAATCCATCTTGGGATATTATCTTTACAAAATAAATCTGAAAGCTTTGAGGAAGATTGAATTTGCTTTCTTAATGTTTGCCAAGGTATCCTTTTCAACTTTATTTCATATTCTAAAAACTTGGTTTGCTTAAGTAGTGTTGGACTCTACAAGAGAGGTCTTTTTGATGGATCCATATGAATCTCGCAATAGTTGTTGCAGATTTACCATACAAGGGAATAAATATTTCTGTCAAGAACCCCACTATAGATACGGATATGGATATAAATTGGATGTAGATATAGAAATAAATTAGATACAGAGATCGACATTTCCTTCTCTCAGGTTAGCTTTTGCAATAGCATTCTTTACACATTCATATATCTTGTCTCAGAGATAATAGCAAAATGCAGCACAATTTTTATCCACGGTAGGAAGGTGGTCACTAGTTATATCAACCAAGAAACCACTGTAACTATTTTGGTAGAAGTAAGGTCAGAGGGATTTAGTAGTGACTTAAAATAGGACAAGTCCATTCTATGTTTTCTGTACATATTGGGGGGGTAGCCTGTTTGCTCTTTTGTCATGACATCATCTGTCTTCATGGGGAACGTATGCAAAACAAGTCTAATTTGGGAACTACGAAGACACCATACAGTGGTCTGGCTTGTGGGGATCAAACTCTTCCAATTTTCTTTACTGTCTGCAAAATTATTTGGGAAAGTCTTATTGCCTTTTATTACGTACTCTGTGAAAATAAGCTTCTTTGTCTTAAGTGATTTATTAAAATATTTGAGTTTTGTTTTTGGCTTATATCAATGTATCACAAACAAAAAAGGTATTTCTCACCTATTCTTGATAAGAAATAGGTAAAATCCTCCTATTACATAATACCAAGAAAAATGCATGGATCTCCCCCCCCCTCCCCCTCTTTTACATGTAGAGATAGCATTGTGGACACTGAAATATAAAAAAAATTAAAAGTCTTGGATATTCCAGTTGTTCTTTTTAACAACTATTTTTAACAACTGTTTTCCATTAAGAAGCAATAATTTCTTCTTAATGCCATGTTTCTTTTTTTGTATTCTGGTATTATTTCAAATTGCAATTGGCAATTGCACAACATAATTCAATAAGAATTTCCTTAATTATCTCTGGATTATTAGACAAAGAAAGTATGGCTTCTCATTCCATCTTTAGGTGCATCCAGAAATGAAGCTTTATCCTTTTCAGTAACATCATCACCCTTCTTGCCCTTGAGCGGGTCAGGGGAGAAAATTGTGACACACATACAATATTCCCCTGCCCAGAGAAAATTGCTTATATATTTGACACCATGACACTCTATGAAAGATTGGTAGGAAGTTATATTAAAGAGAACAAGACTCTCTCTTTTTGAAGTTATATATAGCAGGAATGAGAGCCTGTTTGTCATAGTGGTTAAGCATCAGGTTGGACATTGTTAAAAATAAATATATATTTTTCTCACAGTTTAAAGCATTCTGTTATCAACTGAATGTAAAAATGATTAGCAAAGCAAAATCACATTTTTCTTTGATCAAAGAAAATGGAAAACCTGATTTCTGGGATATATTCCTTCAGCAGATAAAGGTAAATTTCTTTGAAATTGATCAAAAGGCACTAATTATATTTCTGAATTTTGACATAACACAAGTTGTATCATATATAATCATTCCTTCATCAAAGGATCCACACTCAGTTTGATGATTATGCAGATGAAACTCAAAATTCCACCATGCTCTGCTGCCCATCAACTGCAGCAGTAAACCAAAGACCACAATATCTGGGTTTAGCTGAGAGGAGTCCACTATCATGGAAAAATTGAGTAAATGTAGCTTTGTTTCTTAGCTAAGAATTATGCAGGTTACAGGTAATAAAAGCAGGATTGCCTCATAGCTTGGCGTAGACTGTAATTTGGGAATTTCCCAGTTCTCAAAGCTTCCTTCACTTAATCTTTCATCAAATTAGTATCTCTTGCAGACATAGCGTGCGTCCTGTAATAAAGGTAGATTAATTCTAGCCTTATTATAGTTTTGCTGTAGGAATTATCAAGAAAATTATGTGATACATTGTGAATGCTAAGAAACAATATTAAGGGCCTATTCACCCAATGTTTTATCCTACTCTGTGAGTAAAAGGTGGGTGAGACAACTTCTCCTGCTGTTCCTCAGGACTTCAGTCTATTGTATATTGTGAAGATGCCGAGTTTTTTTGAAAGCTGTAGTCAATATAATGGAGGTCTTCTAAACCTTTTAAAGAGATCTTCTGAAATAGGGCAGCCAGAATAGTGAAATAGCTAACAAGTTTTATTTTATTTATCACATTTATATAGCTGCCCCTTTTAAGAAATCTAAGCAACTGATAATTCTAGATAAAGCTATTTAAAAAAAAAATCCACAAAACCAGTTTAAGAATAAGTGAACTATACACACTGGATCAACTGTAGGTCCTGAATGCTTGTCAAAAGCAGCCTTATCTAAAGTGCATTGTAATAGTGCAACTGAGTAATGACTTGTGAGTGATTGAAGCAAAAGCAGAACCTTTCAAAACAAGAATAGAGATATCAGGTGCAAAGGGCCCTTTGATGGTGGCTTCTTGAGCAGGAGCTATGAGTTCAAGAAGATCTTGAAGTTGCACACCAAATCTATCAAGGGAAGTGCTACCCAATTCAGAGTTAATGGTGGATTTTTTTTTACATCAGAGTTGGGGACTAAAACTACACCCCCTAGATTTTATTATGGTTGAGATGAAGTCTGTCCTTCCTGATCAAGACCCTCACAGAATCCAACTCAATATGAGAACCTTGATGGCATCACATGGAAGGCTTGAAGCAAAGTTGTTTAGATCCAGACAACTTTTGCCTGGTTTCCAACTTTCTTTTCCAGGTGAAGTTTGTTGAGAAGACTTGTACCTTCAAATAATGAAATGGATGATCTAAACCAGGGTGTCAAATTGATGGGCCGTGGGCTGGATGCATCACACACAGGCCACGCCCACCCCAGCTCCACAAAGGCAAAAATTTCATGATATGTCATGTGACATGATCGAGTTTGACACCTGTGGTCTAAATCCTTTCCAATTGTTTCTTGGCTTATGAAAATGATGCCTGCCTGCCTGCCTGCCTGCCTGCCCTGATATAGCTTAGATCTCTCTCTCGTTAATTTATGTAGTAGATTAAGCTTTTTGCACTCTTCCAAGATTTGAATATTCTGAATCCCGGCTTCCAATTGCTAATTTTCCACTACCATCAGCGTGAAGCTATAGTAAAGCAAAGGATAACACACATTATGGGAAATCAGTAATAATGACAAAAAGTATGTCTGAAGTAATTCCAAAGTTCTTTGCCCAAAAATCTTGGCATCATAGGCATTCTTGTCATACATCAAATTAATGAGCCAGTAGGGATTATCTTTGAGGCCTTTTCAGATGCATTTGCAGAGAAGAAACTTACAGCACGTAAGGCATTTTAAATAAATAATAGTGTTTTTTTGCCAGTTTCAAACCAGTGTAGATTTGCAAGATACATAAATGGGTTACTTTCAATTGGAAAAATAGAGAAGAAAATGATGAAATCTTAGTTTAGTTTACTTTATTGTCATTGTACTTCGTACAACAGAATTAAATGTCATCTTCGGTGTACATCATACATAGGAAAACTATAAAAAATACAACAAACACACATCGTTCACATTCTATACAATTGGATTGAAAGCCCCTGATGCTGCATTAATTTTACACTATACAGTAGAGTACAATATAGTTAGTGCTCTGGGATAGAAGCTGTTTTTCAGCCTATTTGTCCTTGTTTTTATGGTCCTGTACAGGGTGCAGAGAGTCTTCTCAAAATCTCCAAATAATTCAGTCTTTCACAGCTACTACTATTGAGTCTGATATGTTTTAGTGAGGTAAAGTTTTAGCAAATCCACATATGTCTGTCAACTAACATTCTCTTGTCTCTTCTTCCACACACTATATTGTTCAGTGAAAACAAATCAGCTGTAATTTAGTGTGCAACATGATACACTGTTCTTTCTTGGTACTGTTCATGACATTTATGCCATGATCTGTTAAAGCCTCCAAAATCATGCTATAGATTGTACTCATCATAGTTGATAGATTATAACAAATGTAAGTTTGTGGTGGATATCAGGATCCAGCTTTAAGCAAATAGTAATTCAGGAGTTCCAATTTGCTGTCAGCTGTTCTCTTCCACCAATAGCGACAGCAATAGCATTTAGACTTATATACCATCCCATAGCACTTTAAAGCAGTCTCTGAGTGGTTTACAGTGTAAGCTTTATTTTTAATATTGCCCCCAACAATTTGGGTCCTCATTTTACAAACCTGATGGAAGGCTGAGTCAACCTTGAGCCCCATTAAGATTGAACTCCAGAATGTGGGCAGAGATTGCCTGCAATTCTGCATGTTAACCACTGTGCCACCAGGGCTGCTTGCCTATCTAGGTAGTGGCAACAGGTACTCATACTTTGCTGATCCCCCAAACTCAAGAGTCAGACCTGTTTACTAATTGAATAGAAGACCACCTGGAAAGCCTGGATCTGTATAATTGGCTGGGAAGTTGGGGAAAAAATGCTGTTTCTGAAACATCTGTGGACGCTTTGCAAATCATGCAGCTGCTTTAATGACTTAAAAAAGGTTCTCCATAAACATTCCTATTCATTGTCATGATATAGTATGCTGGCTTAACAGCTGTGGACAGGAAGGCATTACACAGGGTGATGAGCACAGCACAAAAAATCATGGGCTGCCCCCTAACCCCACTGGATGAAATTGCTAGGTCCCGCTGTCTCAGCAGAGTGAGGAAAATTCTTAGGGATGATTCACACCCTGGACAGCATTTCTTTATTCTCCTACCATCAGGCAGGAGATAAAGAAACATAGCCAGCCGAACAAATAGACAAGCCAGACTTTTAAATGCAACGTAACAACACAATCAGGCTTAATGTGATAGACTAACAGTGCCAGTGTAATGTGTGTGTGTGTGTGTGTGTGTGTGTGTGTGTGTGTGTGTATATATATAAGTGCTGGCTTTTTTCAGTAAGTGGAATGATTGGTTGTGTATCATGATTGGTAGATTAGTGCTGATTGGTGCTGGCTGTGTGTCCATTGTTTCGTGTTGTAACGGCCTGGGTCGTGGGTGGGGCCCGTTTGTTGACTAGGACTGGTTTCCAGATGTCTGGTAGGCGGGTGATATCATCATGTTTATTTATGTTGTGGGGGTGTTTCTCTATTTCGATAGCTTCCATAATTATTCTCTTGTTGAAGTGTTCTGTTTTGAAGATTAACCTGGTTCCTTCAAAATTAATTTCATGTCCTATAGCTTTAAAGTGCTGGAAAAGGGAGGAAGTTTTTTTCTTTTTTTCTTACTGCGTTCTTGTGTTCTGCGATGCGTGCATTTATTCTCCTGTTCGTTTGTCCTATGTATGTTGCAGGGCAGATTTTGCATGGTATTTCGTAGACTCCTTGGTTTTCTAGCTGGATTTTGTCTTTGGAGTTTCTTAAGATGTTGGCTATTTTTTGGTCAGTGTTGAAGGCTGTCTTGATATTGTCTTTGTGGAGAATTTTGCTGATTTTATCTGTGGTGCCTTTGATGTAAGGGAGGGGGGTGATGCTGTTGTCCTGTTCTGTGTCTCGGTTTTTGGGGGGGAGTCTCCCTTTGGATTAAGTTGGTAATAGTTTTTCTTTGGAATCCGTTGGAGATTAATACGTTTGTGAGAGTGTGTAATTCAGTTTTCAGGTGGGCTTTGTCAGCTAGGTGTTTGGTTCTGGAGATGAGAGTCTTGGCTACAGAGTTGATCTGTGCAGGGTGGTGATGGGATTGTGCGTTTAAGTAGTGGTTGGTGTGGTTTTTTTCTGGTAGATGTTGTGGCCTAGGGAGCCATTGGGGTTTTTGTAGATTAGGACATCCAGAAAGGGAAGTTGGTTGTTTGCTTCTATTTCCATGGTAAATTGTATTTTGAGGTGTAGGCTGTTGAGATGTGTGAGGAAGTTGTCCAGTTTTTCTTTCCCGTGTGGCCAAATCACGAAAGTGTCATCAACATATCTAAGCCAGAGTTTGGGTTTGTGTTCAGATTTATCTAAGGCGTTAGTTTCAAAATGTTCCATGTATAAGTTGAGGGGTGATCCCATGGGTGCTCCTTCTATCTCTTTGTATCTTTGTCCATTATGGATGAAGTATGTGTTGGTTAGGCAGTGGTTGGTCAGGTCCAGGATGCGTTTACAGGGGTTGTGTTTGTTCTGGATAGCTGTCAAGGCTTCTTTTATAGGCACTTGGGTGAAGAGGGATATGACATCGAAACTCACGAGTAGGTCGCTGGGTTGTAGGTTTTATTTCTTCGTTCAATTTCATTGTACACATGTTGTGCATTGACAATAAAGGTTTGAACTGAACTGATAAAAATCTGCATCTTCAGCTTGGAAACCTGAAAAGCCATCATGTTTTTGCCAGGACTATTTTGATAAAAGTTGTTGGAGTTTATTAAGCCTTGCATAGTCATGGATATAGCTCAAGTTTTTAAAGAGCCAGATTAAAGGTATTGTGTACAGATAACAAAAAGAAATTGTCTGGAAACTGATTAAGAAAATCAAACATAGAGAAGTGTACAATTATCCAGTTAATTTGATGCTAATGAACTTAAAAACCCAAAAGGCTTCTAGCTTTCATAATTATAATGCAATTGAAAATTAACCTTACCTACAAAGGCCTTGTCTCTACACGTCAAAAAGAACTATATGTACCATTACCTGATCTTCTTGCTCATTTTCCAACCCACTTTTAGGCATCAACAACTTCTGCTATTCTAAGTGTCTCAGCTGAACTACAACTCCCAGCATTATTTCCTATTGGCAGAACTTCCTAAAATGCTTGGAGTTGCAGAACAGCAGTAGCAGAAAGACTATACTGTTGTTTATCCCTGTCAAATTCTTTGACCATTTAGGTGTTCAGAAGGACACTTTGATTCTGTGAAATGTGTGGTTAAATTTAATTATAGTAGTTCTAGTTCCCCCAAACAATCAATTTGTGTCCTAAATTTACGTTTCATGAAATGATTCTGTTTTTAATTGCGTCTATCTGCAAATGAAGTGTTGAACTTTCTTTGAATTCTGTGCAATTTGTAAAACATTTACCTGTGACATCTTTGTTCCAAACTTGGGACATTGCAAAAAATTTCTGACAAGGCAGAAAACAAGAAGAAGATAATTCTGATTGCATTTACTGAAAGCCTTCCCTTCAGCTTGTACTTTTCCTCCCAGAAAATCTAAGTTGCAGATGGTGTTTGGAACATCTTTATCAATTTCAGAAGATAACCTTGACAGTAAAATACTGCATGTTTTGTGTGGTCATATTCTTTTTAAACTTTATAGTGACACAACTCCTTTATTTTATTACAGTTATTACATTGGTCATTTCACGTAACATTCAATAGTCTCTTGAGTATATCCATGAGATGTATATAGGATGTATTTTGGCAAGCTTATTTCTTTGACTTATGTATGCAAGATTCATTTTTTATTCTATGACTCCAATGTGCTATCTTCAATTCAGGGATCAGTTTAAAGTTAATGATTACATCTGAACCATAAAATGATTTCTC
This sequence comes from Thamnophis sirtalis, assembly GCF_051295495.1. Lineage (NCBI taxonomy): Eukaryota > Metazoa > Chordata > Lepidosauria > Squamata > Natricidae > Thamnophis > Thamnophis sirtalis. The sequence goes on along the minus strand of NW_028261383.1, from coordinate 156,412,016 downwards.
TTATAATTTTAAAATTAGTTTTAAAAACCTGTAGGATCATCGTTAAGTGCTTCATAATATCAGAAAATAAGACATACTCTAAAATGTGTGTTGGGTAATTTGTGTAAGTATTTAAATAGAATGCTTCCTATTATTATTTTTAAAGAAAAAAGATCTATTTGTATTTTTATTAATATAAACTAAGCGCCCAATTTAAATCTTATGAAAAACTATAGGGAAGGGGGGAAATAATGTGATAATCAGAAAATGAGTATTTTTGTGTTCAGAAAAATATATGCATCTATTTATACATTTAATATATACATGAATCTATACATTTAATAAATAGCTGTAGTAGTCTTTCACCAGAAAATTATCCAACAAACATTTCAGTGTCTGTTATTTCCTGTGTGATAAGTTGGGGTGATTATGTCCAGGGGTGGGCTTCAAAAATTTCAGCAACGGGTTCTCTGCTGGGTAGGTGTGGACATGGCCTAGTCAGCTTCCTGTACCAGGGTGATGGGGAGACATTTTCGCCTTCCCCAGGCTCCAGAGGCCTTCCAGGAGGCCCATTTTTCCCCTCCCCAAGCCTTCGTGTGGACCCTTCAGTTACCTCGCATCCAAAATGGGCCGCGTGGAGACTCCTGGGAGAGGAGGGGTGGGCGGGGCCAGCCAGGGGTGGGATTTGGAGGTTCTCTGAACTAGCCATAACGTTAGCTATGGGTTCTCCTGAACCTGGGCAAACCTGTAGCTACCCACCCCTGATTATGTCCTACAGCTTTTATGGCTTAGTGTGGACTAGAACTCTGCTCTCTTCCTGATCCTAGCCCAAAATCTTACACTATACTAGCTTATTTATTTATTTGTAACTATTTAAACCACAGTTTCATTGTTAAAAACCAAATGCCAGACAGAGGCATTCCAAGAATGGTTATGTGTTGTTTATTCAGTTAGCAAAAGAGCAACTTAGAACTGAGGGGAAGTTTCCTGAAAGTTAGAACAATTAATCAGTGGAACAGCTTGCCTCCAGAAGTTGTGAATGCCCCAACACTGGAAATCTTTAAGAAGATGTTGGATAGACATTTGTCTGGAACGGTATAGGGTTTCCTGCCTAGGCAGGGGGTTGGACTAGAAGACCTCCAAGGTCCCTTCCAACTTTGCTATTGTATTGTAATAAACTGTGAATGCTGTAATGAAACTGGCAGGCCCTTTCCCACAGGGATAATTAATTAGTGACTGCTTAATATTTGGGAATTTCATCTGAAATACGTGTTAGTCATTGTTTAATGATATTTTCATAATTGTGTTTAGAGAAATTTTCTCTGCATCTTTAATATTTCACATGTGGGTATGTATCATATAGAGCTAATTAAGAATGGATACTTGGAACTGAGTAAATGAGGCCAAGGGACTAGACGATAGCATATTGGGAAAGAAATGTGCAGTAAAATTTTTAAAAATGGCTAATTTAGCCTATTATGATCTTTGGTAGTTTAGGTTCTATGGAGAGAGTCTCACCTGAATATAGGCTTCGTGTCACACAAACTCATGATTGATTTTATCTTGGCTTATTGAATAAACCACAGTTTGCTAGGTTCACCACAGTATATCATGCTAAAGTTGAATAAACCCAATTATGGTATATCATGTATGAATCAGGCTATTTTTAAAAATTATTTTATCTCAAGGAAAAATTCCAAACATCAGAAGAAAAATAGTGAAATAATTTAGCAAACTTCGGAGAACAGATCTTCCCAGTATCTTTTAAGGAATCTATTTTTCTCTCTATCTTTGTGATAGGCAAAAAGAAAGAAAGGGGAAAAAATCAGTCAAATCATCAGAAAGATCATTGCGTAAGGGAAGTGAAAATATCTTGAAAGTGCCCAATTTATTGGTGTTGATTTGTTGCTTGCATCAGTGTTCAGAAATATAAACGGAGAGGTCATTTGCATTCCTTTATTGATGTAACAGCCAATATCAAATATTAGTAATGCTGCCATAATACTAAAATCTGAAATTGCTGGAATAGGCTAGAAGATTTCTGTTATATTCCTCTTTGAATCTCATTCACAGATGGAAATGACTTATGATCATCTTAACTAATTTAATTTCTGGATTGTATATTCCTGCTAAAATAAAGATCTGGAATTTGCAAAACCTAACCTTAAATTTAGTTATCTTATACCCAGTGAATCAGTGTGATTCAGCATTTCAAAATGCTAATCTACTCAAGGGCCAACCTTGGCACTGAATTTAGATACATCTGGTGGTATCTAAGAAGTCACTGTTCTTGTGAAACCGGAGGGCTACATTCATATTTTATAATTAGCTGGTAATTTGAAATTATCCAGTAACCAAAAGGTTTAATTCCAAAAGTAGGAGACAGGGGTTTTGTGAATTTGGAAAAGTGCTGTGAGTGGGAGCTGATGCTGCAAAGAAGCAGAAACAGTAATATAACCTTTCACAAAATATGCACAAAGATAGGAGGATTTTTATTTTTCTGTGTATGATATGCTTACAAAAGATCAGTCTAATTCTTGAGAAGAATGATGAGTCATACTCATCAATATATGTATGGTATAATAACATAAAGTAGTTGTATTCATCTTCTTTGCTTGTCAAATCCACCTTCAGTGGACTGTATGGATCATGTCTAATCCATACAATGTCCAATGATCCGTACAATGTACAATGATAGCAACCCCAGGATGGATTTGTAGTGTGCTTAGCTACTCCACTGTACAGTACTCAGTTATTGTATTATACTAAATGATAAAATTAAATTCTAAAAGCTACATTGAAAATTAAAAATCAGTTTATGCATTTTTCAAACAATTAGCCATAACTTCAATTAATATAATTTACAAAAAGGGTAATTGTTCAATTTTTTAAAGTGGCATTTAGAAGTCTATGTTGTGCAGATTGTACTATTGTACTATTCTATCTGTGGTGGACTAACCAGTTTAACCCTCAACAGTAAAAATTCATGAACCTGAACAATTCTTCAGATTCCTAAATGCCAGTTTAAGCATTTTGGATAAATAAGCCTGTGGACAATGAGTTGGCTATGATAAATGAAATCTGTAAGTGCTACCCCTAGAAAACAACTATGCTGTTTTTACAATCCCGTTTAGAAATATTTGTCAGATAAACCATGAAGAAATTTTATTCTTGTTACATTGTCATTTCCCTTCTGTTTAACTGTGTATTTCTTCTAGGAAAGAATAAATCCTATGTGTTGAAAGCCCCTCATGTAGCTAGTTTTTAATATCTTTGACAATTCTCAAATGTTCCTTTCTGGTGCTCAAAAAATATCTGGTAGCACTTTTTCCAGCTGACAAGTTTTATTAAAAGGCACACACTTTGGTAAACTTCAGTTCACTTCATCAGATGACCAAAGCATGTCTTTTAATATAAATTTTCAGCTAGAAAAGGTGTTACCAAATTCCTTCTGATCTTCAACTGCTGTAGATTTACACAGTTGTCCCCCCTACAGTGACTGGAACTGGCATTATCTCTCACATTTCTGAGGTGATGTTACAGGAAGCTGTGCTGAAGTGATAACTTATTTTTTGTGACTGGTGTTTAGGTGTGGTGAATTATTTGCTGAGTGCCACACCTCACTCTTTAAAGTATGTTGCTTACGTCAGTAAGGTTGGAGTTAAAAGATAGACTAAACACTCCCTCGATAATTCTTGGAAATTAATTTTTTAATAATAATTTTGGATTGCAGGTGGATCCATGTCAGAGTTTCAGAGCCCGTGGGAATTATATCAACACAGTATCCCAGATAATCTGGATGTTGGTAAAGTACCTCACTTTTTTTTGCAAAAATGTTCCTATGAAGTAAAATAAGATAATATTTCTGCCAGAGAAAAAAAATTTATGTATTTGAAATTATGATGCCAGGCTCTTTGATTCTGTTTGAATATCCAGTTTTCTTGCATGTATTTCCTTGGTATTGGAATTTGAGGTTGATGTAGGGCTGATTTTGAATTAAATGTGATTGTCTCTCAGCTGTGGCCAACTTTTTTTTAAAAGTACAAGGGTGCCAATTTTTAAATTACTTAAGTGCTTGTGTGATTAAAAAAATACAATTCTGAATTAGGACAGCAATTTCCGATCTCACCTCTGCTATAAGCCCATCAAGCAATATTAAGATGAACATCTTAATAAGAGATGTTCTCTTATTTTATGATGTCAGTCTTTCACTTGCAAAATGAAGACAATAGCTGGTTCTCTGCTTTCTTGATCTGCTGTCTTATAATAGCAAAAATGTTTTAATAAACATTTTTTTCTATTATGAAATACTAAGGAAGCATTATTGCTACATATGTCCACATAATGGATATTGTTAATGACATTTACAGTGGAACACAAAGTTTTAATGTGTGTACTGATAGAATGCAACCGTGGAAATGGGGGGAATGGAGAGGTTGATGAAGACAAGGATTGCGAAGCCTAGCTTCATCCACAGAAAATGCTTATTGATCATTTCTCTTTGTCTCAGTGAATGCCCTCCTCTGATGTGATAAAGAAGACAGTCTTTCATCTAAGGAGAGATAATGAACCACAACTATGATGGTTTTTCCTCCACACAAAGGATAGTTTTCAGCAGAGGATTCCTTAGTCTATCATAATGTAGCATCATGGATTTTCACGGGTCCTAACTTGCACCAAAGACTTTCCATGAAAACAGAAGGCTGTCCACTGCAGAGTCACTCTGCACATGGAGACCAGTGGCAGGGAGGGTGAAGTTAACCTCTTCTCCTTTTGAATAAGAGCCTATATGTTCCTGAAGGTTTCAGCAATAATGCAATGGTTACAGCATATGTAGTAAAGTGGCTGCCTTCAGCTCTCCTGATTTAGAATTCTCTAATCCCAACAGATGGGTGGTATGCCAGGCTAACAAAGATAATCTGAGCCCTTGAGCTAGAATAAGCTGTAAAACATGGGTGCCCAGCCTTTTGGCTTGCTGTGGGCCACATTGAATGAAGAAGAATTGTCTTGGGCCACATATAAAATAGTTGATATAAATCAAATGTTAAAAGTTTACAATGTTGTGGGGCCACATTGCTAGCTTTCCAGGGCTGCATGCTATAAACCTTGCTGTACAGAACAATGTTGAATAATGATTCTAGCATTGCACTAATGCTTAGTGTATTGAAAACTTGAACATTGGGCTGGCTGATATCAGCTGAAATGATTAATTTTATTAAATTAATAATTTTTCCAATGTTGTAGAGAATCAGTTATTCTTAATTTGACTAACAGTCTTCCATGGCTCTGTTCAAGTTCTTTACAAACATGTTGAACCACCTGTCCCCTCAGTCTCTGTGTATATTCTTTTCATAGATATTATTCACTGCTCAGTTTCAATATTAAGAAAAAAATCAATCAAGCCTGAGTTACTAAAATATTAAATACTAAGAGCATCTTACCACACCTCTAGGGAAGGTAGCTGAGAGATGGTTGCAGCTTCAGAGGACTTTGAATGAACCTGGGTTTGGTCAGAAACAGCATTGGTCTTGCTTTTGGATGATCTCTGGTAGAGCGGGATGCAGATTGTGCACCACTCCTTGCCTGAGTATCAGCATTCCAATTATCATGCAGAATTAAATCAGAGTCGAAGGCAAAACTATGCTTAAAGTTCTAATTTAATAAGACAGGCATGTTGGCATCGTGCTGTGGGATTCCAACTCTGGAAGTTACATCAGAATCCCACCCAGTTAAAAGTTCATGATCTTGTCCCCACACCCACAGTCCATCACATGGTCCAATCTTTTTCTTCCACGCTGGCGTCTACGCCTAACTGCTTCCGGTCAGGTGTAAAGGTTTGGGAGACAAAAGATGACCTTGAGCTTCTAAGAAGGAATTTTTTATTTTGAAAACAACACATTCTACCCCTTGCTAAATCCCCCCCCTTAATAAGAGTGTGGCAGGCCAAAGATTCTTAAAGGAACCGCTGCAGGCCTGACACTGAGTTGACTTTTCTGCAGCTTTCAGTATCATCAACTATGGTATCTTTCCAGATTAGTTCAGGGGATTGAGGATGGGCACCACTATTTTCTGCTAGTTCACTTCCTTTCTCCAAGATTCATTCTAATGAATGATGATTGGAGGGCGGGGGGGGGATTCTGCCCCTGACCTGGCCCATACTGTGTGGGGTGCCACAGCTTTCAATGCTCTCTCTGCTCCTTTTCAACATGTACATGAGGCAACTGGGTGAGCTTATCCTTTACCATGGGGTTAAGACATTATCAATAGGCAGATAACACCCAATTATACATCTCTGTCTCTGGCAAATTAAGGGGTGCTGTGGAAAACTTATCTTAGTATCTGAAAGCTGTGGGGGTCTAGATGGGAAACTACAGGCTTCAGCTGAACCCTAGCAAAAGTTTTGTCTATCAGGAAGCTACGATTTGGCGGTCAAGGAAGCAGCCTTCTCTGCTATGGTGCCCACCTTATGGAACATTTCTCTGACCCCAAAGTGAGGTCAGCTCAATTCAGGAAATTCCTCAGGACCTGGCTTTGTCATCAGGCTTGGAGGTCTCAGGGAACCTGTGAGATCTTGAGGGGGCTCTGTTTCGTCTGAGTGTTTTTCTATGTCTATGTGTATTTGTGTGTTTTGCTGTATGCCGCCCAGAGTCACTTGTGTGATGGATGGCCATATAAATTTGATAACGAAATAAATAAAGCTAACTTCTCCATCCTAAGTTATAAACTAAGATTTCAGTTGATAATAATGGTTTCCAGAGAGGTAACATTGGTAGGAACTGTTTTGGTACATGAGAAAATATTTCAGGCTCTTCAACTTTCTAAGTGTTTTATAGCCAGACCAAGTGACATTTAAACTTAAATGCTTATCTTTCATTAAAATAAGAGATTTTAAATAGTGACATTGCTCTCTTAAATCATTTTATCCAGTTAATAAACTAATGTTCCAAATGACAGTTCCACCTTTGTGCTGAATATAATGTAGGCAGTAATAAAAGCAAATTTCCAGCAGATCCCCTTCTTGATCTTTCTGTGAGCAAAACATTATGAGATTTTCATTCATGAAAAGCAATATGACATACATTAATTGCTTGTCTTAATGTTATATCTGGTGTACATGAGATTTTAATTGGTAATGACAAAGAGTAACAACTCGTAACTGGTTAGTACAAATTTAAACATGCAGTTAATAGTAATCACTAATGAGAACACTTTCTATTTGGACAGCCAGTGCTTCCCACACTTAAAAGTCAGAGTTTCCAATAAATGAAAAAGAGAAATTTGTGCAGCAACCTCTTTTTATTTTTAAACAAATCTAAATAAGCATCTATTTCAAATAAATTAGCTACCCTGAAGTGGCAATGAGAAAGTCAGAGAGGGCTAGCAAGAAAAGAATGAGAATAGAGAGTGCGCTTTTCCCAACCCATTTTATATAGCTTTGAGGAAAATGAAAAGTAAAACTAACTTCTTCTTCTCTTTGGCCCGAAGTACAGGTAAAAAGGGCAAATCCTTTCTTAAAAAACGTCTCTTCTCATCATGTTCTAAAACGCAGGCTATTTAGATCAAAATACATTAAACCGGTTTCTCAGTCTCTTTGAAAAACATATTTTCCACCCATGAGCCTCAATACCAGAATTAAGAGAAAATAACATATGAAGGCATAAGCTGCAAAAATAAATAAGTATGGACACAGGGAATTTCATCTGCTCTTAACATAGAGAATTGCAAGGTAATTAATATATTGATCTGCCCCTAATACCTGTTGTTTGAAGCCAATCGCTTCAATTTCAGACCTTTTTTTAAGCTGACTTCATACATGCACATGTTATGTACGTGTTGCAGAACAGCTTCAATTATTTTTTACATAGAAGCAGACCATAAGAGATTTTCAATAACTAACCTCTGAATTCTTGGCTTTCAATTTTTAACATTCTTTGAGAATATTCTACTTCTAGTGAGATTATAAAAGAACATAGCATAGAATAACAGAATTTGAAGGGACCTTGGAGGTCTTCTAGTCCAACAGGAATTATTTGAAGGAATAAACTGTTGGTTACTTGTTACTGTCATACAATGTATGATATGAAGATTAATAAGAGAAGCATATATGTAGTTCTCCTCCCTGTAAAGTGAGAATTAGAAGACAATTCCCTTTCTTTGCTATTTTGTTTCCTTTTTAATGTGAACTCTCACAGTATGCAAAAGAAATTATTTTACTCTTTTTTGAAACACTTCCTTCCCCCAAATTTGGTACAAATACTGGAACTATACCTTGATGTTTTCTCTTGAAAAGGTATGTAGAAATACACTGGTACTGCAAATATTTACTTCCTGTAATGCAGTCATTTATATTAAGATGAACAGACAAAATATAACTTGTTGAAGGATCTGTTTTTAGCACTCTGAAAGTCGAGAATATATTTGTCAAGACCTGTACATTTTGAATGAAACATGTTACTATGCTCAGGGAAATATTCACAACCAGACTGATAATGGGATAAGGGAACTTGTTGCTGGCTTTTATATATTCTATTTGTGCTCTCATTATATTGTTGTTGTTAGTTGCAAAGTCATGCCTGACCCATCGTGACCCATGGACAATGTTCCTTCAGGCCTTGCTGTCCTCTTCCATCCTCCAAAGTCCATATAAGCTCACGCCGACTGCTTCGGTGACTCCATCCAGCGACCTCATTCTCTGGTGTTCCCATCTTCTTTTGCCCTCAATCTTTCCCAGCATTAGGCTCTTCTCCAGTGAATCCTTCCTTCTCATTAGGTGGCCAAGTTTCATCTTCAGGATCTGGACTTCTAGAAAGCAGTCAGGTCTCCTCTAGGATTGACCAGTTTGATTGTCTTGCAGTCCAAGGGACTCACAGGAATCTTCTCCAGCATCATAGTTCAAAGGCCTCAATTCTTTGGCGCTCAGCCTTCCTTATGGTTCAACTCACTATATTACTCAGTATATTTACTTTGAATATATTTACTCAGAAATTACTATGATGAAGTTGGTAACTGTTTCATTTTCTCTATCATAGAAATGGAGCCGATGGCGCCGTGTCCAACCTTTACTGATACAGCCGCCGACTTTGACAGGAACATTCCGCGGATCTGTGGTGTTTGTGGAGACAAAGCTACCGGCTTTCATTTTAACGCTATGACCTGTGAAGGATGCAAAGGATTTTTTAGGTATGCGGTTCTTCACTTTAACTAAGACATTTTGGTCCATGGTTTATTATTGGACCAGCAGTTTCTTCTTACCATCAAAAACTGATCAAAAAAAGATTATTTATCTTACTCTTTTTTAAAAATGCAAATACTATCTGGAAAGCATCTTTAAAGGAACTCAACTGACATATTTATATGTAAGGAAGGAAAGGAGCATATTAATGGTTTTGCTTGCAATATGGTGGCTAGTTTGTAGATAGTAAACGATTTGATTGGAACCTCAAACTGAACTTACTCTATAATATTTCATAGATATAAAATTTGCTGTCACTAGAATAAGTTGGCATAATGGGAATGTTTGAATCATGTTTTGTATTGAACAGAACGGAGAATGTAAATTCTGTTAGGCATCCATAGAAATATGGAGGAGCAAAACTGGAAGTAAGAATTGGGATCTGTTTGGTATAGGATAAACAGAAGCAGGACTATTGTAAAAGGTGAAATTGTTTAGAGTTTAAACCGTTTCTTCCTTTTGCAGATTGTACAGTCCGTTTTGTAGTGAAATAGATAACTGGCCTCAACAGGACTAACTGTCATTTGGGGATATTTTCATTTGATTCATATAGGAACTAATATTTTTTCTTGTTCATGGGGTTGTTTCCATCCCTATACAATTCTTACTTGCTTCCAAATCACTGTCAATAAATGTAAGTACAATACCGGGAAGAGGAAATAAGAAAGTGGTTAACTTTCACCACTTAATTTAACTCTGGTGAAGAGGAAATTAGTATTGAATAACAGAGTTGGAAGGGACCTTGGAGGCCTTCTAGTCTTCTAATTAGCATTGCATATACACTAGCCAAGAGTGTTTCAAAACATTCATCAGCTTAGCATCTTTCATGCATGACATGCTTAGTTCTCATAGAGTACTTTGTATAGTTATGACATTTGAGTTTGTTCCGGGAAGCATTGGATTAAGGTGGATGAGTAATACTATACATCAAAAGCAAAACATGCCTAACGAAGGGAAATCTCCCATGGATCTAAGACTAAAACTGGAAGGTAGGAATAGTATCATTAAGGGATTTACATAAACATTAAATTGGAATTCTGAAAGTCAGTTTTTTCTTAATCTGTTTTTTTTATTTCAATATTTTTGTAGGAAACCTATTAACATTGCAAAATAGAGAATTAGATAAAATATTCTGTGTACCATAGATATCAGAGCCAGTTTTCCAGTCAGGTTACAGTGTACTCGACTAACTAGAACAGCAACATTTTCTTCAGTCGCAATTGCTTAAGAGAGTAACTTGTCTGTCAGAGGTGCATTTCCACACAGTGCCCTTGGCTAATCAATCATGCACACTCTGTCCTAGACATAAAACACATTAGATTTTAGTTTTTTTCTCCTGTTAATGACCCATTAGCTGAGAATAGAGATAGATACTTGGAAAGGTAATGAGTGCTTCATTCCCTCTTAACATGTTACCAGAATGTAATTGAAATAATTCTTTTTAAGAGGTATTCTAAAAATCATAACTACTTATTTGATTCAGGAATACCTTCACATTTGTAGCTCATTGTTTCTTCAAATTATGGCAGCTAAGAATCAGTGCTTTTCTCAAATAAAAACTGAAGATGTATCACTAGTAGTGTCTAGTGTACCACAAAACAGGTGACCAAGAGCCAAGCTTTTGTATGCTGAATTCTTAAAGCTGTTGCGAAGCAGCAACTCTAAATTAGTGGCAATTTTCTTTCCGCTGCTCAGGAGAACCTTTGCGCAGCTTTCCATGTAATTGTTATCTCTCCTAATTTTAAAGATTTAAGAGCTTGTCATGGCAGTTTTACTTGTTTTCTTTACCTTACCATTATTCTACTTTGATCTGGCGGGCAAGGCACCATCCTAGAAAGTAGGAGACCATGGGTTGAAGTCCCTCCTCAGGACAAGGAATGTTGTAATAGGTTTGCCATCTTTAGTTATTTGTAAAAATAATATAGGTGGAATGCAAACAAACAAATAACTAAAGAGTTCCTTTGGACCAATTATCTCTTGATTTCCACTAGCATCATTATTGTGCACCAAACTACAGATCCTTGTTGGTAATCCTGCACATACCGTATAATGCTTTTTCCGGATTTTCTGAATTGCCACTTAGGAACTATATGGCAGATGCCCCTGGCAAGCCAAGTATCTGGTCTGTCTTCATTTCCCACCTGGGAGCTGGCCACACGCAATGTTGGTTTAGGCAGACATTCCTGAAATAGTGATGGGAAATAAATGTATCTGACACTCACCATCTATAATAGGATTAATATTGTCCTCAGACTATTAGGTGGCATGATATGAAAGAGGATGAAAGATATTGAAAATAGATTATTAAAAAACTGAAGACAATGAGTAGAGTAGATTAAAACAGTAAACAAAATAATGAATGAATGAATTATATAAAAGGAAGTGAGAGAAAACCTTAAATGTCTGAATATTTGTGCTTGCAGATTTTTGCTATATTTTAAAATGTTAAATCAGATATTAGGCATGTTTTGAATTAGATAACTAATCTTAATTCCCATGTTAGGAATAAGAGATGCTAGGTCTTATGTAGTCAACCTTCTCCTTCACCTGAGGGCTAGATAAATGAGTTCCATTGAAACAAAATTATTGTGAACATATTGTTATTTTTTAAAAAATTCCTTCCTGTTTAATAGGTAGCATAATTCAAGCTACAGTGTGATATTATTGGGACTGACGTTTTTGTTAGCTGGTGATTTGGGGAAGCAAACAGTGCAACATTACAATTTACAACCATTTGTTTAGTGACCATTCAAAGTTGCAATGGCACTGAAAAAAGTGACTTACTGCCATTTTTCACACTTACAACCATTGAAGCCTCTCCCCGGTCTTGTGATCAGAATTTGGCAACTGACATGTAGTTACGATGTTTGCCGTATCCCAGGGTCATGTGATCACCTTTTGTAACTTTCTGACAATGGGGAAGCCAGATTCACTTAACAACTGTATTACTAACTTAACAACTGCAGTGATTTATGTAACAGCTGTGGCAGGCAAAGTGATAAAATGGAGCAAAACTCACTGTCTTGCTTAGCGGCAGAAATTTTGGGCTCAATTGTGGTCACAAGCTGAGGACTACCTGTATAGCAGAGGTATCAGAAAGAGAGGATAAGGGGTAGTCATATAACTGCTATGCTGTCTTGAAACATTTAGTTCTGGCTCATAAACATGGCAGAGCAATCGCAGCCAAATTTCCAAAAATACGCACTAAAGGAAAGTACAAATTGCTGTGGCTGAGATGAGCATCAGTGGCGTCAGTAATGGAAGCCTGGATATATCAGAAACAATAAGTGACCTTGAAGTAAAAGATAATTATCTTGATGGAAACTTGCAAGGCATATTTTGATGGAAACTTGCAATAGGCTGTTTCAAAGCAACAGTAATAGTACCCTGATACTTAAAAGAGGATGTTAAAAACAAGATTCCTGCCAAGGGCCTGCCTACCCTCTGGACATTTTCCCCTCCTGAGCATGGGTTTAAAAATGATAGCCAATTACCTTGACCTTCGTCCTATTTGTCAAGGACTATAAGAAATGCATATCTTAGCAGAGAAGACTAATTGCTGCTCTGGCATGTGAATTTTAAACCAGAACTTTGCTCTATAACATCAGGTGCTTCGTAACAAATCCTTTAGATATCCCATAAAACTGATACTGAGGCAGTTTGTGGTTTCTGCTGTATTGGGAAATAGTTAAAAATCCTTTTCATCTTTGGACAGGTTTTATTAGATTCCCTCTTTCATTCTGATAACCCTTGGCATCTCTTGTGATTGACGATAGGGTCAGGGTATTAGGCTAACTTGTTTTTATATCAGATTAGTCTCAAATCAATCACATTTTTAAAAAGAAAATTGACACTGTGGTGGTAACATTTCTGAGTTTAAAATAAAGTAGAAAATTTCCCTCTCATTGTACTCATTCTGCTATGCTAGTGAGATGTTTTACTGTGTTCTAAGCATATGGATTGCTTGTCATTCTCAGGAAGAGGCCTAAAATGCCACAGTTCCTCTTTCTCCTCCATCACTCATCAGTACAAATGATTAGCTAGATTAGTGATGGCGAACCTTTTTTTTTTTTTGCTCGTGTGCCAAAAGCAGGGGGAGCGCAGGGAGATCGTGCGCGGGTGTGCCACACCCATATTGCAATGTGTGACCCCCAGTGTGCATGACCAGCCTGACCCCCATTTTTGCATGCTTTTTTCACTCTCCCCAGGCTCCAGAGGCTTTATAGGAGCCTGGGGAGGGCAAAAACAGCCTCCCTCCACCCCCTGGAGGCCCTCCGGAGGCTTCATGAACTTCCCTGAAAAAGCGCAAAAAAGCGGCCCTACGGGCAAACCGGAAGTTTGGGAACAGACTTCCAATTTGCTTGTAGGGCTGGTTTAGCCCTCCAGAGCCTTCAGGGGCCTTTGAGAGGCTTCCCTGAAGGCTCTGGAGGGCAAAAAACAACCCTCTGAGCAAACCGGAAGTAGGGCCATTTTTTAGTCCTCTGCAGCCTTCAGGTGACTTCCAGTTTGTTCTGGAGGGCTAAAACCGGGCCTACGAGCAAACCAGAAGTCCGTTCCTGAACTTCCGGTTTGCCCATAGGGTCGGTTTTTTGCGCTCTGAAGGCTCCAGGGAAACTCCTGAAGCCTCTGGAGGTCCTGTGGGGGGTGGGGGAACCTGTTTTTGCCCTTCCCAGGCTCCTATAAAGTCTCTGGAGCCTGGGGAAGGTGAAAAATGCCTCAAAAAAAGGCTGAAGTCAGCTGGCCAGCACGCGCATGTGCCTCTCATGCCCTGACAAATGGCTCCGTGTGCCACCTGAGGCATGCGTGCCATAGGTTTGCCATTCCGGATCTAGATTGTCTCTTTAGCTTCTCCTTCCCTAACCCTATGTTCAGCATTCTCTCTTTTAGTAAGGATGGGCCCTTTTTGGTTTGGCAAAAGAAAAATATAAATGTAATTTTTTAAGAGTGGATTCTAATGACATATAGCTGAATGTTAAACAAAGCAAGAATTTCACTAAAGCAGAGAATATATAAGGGTGAAGTAATGGTGAGGTAAACTTATCTAAGGTCAAGGTGACATTAGACAAGGTGCTTAAGCTAAGGTGGTACTAGGAACTATGTGGCTGACTGTGGTGACTCAGGAAAAGGAGGTGACGATATTCGATAGGTGATATATAAAATTTCATTTATGATTTTGAAATTCTTAACAAAACATTAGATGCTACTTGAAGTTAAGGGTGTAAACCTTAAATATCTTAGATATATACTGCAATAAGGAGATAGTAGTCATTGGAGAAGATCCTGATGTTTGGAAAATTGAAGGAAAAGTACCCAACATGAAACAAGAAGGTAGGACAAGAAGGTCATCACTAGTGACACAAGTCTAAGTGTACAGAAAGTTGGGGAAACAGTTATTCATAGACCAATCTTCTGAAATAATGTTTCTCGGTTCACAAACAGCCAGAAGCAACAGAATTATAATACTAGACAACAAGAGAAATAAGCTTTTAATTCAAGCACTGTAGTCATTACCAAGTCGTAAAGTGACAGAAATGGATGTAATACTTATAGAAATATGGGAAGCAAGAGAGGAAGAATCAGCAAAGGTTTTAATTAAATTATGCTAACAAAGATAGAGAACAAATTAGCGGATACGTCAGTCCATATAGCATTACCAAAGAATTGAGTCTTAAATATGCAAACTAATAGGAATATTTTTAATTGCATGTGCTGGCAAAGTAATGATTAAGATTATTGAATGCAGATTAAAACAAAAGGGATGCCAGATACTCAACTTGAACTTAGAGAAGACTCAGAAGCAAGAAACATTATTATAAACTGGCTCCAGGGGAACATGAGAAACAAGGCTGTCTGTTCTCTCTCTATTTACTCATCCTTGAATTGAGAGAGGCTGGAGTAGAAGACGATGGCATGATTCTAAAATTAAAGGAAAAAGTATTAATACAGGTAGTCCTCAGACAGTGACCATGTGCAGTTACGACGATGATGAAAAAGTAATTTTGCAACCAGTCCTCGCATTTACAACCTTTGCAGACTATAAAGCAAAGGAAAGCTGAAATAAGATTGTAAGCCCAATTGCAATTTCACTTAGCAACTGCTTTACTTAATAACCGAGTTGCTGTCCTGATCGTGGTTGCTAAACAAGGAATACCTGTAAACTGCACTATGCTGATGACACTACTCTCGACAGCTGAAAGTGCCATAGACAAGGAATTTGCACAGTAGCAATGTAGGCCTTGGAAAAAGATGCTGAGATATTGGAATGCGCCAATACCTACAAAGGTCAGAATTGTGTTCAGCAGTAACAAAAAACAATTATTATAGATTATTATGAGAAGTAATAGCAATAGCATTTAGACTTATATACCGCTCCACAGTGCTTTACAGCCCTCTCTTTACCTGTCTACAGAGACAGTTTATTGCCCCCAGCAATCTAGGTCCTCATTGTACCCACCTCGGAAGGATGGAAGGCTGAGTCAAACTTGAGCCTGGTGAAATTTGAATTGCCAAGTGGTAGGCAGCCAGCAGTCAGCAGAAGTAGCCTTCAGTACTGCATTCTAACCCCTGTGCCACCATGTCACTTAAATGGCATTTTTTTAATCTCCTCCTAACACTAGAAGACAACTAATTTTTTATAAAATATTACACTTGTAGTTGTTTGTAGATGTTTATTAGAAGCAAGTAAGAAGTAAACAAGTTGTTCAAGATCACTGAGAAATCTGGAATTCCAATTTGGGGCTGTCAAAGAAAAACTACCTTTTTGTGACACAATTTCAAATTAAAATCAGTTCTATAAAAAGTATTATTTTATATCTATACATATAAAACCTCTGAGGTTTTTTTGGAAACTAATAAGAAAAGAACGGAAATGGTTATGGCATGCTTTTACGGTTGGGAAAACATGATATTACAGTGTAAGGGTAGAAGGTTATCCATTGTTAAACAGTGATCTGAAAAACTCACCTCTGTAGCTGAACAAATATTTTGCCAACTGGAGCTACAGATTGTGCTCAGAAATTTAGCTTATATCCTTAATTGACCATATTTTCCCATTCTTATGTAAAAGGACCTAAACATTAATAATATAACATAATTGTATAATATTGTATAACATGGCTATAGAGATATATTTAGTTTGTTTAAAATACAAGAGAAGTGGGGTTTTGAGAGAAAGAGTGAGATAAAAATATATTTGTGGTGCATAATGCCAGACAATTTATGTGCTCTTCTTACGTAACGGTGGTGAGAATGGCTTCTTTGCCTGTGTGCAACATGTAATTTTATTGTCATTATGTAGCATAGAGTATAACATTTTAACAAAAAAAGATGTTCTCAAAGAACACATTCAGGTTCCATTTCTGCTATGTACTGAAAAGCATTAGAATTGAATCAGCTTCCTACACCTATTGCTATTCACAAGTTGAACGGGGTGGCATACAGTTCCAGCCTAGCACATTTCACATTGTTCATTTGACCAACATTGAACATGGCCTTGTAAAGATGAAGAGAAACGTGTTCCAAAAACAGGTAATGGTTTGAGTGCCAGCTCATTCAACTATGCTTTGGAACCAAAGAGGGAAAAGGAAATTCAACAACAGTTGAGGCATGATGGTTTCTTAAAAGAGTGAAGGAGAATTTCAGGTTTCCAGGGTTACATGGTGATTCACTGTTGGGACTTAGGAAAAGCTTCTGATTACTGTCTGGTGGTCTTCTGGTTGGTTTTCTGAATTTCTTTGGCCAAGAGATCTGTAAGGTCATCTCCAAATGATTTGATATAACAAGAGTCTAACTAGCCATTTAAATAATGTTAAACATTAGGCAGGTTCATTCCAAGTGCAAACAACATTTACTTAGTTTCCCAGCTCTTTATAGAACACATTTTCTATTGATTTATTTTAGGAAAGAGACATGTTTGTATCATTCCCTTCCATACTAAATGCTATTTATACTGTCACCAACATTTAGGCTTGTAATATTGCCTCTTCATACACTATGTATTCTATGCAGACACTTGGCATGTGTGCCTGAAGAAGTTGATAGGTTTTTTTAAATCTTCTGAGATGCCTTTCGGTTTGTTCAAATTTCCTACATGGGATGTAAGATGTGATTTTCCACAGAAGATAGTTTAACCGGTTTAATTATCAAAACATTTAGATTAAAGTAGCATAAACTAAACTGCCATCACATCAAACATTTGCAGATGGTACATGAATGAATAATTTTAAGCACTGGGCTTAGTGAGCATATATTAATTCACAGGTTCTCTGATGGAGCAGGCAAGTTTACCATTAAACTCTGAATGGGTATATTGCCAAGACAAACTTTCAAAAATACAAATCGGATGTGATACGTGTTACATTAACCCATTTTATTCTGCATTAATTTCTGACAAGTTTGAAATCTAAATGTTATGATTGATGTTTCCCAAAATTTCTCTTTATGTTTTTGTGAACTGATACATCCTCCAATGTACTTGCATTCTGAATCCATTTCATGTGTCTGGAAAGCAAGTTAATTGACTGAAAGCTTATAAAAAAAACCATATTATCACAAGTGATTTGAGGTGGTTGTATATATTGCTGGCTTCCATTGAATTCTGATTTCCATATTTAAAGATGGCTGTTTTAGGCATCCAAACTATGGCTAATATGTTCCCGTTTATTGTACAGGATATTTCACTTTGACAAGAAATTGCTTTTCTGCATGTAGTCCATAAAATATTAAATGATTGTTGGGGGAGAAAAAACCATGAAGACAGGCAAATTGTTAGTGTCTTCCAAGTATAATAACAGAGCACATTTTAAAAATACCCATATTTCTTAGAAACATAACCGTAGTTGTGTTTGAGAAATTTCTCCTATGCTTGGTGGTAAGTTATGCGTAGTGCCTTTTAATTGACAGCTCACTTTACATGCCAATCTTCCATACTATTTATTTTCAGAGCAATATCTGTGCAGAAACTATAAATTATGACTTACCCTATGAAGGAGTAAGCCAATTTGATGCATTTTCTGTTGTGTTTTTTTTTTTCAGGAGGAGCATGAAAAGAAAAGCAATGTTCACATGTCCCTTCAATGGTGACTGTAAAATTACCAAAGATAACCGGAGACACTGCCAAGCTTGCCGGCTGAAGCGTTGCGTTGACATAGGCATGATGAAAGAATGTGAGTAAATGTGCTCCTTTCTCTTCTTTACACAGGAGATTTGGGAAGAGTTAGTAGTTTGGGCATCTTTCTTGAAAATATATTATAAAAATTCCAGATTCAGGTTTCCAGGCACTTGTTCACTCCATCTGTCTGCCTATCTCTCTTTCTCTCATTTAATAGGATGCCTCACACTCTCCTGCTAATGTAGGTAAACTATCCCCACCTATTTTCTTTATAGAGACTATTATGCAGTATCAAAAAATTTGACGAATACCAAATAAGCCAAGAGTCAACAATACGGCACCCCTGGGAACCATCACACACTTGGCATCATTGGCCTACAAAATTATGGCTATTACCTGAAATCTTATAAAATTTGAAGTAAAAAATTCTAAACGCCATAGGATTTTAGGTGAGAACATCACCAATCTTGTAAGCTTGGTGCAATTTCATTATTATTATTTTTTCTAACATTGGAACATTTTTCTAACATACCAGGAACTTCCTGCAGTATTTGTTGAGACCACCAATTGTTGCTGAGACACAGGTTGCATATTCTAGTCCTACAGGGAAATGTGTCTTTGTAGCAGTACTGATTTCAAAGCCACATGTGCCTGCTTAACTTTTTAGCTTCGTGATTAAGAAAGTTTTAGCTCAGGAGAACAAAAAAAAAGGTTTGCTTATTTTCAGGATTATGATTAGCTGAGGAAAGAGAAAAATCAGTTTTATTCAGATAGAAGGGTTGTAATGAATCAATAAGCAGTTTAGAGTTCTGAAACACTTCTATTCATTTGTAGGACTTTCAGATACTTTGAGTGTGATGGCACAGGGGCAAGACAATATATTGTTGATCCTATTAGACTGCAACAGAAAATGCAGTCTGGAGAAAGGAGGGCTGAGTCCAAAGCAGACTTCTTGTTCATGAGGTCTATGTAGACTTCCTAGTTTGGCTGACAAAGTCTTCAGGTTATGACTATGGTAAAAATAGTAATGATTTTTTTTAAAAACAACTATTGCGCTATCAAGGATTTTTGCTTTAATTATAGCTTCTGAAACACAAATATTGTATATATTGTTCCAGTCAATGTAACATTCTGTAAATCACTTCTAAATTACATTTGTATTTATTTCCTAAAATCCACACTATTTACTTAGTGACAAGTGTGATTGTTACCATTGTTATTCTGGATAATCTTGAGAATATAAATTGAAAATTAACTTTTGGTGTGTGGGTGTGTGTGTGTGTATGTAATCTCCACAAATTCACTTCAAATCAGTCCCTCTCTATCTTGTTTTGTTTCAGCTACAGATATAGATTTCTGGAGGGCAGAGAATTATTGGGCTCAAAATACAGAGTCTTGCTTCCTAAGCTTTGAGCATTCTTTTTAAAAAAACTGGGACCTCCAGGTCTGGTCAACAAATACTTGGACAGCATCATATTTCTGTGGCAGCACAGGAAAAAAGGCAGATACTGCTACCATACAGTAGTTCCATGGAATTCCTGTAGCTCAAGTCTGATAGTCTTGGAAGCAATACCTAGCTTTCCTGAATTTAGAAAGAATTAGACATCAGAAGAAAAAATAGTGATCTGGGGAAATGACAAGTGAAGGGTATTTTACAAAAAGTTGGCAACAAATTATTAATTTTAACAGGTTAATATTCTAGAATATTAACAAGAGGAAGTAGTGGAACACTTTCATTTCACAGGGGTTGAGTCAGATGGCTCTGGAGGCTGCATAGGAGTTTTTGTGGGAGCAAATACAGGTCCTACCGGTATATTGTCTGTAATGTATTTAAGTTAGATCAATGAAGACTCCATATTTTTGAGGCCAAAGTTAACATAAGACCTGGAGCTTTTACTGAAAATGGGAGATCTCATGGGAATGCATCTTAATAGAGATACCCAAACTGCTGCCACTGTATTAGAAGCATTCCACTTCATAGGAAATTCATTTGTGAGTATATTATTCTTCATCTAGCGGTTAAGGCACCAGGCTAGAAACCAGGAGATTGTAAGTTCTAGTGCTGCCTTAGGTGTGAAAGCTGACTGGGTGACTTTTGGGCACTCATGCTTTCCCTAGTCCATGGCATTAGGTCAATCAATTCTTGTTGCAACCAATGGATCTGAAAAAGGTGGATCCTGCACTTGCAGGAAAATGCTAGGAAGAAAAAAAAATGAGCTCAAAACTGCCATGTAATATTTTAGCTCTTAAAAACATTTGAAGGTGATGTAAGATATTACATACAGTTTGGTATGGTTCTATAATGTTCAAAGGCAGTGTATGGTGTAATGCCAGCATGGAAGCAAAAATGATTTGCCAAGACAGAAAGGATATTACTGTGCACTGGTTAGCACAGCTTTTGCTTTGTGCATTGGCTGAAGCTCCCAGGCATTTTTTAGAAATAGCCTGACATAAAGCAGGTTGCTCTGTCACAGGTAGACTTAAATTCATACAGCTTATTGCCCGGTTTGAGCAAGTGTGTTTCCATTTATCTGTTCTTTACCAGCAACCTGGAAATCAAGGAACAACAATGGATTATGGAACAAGTGTAAACTGTAAACCTATTACAGTATTTTAGGGGGAGAATACAATGCCTTCCACCCATGCATACAAAAAATAGAAAAAAAAATGAAGAAAATAATCTTCATCTTGTCCATATTATTTAATGCAGCCCTTCATCAAATATAGGTAGCATTCAGAGGTATCTATTGGTTCTTTGTTAGATTATAGTAATAAAAAATGGTTTGAGCACCATTAGTTTACTCATGGCCAAAACTCTAGATCAGGGCTTCCTATATGGTTTATCATCATGCCTCCCTTTAGTGTAATTTCAGTGTATACAGCTCTCCTAAAAATACAAACACCAAGATTAACATAAATGAACAATGAAAACAATATAATGAAATTTTGAGAAAGGTGGATTTATTGTGCCAAGGTATAAGTAAAAGGTTTTTCACACCTCCCCTGGACTCTGTCTGTCACACTCTGAGAGAAGTAGAGGTCACAGTTTGGGAAACCCCTGTTCTAGATAATATCTGCCACCATTTTATGTGCATATTAAACAGCAAAACAGAAACAGTACACTGGGACATTCTTGGATAATGCAACTATGAGTACTTCCCTAATATAACAATGACATAATAAGGAATAAAATTATTGCAACATATTATTGCAAAATACCTGCCCAACCAGACAGCTCTGAAGAATGCCATAATCAGCAGAAGTGGCTAAAATATGGCTTTGCTCCATCCAACTTATGGTCTTTTACCAAAAATGCTAAAGCATTTGAAGTCCCACATCCCACTGAACTTTTGACCAAAATATGTCCAGACAAAAGTTCCTCTGGTTTTTAGGGTTGCTAAATTTCTGGAATTTGTTGCAGAAAGTGGTACTTCCTTTCCCAAGTCCTTCTGTGATTTTTTTTTTTTTGGGGGGGGGGGGTGGTTTGCCACAAAGTTCCTTCTTCTCTTACTTGCTTTTTAGCAACTGTGGTTGTTAGTTGTGGCAACTGTGGCTTTTTAGCAAGATGTGGCTGTTAGTTGACTCTGCCTCTCACAGACATTATGCATCTGCTTATTTTATTTATTAGATTTTTATGCTGCCTCAGTCATTTTATAAATAATTCAAGAAAGAGGATGGACATAATATTTCTTTCTTTCCTATTTCCTGACAACAAGTCAAGTGAGTTAAGCTGATAGAGAGGGACTAATCCAAAGCCACCAGGACTAGAACTCACAGTCTCCTTGTTCTAGGCAAGCATTTATCCACTACACCGAACTGGCTTATTTCTTACAGTGATTCTTCTGTTACCTCAGACTGGTGCTATAAGGCTTCTTCTCTACACGCATTGAAAAGTGTCAATTTTCTCAGTTGCTTTGTCCTACTTTGGTTGATTGGACAACTGAATGGAAATTATTTTAGCTGTAACTGGCCTTGGATTTTATTACTGATTGTTTTCTTTTTGGTGTTGTAATTTTTAAAAAAATATCCAGGCTATTAATGTGTTTTGGATTATTTAAATCCATTTTGGGCTTAGTTTTGTCTCTAAAATATTTTAATGATTAAAACGTATGTTTATATACCATTGCCTTCTTCATATCATAGTATTCATCAAAACCCAAGCTTTTCATATAGGAACAGGAAAAGTCCATATACAATCTCATGAAGAAGCTGGTTTTTATCCAGATTTTTTTAAAGCCTCATTTGTAGAAAGTAGGGGAACTCTAGCTGGAATTTAGATTTCCTTTTCAAAAGCAAAAGTTTGGAAACTGTATATATGTACAAGTTCTCTCCTCTTTCTTTGTATGCCATGTTGCAAATTAGGTGATAAATGTTGCCAGGAGGGAAAGAGGAGGAGAGTCCTAGTAATGCACCAGTTGATACTAGGGTGTCTTTGTTTTTAAGAAGGAAAAGCATAAAATGACCTTATTCTACTTGCCTCTAAAATTCCAGTTGTAATTCTACTTTCTCTTAAGCTTTGTATGAAGTGGTATATGGATGTGTTAGAGGCAAGAATGGTTTGCACTTATAATCACTGGGAAGCAATTAAGGCCAGATTGAAAATAATGAAAGAAAGATTTAGGTGAAATCCAACAGAATCCTAGTTTGAGTTGACCAGCAGAAATGAATGAAACCTAATTCTAACAAATGTATGATCCTTTTTTCAATAAGCCTGGATTTTACCCATACTTTCCATTTTTCTTTTTGTGCCTGTGTAGGTTTTGGTATAATCAGAAACAGGTAGCACCTGGCAATCTGAATTAGGTATAGGCCAGGGGTGGGTTCCTGCCAGTTCTAACCTCTTCTATAGAAGAAGTTCCACAAATCTACAGTGTCGTTTAGAACCGGTTCCAGCTCCCTCTCCCCGCCCATCCGTACATCATCAAGATGAAGAGCGAGAGGAGGAATTCTGGGAGTTGAAGTCCACAAGTCTTAAAGCTGTCAAGTTTGAACACCCCGGGGTGGGGGGGGGGGTGATTACCTTCTGCAACCTTTTGATGAGCAAAGTCAATCGGGAAGCCAGATTCACTTAACAACCTTGTTACTAATTTAACTGCAGTGATTCATTTAACAACTGTGGTAAGAAAGGTTACAGAAAGGGGCAAAAACTCACCTAACAACTGTGTCGCTTAGCAGCAAAAATGTTAGGTTTAATTGTGGTTGTAAGTCAAGGACTATCTATATCTCCCATATTTTGCTCTCCCTGTGCTTCATTGTCTGTATGATCAGCCCAGCAAAATGGAGCAGATAAGGTATGGAGAACCATTTAGTTTGAAAATTCCATAGACTCATATTTGGGGAAATATGGCACCTCTGTTGAGGTGAAAAGCTAGAAGGCAACAGACCTCAATGAAGTTTTCATCTAAAACTTTAAACTGTTTTTTTTTTCCCATATGCCCCCTGGGCAAAACCTGTGCTCCTTCTAGTAAAAGTTGCTCCACTAACAGTATTGAATTTTTCCACTTTATGCATGTTTGTATCTGTGCTAAAAGTGAGTTAAAGTTAAAGTTCCATTGGCATTCCATACATGCTTTAAGGCTATCAGGGCTTAAAAGAATATTATATTTAAAGGCTATAGGAAATCAATGTAGCTGCACTGGGAAGCATGCTTGAAGACTAAATTCTGTTCAGCTACTCCCTGAATCCAGTATTTTCACTATGTCAATGTTAAATCTGTTTCCACAGAGAAACAATTGCCTGTTTGAGAAAGGAAGTTAGTTCCGATTACTTCCAAATCTACAGATCAGATTATTTTCCTGTAACAGTGTTCCCCCCACCCTCTTAATTACCTTGTGGTGATCATTAGACAGGCAGCATTTAAATGGGGTTGATGATTTCGTGTTATAGAGATACTTTTGCATAACCAATTAAAGCCCCAGGAGTTTTGAGGACTTTGATTTTTCTGCAATATGAGCAAAGGGCACTTTCAGGGAAAGTGTATCCACTATGAATTAGGGAGGCCCAGTACCAGCATGGAGGCGGATGTTTTCTACAGTATGGTGCTCATGTATAGCGTAGCAGTCAACTTGTAAATGATCCTTTTAGTGAAATAGTTACTTGATAAAGGAAACCTTAACAGACTGTAGCTAAAAATAGCCCTTCCATGCTGACCTCGGGTTAAATGAATGAGAACAGAATGTGCTTCAAAGACCTGTAGGCCAAATTACTAAAAAGGTTGTGATCTCTGTACAGGACTTCTACAGCACTAGCTGTTTTTCTTTTTCCTGGAAACAAGTGTTGTGATTCATAAATAATACTAATTTAAAAAAATGGCCTTGCCACCTTTCCATCGGTCCTGTAACTTTTGAGATGCTATTGCCAGCTGCTATGTTTGTAGTACAGATAGTGCCCCACCTGTGACCATAGTGAAGCCTGCCCGTTAAAATAGCATGTCCTAATGGCCATTAAGCCTTCTCCTGATACGGTCATTAAGCGGAGCATGGGTGCCTCAGATGTGAAAGAACCTGGGAGACATAGCAAAGACCCGGACCTGCCTGTCCTGGGTCTCCTAAAGCCTTACCCATCCCCAGAGACACACTATGTTCCATTTTCCACACCTCAGAGTGCCTACAACCCTTGGGATTTCTTTTCTCTCCCCCTGCCCCCCCCCCAAAATCAAGTCCCTGCAGGGCTTGGGCTTCCCCTACACCCCCTGTATTACACACTGATCTTTTGAAGATCTTTTAGGGATGTGGTGCTGCGTAACGGAGGGAGCTCCTGTTTCTTGTCCCAGCTTCTGCCAACCTAGCATTTCGAAAGCACGTAAAAATACAAGTAGAAAAAATAGGAACCACCTTTGGTGGGAAAGTAACAGCGTTCCATGTGCCTTTGGCGTTTAGTCATGCCGGCTACATGACCACGGAGATGTCTTTGGACAGGGCTGGCTGTTCGGCTTTGAAACGGAGATGAGCATCGCCCCCTAGAGTTGGGAACGACTAGCATGCATATGTGGGGAACGGTCACCTTTAGAGTTCTGGACCTCACGTTGGGTAAGGAGGGCAAGCCAGATCATCCCTCACTGTTCCTGGGGTGTGGGAGCCACCTTGAAGAACCAGATGCTATTTCAGCATGGCCACAAAGAATTGTGGTTCCTTGGAAAATGGTAGCTGTTTCTGGGATTGCGCTACGTGGCCCAGCAACAAAGCGGCTTGCTAGGCTTCCCTCACCCAAACTCCAGAGATTTCTGAATGGAGATTGCAGGATGCCACAACCAGTTACAAATGCAAGCCAGTTCCCCATTGCCTGAATTGCAGTCAGGTGACTATGGGAGGAATTTGACCTGCCCACTGCCAGCCTCAGAAGTTACTCCTAGAAGTTGGAGGGTTTTCTGAAGAAGAACCAATCATGTCATCACATAAGACAAATGAAGTAGAAAGGTGACAAAATAGCAACAAATGTATATTCTGCAGAGCATCTGAGACTTTGGTTTTATTTTTGTTGCAATAATTCTTGCGATAACCCTTACCTTCTTATCATACATACAGTACCTGCACAGCTTTGCATGACTGGAAACTCAATTTTTTCTGAAGGTAGCTTGTATAAATTATTGTAGAACATTCAGTATGGTGATAACCATATGACAGGGACAAATCACATTCCCACGGCTGTTGATGATTACTGGACTTATCTGATTTAAATCAAGACTACCGTATCTTCACAAAACAGATAGAGCTCGTGACGGTTTCTGAGAAAGTGCAATAAGTATCTGAACAGCTAGCAATTGAGTATAAAATAGATAATTTGTTAGATTTGTATTTTCATTTAGAACTCAGTGTGGCATATGTAGTATTTCCCCCCCCCTTCCCCAACAACTACCCTGAGGAGAGAGTTAGGCTGCAAGAGAGTAATTGGCCCATCCAGGGAGCTTCTGTAGTAGAAGGTAGATTGGAAACTGGGTCTCCCATGGGGTGGGTTTGTGTGGGGAGGGTGGGGGAGGGGAGGTAAATATTTGTAAAAGCTTTTTTTAAAATTTTCAATTAAAAAAAAGAAACTGGGTCTCCCCAGTGCCAGTCCAGCATTTAAACTACTACAACCCACCAGTACTTGTTTAATTCCATACTTCTACTGGCTTTCAAGCTTATTTTATTAACCTCTTAAACTATTCACCAAGAGAAGAAACAGTTATGTTTTTTTAGGATTCTGATATCTGTCTTAGAGCTGATTCAGTTTAGTGGTTAAGGCACCAGAATGCAAACAAGAAGACTATGAATTCTAGTTTTGGGCCAGTCTCTCATTCTTAACCATAGAAAGCAGTCAAGGAGAAACCACTTCTGAAAATCTTGCTTTAAAAAACTGCAGGGACTAGTTGAGGCAGTCACCAAGAATTAAAAAACTGTTTTGAAGGCTTAAAAAAAGAAAACCACCTGTCGTTGCACCATATTTCTTCAAATGTGACCAAAGGCAGTTTCCATTAATACTTCTGTACAGGATAGTTAAGAATAAGGTCTAAGTGCATTGTTTTGCTCTTTGTGTGTTTCATGATGGGAAGAGCGATTCCATTTTTTTTTTTCATATACCAGAAGGTCCCACTAAAAGCAGGGAGTTTAACAAGCAGGAGTTTTAACTCTGTAGTGCCACTAGTGCTATGGAGTTTAAATAGTTGGGCCTCTGCCACCCTGTCCACTGTTAAGACAAAAAGGCCACTCCATTCATCAAGTAGAGTGTTGTATTGTATCAGAGTGAAATCACATTCAGGTTATTTCTTCTTCCCCCTGGAATGAGAGGGAATTGACCAGAGCTGCTTCTGGTCTATTCAGCACATTTGTGTGAATTACCAAAGGAGTCCCAGGAATGGAGGATGTAGGAAGCGTGTGTCCCCTGCTCTGCTCAGTGAGCAAGTCAGCCATACTTTTTAGCCAAGCTGCCCAAGTGCCATTTCTTCAGCTGGTGGATCGCTCACTGTCACTTTGCCTAGAAAGGGAAACACTGCTGATTCCTGCATTTTGCTGGCACCTTGTGCAGTGTCCTACCTCAACAACTATATGCTACATCCCTGGGATTATCATTTGTGGGACTCTTCACACTTGTAAGATTCAGCTGCCACTCAGACTCGAGTCACTTCCCAGCACTTAGCATTTAGATCTGGAGAAAGGGAAAACAAAGCTCAAAAATAAGAATCTTTGCCCTGATTCTCCATCACTGTAGTGATTGGTAGATGTTTTCCAACAGTTGTGGAGTTAGGTGGCAGCACAGCCAGTGTGTTAAACCAATAGTTTTGTTTAACATGCCCTAGAAGTATTTAATCAGGACAGTATCATTCAGCAGTGAGTAGGAACAGAGACTGTGGGATTTGTAATGGGGACAATGCATTCACACCACTGTGGTGTTTCTGCTGACTCAAGAACAGGTGGGGACTCTTTCACTCAGCAGTGGGGAAAGGCCCTTAGACAGGATATTACAATAAGAGAGGAGGCATCTAAAAAAAAAACCAATAGTTTCATGGGACTTTAGAGTAGATTAAGAATAAGTACTGAGCAGTAATGTCTCCTTTGATTTCAACTTCTCGATCAGGACAAATTATAAAATTACAACTTTGCTGCATTGAAATACTCTGCTATAAGAATATATAGGTATCCTTGACTTACAACAGCAATTAAGCCTAAGATTTCTGTTGCTAAACAAGACAGTTGTTAAGCATGTTTTGCCCCTGTTTTATGGCCGTTCTTGCCACAGTTGTTAAGTGAATTCCTGAGTTGTTAAATAATATAGCTATCAAATAAATCTGACTTCCCCATTGACTTTGCTTTTCAGAAGGTCGCAAAAGGTGATCACATGACCCTGGGATAGCGCAACTGTCATAAGTAGATGCCAGTTTCCAAGCATCCGAATTTTGATCATGTGACCGTGGGGATGCTGCAATAGTCATAGGTGTAAAAACAGGCCATAAGTCATTTTTTCAAAGTTGTAACTTCAAATGATCACTAAAGAAATGGTTGTAAGTCAAGGACTACTTGTTAATACATACGTTCAGTATTTAGGAATGTATACAAAGTATTTCTCAAAACTGAATTTGAAAATGGATAAATATAGCATAAATAATGTAATCAGAATGGGGTTTTTTTCCAAACTAATCTGTGCTTATTTTTGTTGTACAAATGTAGAGATGTTTATGTTGCAAAGTTCTGATATCTCCCAATCTACTCCAAGCTGTTCAGTTTCTTATCTTTTACGCTCTTTTAAACACATGATAAGTGAACAGAAACTGCAGGCAAATAACAAATTATGATGGCAGGCCCAAAAAGAATAGTCTGAAGGCCATTTGAAAGAAGACTTATTTTTCTGCAGTGTCATCCAAAATATTGGTAAAGTTTCCAATTACTCTCAACAAGATTTATTGCCCCTGTAACTTCTACTTATTGTAATATGATCTAATGAAGGCCTCGTGTCATGCACCAGAATCCTTGTGCATTTAGATTGTGATCAATCCATAAGGCGGCAAGAAATTATTGTAGAGATTTAAGAAAGAACATCATACAATGAGCACTAGGAGAATCATTTCAGCCACAGGATGCATGATTAGATGAGAGAGAAAGAATGGGCCACCTGCTTGCTTCCTATAACTACTGAGACCCTTTCTATAATCCTAGAAATCATGCTGTTCAAAATCAGTGGCAAGCCACTGAGAAATAGGTGCAATAGTTTGACATAAACAATTGGCTTCATCATTTGCTTATTTTTAGCAAACCATATTGATATCATGGATTCCTGCTCTTGAAAAAAACACCTCTCTTTGAGGCTGATGAATGGGAACAAAAAATTCTGGCAGATACATCTTTAGACATAGGGAATTGTTGGAAATTGCCCATGAGTCCAAATACTTGTTGCCTTATAAAGCACAAGAAACTAGTACCCTCATTGCATTGGAAAAGCCGCACAGAGCTTCTGAATTCTGGCTGCTCTCCCCCCACCCAGGTTTCCTATCTCTTGCTGCAAATTCCCTAAAGTGCTACTGGTTCCAGTAAAATACTTTAGTGGGCCTCTTATTTTTGCAGGAAGTAGGAAAATATATCCCTATTTTTCTTAGAAGAAGCCTGCTGTTCTCTTCCTTGCAACTTTGCAACCTACATAAGGTTTACATCAAGCTGCTGGCAGTGTTCTGAACTGGGAAGCCATCAGATTCTGCTTAAATGATGATGAAATCATTCTTGAATGAAATTTTGTAAGAACCTTCCCGCAAAAATTGCAGCATCAAGAAGTACTTACTTGGTAAATATTTATTTGCATTTGTGAAGGCTGCCTGGCCAAAATAGACTTGGAACAATGGAACATGCACATTTTAAAATATGAGGAGGATCTGTTTAATTCAGAAGTATCATCCAGGAAAGGGAAGGCATTAATCATTTACAAGAATCCCAGATACAGATGAAGAATTTAATCCTTTCCTCTTTCTATTCAAGAAAATCCTTCACCAGAAGGTAATACAGTATTCATATCAAGAAGTCCTCATTGAGCACAGGGCTAAATTTCTTTTCTACCTCTGCTGTAAGCAAAACCCTGATCAGTTCCTTCATATTATCAATATCAGTGTTAATGGCATATATAGTTTTGACCATAACATTGCTTTCCAAGTGATGTTAATGCATTGGGTTTACATTTATATGAAATTGGGTCCTTAGATCAGGTGAGTATTAGATCCCACCATTCCCATTCTCATGGTTAACATAGGATAAGAACACCAGTGAATCCAGAGGGCTTTCACTCCTGCAACCATATTGGAAAGGGCCTAGTTGAGTATGTTTCTATGCAGTTACTACAGGTTCTTTCTTTCTAATAAGTTACAGAATAATTCTGACTGACTTTATTATTTACTAAATTCAGAACACAGACCTCATTGTCTAGATGTTAGCTTGGGAAAATGAATGCCACGTGTGTGCACGCCCCCCCCCCTGCTTCCCCACCTCCACCGCACATGTGTGTGATCCCCCCATGCATGTGTGCAACACACACCCATACCCTCTTGTGGGCCTAGCAGGCCTTCCTGAAGCTTCCTGGGACCAAAAACAGGTTTGAAATAATGTTTGACTTAGTTTAGTTTTCACCTCTAAAACTCTGTCATGACCTAATCCTGCTTAGCTTCAGAGTCCAGACAAATTCTGACACTTGCTTAAACTTTCCTGTACAAATTAGTGTGAACGTGTTCCAAAGGTGCTTTTTCAGGAGGCAACTGGACTTTTTTGCGTTTTCTTTGAAGACATTTTGCTTCTCACCCAAGAAGCTTCTTCAACTCTGACTGCTAAAGCACTTTTCGGACAACCATGACCTGGATGACTGAGAATCTCCATAGACTTTTAGTGTGAACATGCTTTCATAATTTGTTGCTTTTGTTTTTAAGTGTATTCTAGTACCATATATTAACTGTATAGTATATTAACAGGTAAAATTCAGTGGTTTATATCTTCAGAATATGTTGTTAAATTTTAGCTACTCTTTTACTGTCATAAAATTCTAGTGCTCACAGTAAGTATTCATAAAAATACTGTAAAGAGAATGTGATATATTCATAGGGAACAAATACTGTACAGTACATGAGAAAATATCTCTGTTTCCTTTGCCTGTCATTGTGCAAATGTATTCTCCAGAAGGTTCTCAGAATTTTTATTTGATACATAAATTATTCTACAAAATCATTATAGAAGAATTGTATGATGTAGCTTCCTTTCTTGAAAATCATGCAATGATTGCATGAGAGTACAGTCAGAAAAATTGCACATCCAACATGCCAAATTCCATGTCTGAATGTTTCCTTAAGACTCAAGTTGTATTCTGTTGGAAGAGATAGTGAGGAAATGCAAAGCACTTGTGGGCCTGAGGAAGTATCACCAATATGCTCTAGCTACTTTTGCAATGTTTTCTGGCAGACAGCCAGGAATAGTCATCATATCTGAAGAGAGCAGCAACTGCCTAACAAGCTACAAGTATCATAAAAGCCAATCTCAAAGTTAGAAGATGGGGACCTTTTAATCCAGGTGCCTAACTGTAATAGTATCTGCATTAATTTGAAAGTATTTGCTTTTCAATCTTTCTCAACACAGCACTGCATGGGAAATTGGAGTGATTCATTTCCTACACTTGGTATTGGCACACAAGCTGTTGCAATGTCCAGCATTGTCCACAATATTCATCTATTTTTACAAATTTTAAAATGTGACTTTTTCCAAGGAAATAACATCACCACTCCCTAAAAGTAATCTGAAAATATTGCAACACAGCAGCAGCCATGAGGTGACCAAACTCACCGCCTCCTGCACCTCAAAAAAATAATAAGACCTCTCTGAAAATAAGGCCAAGTGCTTGTTTCAGTGGGCAAAAGAAAATAAGACCCTGTCTTATTTTTGCAGAAACACAGTATGTCATTTGATTTAATATTTCCTCTGCCTGTCTCTGCAATCTTCTGTTATTTTTCCTGATACAAGTCCATTTGTTTCTCTTCTAACTAGCTCAGTAACTGGACTTAGTTTATGTTTAGTGCATCTACATATTTAAGAAAAACAGATTTTACCATTTTATATTTTAAGCCTTTTTTAAAGATTACAGATCTATGGAAACTCACAAGATCAAGAAGACTTTTCTCAGCTGCCTCAGGGATGCAGTGGCATAAACTTTGGTTTTACATCTCATTAAGTCATGATGTTATTTGTTTATCTTTGACATAGTGTAGTAAATTGGTTGGATTCACACAACAAATTAAATCTGTAATTTAAGTATGATTTGTGACTAGTTTATCCAAACTATTTTGGAATATATATGTATGTATGTATGTATGTATGTATATACATACATACATACATACATACATACATACATACATACATACATACATAGTGTAAAGATTGAATCCTTCCAAAAGTAGCATAGTTTTAGCAGAGAAACAAAACAGAAATTATTTTGCTCAATTTAGAACTCCAATTGAAGCAGGAGAATCCATGATACAGATATTCTTTCAGAATACATGTCCCAAAAGCATTAATTCCAATGTTCTTTTTTTTTTACTTTGCATTCTTTCCATTCTGATTCTAGCTTCAAAAATTTTTACAGATCTGGATTTCCTACTTTCCAGTCAACAGAACTGATTCTTAGGAAGTTCAGTAGTTGAGTAACACTCTAAATATAAATGTGTCTACTGGAACTGTTACTTTTCAGCAGTTGAGAGAGTCCTTTTTTTCCCTCTCTTTCTTTCTTTCTTTCTTTCTTTCTTTCTTTCTTTCTTTCTTTCTTTCTTTCTTTCTTTCTTTCTTTCTTTCTTTCTTTCTTTCTTTCATAAATGTTAAAAAACAACTCTGGTGCTTATTATACCAGTGTTTTAGTTGATTGATTTTGAAGGTAAGTCTTTAAAAAAAATGCTTGTATAGTAATATCATTCCATCCCAGGGGGGAAAATGTTGGTATTCAGACCACCTCGTAGTCTGGAAAGACACAGTTAGACACTATCCTAATCTTTAGATCACTTTCAAGAATGTACAGAGTTGTGCAACGTTTGTATTGGAAAAACACTAGTGGCTAACTAACCCTCAACCGACGTAGCTGCAGGCTGCAGAACGCTTGCATCACCCAGTTATGCCACAGCAACAAATGATCTGGCTTCTATTTTTTCTTGACAGACCTCTCATTCCGAACTCCACCTTAACGATAAAATGTTCTTTCTGTCCAGAGCCTGGGGAAAAAAACCCCAAAGCAACAGCCATTGGTCATAAGATGAATGTTTCCCTTGTGATTTGCTAATGTTTGGGTGTTTTCTTTAAAGGTTACCAGTATAAATGAAACGTTATCAGCTAGGATTTCTTTTTCCAGGGTGTTAGTAATTTGTAACTGTTGTTTTTTTTAAGAAAAGGTTTCCAAAATAACTTTTTTACAAGGGCTGGTACTGCAAAAACAATGGGGGGAAAAATCCCGTAATGTGTATTTGATATACTGGTAGTCCCTGACTTACGACCTTGAGCCCAAAATTTATGTTGCTAAGTGAGATATTTGTTAAGCAAGTTTTGCCTCATTTTACAACCTTTCTTGCCACCTGTGTGAATCGCTGCGGTTGTTCAGTTAGTAACACCGTTGTTAAGTGAATCTGGCTTCCCCATTGACTTTGCTTGTCAGAAGGTCGCAAAAGGTGATCACATGACCCCAGGACACTGTGACCGTTATAAATATGAACCAGTTGCCAGAGAGCTGAATTTTGATCATGTGACCACGGGGATACTGCAGTGGTCGTAAGTGTGAAAAATGGTCATACGTCACTTTTTTCAGTGCCTTTGTAACTTTGAACATCACTGAATGAAACATGGTAAGTCAAGGGCTATCTGTACAAAGCTTTTCTGTTCTGCTGGTACTTTATTGTTTGCAGTATTGAATAGTTGTGAAAGCAACAACATAAACATGGTAGTAACCTCTGAACAGACTCAGTAGAGATCAAAATTCACCGGACATAATATTTTGGAGTAAATATACATAGGATTCCCCTGTATACATATTCAATATTCAGTAAACATCATTAATTCTCAGTACAACCGAAATTTCCTATGTTAAATATCAGGGGGAAATTGGGTCTTGGATTCTTCTTCTTCCCTTAATGAATTGGCATATGGTAAGGTAATGCCAGCACAAGGAAGGTCAATATATTTAATAATCAAAGTTTTTTTAGAATAGAATATTTGAATGTAGGACTTCCTTCCATACCAGATTTTTAAAACTGCAATTCTCAGGTGTTACAATAGATATTGAATTCTTAGGTATACCCCCCCCCCACCCGGGGATGTCATGGGTAAGTCTCTCATTTTTCCATAGGCCGTACTGAGCTCCAACCTAGAGCCTTTCTATTTTACATATAACCGTGGCACAAATTTTCTCTGGACCTATCATTTGTATGCCACACTGCCATGACATTATCAATAACTGTATTGTTGGTCCCCCCCGCCTCTTTATTCTGACACCATTCATTGGAAGCCTCAAGGCAACTAAAAATCTATTAGGCTTTTTTTGCTCATTACCTTGAAGGAAAGTCAAGTGAGTTGCAGTTTTAGGGGACAGAAGAAATACTGGCAGGATAGAGATGGACAACTGAGATGCCAAATTCCATGCCATTGTAGTTCTCTGCCAACTCAAGTATCTACTCATGCTTCTGCTCAACAATGGGAAAAGGTCCTAAGATTTCAGCTAAGATTCAGGCTTTCAAAGAAATGTCATTTCCATAAGCAAAATAGGCGGACATATGGATTTAGAAATAATATGTATCAGTAAGAAGCATGCAGTATACACTGTACAACTGTTAGTCATCCTCTGGTTGTGGTTTTGGTAGGCCATGTAGCAATAGCACTTAGACCTATATACCACTTTATAGAGCTTTACAGCCCTCTCTAAGCGGTTTACAGAATCAGCCTATTGCCCCCAACAATCTAACTCTTCATTTTACCGACCTTGGAAGGATGAGTTAACCTTGAGCCAGTGAGAATCAAAATCCTGGAGTAAGCATGAGTTAGCCTGCACTACTACCTTCTAAGCACTGCACCACCACAGCTCATTCAATCGTAACACATCAATCTATTATTGAACCTCCCTTCCTAAATTGGGTGTGAATCTAAATCAGAAAAACTATTAATAGATAATGCATATGATCATTTCAAAAAATATGATGAGACCAGTGAAGCCAAGTGATTTTTGGCATGGTGAATATCCTTGTAAACGTAACCATTCATTATCTGTCTTGGTTTGGTTTGGTTTGGTTTGGTTTGGTTTATGACAGACGAGATTTCAGGATATATAAATATTCATGAGACAACTGGCTTTAGCTTATATTTAAAATGACAGCATTAGTTGATTCCAAGATAAACTACTACTTACTTCAGTCATTATAATAAATTTGTACTCTCTTCCAGTGTCAAAGATTATATAAAAAAAGCCTGAATTTTGCACACTTTCCCCATTTATTACTGCTCCAAGCGTACTCCTTTCATGATGGGGGCTAAAAATAATTTTCTTCTTTGCTGCCTAACTTACTCAACTCTGAGAGTTTTAGTCATAAAGAGCACTTTCAGGTAGTGATTTCTTAACCATCCCTCCTATCAGTCAGAAAATATTGGGTATAAGCAAGCACTGATCAAAGTGAAACATTTCTTAAAATTACAATTAAGCTGTGACTATGGAGCTGATCTGTGTTAGCAGGCATCTGTTTTTCCCAGGGTAGGGACTGTGTGCTCCATGACACCAAAACATCTGCAGAAGAAATGTTGTGGTCTTGCTACTCCTCCAGTTTTTGCTGGGATGCTGTAGTTCATAAGGCCTGCTACAATGCTGCTTTCCCAGGATTTGTTGCGTAGCACAGAACTGTTGCCAAGAGGAAGAGAAAACTGTTGAGGCTTCCTAATGCATTTATTCATACCAGTCTCCCCTTGCAACCAACTCTATAGCAGTCCCCACATGCCAACAAAATGCATATAGAGTGTGGGAAAAGTGCAGACTTCCAGAATAATATTTTCTCCTCTTTGGCTAGAAGGCAGATTGATATTTGTTAGCCCTCAGACAGAATCCCCTGCAAACGGCACATAGAAATGTAATAAGAAGATAAGTAAATAGATCGGTGTGAATCAGAAAAAGTAAACATTAGCTGTCTTTTCCACATCATACATAGCACTTCCACATGATCTGATTGTATTTGTCTAAACTCAAACTTCAAAGTGCACTTGTTCAATAATTTACCCTATGGAGAACAATAGGTATTTTGTGGAAAGCAAGAGAATGCTAAGAAGGGCTTTTACACAAAGTGGACAGATTTTCTTTCTTTTAAAGTTTTCAATTTCATTATTGTTATTTTTTTAAAGATCAAAGTGATTTGACTACCTGATAGATCTTAGGAGAAAAATATCTGACATAGAAAAATATCTGAGTTTAATGGCAAGAAATTGTGACAGTAGGGAATAGCCATCCGGATGTGGTATTGATTTCTCAGGCACCTAACGCTTCACATTCACTTCCTTTAGAAATGTTCGATGCACACGACAATATTGTGCAAGTTTCCTGTAAATAATATTGTCTGATTCAGAGAAAAAGTCTCTTAAGAAGGTTCTTGGTAAACAGCCTGCTGATTAGAGGGCAGGTTGGTCTGTTAGTTCCCTGCGATATGAAAAAAATTCTAAATCAAGGAGCCAGACTAATGCCCTTTCACCCAGTGCTCTTTCTCTTGTATACACATAATACCCTAATAGTACAAGATGTATGGATCTCTGATCTAGAACGCACTGGATGTCTTTTGATGGTGCCATAAACTGGAAGAGAGAAGATAAGATGTGATAAGGATGGCATTGAAATAGGTTTTACACAAGAGTGCCAACACAGCGATTTCTCTATCCTATGCTTTATGGGTCTGTGCTGACTCTGGAGGAGAGCAGGGAAGGAGAGAAGACCAGACAGGAGAAAGAACAGCCCTGGTGACCTCTGAAGTCTTAATCTAAGGGTCTCCTTCATCTAACACCTCTGTTTCCACATTTCAATCATCCAGTTACAGCGGTTCTAAGAAAAAGCTCATGCTAGTTTAAACTACACCGTCGTTGTTTTGAAATGAATCTGAAGCAGTAGGTTCTGAAATAAGAATGTCACATGGGCTCAGTTAGATGAAACCAAAGGTTCTTTCCCCAAAGGGAAAGGGGAACCATAGGGGCCAACCAAAAAAGAACACAGGAGTAATTGCCCTCTCTAATGCACATATCCCAGCAACTGCCCCTGATGCTGAACAGTACAACTATGAATGTTGGAATTTATTTATTGTTTGCTTGAGCATTAAGCCATTCAAAAATTTGGGATTGGGGCTCCATAAAAGGTTAATTAAGTAAACACGTAACACCTGGTCATTTGTGACACTGTACCATTCTTTATAACAGTGGTTCTCAAAGTTTCTCCCAGAATTTTTTCAGAGGGTCTACCAAGTCAAATAAATATTTTAAAACCTCTTGGTTTCTATTTCTAATATAATACATACTGATAGATGTAACCCATGTAAACCGAAGCTCTTTGTGGTCATCAATCCTTCTTAGAAATGTAAAGGATCCTGAGATCAAAATATTTTAGAACAGTTCTTCATAGTATGCTTTATTCTTAAAAGAAGCAAGCTAGAAACTTGGTTGCAAGAATTCTTCCAGGATTAGGGTTGTCACAGGAAGAGAAAAGTTGCACAGACAGACTGCCATTCCTCACAATGGTAGAGATCTTTCTCAACACCTCCTCCTCTACGCCAAAATAAGGCTTGCAACTATTGCGTGCAAAGGGAGCTGGTTTGTATTACAACCTTGTGCTTGCTCAGCTCTGCTTATGCATCCTAAATTAGAGGGCGACCTTTATACTGCTTTTAGTATTCAGGATGCTTTGTAATCTTTCTCATTATGTGTCATGGGTCTTTTTAAAATAAATAAAAAAAAATCCAGGTATTAAAACTGCTCAAAGCTATGAATAGGTAAGTTGAGATAGGAAATCCCCCACCCCCAATTTCCCACATTCCAAATCTAATCTTTCTCATATGGGGCCATCATGTCATATTTTACTCCCAACCACCTTTCAAATCTATCAGTTAGTATACAAGATATAGTAATGTCCATGTGCTGGTGAATGGATGGATGAAAGGACAGAAAGATAGATTATCCCTAAGCCTGATGCATTAAAAGTCTTACTTTGCTAGACTTCTCCAAAAAGTATTTTATTGCCGACCTAGATGACTATTGGCGCCTATCATGGATTTATTTGGATTTTATCCTTGCTTCTCCCCCCCCCCCCGCTTGCTATATTTTGTTTTTGATGAATATTTGGGATGATAATGGTGATGATTTTGCGTTGTTTGATGCATCCTGACTAGAATCTTTGGGACTGGGGAGGGTTATGAGTAATGATAAATCAATGTTGGGGATTTAATTGCTATATTTTATTAAAAAATAAACAAACAAAGGAATGTAAAAGTTTTGGATACTATTGGGAGTACATGTGTAGGAGAGGAGCAGGCAGAGCCTGGGGATACAGTTAAGAGGACTTAGTCTAGAATCCTTAGGTGTCCACAAATCCTCCAAGACCAGCTTCCCTTGAATTCCATTAGCTCTTACGTAGCACCAATTTAGTGCTGTCCACTAGTTGACCAGATTTTTGACTATAGCCACGAGCAACAAATCAGCTTAACCAGAACTTAAGGTGTGGTTCTGATTCTTCACACATGATAACACAATTCTCTACTTTTGTTAATTGTATTTAGAGGAATTTGGCTTCTGTCTTTCATTTTCTGAAGTTGACTTTTGTCTCTATTTGCCAACATGCAGGCCTGGAAGCTTGTCATTGCAATGCATCGGTGACCTTGTATAAAAGTGATAATGTTTGTGCCAGCAGTGTGTCTACAGCATTGCCAGAATGATCTGAAAACCTGTCAAAATAGTCAATTGCTTACAGATTGCAATTTCTGAATTTTCAGCAACATGGTCAGGCAATGAAGTCTTCTGCCCGCTGCTAAGTTGCTCTGCTTGTCGCAATTCTTTTGGCTGGCAGAAAACTGCACCTGAGGGTGATATTATTGCCCTCATTGTCAGCCTCTATCCCCACTGTTCCCAATAACAGCCCCCCACCTAAGTTGCCTCCAAGGTCTAAGAGACTCTACCTACCTTGAGGCTTCCCTCGGATGGTCTTCAAAGCAAGAAAGAAAACACATCTTTAACACATTGGGCAACATAAACTTGTCTCTGGGGACTAAATGTGAGGGAATATCCTGGGAACATATTCCCAGAGGTTGTTTGTGCTGTGGTTAATTGTAAGTAGGGAAAGGGCTATAGTCCACAAAAGCAGTGTGCGTTGACATGTTGCACATATAGCTTGTGGAGGATTGATGCCACAAAACACATACAGGTAACTTTCCAGATAGCCTTCATGTTGGTTTTTTTAAATATTTTTTTTATTTTTTTATTTAAAACAAACACAACATCCTTCTTTACATGCTGTAGAAAGTGTGTCAGTTGGTTACAAAAAGACTTTCGTGCATCTCTTCCAGAGTCAACAAACATAATTCATATTAACTGAAGTATTTTAACTCAAATATTTATACGTGTTACCATCATCATATCTCCATTTTCATTTGACTATAATTGTTTAAACATCCTTCATCATAAAATATACCAAGATTCAATATATAACCACATACTGGCCTTTCATTTACTATTTCTAAAATCCTCCACTAACACTAAATCCTTATGTCCTATTCTAGCTAAACATCCATAATATTTAATAACAAAATTTTCTAATCCTCCTTTCCAACTCACTGTTTAGAATTTACATCCAGTTTCCTTATGTTATACCCATATCTATATATATGTTGTTATTCTTATCCCTCCTTTATTTAACTATATCATGTATCATAACAGTTTCCCCCTAATAATCAAAACTTTAACTGTATCTAACTTGGTTCTTTTTTTTAAATTAACCTTTATATATAATCCAAAGGGATTTCTAATCTTCCTTACATGGGTACCATTCAATATTCATATCCAATTATACTCATCATAACACTGCACATTGTATACATTAGTAACATTATCAATTATTTATTTAAACTATATCTATTGTCAATAAATTTCACTAAATTTAATTAGTTTTAAATTCTTCCATCTATCAACCTGTATCTTTCCAATAGCAAAACAGTCTCATATCTTCTGCCATTTGAGGTGCCAGTCCTCTAATCATCTCCTTGATCAACTTTGTATGGACTCCTCTTAGCAACTCCTTGCTTATAAGATCTCTCATGTAATCTTGATGCCCTTTGTGAAGAGTTGGCCTAATTAATTTACGAGCCTCGAGACAAGGTTAAAAAAAAACCCATTCATTTATTAGGAATAACATCTTGGCACGGACTTCTGTGGAGTCGAAACTAAATCCCACTTAATGGCGTCTGAACTTTACCCCTGTGTCTTCTCCCCACTGGTTGAGGTCATTAATACATTCTCCAACAGGACGTTATGCAGGGTTCTGGACATGCGTATCCACATCCCAGTACAGAAATATGACACTTTTACTCTGGCCAAAAGTATGCATGGCATTTCCCCCCCCCTCAACTTGATGGTAGTCATGGAAACGCTTTAGACATTGACACCTTCTTCTATTTATAAGAAGGGTGATAAGTCAGCTTATCTTTGATTGTCAGTAGTGTTATCAATGCTATTGCTAATAAAATTTCTCTCTTTAAATCCATAGATGGATTCTTTTTTTTTCTTCTTCTGTATCTTGCCATCTGGGATAGATTTCCCCTCCATTTAATTCCTCTTTCAGTATTCCACTCTTTCCATTTTCAGAGACAAACCAATCACCATAAATATCAGCAAATTTAATCTCTTTATATTCCTTTTCTACTTCAATTTTTTGAGTTTTAACCACCACATTTTCCATTTGATAAACATCCTCAACTTCTTCATCATATTTTGCTGTTAGATGCTCTAAGTATTCCAGCTTCTTCTCTATCCTCTCATATGTATTTGATAATTTTTGTATTTCTGAAAATACCTTTTGCAAGCTTAAGGTTTCTTTTTGCTGTTGAAATTGTGCCATTATCTCCAGCTAACAAACACAGCTGCTCTAGCTTGGAAGGTTAATAAAATTAAGCATATTCACTTTTCTCTGGTTAAAAATATACTTCAAAGGGACATATGTATGCTTCCCTTCTTATCACTCTCTATAACCAAGCAGTGAGACCTTGTAGTGCCAAGCCAAAACAATCAGTGAAGAAAAAAAGTGTTCCATTTCCAATACACAAACCTTCCAGCCTCCGAGCAGCAGTGTTATTGTTCAAAATTTCCTTATTTCTTTTTGTATCTTTTTTGTATTTCAAATTGGAAAAAAGAGTCCAATTTTTAAATGTGTTAGAACACCCACAGTAATGAAAGAGAAAAATTTTAATCCATAGGTTACAGAGAATAATAAAAAAAATAGAAGAAGAAAACTTAATCCATTCGTTTTAAAAGGCTTGCACAATTCCATCCATGAAGATAGCATTTAAAAAGTAAGATAACCACCGTCCAAAACCATTCCAAATTTAATTCCGCTGCTTGATTCTTCTGTTCTCCAATTTAAATTAATTTTAAGTTTTTTATAGGTAATCTTTTTTTAAAACAGTAAAAGTTCCTCACCAGCTGGAAACTCTCTTTCCGTATCCTTTTGGAGGATTTTGGAGCCACCCCAACTTTGTCAGCCTTGGCTGGATTTTTTGTCGCCTGCTTGGAAGAACTTCTCTTGCATCGATCAGGGACTTTGCGATGTCCCTGAGGTCAGCAAGATGTATTCTTCCTGTTCACCATCTCTTCGGGACGGTTTAGACCACCCAGCAGCAAAAGTATCGGCTGCGGTCTCGGAGCATTGAGACCACAAATCTGTATCGTTGCGACGTTGGATCCTCCCCCCCTTCAAGTTGATTTTGATGTTAAGGATGGACCTGTGCTATTCCTCCATTCCCCAAAATGGCTGTAGTGCACAACCATATAAAGAAAAACTGTGGCTGTGTATTTTTAAACAGCAGTAAGATTTATTCATGTGTATGAGGTCTTCTTAACAGTACATCTGGCTTCATGTCCTCAGCAAGTATGCAAGCATCTTGTTGGAAGAAAGTCACTGTGAGCCAGAGGGTTCTTTAAAGACAGCTTTAAAATCAGAATTTTTTGAAGGTCACCTGCTGGACTGTAATCCAGGTGGGATGTCTTCTCCATGTCAAATGTCCCTCTTTCTTCTAACATTTGCTAGCTATTAAATCTCTCTTGTCCCGATAAACAGGAAACAAATGCTGTCATTTCTTCAGCTAAGACTAGCAGTTTACTCTTATCTATACTCTAATGTGCTTACTATTTGCCTTTACAGTTATTTTGACGGATGAAGAGGTTCAGAGGAAAAGAGAGATGATAATAAAGAGGAAGGAGGAGGAAGCTCTTAAGGAAAGCCTCAAGCCCAAATTGCTGGAGGAACAACAGCGAGTGATTGACACTCTTCTTGAAGCCCACCGCAAAACTTATGATCCCACTTATTCAGATTTCTCTCAATTCCGGGTAAGTTCGGCTTACTTTTTTTTATAGTACTTTACTATTGTTGTGAGAAGCAGGACATCTGCTGGTGAAAAAAATGAATATTTTTCAACTTTGTAACTTTTCTGAATTAGTGATTCAAACTGTTGTCCACATCCCACTTAACAAAAGTAACATTGTTGGAAGATTCAAATCTACACTTGATTATAAATAAATACATTAAAAAGAAATTAAAAATAAAGCAAAAAACAAATTAACTCAAAGGGCAGCCTTGATGGGCCACTACGTCTTTTTCCTCACATTGGTTTTCCATGTATGAAAGAACCATTAAATGTGTCTTTTAAATTGGATTGAAGCTCTCTTGCCAAGTCACCGGATTTAGAACTATTCCAACTGGAAATTATTTTCATACTAAGTTAACATGAGATACATCTGTAAATACAGGTAGTCCTCACTTAACAACAGTTCGCTTAGTGACTGTTCGAAGTTACAACGGCATTGAAATAAGTGACATGACTGTTTTTCAGACTTATGACTGTTGTAGCAATCCCCATGGTCGTTGATCAAAATTTGTACCCTTGGCAACTGACTCAAATTTATGACGGTCGCAGTGTCCCTGGATCATGTGATCACCTTTTGCGACCTTTTTATAAACAAATTCAACAAATAATTTCACTTAACAATTGTGTTACTAAATTAATAACTACAGTGATTGACTTAATAACTGTGGCAAGAATGGGGCAAAATTCACTTAACAAATATTTCACGTAGCAACAGAAATTTGGGGCTCAATTGTGGTTGTAAGTTGAGGACTATCTGTATACCCCAGTTGGATTTACAACTGTACTGCTTGGAGAAGTTATTAAGTGTATTTGTGACTAGGATTCAGTTGGTGATAGCTGCATTATGTTGGCTGCCCAGTATGGCTTCATCACAATCTGTCCTTAAAAATGTACTTGACAGAACAAAATAGGGGATAGTTGCCTTAAGCAGAGTGAATAACCAAGTAGCAGGCCTCTTGATGGGCCCCATTAGTCTACCTGTCCAACCTGCCTTTCTAAGCCATACACAAATCTTTGAATAACAAGGTTTATCAGTTCTGAGGGAAAAAGAGGAAGAAGAAGATACTTGTGGCTGAAGCAGCCACAAGTGTTTCCTGCCCTGTCACAAGAGCAAAACAGCTTTGAGTTGAGTGATGCACATGAGGCGTCAGGAGAACAGCTGAGATAGATAGGAGAAGTAGAAGAAAGAGAACTAACTGTGGATGACTCGTGGTTTTGAAAAGCTAGAATTAGTTAGTCTTGTTTTTGTGATATTTCCCAACAGACTCCCTCTCCCCCTTACTTCTCTCTTACTAGTTTATATTTTCTGAGCAAAAGCAGTTATTTCCAATATAGGGTGATTAGCCTCTTCATACCTTCTGCTTTCTCAACCTGACAATCAGATAGATACAACCAAATGTATTTTATCTTCAACCAAGAGGCTGCAACATACATTTTTCCAAGGTTATTATGCAAATGAGATAGCAGTTGCAGTGACTATTTGCTTCAGAATATGCTGATTTCTTGAAGAATTAAGTAATAAAAATGTTAGGGCAAAATAGGAGAAAAAAAAAGAAATATTAGGTATGTTCTATGCCTTGAGTTATTTATAAAAATAATAAAGAAGAGATTAAAAAAATTAAAATCATAGGATATCAGAACAGATGATTCTTCTCTTAGGCGGTTGTTCTAAGACAGGGCTGTCAAACTCCAGGCTGGATGTGTCACATGTTGGCCACACCCACGCCCGGTTTTGTGATGGAGGAAAAAGTCCCGATATGTCATGTCACGCTGCTATGACGACATGAGTTTGACACCCCTGTTCTAAGAAATGAATCCATAGAATTGGACAACCTTCAGTAGACTGGATAAACAGAAGTAGAGTGTGTGAAAGCCTCAGGGCACCTTTTTCCTCACAGTAAATTATCTCTGTTAATTATAAGCTTACCAGCGTGCCTACCGTCCCTGTCCTACTGTCCCCCTTTATTTGTATTCATTTCCGTTGTCCTTGTCCATGTTCATACTTATACCTGCTGTCTTGTACGTGTTTGACAAACTAATAAATAAATAAATAAATAAATAAATAAATAAGCAAGCTAACTTTCTAGCAACTGCCGTAGAATCAGGAGGAAGGTATGAAGAAAGGAGCAGGCTACT
The DNA here is from genome assembly GCF_051295495.1 of Thamnophis sirtalis. NCBI lineage: Eukaryota > Metazoa > Chordata > Lepidosauria > Squamata > Natricidae > Thamnophis > Thamnophis sirtalis. The sequence goes on along the minus strand of NW_028261383.1, from coordinate 156,367,457 downwards.
ATCAAATGGTATCCTTTCTATTTCAGCCTCCTGTAAGACAAAATGAAAATAAAGAACATACAAGCAGATCTTCTTCTGATATGACACCAGGTTTTTCCTTCTCAGATGACTCTTCGGATACTTCCAGCTTCTCTTCAGGTAGCACGCAGAGTGCGAATCATATTTATATTCACGGTAAACTGCATGAATTCTAACATGTTTCTTTTAAATGGCAAACCTTACAGTTGTCTTTTTTGTAACTATGAAGTTTCTTTGTGAAACTTTTACAACAAATCTTAACTTACAGGTAAGCAGCCCATGTTCTCTCTCTGTCATTGGCTTAAGTGCAATGGCTCATAGTTGATTTTGGCTTTATTAATCTGCTCTAAAGAAAGACAGAGGCTATCTTTTCTGAGAGATGCAAAATTGCCATTGAAAATGCAACCTCCATATATGTTTCCTGCTATAATATGAATTTTCCAGAGTTGTGATGTTAAAATATTATCAGTTCCACCTAGCAGTCCTTTACATAGAATTAATATGTTAATGTACAATATAGCAAAATGCCAGAGAATAGGTTGACCTGCGTAATATGGGGGAGAAGGGGCCAATCTGTTTATTATTTTGGGGAGATCACTAATCACCAAATTTAATGCTTCTGCTTTCTCACTTCATGGGTTGCTCCACATTCACAGTAGTCCTGTTATATCCATTTAGAATGTTTCTACATAATTCATTCCTGCAAGATGAAAGGCAAATAAATACCTATTTGATTAGTATCTCCAATAGATTCCTTCACAAAGGTCTCTTTCTCTTCCCCTCAGGAGACCTAACATAGTCCTATGAATTTTAGAGTACTTCTATTCAGAGAATTCTTAATTCCAACACTTTTTGTTCCAATTTTCTTTTACTGGGGTTGTGGAAAAATAAAAGAAATTCTAGGGAAACTCAGAAAATGTTCTATAAGAAAAGGGCCCATGATAAATATTGCCTCTGGCATCATATCAAGATGCATTGTGAGGACACTTCAACATGGCCAGCGTTCCATCTCCATAATCTTCAAAGCTGTTCCTGCAAAGCCTATGATTGGACCAGTCATAGCTTTTACATGCATGGAGGTCTAGCCTGTGTGTCTTCTACCTGAACAATAGACAAGTGTGGAAACTGAGTGAAAGCCAAGAGCATTTTCCTTGTTGTGTTGCATTTGCTTATGGTGGAGGAGGAAGAAAAAAACAGCTGGTTGGATTGGAAGAGCACCACAGTCTTTGTGTCAAGGCTATATCACAATTCAATGCCTGAATGAGAGAAAGAGGCACTGGAAAGTGAGGATTGGTGGGGATTTATGTCAATGGAAAAACAACCCTCATCCACCACAACCCCATGAAGTTGACATGGCTTTGATATGGCTTTTGAATATTCATTGAATGTTCTTAGACACATTGTGTGTCTTTATTGTGTTTTGGAGTTTGGCACAGAATGTTTTTTCTTAATGTTACTCATCCAAAGTCCATCAGGATTGGCATGTGATATAAACACTGGAGATTAATAGATAATTTTGAATGTTTAAAAAATGATGCAGGAAAAAGTCAGCTTGGCTGGAACATTGGGGACAATAGCCTGAAGCACCACTGCAGGAGCAGCACCAGAGCTCAATGTGGACATGCCTTGATTCTGTGTTTGGACTTTGAGCTTGCTTTTGTGCCAAAGATTGTACTTTTAGTAATACATGTATGTCATTTGTTATGCTGCACTACAGTGGCTATTGTCTAAAAACCGTTGTAAGTGTGGTTAGGAAAGAACAGAGCCATAGATTAAAGTGAAAAATTGGGGCATGTTTTAAATCTTGTGGAACGGATCCAAAAATTGGACTCTGAGGAATTCTACAGTCTTAAAACTTTTGATCTCATTTTGGATTCTTTGGCTTTCAGTCAGCCTAGAAACAGCAAGGTCCTGGCCACTGCAGTAGCTCCTCGATTTCACCTTCACGATAGGACTCTCTCAAGTGTAAAACATTTAACCTGTCGTGCTGTAATGAGTGGTGCCTTCCCTGCTGGTGTGACATAGGGTCTAAGCTGTTTCCACCCCTCCTTTTCCACCAGAGCCAATGATGTTTTCCAGTCTGGAATTGAATGATGACAGCACATCCATGTCCATTGACTTATCCCACCTCTCCATGTTGCCTCACCTTGCTGATCTTGTTAGCTACAGCATCCAGAAAGTTATTGGATTTGCTAAAATGATTCCAGGGTTCAGGTAAGAAAATTTTGAAGTAGCTTCAGAACCCTTGCCTGCTTTTTCCTTAGAGGTGTGTGTCTGTGTCTGATTTGTCATACTTATATGTATGACTTTGATTTGTCATACTTATATGTATGACTTTGTCATACATACATACATACATACATACATCATACATACATACATACATACATACATACATACATACATACATACATACATACATACATACATACATACATATATATATATATATATATATATATATATATATATATCAATGCACAACACCACAGAACTTTCAAGAAGACTTCAGAATCTGCAAAGTCACACAAAAGATAAAAAGGGTCACCTAAAAAACCCAACAAAATCTTGACACAACAAGCCATGTAAATAAATATGGTCATTCCTCAGTAGAACTGAAATCCTATCTTCAGAACAGCTCTGTCTTTTTAAAGCCTTGAAATCCATTAACAGCTGTTTCCTTGTGAGGTGATGGAAGGCTTTTCAACCTGTTGCTGCAGGTAAGGGCTAGCATGCCACCTTGGTACTGGTAGAGACCTTGAACAAGGCATCTCAGATTCCATTTTAAATTAGAGCAAGGAGACTGGGAAGGGTGCTGTGTGTGTATGCGCATACAGACCTGCAGAGAACCACTGTGGCCAGAGGTTTCCCATAGGTTTGCTGCTTTTATGAACGGAGTTAAACACTGTTGACAAGAAAGTTGAATTTGCTTTGTGGAGCTCTACCAGAAGCAAAAATCCTGCCTAGAACCTCATGCCTTTTTCCAAACATTTTGGGATTCATTTTGTTTTGTGGCCCCACAAAACTTGTATCATGATTCCAGGAAATACTCTTTACTCTCATGCATGCTCCAAAGAAACTTTCTTTAATCAAATCCACAGCATTGCACAGCCCAGTTGTGACTGGCTTTTAATTCAGTGTGTGAACTGAGTTACTAAAATATCCATATTAAGTGACATGAGAGTTCTGTAGAAACATCTGGTTTGTGGCCCCTTATTCACATTGGTAAAGCCATCATTTGAGGCTACAATGAATTGCAAGCAGAAATATCTGCAAACAACTTAAGAGTTTGTTGTTGGTTAATTGAGCTTATGTTTGGGGATGGCCTTTCAAGGTGTTGTATCAGATCAGTTTATACCAAGAGAATATGAGGGGGAATATGGGGGGGGGGGAAATAAAGGATAATCGTATCTAATCCTGACCTTACAGAATGTTATGATGATGGACTGGTGGACATCTGAGTTTCATATTCTCCTTTTTTAAATACAGAAGCCTAACAGCGGAGGATCAGATTGCTCTCTTGAAATCCAGTGCCATTGAAGTGATAATGCTCCGTTCCAATCAGTCATTCTCCCTGGAGGATATGTCCTGGACTTGCGGCAGCAATGACTTCAAATACCAAGTCAGTGATGTCACTCAAGGTATGGCCTGTATGGTAAAGCAGAAGATACCCCCGGAGCAACCACCTCATGCCAACTCTGTTTTCCTTCAGTACTTTTAAATACCTCTTAAGATATATAGAAAATGTATCCTAAAGCTACATAGGGTTAGGGTTAGGGCAAATCGCTATGGCAGACGGTATTTTATGAATTATTTTACATCTGGTAATACTAGGAAGAATTAATGATAGTGGTGTATCTGAGAATGAGAATTGAGTTTATCCTTTGTTTAATAATTTATAATGCATAATGAAAAAATGTGCTGTTTGCAATAAATCCTGATTTGCCATCTCCCCTGTGTGGCACAGGGATTTTATGCAGTACCTTGTGATTACAGCAGGTATGACTGACAAGCCCACAATCACCATTCTTAATATGCCCTTAGAAATACTCCCAAATTTCCTTGGGAGTGTTTTAGGAGGCCCCAAAACATTGAGGACAAGAGACGAGTCCCCAAGCGCTCTCTCTAGCTTGCCAACAGGGCTGTGCAAAGAGCAGTACTCCCAGGTAATTCGTCCTTGTCTCCCCTCAGTCCCATGCGCTAAAACACAGCTGCTGCAGAGGAAGCTTGTAGTGTTTTCCTCACGAAAGGAAGACGGGAGGGGAACGCTGAGGAGCCCCAGGGGAAAGCAGGAGATCCCAGCTTTGTCACTGCTGGTGACCCTCCTTGGCTGCAGCTGTCTGGACTACCTTAAAAAAGAGGCCAGTGTGAGGTGACTGAAACCTTGTACATTGGGCTTGAAGTTCAGAGAGGAAAAGAGATTTCTTATTTGCCCAAACCAAAAAATTGGAAAGAAAGACATTTGATGGTGTGAGTTGCAGCTCACAAAAGTCGATGCCTTTTAATAGAACGTGTTAGTCTAAAAAAGGTGCTTGCAGACACACACACACACCCCTCTCTCTTTCTTTTTTCTTTTTGCTGCACCACAGAGACTCTTGTGGGAGCTTCTGGGTGGTACTCAATAAGAAAAAAAAGTGAGAGGAAGGGTGGGCCGTGGGCCAGATAAAATAAAGTTCACTCTGCTACACATGCAAACGTTTCTCCAAGGTCTTCCAGTGAAATGTTGTTTTATCACGATGAATAATAAATTGGGATGAGGAGGTGGATTGTCTGATGGGTCCAGATTGCTGAGCTGGCTGATGTTTCATGAAGTTGCAAACTTCAGAATTCAGTTTCTGTGGCAACCATCTGACTAAGATGGGGAGGAACAGGAAGTTGAAAAAGTAATCACATAAACTGCACGATTGCACCACCTCAAGGGTGAATCCATTACAAGTTAGGTTTGCCAAAGGCCCAGTTTTAATGAAACATGGATGTTATTATTCCGGTTGTTTGGTTTCTTTGAGCATTCTGCTCACTTTAGGGATGACAACTCAACTGATAACACACTTAGAATTGGGTGCATTGGAAGGAAACTCCAGGGCCAAGATTTATGCTTACATTTGTTACTTCCCCTGTTTTAGGCTAGCTGGTAATTAGTAATCTAGTGCCTGCTCTCAAAAGTTGCTTTGTTTCTGTTTCAGCTGGCCACAGCCTAGACTTACTGGAGCCCCTCGTTAAATTTCAAATTAGTCTGAAGAAACTGAACCTGCATGAAGAAGAACATGTGCTCCTCATGGCTATCTGCATCCTTTCTCCTGGTGAGGAAAACTTCATTGTCCCAGGCTGCATTTCAGCTAACTTAAAATATTATCAGTAAACTATGTTATCATACTTTACATGTCCCTGTATTAAAGCCTTGGTAGAAAATAACACAGGCGGTGTGTTCTCTACCATGTATAACGTATAACCATCTTTTTGACCAAATGAATGTGCTGGATGCCCGTCAGTGTAGGAAACAAGCTACTGAGAAAATAACCATCCATAGAAAATTAATTTTTGCATCCCTTCCACAGCGTAAAGTGAAGGGATTATTTTCAAGGAATTTGATCTATCTCGGAATAATTCTAAATGACCAATCTGTCCTGGCCCTTTTGAATCTACTTTATAACAGATCTTGGCTAGATCCAGACTGTTTTGATTGTTTTCAGATACATTCAAACATCAGGATGTCCTCAGCATATAGTGATATCAATACTTCCTGTTTTCCAAGCAGAAGTGTTCATATCCACCTAACTACTGCATGAACATGTATAAATGCCATTTTTACATTCCATGTCTTCATGACATTTCCTTTGTCTCATCCCCAGCCCACAATCAAAACAACTTAGTTACCTTTAGTTAGTTGGGTCTTAAACTAGTGTTTTCTCTTTTCTCCCGCCCCCCCCCCGCCCCCCCCGTTTTGCTCTGGACACTAGCATACTTCATTGGTGATGTACCTGGCATGGTTAGGGTAGGATTTGCCCAGCTCCTGTTGGTCAAACTATTCTAGGTATTCCCTCTGTTCCCTATTCCCGCTGTTCTGGTCAGTAAGCATTGTCATCTGGGACCATTTGACTTGCAGGAAAAACTAGAAATCTGGCTTTCACCGCTACATCTGCCTAGATAATGCTTGTGATCGTTTTCCAAAATGCTTCTTAGGTCTAATGTAGCCTCCTATATTGTCAGGTTTAGAGTTCTTCTGACACAATACTAGGCCTATTTTTAAACACAAGTTTACCAGTATTTTGAAAGAATGCTAGGCCTGCGTTTAAAAACAGGACTAACCCTCTCTCCAAAGCACTAGGTCAGAGGTGAACAGAAATTTAATTTTAATGAAAAAAAGAGCAGACTGTACAATCTGCACATTGCTAGTTCTGTCATCGGTGAGTGCAGTACAGGTTTCTTCTGCTTTTGTTGACATGAAGGTTTAGGTGACTATACATTTCATTGTATTATTAGTAGGGGTTGGATTTAGCTACCCTATTTTGCCTACTACATAGACTACTTTGGAGTGTTGCTAGCCACAGCCATTCACACCCATTCCTTTGTGATATTAGTTACTGATGGAATTCATGGTTAGTAATAGCTGCTTCTCACCTCACCTTGTGCCCCTTTTCTACCTGTCAGGCAGGTTATGTTTGGAGGGAGCCACCTTCAACCTATTTCATAATAGTGAAAAGTACCACTTCTTCACCAGTTTGCAGGAAATGGTTCTAAATTGGGAATATTTTATTTGCTAAAATTATTATATCTCTGTCCCTTCTTGTCAATAGATCTCATTTTTAAAAAAACTGAGCCAATCTTCCTAGGAAGAATTACTTTTGGTTGAAGCAGATTCCAACAGCCTGACATATAAGTCAGAGGATGAAAAAAAAAAAGAAGGCCTGAGATACGTGTAGCTGTTTTTCATGGCATTAAAGCAGCTGTGGAATTAAAAACGTATGACCTTCTGGCATTGTGTCAATGGGAGAGTTTCCCCAGATTAAATAGGCAAGGAGCTCTGACATTAGAATTCTCTGTAAATACCAGCCAAGCATGGACTTCCTTCCCCCCCCCCTTTTTTTTTAAGGCAGAGAGATTAGGAGATGACTAAATAGAGTGAGCTGTCATGGAGTGTGAGTATCAGGAAATCTCTTGCCTAGTAGGCAGTGACCTCTGACAGTACATACTATGATAGACATATTTGAGCAGTTGCTTAAACCCTACATGAAGTAAAGTGAAAAAAACATGGTTAATGCTTCTCTAAAATGAGTCAAGTGCACAATCACGCAAAAAGTACCAGATCACTTTTTATGACAATTGGGCGATTTCAGAAATCAGACTGAAAAGGGCCCCCGGTAACTCAGAGGTTCCAAATAACTTGCATTTGCATTTTTATGAAAGTAATCAAATTAAAATTGAACATTGTTTTTCATCATGTGAATAGGTATAGATGCTAAACATATGGTGTATAGATGGGATTTATTGAATCTAAATGAAATGATATGGCTTCCCAATAAGAAAGGGAAGAGCGCATCCCCCCCACCAATAGAATAGAGAAACGTGGCTTGAGAATTTCTGTTCAATATATTTGCTGTGTGTCAATGTGGGAATTAAACATTCAACTCACGACTATGATTCTGAAGGAAGCTAGTTATTTATCAGAAACTATATTTGTTGGATGGCGTTAGAACAGACCTGGGTGTTTTATTATGGCAAACGGGCCACATCTGTCCCTTCGACTGTCCCTGTCCTGCCTGTGATGGCGAAGGGGCAATTGTGTGTGTGCGTGCGTGATTAGATGCTATAATTTACTAGTGGGGAACTGACTTTTGTCAACATACGCTATTTAAGAAAATTTTGTCCTGTTTATTGTGCTATGATCCCTCGTGCACCTGTTTGCATTTGCTGGTTACAATTGAAGAAAAACTGGGCTGGGGGGATTTATGATGTCTTAGACTAGTAGGACTCAGTGGCACAGGCCTGTCTCGAAATTACAGGTTGCCAACAGAGAGACAATTCCCCTTATATGAATACCAAAGATGTGCTGTTATCTGGAACACCCTTGGCAATACTTTTAGAATGATGGTATGTGCCACTCACCTCTGTGGGCATCAATCCTCTTTAATGGATTGAAGGCGGTAAGAAAAAAAGCCAATGGGGGAAAGTTAGAAATTAACTACCTGTAGAATACCATGCAGAACAATTGCAAAAGAAATCCTTTGTTTGAAAACATCCTTACCTGCACTGCTTTCTGGGTTTGTTTGTTTTTTATGATTAATATCTAATCAGCATGTGTACCTGTTATAAGAGTTAACTATTTCTGACCCAAGCCTATTTCTGCTTGACCCAAAATGCTAAGGAATCTAGGGTTGGAGGGGAGGAATTAAGGGAATGCATAGAAACTACTATTAGGAGAAATGGAATGAAGGAAAAGCAAAATACATACAGGCTCTGTCATGGGTGCCACTGACTACCTCTATCACGTAAAAATGTGTGATGTGTTTTGTTTCCTAGATCGCCCTGGCGTTCAGGACACAGCCCTGGTGGAATCCATCCAGGACCGCCTTTCGCAAATCCTGCAGTCCTATATTCTTTGCCGACACCCTCCTCCGGGCAATCGCTTGCTCTATCCCAAGATGATCCAAAAACTCACAGACTTGAGGAGCCTAAACGAGGAGCATTCCAAGCAATATCGCTGCCTCTCCTTCCTGCCTGAACATAGCATGCAGCTCACTCCGCTGGTCCTTGAAGTCTTTGGCAATGAAATCTCCTGAGTCACCATTGAGGAAAAAGCACATGGAAATCAAGAGAGTGTGTGTGGGGGATGTCAGCCCAGCTTTTCACTGGCTACAGACTGAAAGTTTTTACCCCACGTGAGATTGTGTATATTCTGTCCATGAGAATTTTGATTTCTTCTCCCACTCCCCATGCTACCTGAAGAGCCACATTCTTGATATACACCTCCAGTCTCCCTGAGGAGCAACCTGATTCATCTTACCCCGCCTGCCCTTCAAAACTGAATGGCTTTCTCTGTTGCTGCTTTGCAGGGATGAAAGGAAATAATGCTTTTCAAGCCAGCAGTTGAAACGTGGCCTTAGAAAGATACCAATTGTGTAAGAGCTCCCACAGAGAATGAGTAGAAGGAAAAAGGGAACTTGGATATTCTCCATTCTATAAGCTAGTAAAAGCTTTCAGTCCTGAAATAATACACAGAGATATCGAAGTGCTCGTTTTTATTGAATATAATTTCCTGCCAAATACCAACAGTCACTTTAGCAGTGAAAAGGGCAGCATATAAATTTAAGAAATAAATTTAATTAATAAATAAGATGCTTCAACAGCAGCAATACTTCTATTTATTAACCAAATGAAGAATAGAAAAAAGATTTGTCAGAATAAATAACCACATTCTTGGGTTTTGGGGGGGAGGTAATGCAATTTGTCAAATGCATAGAAATATGTCAGCACTTTTAAAGCTCTTGTTAATCTATGATAGGAACTGGAAGACTTTGGATTTAATCATACACTCCTCAATGGGGAATATGGACACGTTCTTAAAAACCAGGTTCCTGCCAGAATCTCTGCACTATTAAAAAACCATGGCCATGTTTGCCACTTTAAGCCTTAAACAGTGTCTGACACTACTAATTACTAAGAGTTGATGAGAAATAATCCAGACATATAATACTGACTTTTAGTCTATCAAAGAATGCTTGGTTTGTTCAGAAAAATGGTATAGTATCTAAAAAGGATTCCTATGATCAGATTAAATTATGTACAAAGCATCTTAATTATCTGATAGAGATTAAGCAATTTTCAGTTGTTTCCATTTTGGGGCTATAATGTTTGAGTCAGTTCTTAAGTCATTCTCGGGAGGCTGAAACTAATTTATTTTTGATACTGGTAAAATGTTTACTCTAAGTTTGACAACCTCTGGGCTACTTGATTTCTAGAAAAATTAAGTACATATGAACCATTTGTTGACAAAGAAAAGATCTTCTCAACAATAATGACTTCACCAAGAATATGTGTGGTTTAGGTAGCTTTTTGTTGCATTGGTCCCAAATAATATGAAATAAGATGTGGACCAATTTCTGTTTGATGAAGGAGTCTACAAACATTTGGGTGAGAGATTTATTAAGACTGCACCATTAAAAGATGAGTTAATTTAGTTTGAAAGAAAACCTGTTTATAGACTAATGTTCTCCTGCTGAAACTTAGGTAGTAGAATATATTGCTTACTTCAAAGACACGTTGAACATTCACCATTGTGTAGTTCTGTTTGGTTTTAATTCTTGGTGATAACAGCAGCTTGCACTCGATACGTCGCTATATATTTTAATATATCAGGTAAAATAATTATTCTTCACAGACAGAAACAGATTAGATAAAAAAAGATTGTGCTAGTTAGATTTTACAGATGATATAAGAAGGCAGAGCTAGATATTTCCCATTTGGATTGAAATCTGCCCTGTGCTCACTAGGTGTCAGTAGGGTAATAGACTAGCCTGTAATTCTTGTGAAAGTGCCTTGAGTTTGCTGCAAAGCAATTTATATTTTTCTAGAATGATTAGATTGTTTTACTCTGAAATTAGCCTAAATTACTGGGATTGGAAGATTTCATCAAAGCCTTAACTTCCTTCTGTACTTCTCTGAGAGTTGGCACAAAGGCAGCCCACCCACATGCAACAAGTCCCTGTGGTTGGATGTGTGTGAGCATATGTAGGCGCCCCTCCTTCAGCTAGCTCCTTTCGCAGGGAAAGCATATTAAAGCTTGAACCTTTGGAACCCAAAATAAATTGGATTTTTCATTATCCAAGCTAACCATTTTAGATATAGTATCTCCATTTTTAAACCTTTCTCCTTCAACTGCAGAAATGCATCATCACTTCAATGAACACTCCTTAGCTTTGGTCACTTGAATGGGCTTTTTAATCAATATTTGTACTCTATCTCGGCATCTAAGCCGATAAATAATTTTAAAGATAGGGTGAGTTTATGTTTCCACCATATGCTTGAGTCAAGACCACTTTTAAATGTGAAAATCACCTCAGCAAATACATAGTTAGAATCACAGAAGGGAGTTAGGGCAAATTTGAACTCGTTGGCGGTATCAAGTATTGAAAGAGACGATTAGAAGAAAATTCCGGTACTCAATATGGAATGCACAATATACACATTGCTAATTTGTCCTCTATTTAAAATGCTGCTAGAACATAAGCATGCTAATTCGCTATAGGGGGTGTTTGTTTCTGTACCTTAGAGACATTTTTGTCTTTTTTTTTTATGGTTAAAACAAAAACAAGATCTTACAGGTGTTGCAGTCATGAATGTAAGATTTGGAATCCATCCCATATCAAGAAATAATCTCCATGCCGAGGAGGGGGAGGAGAGGAAGAGGAGGAGGAGAATAATAATAGTTAAAGCTTTTCTGCCTAGGAGAGGAGTGGAACTAATCACCCTCTCAAATTCTGTGCCCTCAACTGAATACACCAATGTTTGAACATCATGCTTGTTACAAGCCAGTCAGGTTACTATGATGGCTATTTAGTACAGGCTGAAAATATTTCATGTGAATTCATTTTAGAGGCTTTAATAAGAATGAGATTTGAATCAAAGCTGCTCTCTTCTGAAAGATGTTAAGGCTCTTTTTCAACCTCTGCATGTAAAAGCCAAACCTGTACAGTTAGAGAAGGGGTAGCTTACTAGATGAGAAACACAAATCATCTCCATTTTGTTGCCTTATGTAGTAAATCGTCATGCACTTTATACAAATCGATATAATGATTTAAAGAGATATATATTTTAATTATAGTGATGATGGTGGTGGTGATGATGATGAATGATGGAAACTTAGAGATGAATGCTATCTTTTTATTCCTCTGTACATCTTTTGGCTTTTTTTCTAACAAATAAAGATCTAATATTTAAATATAATATTCCAGAGCTTTAACAATAAAGAATGATTGAATACTGTTTTGCAGTTTTAAATGTGATGCTTGGTTATCTTATTAATAAAAAATGGAGAAAACCTTTTGAGTGATTAATTTGATGTTTCCTTAGAAATGAATCATTTAAATGCCCTGGGATTTATTTCCATTTAACAATGATATTATCAAGGAGGAAAATCTAACGATTAGGGGATTGAAAATTATATCAGTTGGGACCCTAAAAACCTCCTAAAATACATATGTGCATAACTGCTGATGCAGTTGCTTTAAAGGTTTAATGGTGCAGCATAAACTGTTTCTAAATGTTAACTAGTATGAGGAATAAGATGGCATCTTTCGGCCAAGCTCTCCAGAACTAGATGTCGAGACTGCATGCCTCTCGCTGCCACTTCACTCCCTTCATGAAACCACTGGACTGTAGGAAGTCATTTGGAGATCTGTGTGAAGCCTCAATGGCTTTATCCTCACGTCCTGCTGCCCATAACATGAAGATGCTCCACTAATCATTTTTTAAAGAATATTTCCACATGATGCTGCATTTACTTACCTTTTGCCAGAGGCAGCTCAAATTCCTATTTCAGAGGTTCTAGTTTTACAAGGGCTCTACAGTCTTGCCTGTTCACAGAAGGTGCAAATGTAGTGAATTGATGGCAGTCAAAGGCTTGAATATGGCCAACTCCTTCACCCACCACCTCCTCAATGCTGTTTATTGCTCTCTGTGACCCTTTTAGCTTGGCGTGCACCTATTTTCCTATCAGCAATATTAGAAATTCAGCCTGAAGCCATCCAGCAAGTAGAATGCATGACCCTTGCTAAAAGTGGTAACAAGTGAAAGCATTCAGCAAAAGTGGTAACAAGTGAAAAAAGCATTTGGCAAAAGTGGTAACAGGTGAAAGCATTTGGCACAGAAATGCCAGCTAGCCAGTTCACGATAGCGCCCTTTTGTTTAGGTTCCTTGCTGGAGAACATCACCCATAGGGAAAATATGCAGAGTATGATCTAATTTATACACCACCTTTATTAATTATATTCACATACATTCATGTTAACCCTATCAATATGGTTAACCTTGACTGTAATGATTAATTGCATTCTGTTCCTTGAAAGCGAATGGTTTGGGGTGTGAAGAAAGGGCCCACAGGGCCGTCAAATGGGGGGGGGGGCAGGAGTGGGGTCTTTAAAGACTCAATTCACTTTTTAAATATTTTCACTGTCTTCGATGACTTTTTAAGAACATTTTTAAAAAATCAATTCAGTTGCTCAGGGCAACCAGGAGAGTCCTCCCTGAAAACAACCCTGTGAAATAAATTGGGCTGTGTGGAAGTCTATCTCCAGTAATATACAGACGTTTCTCTTGAAAAGTAGGTTTTTTTTTTTTTTTAAGGAACAACTTACTGTACTTTTATTCCGCAGTTTTTCATACAAGGAACGAAATTTTGCCGCCCTGCTCCCCCGCAAGTGCATCCCCGGTCCGGTTTACTTACAATCGCAAAACTCCCCCTCCCCTCCCCCTCCTTCTCCTCCTCCTTCTTCCCTGGGAAAGGATACCTTGTCTCGCGAGGAAAGTGTTTGGGGAGACGAAACTGATGCGCCCCAACTCGCAGGAATACGGTAGAAGCGCCGCCGTCAGACCCCGGCGGCGGAAATCAGGCGGGGGGAGCAAGTGCCGTACAACCGCCGCTATGCGCATGCTCCGTGTCTTCTCTTGGGCTCCTCGTGTGATTCGGAACTTCATGCCGGGTCCCAAGCGCGCGCGGCACCCCCGCATCGGCACCCACGGGGGCACCTTTCACTGCGACGAGGCGCTTGCCTGCTTCCTCTTGAAGCTGCTTCCCTCTTATCAGGTAGGGCAGTCCCGCTGCAGAGGTACAAAGCAATCCCGGCAAGCCAGTGCAATCACAGCCTTCCTTTTCTGCGTCTCCCCCCCCCCCCCAACATGGGTTGGAATGGACTACAGTTCCTATGGTGCCCAGCCGGCATTTAGAGGCTTGAGGAAAGCTGATACTTTGCATATATTTTTGAGACACCGATGTGTGATCAGCCGGCGTGGCCAGTAAGGCATTGTGGGAATTGCAATCCAAACATACGGAAGGCACGTGTCTTCTTCTGACAGGATGTGGGATTAAATTTGGGGTGTGCAGAGATTGTGCTTTTTTCACATCCCATCAGGCAAGCACAACTTGCCAGCTTTCCTGTCTTTTGGCAGGCATCACAATCACACATAACATCTTTCCGGTTATTTTCAGTAATTGCGTGGCTGCGGGTGTAAAAGTAGTCAGAACTTGTGGACTTCAACCTCAGCATGGCTGGATGGGGAATTCTGGGAATTAAAAGTCCACAAGTTGCCAAGATTGGACAACCCCTGATTTAAAGTTACCTTCCCTCCTCCACCCAGATCTTGGTATGAGTGGAATCCCTGCATCTTGAGATTTACAAACGGAAAACAAATTACTTTTAAGAAGCTGCAAATGTTTGCAGTCTTGCTACATTATAAATCATTGGCATTCTTACTCTACTCTTAATCCTGCATCTGTAGTTACAACTATGACCCAATTGCCCCAGATTTCTGAGATTTCATTAAACATCTACATGTTTTCAAAGCTGCTTTTATAGTTGTAAGAAATATAAGGGCATTTAAAGATCAAGTTTTTACTGCTGCTTTCTTTCATATCAACTTTTATGCTAGAATCTGAGTGTTGCTAGAATCTGAGTAACACGCACCCCAATATATACATAATATTTCTGTATCTTTCAGACCCACAGTAAAAGATAATCTACGGTAAAGTGCTACTGGGATCTTTCTTTTGGGTGATCTTATCTGCATATTCAGGAAACTTATGTCTCCTCAGTTTAGCAAGGATTATAACCCAAAATTCTTTTTAACAAAACACATTAATCCCAGCTTGCTCTTTCTGGAATTATAAAACGGGGAAAATAGGTCTTGATTTATAATATTTTTTTGTCATCATTTGAATCTGCAACCTCTCAGAATTGTGGAGAATTCTTCATCCTGTAGATACCTGCTACCCGGTAAAGCAAACTGTCTAACTAAAAGGAATTTAAAGTTAAAAAAACAACAATCACTTTGTTGCAGAAGCTAGAAGGGACTAGGGTCAGAAGCTACAAGATTGGTAGTCATGCATTTGTTTCACTGCTTGTGTTGTTGTCACACTGCTCGCTGTGGCTTTAGGATGCAGAGATTATCCGGACTCGGGATCCCCAGCTGCTGTCCTCATGTGATGTTGTGGTGGACGTTGGGGGTGAATATGACCCTCAGAAGCACCGCTACGACCATCACCAGAGGTAACAAGGAATTTCTTAAACTTTTCCTCAGTGTGCTGCCATCTTAACCTAGTCAGTAAGTCTCACCATCCAGCAGGTGAGGAAGTCAAGAGGACTTTGAAAGATAATCACCCTAGATTTAATGGCTTCCGGATATCTTGGATTAGATGCCACCACTGCTAGCCAGCTGTGACCATTATAGCAATAGCAGTTAGACTTATATACCGCTTCATAGGGCTTTCAGCCCTCTCTAAGCAGTTTACAGAGTCAGCATATTGCCCCCAACAGTCTGGGTCCTCATTTTACCCACCTCGGAAGGATGGAAGGCTGAGTCAACCTTGAGCCTGGTGAGATTTGAACCGCCGAACTGCAGTTAACAGTCAGCTGAAGTAGCCTGCAGTACTGCACTCTACCCACTGCGCCACCTCGGCTCATTAAGGAGCGTCCTTAAGATAATTTTTTTTAAAAAGAAGTGAGAAATTACATACAATCTCTTTTTCTTTCATTCCTTGCCCTACTTCTCACCGAGGTAAAGAGCTTGTTCGAGATGCACTTCCACTATTCATCTTTATTTTTAGTATTTTAAACAACATTTTAAAGTGCTTTTCAAAGTATCTTTCGACTCAGGTATAATACTGTTAATACAGTCCTTGCTTTTGGCCTTACAGTCTAAAAATGACAGAGAAGGGAAAGGAGGAAAGCACATTTTGGGCAAGGTTTCCTTGTTGTAGGCAGCGCTTTGAAGTATATTTTTAAAGGTCAGTTCTACCAGAAGAAGAGGAATTTTGGAAGGCCGAGCTCTTTCTCAAGGTGGTGTGATTTTGTCACTCTTCCTGCCTTCCCAGTCTCTTCTGATCCCCTGCCTTGTTCTCACAGGTCATTTAACGAGTCAATGCACAGCCTAAAACCTGATAAACCATGGCAGACCAAGCTGAGCAGTGCAGGGCTGGTATATGTGCACTTTGGCTCCCAGATTTTAGCCAACAAGTTGGGCCTAAAGGAGGAAGATCCTGTTGTGTGTCTGCTTTATGACAAGGTATCTAGATCCATATTTGGGGTGGGGATGTGTGGGGAAAAAAAAGTCTGGCGTAAGAGAAATAACGGAGACCTTTTCAGCAGCCGAAGTAGCTTTCTCCAACTTAATAACTTCTAGATGTGTCAGACTACAGTTTCTCTAAGGCCCAAGGCAGAATGTCCAGTGGGGAAGTATTGTGGGAATTGTAGTTCAGCAGTATTCTAGAGGCCCTGTAAAGCATTGAGTTTTACTTACTTAAAACCACTTTTGTTAGTGGATTCGATATGTATAATTTGCAGGAAGAATGTAAAGAGTGCTGTTGATGATCTCTTTTTACCTGCACACTCCCAAAATTATTCCTCACTGAACTGACCCTCTTCCCATTCCCATCCTCCTCCTCCCTTTTTAGTTGTATGAGAACTTTGTAGAGGAGATAGATGCAATAGACAATGGCATCTCCCAGTGGGATGAAGAGCCTCGCTACGCCATGACCACCAACGTGAGCTCCAGGGTGGGCTACCTGAATCCTCGCTGGAACGACAAGGATCAAGACACTGAGGTACCTTGAGCCAGCTTGGATAACAATAATAGAAGAGGGCAGGGCATGGGATGGAATGGAATAGAATAGAATAGAATAATATTATTGTCACTTTGAATGTACACTAATGGCATACATTAAGAATGAAATTTCATTGCATATAGCTCTCAAAGGCTCACCTCCTCCAATATACACTACATAACCACAACAGAATGGATGGATAAATAAGTAAATACAAAATTATGCATATACCCACATATGTGACACAGAGAAACAACGATAAAATGAGATACAAAGGAAAGTTGTGGTGGATCTAAAAAAACAGGATCAAAGCAGCACTGAGAACATCAGGAGTCTGAAAGGTTTTCAGACTAACAAATTATATTAAAAAGCATAAACTCCCATGAACGATGAGGGATTTCGTCAAACGTGGCTTTTCATAAAATTTGTTAGCCTGAAAAATTGCTACCAGGCTCTTCCTGGTCTTTGGCTAGTGTAGACTAACCCACTCTTGCGATGAAAGCATGTAAATAAAGAAGAGAGAGCCTGCTGCTTATATTGCTGTCTTTTGACACACACACACACACAAACACACACCCAAGGCAATCTTAATCTTTTTTTTCATTTCTTTGTCCTGCAGTGGTCTACCTATGGGTCAAAGTGAAGAAGACCCTTGTGCCAGTTCTTCTAGAGCAGGGGTGTCAAACTCAATTTCATTGAAGGCCGCATCAGGGCTGTGGTTGACCTTGGGGAGGCCTGGCCAACTGGGTGGGCATGGCCAGCTTGATGCCAGTCCCCAAACTGCTGGCATGTTTCCTCTTCACATTGGGTAGACCGGGCGGAAGCTACGCTGGCCTGATTGTTCCTCCTCCCATTGGGTAGACCAAAACGGCCCCGCAGGCCAGATCCAATCACATCACGGGCTGGATTCAGTCTGGGGCCTTGAGTTTGACACCCCTGTTCTAGAGCTCCCAGGGCATGGCTGTTTTTGCTGACCCAAAATCAACTCAGGGCAATTCTTTTTTTTCTAGAGAGCCCAGCTACAGGTATTCCTCGGCTTACAGCAATTCTTTTAGTGATTGTTCAAAGTTCCAACAGCACTGAAAAAAGTGACTTATGACCATTTTATACAGTTAACAACCGTCGCAGTATCCCCATGGTCACAGGATCAAAATTCAGGTGCTTGGCCACTGACTCATATTTATGACAGTTGCACTATCCTGCGATCCCCTTCTGCGACCTTCTGACATTGAACAAAGTCAGTGGGGAATCCAGGTTCACTTAACAGCCACGTTACCAACTTAGCAATTGCAGGGATTCACTTAACAGCTGTGGCAAGAAACGTCGTAAAGTGGGATGACAAGAAATGACTCACTTAGCAACAGAAATGTTGGGGCTGTGGTCATAAGTAGAGGACTACTCGTAATTGGGGAATTCTGACTTGGTACCTCTTTGTATAAGCAGCTTACTGATGTCTCATCTGCTAAGAGGAAAGAGGCAGCCAGGTCATGGCTTGTCTGAGGAATCAGACAGAGAGTGGCAAGCAATGTCTCCTCCTATAATCACATAGCACAGATTGCATGGCTCCAAGTTAACAATGCCCTTGGATTGAGAATGTAATTGCCAAATCCATCCTTCTTTTCCAGGCTGGGTTCCAGAAGGCCATGACGCTGGTGGGCCATGAATTCTTAGACCGGCTTGACTACTATCACCACAGTTGGCACCCTGCACGCAGCCTTGTGGAGGATGCCATCCAACAGCGCTTTGAGGTACCCCTCATGTTCACAAGTTCCTAAGAGGGAGATGGTCAGGGTTCCAAAGAGCATCCAAAAATAAATCAGAGTCCAAGGCAACGTATTGCTCAGGGTTCCAATTTATCAAGAGAGCCATGTTGGCACATCTGGAAAAATCTGAATCTGAAAGCTTCTCGGTTTTCCACACCTAGTTGAAAGTTCAAGATCTTGCCCTCACACCCACAAGTCCATCACATGGTCCAATCTTGCACTGCCATGCTGGCAGCTTCCACCCATCCAGTTCCTGTCAGGTGCAGAGACAAAGGCTGACCTTGGCTTTCTAGAAAGAATTTTGTTTTGGCTACACAGTAAGAAGCTCCGTACAATCCCCCCTCCCATTTTCCCATAATAGAAAAGGGCATAGTAGAATAATAGAAAGTGTGGCAGGCGAAAGATCCAAAAGAAAACTGCAGGCCTGACAGGAGACAACTTTACAAACATACCTGTCAGATAGCCTTTTTTTTTTTTTGGCTAAGCTTTCATTTTTCCCAAAGGTGGTAAAGCAGCTTTCTGGTGATACCCCAGGGCTACTGTATCCTCACAGTTGGAAGGACAGAGGTGATATATTCAGAGTTGCATGACAGCCACTTACTGCTTCTTTCCGTTCTAGAACCATTAGAACTCGGTATGCTTCTCCGTGATTTCCTGTATGTCATCATGAGGACTAGAATCTCGAGGGAAATGAACTGAAACTTCTCTCAGACTGATGATGCTAAATTTTGGATTAGAATCTACAATAAGGCACCTTATGACTTGGGTGAATGTGGCAATAAATGCCTCTAGTGTATTAGTAGCGTTTTGTACACCTCAGCCATCGGGCTGGTAAAAACCAGCATTTCTGAATGATGTGCCCCTCTTTCTATGGGCAGGTGGATCCTAGTGGTGAAATTCTGGTCCTGGCACAAGGAGGCTGTCCATGGAAAGAGCATCTTCTGCAGCTGGAACAAATGATGGATGTGAAGAAGCCACTGAAATTCGTTTTATACACAGATCTGAGTGGCCAGTGGCGGGTACAATGTGTTCCTGTAGGGATGCGAACCTTTCAGAACAGGTGAGTGTGGCTCCTCGACACCCTTTGACTTACCCTGAAAGAACGATTTTTTTCCCCCCTCGATACCGTGGAAAAGTTGCCTCAGATTAATTGAGTACGCAACAAATGGTACGGATCAGGGGTTTTTTGTCTGTTCTTCCCATGAACAAACCGTGAGTATCATCTTAAGTTCAGCAGCTTCCTTTTAGAGGTGTATATATAGTACAGTAGCGGTAAGTAGAAAACATTGTAATTCCACACTCTTGGGGAGATCCAGATCTTAGGTTACTGCTTAAACTAAATTAAATCCAACTATTCAAAATTAAGAGTAAAATCTGTTAAAACCGAGTTGAAGGTTTTCACACATGCACACACACACACACGGAATAATGATTTGTTCTGGAAATTGAATCCAATAAACATTTTAAGTGTTCCCAGGATAAAATTTCTTGGCATTACATTGTATCTTAGCAGATGCCTCATTCCATATTCTCTGTAGCCTTTTCCTCAAGATCTTTAGATGCCCAGCAGCCCCTTGCTTTCAGTTAGCCAGGCTGGTTCTCTGGAAAGTGAGTTCCAGAAAATTTGAAGGAGCCTATTGTAGGACATTCTGTCAGAGTTTGCAGCAGACAGTCACATCCAGAAAGCACACACAGATAACTGATGCAGCAGGCTTCATTAACTTCTCTTTATATATAATATAATACATAAGTAAATATACAATATCAACAGCTGGTTCACAGGCAGAGGAGAGAATATAGTTTCAGTTTTAATTCAGCAGACGGACAAGTCTAGTTTAGTTCTCAGCACAGACCTCAGAGCTGCGCCACACCCAGACTCCAAACTATTTCAGCTCCCATTGGCTGACCTTGTTACCATGCCCTATTCCAGTTCATGAACATCCTGACACATTCCCTCAGGGTTTGTCAGCTTCCCAAGTAAACCAGATAGGAAACAAGACTAGATGAGCTACATCTGCTTTATTGTAAGTCTGCATTAACAGAATCTTGCAGGTCTGAAAGTGCTAATTTTCCACTTGCCAGGTCCTTCCTAAGTTACTTTCTTCACCTGCTAAACAATTGTGGGCTCCTCCCTCTTATGTCTAATGGGTTTCTAGGCAGCTTCTGCTCTCCTCTTAATCAAAGTTATACCTGAATTCCATGGCAGGATTGTATCTCCCTGCTCACCTTCTGATTTTCGTGACCCGTCAAAACCGCGGTCCACTAAAGCGCGCTCGACGAAAGCGCGTACCCGACGTCCTCAGCAGCGCGACGAAAAAAATTAAAAATAAATGAAATTGAAATTAAAATAAAATTAAAGCAAGCCGATTCACAGAAAGGTAAGGGTTAGGGTTAGGGTTAGGTTAAGGGTTAGGTTTAGGGTTACGTTAAGCGTTAGGGTTAGGTTTAGCGTTAGGTTAAGGGTTAGCGTTAGGTTTAGCGTTAGGTTAAGGGTTAGGTTTAGGGTTAGGTTTAGGGTTAGGTTTGGGGGGGTTAGGGTAAGGTTTTAGCTTTAATTTTAAATTTACCGCTCACAGCGCGATGTTTTCGTCGCGCTGTGATGACATCACGTACGCGCTTTCGTCGAGCGCGCTTTTGTCTACCGCGGTTTTGTGGTGGAACCCTGATTTTGCTTCTCTCCCCACTGCCTCTTCCCCATAGGTTGTCATTGCTGGAGGAATGGAGGGGTTTACGTGATGAAGATCTCTCCCGAGTCAGCGGGATCTCAGACTGTATCTTCGTACATTCCAGTGGCTTCATTGGAGGAAACAGGACTAAGGAAGGTGCCCTGGAAATGGCTCGAAAGACATTGGCTCAACAACCTGAACGCAACTGAGGGAATCAGATGCCACCTGTCAACCATCCCCTTTGGCACATCTCCCTCCCCCCCCCCCCCAATGCACAAATGTTTTGTATTCCTGGGAAGTGGCTTGTTTTGTAGGGTTGCTGTAAGCTTTTAAAACGAAAATCTAATCAGCCAATCAAAACCACTCATTTTTTGAGATTTGATTTAGCAATTGTTGAGAAAACGTTGCATTGGAGGGAAATCTTCAAGGTGTTCCATTGAAATCATCTTCAGGAGTGGTCAAGATAAGGGTTGGTTGATTTCGTTGCAGGAGGACTTTGGATTGGAGTTGGAAGAAAAACCCATCCAAAGAAAAATCTGACATGATTGAGAGTGAAGAGAGGTTGGCCAGGTGGCTTATTCAAATCACATTGAAAAAGATATATGAAGAATGTGGACTATGCCAGCTTCATGTGTACATTTTATGAATAAAATAAGGTTCTGTCCCCAAAGAGTTTACCTTTTCTGACCTGAAACACATTGGAAAAATTGCGTAGTTTCTGTAGATTTTAGAAGAGGTGATTTGCATCAAGGATCAGCTATTTTTTCTAGGCTTGGTGATTATGGCCACCATCAAGAAACAATGCTGAAATTAAGAGAACAATTACATACCAATAACAAAATCCTTTAAAATTTCAGTCAGTATCCCACCTTCCTTTTGTAGAAATGGAGGCAAATTACCTTAATCACATTTATATGGACCAGCTTTTTCTATGACAAGCATATTTTGAGTTTGGAAGAGGGAGTTCACCATCTATTAACTGGAGGGCTGCACTGACTTTGCAAGCATACTCAGGATCTTGTCTCCAAGTTGAGCAAAGGCTGGGATACAAAGTCCTAATTTGGGGAGAGACATGGGCCTTTTAAGAGCTGAAATGGATGCCTTTCCCCTCTTAAATTTAAGGCCTACTTTATTGTCGTTTGAAATCCTTCAAAGGAAAAGCAAAAAAAATTAGGCCATGCCCACTTAGGCATTTCAGGAGGCCACAAAAGGAGTGATAGTGGACCACAATTTTGTACCCTCTGCTCTAGAGCAATGTAGATAGGAATTATGGGACATGTCATTTTTGAAGGGACATGGTGCCTTGCTAAGACGCTTAGCTTGTCGATCAGAAAGGTTGGCAGTTCAGCGATTTGAATTGTGCTGCATAACAGTGAGCTCCCGTTACTTGTTCTGCCAACCTAACAGTTCAAAAGCATGTAAAAAATGCAAGTAGAAAAATAGGTACCCCCTTTGGTGGGAAAGTTCCATTCACCTTCAGTGTTTAGTCATGCCGACCACATGCCCACGGAGACGTCTTCGGACAGCGCTGGCTCTTTGGCTTTGAAACGCAGATGAGCACTGCCCCCTACAGTCGGGAATGACTAGCACATATGTGCGAGGGGAACCTTTACCTTTAGTTTTTCCTACATCTGCCAAATAGCAAATTGGAGAAGACAGCTACCCTGGACCTTTGGCTTCAATCATTTACTTTGGATTCATTGGCACCAGAAAGTTTCCTTTTAGATTTCATCCTATCTTATTTCTGGCCTCTTAGGAATTTTCATAAACAGGCAGCATTTTAAATGGGATTTGTTTTCAAGTCTTTTACAGAGAGCCAGTCTGATGTAGTGGTTAAACTGCACCAAAGTTGGTTTTAAAGGGGGGATTTGCTACATCAGAATTATCTTAAAACCGAGGTAGTTACTAGAGTGGGGGAAGGAACTCAATTTACCAATCTGAGGTTCCCAAACTTGGCAACTTTAAGACTTGTGGACTTCAACTCCCAGAATTCTCCAGCCAGCAGAGTTGGCTGGAGAATTCTGAGAGTTGATGTCCACAAGTCTTAAAGTTGCCAAGTTTGGGAACCACTAGTGATCTCACTAACATGTTGGGCTTGTTCTTGGGCACTTATTTAGCAATGTTCTAAACTTGAAATGGATTTCAAATAATAGAAGAGAATTCAAATGGCCAACATAAACAGCCATTATCTTTTTTTTTATTTTTTGAGAGCCACTTTCAAAAAACAAATTTAAAAAGCACTGTAATTAAAGATGTTCCTGATACAAGCAGTAAGTGCTAACACCCGTTTATTGAAGATGTTCAGATCTGAGTACCATGAAAACATTTCCTAATCTTTCCTGGATGGAAAGGGCATTTCTGCTGACAGTCCTTCTGAAAGGGCCTCATCCATCAGACTCACATTATTGGGTCTGGCATGTTCTCCTACCATAACAAGGTAGGATGTGAAGGAAAGATAGCTTCTAAAACTAAAACAGATTTATTTTGGTGTCTTTGGGTCAGGGTGAACTGGCATCTGCCTGGACAAGACCCACATTTTTCTTGGGAAGGTTTTTCAGAAATGGTTTCTACAGCTAACACAGAACTCACCCTCCTGGTTTTCAGCCTTGTGCCTTAACCACTGGATCTCTGTAGAACAGGTTGAACCTAATTTGTTCAGCAAAGGAAGCAAAAAAAAAATCTAACTAAAAAAACAGCAGAAAATGCTGTTTCTTCCTACAAAATGTGAAGTGGGGGTGCTGCCAATCATTAAAAAGTCCAAAAAGTTATGATGTCCAATTCTGGGGTGAGATGGGAGGAGGCCACTGTTTCATCCGTTTTTGTGTTTGTGTATTACAAACACAAAATGATGTGTTTGTGTATTACAAACACAAAATGACAGCTCTCCCTGCCACACCTCCTGCAGTCTGGTAGGGGCACTCTCTTTCTCTCTCTCTCTCTCCTCCTCCCACTCACAAAGTCACGTGTCTCAAGCTCTTTAGCTGATGGACAGCAGGCAGGGAACTACAGTAGACAGAGAGAGGACATCCTGGGAGAAGTTGATCTGTGGGGTTTGTGGTTCCTGCATCCCTGAAAGGAAGCCAAAGCAGAAGCTGCAGGTAAGGCTGGGAGACTCCCTTGTCTTCAGGCTCCATTATTTGGGGACAGACAGACAGACCGATTCAAGCACCTTGTTCATGCAGGTAAGTGTGGCATGGTGGTTTAGGTGATGCGGGTATCAACTAATAATTTGGGCTACTTCACCCAAGAGTCTTTAATCTGGTTTGATGCAGACACACAGCAGGTGATCTCTTCTGCATCACATCAAGACCTGGATTAGTCAATGCTCTTTTTGCATCACGATTCATCAGAATTAAAATTTACAGGAGGTAAAAGTTGGGAGGTATGTTACAGTGGGCAGTGTAACACGATCCAGTCCACAGCTAAATAAAGCAATACACAAAGCCCCACCTTAATGTTTACACACCCTAGTTAGAAACATGGAGGCCAGATGAATTTTAGACAATTGTAATACTGTATAGTCCTGGATTAGGTAGTTTAGCCAGTATCTTCCTATTGCTGGTCATATAAATGGCCACAATTGTGCATCCACATGCTATACTCCTAAACCTATGCACATCTAACAGTGTTCAAACTCAGTGGGAGACAAGCATAGCATAAAAGCACAATGCATACTGTAGATTTGGAAAAGAGGGGGGGGGGTACTTCCAAGGTTTCCCATCAAATCAATGGACATAGGAGTTAGCCAGAGATGATATACCCAACACCTTGGTGATGTCTCCTAAGAAAAGTTTTGTTTGGTTCTGCCTCATACTAGGAATGTTATGGAAATCTTTAAAAACATCTCTTCAATTTACTCTCCTCCAAGCTACTGTGCTGCTTCAACCTTCACGTATTTCCGTAAAATAGCTGAAAGACAAAAATGGCTGAGCAATGGCTCTGGCGTTGTCTGATCAATCTTGGCTAACCAAAAATGTGTTGGGTGTGGACTGATCATAAAATCACACGCAGATAGAAAAGCATCAGTGTTATCTGTTCCCAGCAAAGGCAGAGCAAAACGTTGGTGTTCATTTATTCCTTTAAAACTGATGATACAGATGCGTTGTTTTTGGAGCATATAACAACGGTAGCAAACTATTTTTAAAAATATATATTGTAATGTTCTAAATCAGCAAAAAGATGACTGGGAAACACGGGGCTTATGAACTTTGCGTCTGTGGTGGCAATTTGTGTGTAGCAGCTCAAAAGGGGAATATTTCCTGGCAGAGAAAGAATCATATGTTGCTGCTATTAAAGGCACAAGAGCAGGTATTTAAATCTGGCAAGCATATAAGCAAGGTTAGGAAATAAAAATCAAAAGATATTAGTGTTGTACTGTAAATATATGAGCTTCTTTTTGTAATATTAGGAAAGAAAATAATCAACATCCGAAGCAGATTGACCAGGATAATTAATCTGCTTCTTAATCAATCTTTCATTTTTTATCTTTCTTTACCTATATTTATTACTAACTAATCTGATATTTCAATTTCTACCATTATTATCATATTAGGTTTTTTTTAATAAGTCCTGTCTTTTATATCTTCATCTGAATTTCTCTCCCCTAATCACTGAGTTATAAGTTCCACTGGCAGTTCGGATTCAATTATGGATCTATATTTCCAATGCCAAATATACATTTTTCCTTTTCCTTTCCATTGCTGAATTTGGGAAGAAAAATAGCTGGAGGCATATGAGAGATCTCTAAAGCAGGAACATCAGTCAACATGCCCAAATTATAAAAAATGAAAGAGAATTTTGAAAATTATTTCTTTTGACAATTGCATTCACTTACCTGGAAATGAACACTTTGGAATTAAATCAGGCTTACTTTGGGGTAGATACCTATAGGAATCACCAAGATCTGCCACTAAAAAATCAAACCTACATTTTGTTGAAATAAGAATGAAAAATTTGCAAAATGGAAAATCTGCTTGCATACATATACAACCAAAAGCTTAATAGGTTAGTATATATTTATGACACCATTTTACTGTCCTCACATAAGATTCGGGGCTTTCTTATCTTCCATTTTCAAAATATTAACTATTTTTGGTTTAAGGAAAATAAATTTATAAACATAAATATGAACCAGCTACCAAGCATCTGAATTTCGATCACATGATTATGGGGATTGATTATTTGATTATTATGGGGACATGATTATTTGCAAGGGGTATAACTATGAAAAAATGGTCATAAGTCACATTTTTAAAAGTGGTTGTAACCTTAAATAGTCACTAAATGAACTGTTGTAATATAACTCATAACAGACAAAAAAAATTGTATGTGCCCATTTATTAGTAGATAGAGCCGAGGTGGCGCAGTGGTTAAATGCAGCACTGCAGGCTACTTCAGCTGACTGCAGTTCTGCAGTTCGGCTGTTCAAATCTCACCGGCTCAGGGTTGACTCAGCCTTCCATCCTTCCGAGGTGGGTAAAATGAGGACCCGGATTGTTGTTGGGGGCAATATGCTGACTTTGTAAACCGCTTAGAGAGGGCAGAAAGCCCTATGAAGCGGTATATAAGTCTAATTGCTATTGCTATTGCTATTAGTAAAGCTTTACGGCTTGAAGTCATATGATCACAGCTACTGTCAAAATAAACCCATTAAATCAGGGGTGTCAAACTTGCATCATCACAGTGATGTATCACGATTTTTCCACCTTCACTAAACCGGGAATGGGTGTGACCAGTGCACACACCAGGGGTGGGTTTCTCGCCCCGTTCCAACCGGATCGGTTGGAACGAGGCCGGCGGCGTCCTCGCGCACGCACACGGCGTCCTCACGCACGCGGCGTGCGCATGCACGCACGCGGCGTGCGCATGCACGCACGCGGCGTGCGCATGCACGCACGCAGCGTGCGCATGCGTACTAGCGTCTGCGCGATGCTCCAGCTGCTCCTGGAGGATCGTGCAGGCGTTCTGCGCATGCGTGGAAAGCGCGAAATTCAAAAAAAACGGGTAAGGAGCGGGCGCGGGTGTGCGGGCGCGCGCGTGCGCGGGGGGGGGCTTCGCCGTTCCTGGAAGTTACTTACTTCCGGGTTCGGCGACCAACCGGATCGCAGGGACCGGTGCGAACCGGTCAAAACCCAGCCCTGGCACACGCCCACACCCAGTTGGTGTGTGCACTGGCCACACCTGGCCTGCGGGCTGTGAGTTTTGGCAGCGCTGCATTAAATGTATTGTAAGGACCTTTATCACTTTCATTTACTTTCTTCCCATCCCTTTGCTTTTCAATCAGAGTTCTGGTCCTGTGAGCCAGGATCTCACTGCAGAAATGTCGGTGTGGTCTGTCGTCTTGTTCCTGATCCACGGCTTGCATGGCCATCAGCTGTGCCCTCGAAGGTGTGACTGCCCTCCAGGAAACGGTGTGGTGTGGTGCAATTGGAGAAACCTGATGGTTATCCCTTTCGACATTCCTCAGGACACGCTAGTATTGTACCTAGATTCTAACTGGATTGTCCACATATCCAGCGGGGCCTTCCATGGCCTGAAACTCCTCCATGAACTTCACCTGGCGGACAATCTCATCGAGAGCATCTCTCCAGCAGCCTTCCATGGCTTAGGGAATGCCCTGAGGCTCCTGGACCTGTCAGGGAACAAGTTGCGAAAAATAGACCCTGCTCCTTTCGTCATGCTGACCTGGGTTAGGCTAGAACTCTACAACAATCCCTGGCATTGTGACTGCTCCCTGCAGGAGCTGATAAAGGCTCTTTCCTTGGGAGCCGAGATGGCGGAAGAGATTGTGTGCACCACTGCAACTTGGAAGGAGTATGTTGGGAAGACTTTGTCCCATCTGGTCAGTACTGGCGTCAACTTCTGCGTCACTCATCAGAAGAACACCGATTTTGCAATGCTGCTCACTATGTTTGTCTGGTTTGGTGTCGTTATCACTTATGTCATCTATTATATCCGGCGCAACCAAGCCGAATCCCGGCGTCACTTGGAATACCTCAAATCCCTGCCGGTTCCCAGGAGCTCATTGCAACCCGAGGAGAAGGAGGTGGATGAAGACAATACGCTCAGCACAATCCTCTGACGGACTAGACTCACACACGTGCTGGGGCTACACAACAGAACTGCTTTGGAAGCAGATTTAATCTGACAAGAATTTGTCCCTCTAGCATTAAATCTAGGGACCAACCAAAAAAATTGCTGCTTAAGACAAAGAACCAATGCTGCTGTCCAACTGTAATGGTTATATGGGGAAGACCTTGGGAGTCTGGGCCCAGAGATGCTGCCTAGGGACCAGTCAGATAAGAGACAGCATGGGCCGCAGCTGGATAGTGGGTTATACAAGAGGCTCCGAAGGGATCACCCTTAATTTCTCAGGAAGTAAAGGAGACAGTGGAGAATTGTATTTTCAGATGCACAAGACTGATGTCAGCCTTACCAGGGAGACCAGACAGGAAACACAAGTAGATGAACTAATTCTACTTTATTACAAGTCTTTCTCTCCCCCCACCCCCTTCCTTCCGTTCAATCCTGTCTGCCTGGACAAGTCCCAGCAGTTTTCCTGGTAAGATTTCCCCCCCCCCCCCAAAAAAAAAAGTGTCTTACCATTGTCCGCTTTCTCGGGCTTAGAGAGAGTGGCTGGCCCAAGGTCACCCAGTTGGCTTCGTACCTCAGATAGGACTAGAACTCACAATCTCCAGGTTTTTAACATGATGCCTTAATCACTATAGCAAGCTGGTTTCATGGTAAGACTACATTAACATAAGTCTCTAGCCAATCCATTTCTCCCACATGATAATTTTAGCTACAAGAATTACTCCGGTATGATTTTACTTGATTTATGTCCTTCTCTACTGATAGTCCGGAATGTTATCAGGGTTAAGCACTGGGCTGAACTGGGTTTGGCTCAGGTTGCAACCAATCCGATATCTTGGGTGTTTATTTGGTAGTTTGCCCAAGTGTGCTACTTGCTATTTTTTCAGAATAAACTAAGAATATTTGCTCTAAAGGTAGAACAATTTGCCCCCCCCCCAGTAAACTCACATCTTAATCCACTAGGTTCCACTCATAAATATGTACCGATCTCACTGACAAGACTCTTTTTTCTCCCAGCTTCTCCAACAAATATCTGATTGATTAAATTAGTAGCAACCTGAAATGTGACAATTCCCTTCCCCAACTGTGGATGCCCTTAAGATGGCTGGATCAAAGGCTGGCTTTAAAAAAATCCTCCAAAAATTTTATTTCCAACTTTCACCAAGTAGGCGGGTTGGTGAAAGTTGGAACAGTGGGAACATGTTTGTTTAAACTGTGAGCCTTATCTTCTCCACTTGGGTTGCTGAAAGCCACTTCCAGTAGACTATTTGTATGGGTGTGTTCTTCGTTTCTGTCTTCCCTCCTACCCATAAAGTTTGCAGATTTTCTTTTCTTCCAATGGCCACTTTTTGTTAACACTTTGAAGCATGAGTAATATGCATAATGGTTGCCATCTCCGTTTTTTCCTGGCAAGCATCCCCTCTGCCTTGAACAGTGGAACAAAAGGCAAAAGTTTTTTAAAAAAATCAGATGTAATTATCCTTGTAATCCTTGTTGGAATTATGCCCCTTAAAACTGCACTTGCAGCATTATTTCTGCCTTTTGTCTCCCCCACAGGCCACCGTGCTATATAATCCAAAACAGTTGTTTAAAAACTAGATCCCCTTTCTATTGTGTACACCGTTTCTTATAATTACACCAGATAAAGCACCTGTCAGTCAATTTGGATCTTGCTTTCTAAATATATCATAGTTTAATACCAGGGAGCAAAGCATGAAATCAATAACAAATCCCAGTTTCTTAATCCCTGGTGTTTTACGGAGATGTTTCCATCTAATCTGCTCAGTTATTGCCATTCCCCACCTCCCAAAACGGATTTGATATCCTCTTAAAGACTCGCAGTGTATTACATCAGAAGTGGTCAGCTGACATCTTCAATCTAATTTCCAAAGAAGCAAAATTCAATTCAAGAAGACTAACAGCTATTTCTGTTTTTCTTGGTAGCATGTCCACAAGTAAAGTAATTGTTTTAAAAGGAGGAAGATTGGTGGAAACAGAAACAAGGTGAAAGAAATAAGATGATTTTTTTGGCTCTAGCTATAACTGACTTTCACTCCCTACCCACTGCTCCAAGGAAATGCTGTTTTGGGGAGAAAAACAGGTTTCCATCGTTAACATGAAATGCATATTTGTAACCAAAAGTACTGTGTGTCTAACTCTGCTTCTTTGGTGGCTGTGCCTACATAAATAAAAGTACATCTAATTCCAAACTCACCTTTGTCTGATCCTTATGTTTTAGAGTAGACTAACAAACAGTAAGGTACTGACCTACATTTTTCTTTGTTGCTATTAGATTACAACTCAAGGCCAAGAAAAAGGTTAATACCTGCATTACAAGTAGGCAATATCCTTCTGATCTTCCCAAATCCACATATCACCCTACTTAAATATATTAAATATGTGTGAGAGTACGTTGGTCTATTTTAATCCTTAGGATTGGATAATACTGAAATTAAGATGGGAATATTTCTGCTCAGCCTTAGCCACATCTGTTTCCAGAAGACAGTCTATTAAATTATGCTATCAGCTACTCATGCTTCATGAAGTAGAAATAGTTTAATTCACGAAAGGTAAATGTCATTTGTTGCATCCTTATAAAGTACAATCCACCAGGATGAAGTTTGATTCCTGGTGACTAGATGGGTACTTGGGGTACCCTCTAAAAGCCATCCCCCCGCTACTCGTGTAAATATTTCTTTTGCAGAGGTGGCATTTAGCCAGGACGGGCGAACCAGTAGCGGAAATTTTGAATAGTTCGGAGAACCGGCAAATACCATCTCTGGCTGGTCCTGTCCTCCCCCCCCCCCCATCATTCCCTATATTCCCTTGTTTTTAGCTCAGCTAATTCACACAGCAGATCAGATCAGCTCAGCAGCGCTAACACCGAGAGTGGTCTTTGAGTGCTGCGCTCGAGCGTGCGCACAAAGCGCCCTCTCACAGAACCAGTAGGAAAAGATTTGGAATCCCACCTGTAACAGGGTATGTTTTATTTTCCATGATTTATTACGGCTGTTGAAAGCGCTATCTTATTAATCAATCCATTGCAGGTAGGCCTCCACTTACAATTCATTTAGTGACCGTTCCAAGTTGCAACGGCGCTGAGTGACTTGTGACCATTTTTCACACGCGACTGTTGCAGCGTCCCCATCAAAATTTGGCTGCTTGGCAATTGACTCACATTTATGACGATTGCAGTGTCCCGAGGTCATGTGATCACTTTTGCGACCTCCTGACAAGCAAAGTCAATGGGAAAGCCAGATTCATTTAACAACTGTCACTAATTTAACAACTGCAGTGATTCACTTAACAACTATGGCAAGTAAAGTCATAAAGTGGGGCAAACCCATATAACAAATGTTTCCCTTAGCAACAGGTATTTTGGGCTCAATGGTGGCCATAAGTCGAGGACTACCTGTAATTAGCAAGCTTAAACACATAGCAAAGCAGTTTGTCTTGCCCCATCCCCTCTCCTTCCAAATCTATGGCTGCATTACCTGCATCATGGGCTACAAGCTAGGCTGCCAAGCCCAAACGAGAGCATATCCTAACAGCAATTCAAGAATCAATGAACGACGGGGAGTTTATTTTTATTATTGGCTATTTCACTCAGTATTACCTATTATGAAATTGCTTTTATAAGAACATGCCCTTTAAAAACCTTTGGAGAACAAGCGAGGAGTGAATTTGCATCCTTTTTTTCTAGAGCTGCAGGCGTTGTCATTTAACCTGCTTTACTTGACCAAGTCATCTAACAGGCTCTTCTGGGGCATTAAAAATATGGCCTTGACGGTTTTCTCTGCTTTGCAAATCTGCTTTGCAAATTGATCAGGCAATTTCTATGGTAAAATTGAATCTCCTGATACAAAAGGCGGTATTCATGGGAAAATGCCAGCCTACTGGATCGAAGAAGCAAGTTATTTCCTGTTGAAAGGAAGAGTTCCTTATAAGCTCTTGATATGTATTTGGCGTATTTCCATTGGCCCTCAGATAATATCATGACAAATATGAGTCTCTGATCACTTCTAAGTGTATCACGAACTGAAATACACCAAGTAAATGAGATGAAGAGTGCAAAGTAGAGGAGAGAGGCAAGGGAAGAAGAGAGGGAGAGGAGAGAGGGCGGGGGGGGAATAGGAATAGAGAAAGGAATGGAAAGGGGAGAGAGGAGAAGGAGAGAGGAAGGGGAAGTAGAGAAGGACGACTGAAGGAAGAAAGGAGGTAATGAGGGAGGAGAGAGGGAGAAGAAAGTGATGGATAAGGTACAAATATGCTGTATGGAGAGCAGAAGAGCCAATAATTGTTTTTGGGAGTTGATGGTAAGACGAATTGATGTAAACATTTAATAATATATTATGTTGGTTATGTAATAGTCTACACGTGGTCATTTGTTATGAAAATGAAAAAATAAAAAACTTTATTAAGGGTATCACAAACATAAGGACAGCCAGACAAGCCAGGAATCAGCCTAGCAGTCAACAGGGAAGCGAAATACCTCCTTCATGGCACAGTGTGATCCAGCTCTTAGATGAGTCTTCTTCTGGACATGGGTTTAGTGATCTGAAAAAATTGCAGGGTTCGGGGGTGGGGGGGTGTTTCCTCTTCCTTCTTCCAAAGATCGGTCAG
Organism: Thamnophis sirtalis; assembly: GCF_051295495.1. Taxonomy (NCBI): domain Eukaryota; kingdom Metazoa; phylum Chordata; class Lepidosauria; order Squamata; family Natricidae; genus Thamnophis; species Thamnophis sirtalis. The sequence goes on along the minus strand of NW_028261383.1, from coordinate 156,334,485 downwards.
CAGCTCAGAGTAAATGCTGTTCAGTTCATAGGCACACCGAGGTGTACAACATGGTGGGCTGGAGACTCACCCCAAGTTGTGCAAGAGGGAAATACAATCTGTGATGCACTTGGAATCTCCCTCCGCAGCCACGTAGAACCTCCCTTTGGGCAACCCTCAGCTGCTCAGTCCAGATAGGAGGGGTTGCAAACCAAAGTCCAAATATAAGAGGATCAGTGACAGAGATGGAAGTGCTGGTGGCTGGGAGCCAAATAAGGCAGCCGAACGTTGTGGCTGTTGCTTATTTTAAAAGCACTTCTCTTTCTGAAGATCAGTTTACAATTATCCCTAGTAGGAACTCTTTGCAGCAACTCCCAAAGCTGAAGACAAAAAAAACCTTTACCAGTATACAGTGATTTAAAAATAATAATAATAATAAAGGAGAGAGAAGTATTCTTAAGAATTCATCCCATTTCCATCCTGATGCCCATATAAAAACAATGGTTCGGAGATGTATCTTTTGAAACTTAACATTCATTCTCCTCACTAACACTTGTATGTAATCTTCACTATCAAGAAACATGTCATGGTGCAGGAATTGGATCTAAGAAATCCTTCGCTCAACATTTTAACAGCTCAGAGTAAGTCACCAGCAAACTTCCAACTTAATCAATTCTTTTTACAACCTTTTTTTTTAAATGAAAGAGGGAACCAAGAGCCTAAATATGAGGGGATCAAACTCCACCAATGCTTGCTTTGTCAGGAAAATTAAAATTTCTCTTGCACACACAAATATCTTACATATGCCCATTTGGGTATACGAGAGGTACACATTCCAATTTCATTTTCAAATACATGTTAAAATTTTCATGACGTTACTCAAACTCCCTCACTCCACAATACACTCTGCTGTAACATTTCAATGGGACTGACCAGATTCAAGTTTGGGGATGAGTATCTTACTCTGTTCTGATTCATTAAAATGCCTGTTCCCTCATTGCCCTAAACCAATAGCTAATTTTACTCATCTGGTTTACATCTTGTGTTAACCCACAGAAAGACACATGATACCGAGTCATAAACTATGGTTTGCACACCACAGTGCATGGGGTTCATGCAACTGGCCAAACCAACACTGAGTAAACACACAACTTACTGCAATGAGTGCCCCAGCCAAACAGTGGTGGACAACTTGGCATCTATCCAATTTTAACCACCCCTTCAATCAATGGAACCATCATGATGAATGGCAAAATTTGTGAGAGTCATAGCTCAAAATATTTCAAGGGCAGCAAATTGTCTTTTATACCTCCAAGAAATAAAGTTGACAAATCCTCAGAGCAACACAAAACCTTGGGGAAAGCCCACATCAGGCAGCAAGCGAAAATCATGCTCAGGAAAATTACAGTTAATCTCTCAATTAGACAAAACAAGCTTGTAGAGAGGATTATTAGACTCGCAGGGAGAAGTAGGCAAAAACAGGATCCTGAACTGATGTGTTTAATTTTCAGCCCTAAATACAACTGCAACATTGTCCATTTCAGGAAAAGCAGGCAGGCATTCCTTAGATCCAGGCTCTACCGCAGACCATCTAATCCATGCGTAGCTCATGGAAGAAAGACACTCGTACAAAAATCAAATCTAAAATCAGTCCCGGATCTCCCCAGGCTGACGGAGAAAGAAGTTGGGAGCCCTTCAGAGCAAAGTCCTAGGAGAGTTGAGACTTCAGAGTTCGGAAAACAGCGGCTGCTCCCGGGTGTTGCTCCAGCTGCCCAAGGACATGGGAGGACTTCGCTGCCCAGAACTAAACGAAGGAAATTGAGCGGTCACAAAGAAGAAAGGAACGTGACTGATGCTTCCGTTTGACCAGCACTGTGAAAGAAAGACACAAGCATCAAACCAAAGGCAGCAGAAACAGAGCATCCCTGTTTCCTCAAGATGGTCTAAGCCAGAGGTGTCAAACTCAATTTCATTGAGGGCTGCATCAGGGTTGGGTTTGACCTCGGAGGGCCGGGTGGGTGAAGCCATGGTGGGCATAAAATGAGGACCCAAATTGTTGGGGGGAAATAAACCACTTAGAGAGGGCTGTAAAGGTGTATATAAGTCTGCTATTGCTATTAATATTAATACATTTTTCCTAGGACTTTTAAGTTTCCTTCATCTGTCCAAATCCCCACCACTCCAGTTCCCATCTCTCTCCAGAATATAAACTGGGAGGAATTGCTGGTGCTGCCCTGTTTTGATTGACAGGTCTAATACTCAATGATCATACCCGTTGATTGGGAAACTTGGTCTGCTTACTTTCAAATATGTTATGCTCAGAAGCTATAGTTTTTTGTTGGATTCTTATTCCTAAATTCTTAAAGAGGGGAAAAAACAGGGATCTCCATTTACACATTACAGAAAACTGCGAATGCCTATGAGGAGCACAGCATAAATGAGGGAGCAATTGGTAAATTTAGGGGTCTGCATTAGTTGTAATTTTCTCTTTCTTGTCCTTAAAATTTTCAATTTTGTAGTAACTTTTGAAGGGGGTTATAGCCGGGCTTGGTGTTATCCTTCAGTTTCTTGGCTACGCAGAAGAGAACTGGGTTTAAAAACACAGTAAACAGATAAATAAATAACCTCTTTCCAAAGTGGTAATATGTCTAAATGAATGATTTATGTTGAAATAGGGATTGATCTCCTTTTAGTCAGAGTAATATACTTCCTTACATAAAATAAATATAAAATTTTGGCACAGGAATCAAGCATGCCTCATATTTCATTTCAGCTTTCAAAGTCTGGAAATAATATCTTAAGGGCTTCAAAGCTTGCTTTTAAAAATTAATAATCTTGGGACTCTTAAGTTTCTAATTGTATACCTAGTCCAGGATAGAATCATGAAATGTGCACAAAATCCGAACAAATCCCTAAACACGGATTCCAAATAGATCAATCTACGCACTTCAGAAAAACAAACAATCATTGAGTATCAGAGTGACATCTAAGCCGAATTATATGAGGCTACAAAGCAATCCACCCCATTTGGATCTGGAGATAATTTTACACTAATCCTTACTATGTTGACTGGGAAGAGCCCAGCTGTTGAGTAAAATATATCCCTTTAAATTTTCACCTAGGATATTCTAGAATAGACAAGAGGAATCTTACAATTTCTCCAGGCCTAGATAATAGCCATCCAGAGAGAGTGTTCTTAGTGCTACGGGAAACGTGGACAAGTCAGCAAATAAGCCAACTTTATATTGTATATGTTTTAAAACAGGGATGTCAAACTGGCAGCCCGCGGACAAGCAGAATGCATCACGCACAGGCCACGCCCACCCCAGCTCCACGAATGGGGAAAAACATTGCAATATGTAACGTGACAGCAATATGATGTTGCAAGTTTGCCACCCGTGTTTTAGGATATCTGGTGACAGCAAAACCTTCCCTCTCCTTAAGTCAGCTTAGTCCTCTTTACAGTACCTAGAAAACAGATTTCAGTAGCAACTGCAATAGAAAAACTAGCTACAATTCTTTCCAGCTGGATCAGGCATTCTTCATAATTCTCAGTACTTGGTGGTTGAACTTACCACTGTCAGAAGGGCTCCCTTCTTAAAGGAAGGATGAAAAGTGACCAGCTGTGGTTGAACCCCATCTTCACCCTGTACGAAACCACTAGAAGTGGTAGAAGGAAGAGAATGTGTATCATAACACGGGATGCCTAAAGGCTGTTTTGATGGTACTTGGAGGCTTGCACAGTCTGGGACCCACATGACACATCAAAAAGTACATTAAAATACTTATTCCCTGGCCTAGTGATGTCTAATACTCCCTCTCTAATATTCCAAGAGTGCTGCTTTTTTGGCTTAAATACAGGTAGTTTTGAGCCCAACATTTATGCTATTAAATGAAACATTTGTTAAGTGAGTTTCGCCCCATTTTTTGACCTTTCTTGCCACTGTTGTTAAGTGAATCATTGCAATTGTTAAGTTAGGGACACGGTTGTTAAGTGAATCTGGTTTCCCCATTGACTTTGCTCATCAGAAAGTCACAAAAAGGGGATCACATGACCCAGGGACACTGCAACGGTCAGAAATATGAGTCAGTTACCAAGTGTCTGAATTTGGCTCATGTGAACATGGGGATGCTTCAACGGTCGTAAGCATGAAGAATGGTCATAAGTCATTTTTTTCAGTGCTGTTGTAACTTTGAACAGTCATTAAATGAACTGTTACAAGTCGAGGACTACCTGTATAGAGTGAGCAACCTATACTCTAGTGGACATCTCCTAGCTATCTTTCCCGGTGTTCAAGTTGTCTGGAGTTACAGGGAATTATAGTTCAATTCCCTGAAGGGCCAAAAAGACCTCACTTCTTAGTCTAGACCAGCGGTGTCCAAACTTGGGAACTGTAAGACTTGTGGACTTCAACTCCCAGAATTCTCCCATGCTGGCTGGGGAATTCTGGGAGTTGAAGTCCAGAAGTCTTAAAGTTCCCACGTTTGGACACCCCTGGTCTAGACTCTTGTGTCCTTCAATCCAAACCTTATCTACCACACAATGGCCCTCAACTCACAACCATTTCTTTGGTTGCAGATTTTGAAGTTACTCTGGGAAAAATGTCTTTCGGCTGTTTTTCACACTTATGACCATTGCAGCATCCTCATGGTCATATAATCAAAATTTGGATTCTTGGCATCTGGCATGTACTTGTAACGGTTACAGTGTCCCAGGGTCATGGGATCCCCTTTTGCGACCTTCTAACAAGCAAAGTTAATAGGGAATCCAGATTCACTTAACAACCGTGTTACTAACTTAACAACTGCAGTGATTCACTTAATAGGAACATGACCTGGAATTTAACCCAAAATTTCCAACAATAGGCAGGGGGGAAAAAAAGAACCACCTACCTCATCTGCCTCCCTACCATAATCACAATAATTTGAAGAGGAACCCCCCCCCTTTAAATCTATTTAAAGAAAAAAAAATCTTGATTTATTTTTATACATAAGAAATGCCTTATGGAATCCATTTCTAGATAAAGAGGGACAGGACAATACAAACCAGGGCAGAAGTTCAAACACAGGATTATTGCGAGTCCGAAACACTGCAATGATAGTCTTGGAGACATCCAAATTTCCTGAGGGGAGAAAAGAAACACATTAAAAAGTAAGGAACTTAACAAAGCACTTAATATATAAACTGTGGGTAGAACGTGACAGCAAGAAATGGGTTCTCTAAACTGGTGGCATCACCTAAAACAGCTGAAGGTGGGACGGACTTTGTGCTTAGATTCCTAGATCTCCCCACAATAGCTTTCTAACCAGGTACATGAGATTTTGGGCCTCATCTGTAAAATAGGGAGACTTAGCTCAGTAACCTATGACCTCCCCTTGGCTTCCCCACTGACTTTGACACAATTGCGGTGTGCTCGGCAACCATTCATAAGTGCAAACAGGTTGCAGATTTTTATCATGGGGCAGCTGGAACTTTGAGGACCGGTCTTTGTTCAGCTCCATCATTACTGATAAATGGTTGCAGACTGAGTCTACTTATATTGATGCTTTGAATATTTGGGTTGGAGAAAGCTCCTGAGAATACAATCGACAGCCAGGAAAACAAATTAATGGATCATTAAACAAATCAATCCAGGTTTCTCCCTGGAGGCTCAAATGACCAGGCTTAAATTACCCCTCTCTGGACATATTATATCAGAAGAATTAGCTCTCTGTAAAAGTCTCTAATGCAAGGAAAGTTGGAAAGGAAGAGACGAACAGGACCAGCAGCAAGGGGGATGCATTCAGTTACAGTGGAGCATCTGAAGGACCAGGTAAGGGTAAGATCATCATCATCGAGAAAAATCTACATGGTTGCTGTAAGATGACATTGACTTGATGTTTAAATATTGCTCCTTTCGTCCTATGGAAATGTATTTGAAGGAAAACAGGGCAATTTACACCAAGCTCAGTTTTACAGGGCAAATTACACCAAGCTTTTAGAACAGTGCAAGCTAGCATAAGAAGAGCCTTTCCTCTTGGTTACAGCACAACAGGGCCTGAACTGGGAGAGATGATCTAACTAGATGACAGCTATGTGCAATCGGTGTGGTTGGTGGTCTTTGACAGCACGATCCTGTGCACCCTGTCAGAGGAATAAATTTCAATAAACCAAATGGGACTCCTTCCAATAAATATCCTTGGGACTGCACTGTCAAATCTTTCTGGGGTGGGGGGGGGGAAGCAACTTCAATGTGCACGTGAGAAAGGGGGGCATAGAGTTGTTTACTCAAATGCAGGAGCAACCGTTTCTAGTTCTTTCTGGGCCAAGATATTTCTCCTATAACACCAGCCTTTCTCAGCTGTTTATTAGATTTAGAGGGATTTAGAGCCCAACTCAGCATTGACTCTGGATGGTGTTCAGCAGAAAAATGAACTATAAACCAAAAGAACCATAGCATTAAAAACAGGCCCTATATATAAAATAGCTACTGCTTATCCTCCCACCTAGATTCTTCAGAGCTTAGAGGAGGGTTGTCTTATTTGGCAAAAGAGTGTTTTAAGAAATCATGAAGGAAGAGGCAACTCTCAGCTTTAGAGAGAACGCTAGGGTGTTTTAATACACAAAGTTTTCTGAGGCACAGCAAGGTAGCCACTTCATGCTTCCTCTCATTTATACAAAAAAAAGGGGGAGGGGGTGTAAAATAAAGGTCTGGGGGTCATTTCAGTCTTCTAGGAGAATGTGCCATTCCCAAATAAAAGCGATTAGCCTACGCATGTGCTTTTATAAAGCAGGAAGTGGGTATTCTTTCATCCGTGTCCCTTTTTCCCCAAATATATAATCTTGAAAGTGACGGGGGGTCAGTTTGGGCAAATGTCTCAGCCTTTATAGATCTGTGGGTAAACTGTGGGAAAGGGGAAAGGATCACATGTTCCATTTGAAGCTCTCTGGAGGAAAGGCAGAATGTAAGATGCAGATGGAATAAAGGAGCAAAAGCCACACAATGTACTGAAAGTGTCATAACATTCTGAATTATCCACATCGTAACATATTTCACATATTTTGAGGATTTTATCTGAGGAGTACAGGAATACAATCATCCTAATAAAACCACTAGATGCATCCTGCTCTCGAATAACTTTAAGGCATTTTTTCCCCTCTTTCTTTTTTTGGGTTTGGTGATATCCTTTTTTTTTTTTTGCCTTGACATGTAACCTACAAAAGTCCTTTAAAATGCACGCAGAGCACATCCTTATGTTATTGCTCAAGGGCTTTTGAAACGATATGAATGCTGCTTGAGTGTATATCCAGGAGGGGCTGGCTGCACGAATCACCTGCACTCACATTCAAAGACAAAAGACAACCCATTCTGGAAGCAAAACCCCAATGGTTTTTCAAAATGCTGCATTTGGAGAAGGACTCAGAACTTGGCATGGGCGTGTTTGCTGAAGGTATCCCCCTTCGCCCTCCATTTCCCCACGCTTCCCCCCAGAGTTTCAAAGAAGCAGGCTTCACCTTGAATGACCACCGCAAGCCTCTCCCCGCTTGGATCCCAAACCATGGACTGCACCTCCCCTCCAATCCTGCAACAAAGGGACAGAGGACTTGAAGCAGAGGAAAATGCTTAAGCGTTAATGGTCAACCACGAACATTCAAACTTTGCGGCAACAAGAAGAAAAAGGTTGGGAGTCCGGAATTAGAAAACTTTTTTAAAAAAGTGTTAATAGGGGAAAAACTATATTAAAAAAAAAACTTAGTTCATTCTACAAATGTATATTATTATCCAATAATTATGACTACATTAAATTTATTTGCAACCCTATCTCGAGGGTTGAGGAGTTTCTGAACTATACACTCTAGCTCAACGGTTTCTAATTATTGGAAACCTGATTCAGAAAAATCTTTTTTGACTCCCACCCAAACCCAGTTCTCCACGCTTCCAGCAACCACTGTATCAACGCTCCAAGGCAACCACAACAGTGTTGAAGGCTGGAAAAGTTCAACCCAATTCCACATAGACATGGTATATTCCCTTTCTCTCACCTCTCCTCCCCGTAGGGAGTCTCGAACGTAGTCTCTGAAAGATCTGCCACAATGGAAGCTGTTTTAGACCCACCGACCTGCCTTTGCTGCTCTCCTGAAATATTGGAAGTTACGAGAGAAACCAAACAATAGGAGGATGTAAGTAGAAAGTGGCTTTACACCCAGATCAGATTCCCTCTTTGTCTCTCCTGTCGCTTCTTCCAGATTCTACTTTGCTTATTATCTGTATTCGTTTAATAACCTAGTATCGCACAGAATGATCAAATCTGTACATTAAACAAATATGAAGTCACATTATGCAAGGCACTAAAGCCAACTCCATAGACGGGCCAAAAAATCTATTCTTCTCTGCTCCAATGCACTGCATATACAAGAATCTCCAAAGAACACCACCCAACAACCCCAACCTCCACTTCATGAAAGAGACCAACATTCAAGCATGTTCCTTAAAACTACTTTTCATACTGCAAAAACCGAGAAGCCGTATTCGTGTCACAGCTGCACACTCACCACTGTATTCCAAGAAAGATAAGGAATAGATCACAAATTCCCCCTGGACGGTGAACAGCAAACGACTGCCATCTGGACTCCAGCAACCAGTCTGGGATCAGGCAGAGGAAATGGAAAAGAAATTGCACTTTTAATGCAGGTAAACAAAGGGACCAAAATCCTTTGCTAAATAGATTGTTGAGATCTGGATGTTTGCTATGTTTGGTCGTTATTCATGCGATGGGAAGCTAGGTGACATCATCGGTCCATGGGAGAGTGGAGTTTGCTAGATGTTTATAGGTAGCTTGCCTGCTGGTAGCCAACCCCCAGATAAACAGTCGAAGAAGAAATAATATCGTAATCAAGAAACCATCAAGAAAAAAAATATCCAACCAAGACTGGCAGTCCAAATCAGCAAACTCTATTGATCTGATTGCTTGGCCTGCTAATAAAACATCTAAAAAACCCAAGTTCAATGAATACCAAGAACCCAACAGTTGGACCTTAAAATACACATATTCTTCAGTTTGGAGAAGTTAGGTTATTGTAACTCCATTCTACATGAAGAAACTTTTGAAAGTTCTCCAGACACCACAAAAACTGTCCCTGTCATTAGAACACCGATCTTGTGATTGCTCTGCTGGCTAGGTTGGTAGTCTGCATTCAAATCAATTGGTCTGATTTAGCCAATAAAGTCCTCTGGAGAGCTTGGCTCCAGGATATTTCAGGAATAATCTGCCAGATTTATGGAAGGGGATGCTAAGAGTCCCTGCCATCCCTAGAGTTACATCTAGCAACCTACCGTATTTATTAGTGTTTTGAAAAGGCAGGAAAGAGAATGAATGAATGAATGAATGGTAATATTAAAAGCATAAGAAAATTCCAAATAGGAATGCAGTTCCTGAATGAAAAGACTACATGATTGAATTGGATTTTGATAACTTGATTTTTGGGAGGATTTTTCAAGATTTTACAGCAACCAAACAGCTACATCTTTGGCTCTGTAATATTACTGTGCTGCATTTCATTATTTTTAAGTGGCTATTTCCGTCTTCCCTTTTGTAAGCCACCATGAACATTTTGAACTGGGCAGTACTACAATTTTTGTAAATAAATAAGAACCCTTCACCATCCCGTTTTCCCAACCTACCCGACAAGGACCTTTGATAGTTGGCCATTTCTCGTAAGTCCACATCTGAACCTCCCACACTCTGCAACAAGATGAACAAATCGATAAAAAGAAACGAAATTGCTTTGGGAGCACCATTCAGCTAGGAGAAGAGCAATGGCATTCACTGTTCTTACCCTACCGTCCATTACTCCACTAAAGAAAGATGACTGATCTTAGATGGCTGGTTTCAAGGCTCCTCTGCTCACCTGAAAACTGCTGAAGGTGTTGCCGCTAGCACCTTGCTGCCATCAGGTGACCATGCCAGGTACGTGACCCCGCCTCCTCCAAACCACTGCAACTGGATGCAGTTTTCTGTGGAAACATCCCATACCTAGTGGCACAAGGTCAAAAGAAGAGAAGCCATTGTGGAAAGAAATCCCTGTGTTTCTTCCAACAAGAATCTTCTAGTAGCCCTCACTTTAAATTAAAATGACACCACATGTCTGATGGAAGAAAAATTAAATTAACACCATGCACCCTGGACTCCTTCTGAGAAGACTGCCAGAAACATTTGTCCCCAAACCCGTTGACCATTTCAGGAACTACATTGCCCAAAAGCACCATCTCTGCAAAAAGGCATTCACTACAGAGTAATGTCTGTGGCTCTATTTGCCACAGTTTTTATGCTATCTCTTGTTCTATATGCCATGCTGGCTCAGGAATTCTGGGAGTTGAAGTCCACATAGAGGGGTCTTTGTTCCACACCTCTGTTCTATACCATATTAGCAGTAACAGTGCAACATACTTACAAGCATGGATGTATCAACAGGTGAGGCCGATAGAAGCAATCCTCCACTGGGAGCCCAGGCCAGGCTGGTGATGGGACTATGGCCAGGGTGGCTGAGCACTTGAGCACAGCCAGAGGAAGGCCTACAGGAAACAAGAGACACACATCACAGGAAGCTCATAATGCGATTTCTTTTGATTTTCATTGGCATCTTATGAAAACCCATTCAGCAAGCCACAATTAAACCAGAAGTCACTGTGTTATGCAGTGCTTTTCCAGATACGAGCACATATGCTGGCAAAATAAAGCTGGGTATTAAGGCTGTATAGCAGTTTAAATCCGAAGGTCAGAAGAGGCTTAAGAACTACATAGCACCACACAGCTCTCCTTAACCCAAATGTATCCTTTTCTAAGGTTGTGCTGCCATTGTGGATGACAAGTGTGCAGTGCTGGGAAAAGATGCGGCTGCTTTAAGGAACTGCAGGGAGGTGCTTAGACTGCAACCTTGAAGGCTCCAAAGCACCTTTTCCCTTTGAGTCCGAAGCACTGAACAGACCTTCTGCAAATGTTCCCTGTGCCACACAAGGTACATCCGTACATCCATCATCCAGTGCTGCAGAATTTACCACATCCCCATTATCAGAAATGAGCAATGTGTGCAGTAAGTAACTGCATGGCCAAACATCAGAGAGACTGAGTAGCACTGTTTAGACTTGGGATTCAGGTGGGCACTTAGTGGCTTGAAATATTTGGATCCCAGCCTTCCACAAAAATAGCCCCCAGATCAATAAAAAAGATATTGTCTCCGCTCAGAAGCTTGCCATATCAAGACAACAGAAAATGGATGAGAAACTGAAGAAATCAAAGACATTAAAATAAGGAATCTGAAAGCCACAAAGATCTTCATACACTGCCACTAACTGCTGGAAGGCTGCCTATGTCCTTGAGAGGTGACCCAGAACTTGCTAAGACTTCTGGGAAAAAGCGGCCGGGGGAGGGGGAGGGGGGGGAGATGTTAGCTTTCCTTTCTTTGTCTCCAATTAGCAGAAATTGAATGAATACAGGACCTTCATTTTCTTGCATTCTTTATTTAGATCATAGACTTGTGAGAAGGGATGTGTGATATAGAATATACATAGTTTGGAAATGGGAAAAGGTACATGGAAGAATGGAAAAAAACCTGTAACGAGGAAGAGACTAAGAATACACTTAAAGTAAAAGAACTGTTGTAGCAGCAGATTCAGACAGTGAGGAGGTTGGGGAGGAACATGGGCCAGTCCTGGACACTGAGAAAGGCTCTGATGAGGGTTCTGTGTCGAGGGCAGCTGCCTTCAGAGTCAGCAGCCTTCAGAGTCAGATATCAGTGAGGCAGACGAACAGCTGGAGGCTGTTCCCAGTGTGCACATGTGCAGAATTCCTACACGAAAGGAACAGCTAAAGAATAGGGGTCAACTTGGGAGTAAGGCCACAGGTGGACGATAAATGGCCCCTCCCAAAGGAAATAAAAGAGGAGCGAAAGGGGAGCAGAGTTTGTAGGAGGCAATTAGTTCGCTTAATTGGTTTGTGACTCTCTGAGACTCCTTGCCAAGTTTTGCAGATATCAGCCTGGCAGCTCTCCAAACCAGAGATAACTGTTAACTGTGACCATAAATCCTCCCTTGAAAGACTTTGCTGGATGTGAATGAGCAGCATTCACAGTAAATTAATAAAACCGGTTTTTGTCAGGACAAGGGGTTTGCTTCATGCTCTTGGGAAGCCTCGGCCAGAACAAGAACTGGGCTGCGCATCTGATATCTAATAAGCATTTCCTTCAAATAGCAGCAACGAAATAGCAATTGTGAATTGCTAACTAACATGGGCTGCCACCACTGATTAATCCACAAGACCTGTCTGGGTTACCTGGTAGAAAGGGAAGTGGGATCCAGGTGCCAAATCAACACACAGCTATGGCACCCCACAGCAAGGATAGACGCACACAGTGGCTTCCAGGCCATCAAAGCTACATTTCTTTGCAAACGATGCTTCAGGATTGGGACTATAGTACTGGAGAAGAAAACCAAAACAGAGATATAAATTTGCCCAGAGGGCCCAGAGATACTAGGCACATATCAGCAAAATGAGTCTAAGGAATTGATGTAGGCTACCCTGTGTGCATAAATATTCTTAAAATAACATGACACAGAAAACAAATCAGGATTTGTCCTTTGTTACTCCAAAGTGAAAAACAAAGATAGTCTTTAATTATACAAAGGTAAATTTCAGTTGCAGGTTAGAAGAAACGTCCTAGCAGAAAGGAAAGTAGGCTCCCCTTCCACAGGAATATTCTTTCACTGAGCAGAGGGATGGATTAATGGCCCTTTCAGTTCCTAAGAGTCTAATCAGTAAGTCAGAAGTTATATTTCTACATACAAGCCCAAGAATAAAACAATTACTTTTATTTATGTAGATTTCCATAAAGAGCAACTAGGCAGGTGGTTTGACAATTGATTTTCTGCAGGTGGTGATCCATTTCTATGGGATGATCACCGGGAGATTGCTGAGATCCCTTGGTTCGGCCTTATTTATTACAGAAGATTAATATTTTAATATTGGTTATCTGCTGGTTGGGCATAAAAAGCCAACAGCTTTCCTAAAGAAAAACATTACAGTGCAAGTATAAAAATGATCAAGTACTAAAAATATCTTTAAAAAGCTAAGTAATAGATGTGTTTCAATAACTTTATAAGTCAATGAGCAACTTGGGAGGGCAGGGATCTAGGTACATCCTTGCAAGAAAAGGTGACCTGCTACAGTTAGAGAGCCCAGAATATAATCTTCTCTTGTACACTTTCACAGAGAAGAATATTCTCAAGCAGATCCTTCCTCTATGTATTACTAATTGGGCAGGTCCATCTGAGAAAGTCTTGACAAGAATACACAAAACTACTTGACACAGGCCCAAAAATGGGCAAAGAATAGATGTACAGAATGGCTGACCTTTAGGCCAAATGATTTCCTTCTCCCCCTTTGCCCATACATTTTGAGAACAGCTTGTTTTCAAGCAAACCTAGTTTGTTCTTATGCACAGCTCACATTACTATTCCCATCTCAAGGTCCAATAATCCAACTGCAGTGGTACCTCAGTACTACATCCTCAATTGATTCCGGGAGGCACAATGAGTACCAAAAATAACAAGTATCAAACAAAATTTCCCCATAAGGAATAATGTTGTGAGTCGCAAGGTAGCCAACATCGACAAGTTCTAACTTGTACGTAACAATGAGTACCGGCACAAATTTTTCACATCAAAATGTGTTACCAAATTTGATAGGTTTCAAAGCAATTGAATACCAAGGTGCCATTGTATTTCTTTTCCTTGACCTGTACTAATCGACTCTTAAATCAACTCTTGAATAGAACTTTCTCTACCACCCTGGAGAGTTCAAGCTTTCTGTCATATGCCATGTTAATTGTCACTGGCCTCAGTCTGTTCAGAGTAATGCTCTACCTTAGATCAGTTAGGTCTCTTACCTGTTGGTATTGTAAACATGGATGGAGTCATCCAGAAGAGCCACTGCAAATTTGTTGGTATGAGGATGCCATGCAAAAGCTCGGATTGAGCAGCCTGCCCTGTGTAAGCAAGACAAGGGGCGTTAAGAAAAATCATTTGGGCTTGTTTCCATCTAAAAGCCAAACGGGATTTAAAAGATACAAGGTTGGGGTTGGTTGGCTGCCTACCACAGAAAATGTCAGTGTAAATGAAAACTGGGTGCCTCTGAAGAGTCATGTTAGAATGGCTAATCAACAAGGCAATTGTTTCAGAAAACAATTGTGTGTGAAGGAAATGCTTTAGCTTGCATTTATGATTAGCACGGAACTACCATATTTTTCGGAGTATAAGTCGCACCAAGGTTTTAAAAAGGCAAATTAAAAAAAAAAAGTTTTTGCACTCTGCAGACTTCCCCAAAATGGCCCATTTTTTTTGCGAAAACTGGCCCATTTTTTGTCAAAAAAAGGGGGCATGTATAGCCTTTAGGAGGCTAATAGAGTACTCCTGGGGGCTGGGGGGGGGGAGAATTGAGCAAAAAATGGCCCATTTTTCACTCATTTTTGCCCTTCCCAGCTCCCAGGAGCACTCTGCAAGGCTCCTAAAAGCTATGCATGGCCAGGGAGCGGGGTTTCAGGAGGCAAAAAAATGCTGTATTCAGGGTATATGATGCACCCAGATTTTCAGCCTCTTTTTTGAGGGAAAAAGGTGCGTCTTATACTCAAAAAAATATGGTAATACCTGCTATTCTAGGGTTAACTGATACTGTATAAATAGGAGAGTTACACAAAGTAATATGCATTCAGAAATACAATTAAGGGCTCTGCAGATTATCTAGTCAGTAAGACTTCTATGCATAATAAAGGGGAAGAATATGTATCATGTTGATGAAATATGTCAATTTCAGATTTAAAGCAGATCAATTGGATTCCTTTCCAATAAGGGAGAAGGTTCAGATAGCAACTAATATTTGGTTACTGTATACATGCAAACCACCCAGGACTCACCAATCCACAGCCTGGGAGAATTTTGCTATTATATCTTCACTTGGCAGCTTTGAGAAAGAAGAAACAGCAGTGTCAATACTTCACTGGCAGCAGGGGTGGGTTTCAAAAATTGTTCGAACCTACTCTGTGGGCGTGGCCTCCTTTGTGGGAGTGGCTTGCTGCCCATGTGACCGGATGGGAGTGGCTTGCCACCCATGTGACCGGGTGGGAGTGGCCTGCCACCCATGTGACCTGGTGGGAGTGGCCAAGACGATGTTATTACTAGATATTACTAATTACTAGATATTAATATTACTAGATCATTATTAATGCATAGATAACTGTGGGACATTACACACCCACCCACACCCACAAACTATGACAGTGCTAGGAAAACACCCAAAAAATAAAAATCCCCCCCCCCCCAAAAAAAAGACTGCCAATGAAACCAGGTTTTTTTCCCTAAGCCTAAGAACAGGAAAGACAAAGTCACTGGAATAAAAACCATCAAGGTAATGTGGAAAATTATAAAGGACAGGCACTCACAGAACCATCAACCACCTCAGAATTACCTAAACGAGGGTGAAACACACTGCCTTGCAACAAACCTGGCCTGCCCATAGAAAAGCAGCCACTTTGAGACACATAAACCTGGTCTAAACACTTAAAAGCAACATATTGCATCACAAATAAAACATTTGCAAAAAGGAATAACATTTCTTGTAATAAACATTCTATAAACAATAAATAAATAAAAATTCCCTAAACTAATTAAAAACCACCACGTTCAGAGAACACCAAAGGACCCCACAGTCTTCTCCCTCCTTATCTTTTTCTTTTTTGTCCTAACTTTCTCCTCCTCCCCCCCCCAACCCCACTCCCTTCTAGCACTGATGATGTTACCAAAGAGGAGCTCTCACAGGGCAAAGAGCTTCCCGCTACAGGCACAATCTATCTGCAGCAATAAATGACTGCAAGCAGCAGCTTCAGTCACCTGCTCGCATCTGACAGTTGCGTTTGGGAGCGGAGGTGGTGGCAGCAGAAGTGAGCACAGATGGGATGTCCCCGCTTGCTGAGTAGAACGAGGCGGCGGGGATGCGTTGTTTCAGGGTGCCCCAAGCGCCGGCTCCTCTGAGTGTAGCCCATTCCCCCTCCCAAGAAGACCCTTTTCTTTTTAAAAACTCCTCTGCAGACGATCTTGAAAACCTGCGAGGGATTTCCCCCCCCCCCCATTCCTGATTGCCTGTAGCCTTGGAAGCTTCCGAAACTTAACAGTAAAAGCAATTAAGAACTTCTCTCGCCGTGAGATTTTCTTTATTATGCAAACGCTTGCTTTAAGGCTGCAGGCACCCAGGGAGGGGGGCAGGGGGAATCTGCCTATCTGTCCCCTTCCAAAGCAACCTTGCAGGATTTCAAGATCATCCGGAGAGGCTTTTTTAAAAAAGAAAATCCTGAAAAGCCACAAGATTTGGAGAGATGGGAAGCTGGTCTTTTGGGGGGGGGGAATACCAGAACCAGGAGCGCAGCCCATTCCCCCTCCCAAGAAGACCCTTTTCTTTTTAAAAATGCCTCTGCAGACGATCTTGAAAACCTGCGAGGGATTCCCCCCCCCCATTCCTGATTGCCTGTAGCCTTGGAAGCTTCCGAAACTTAACAGTAAAAGCAATTAAGAATTTCTCTCGCGCGTGAGATTTTCTTTATTGTGCAAACGCTTGCTTTAAGGCTGCAGGTACCCAGGGAGGGGGGCAGGGGGAATCTGCCTATCTGTCCCCTTCCAAAGCAACCTTGCAGGATTTCAAGATCATCCAGAGAGGCGTTTTTTAAAAAGAAAAACCCCGCAGGCACCCAGCGACAGGGGCTAGGAGCTAGGAACCCGGAAGTTAATTACTTCCGGGTTCACTGACGAACAGGTTCGCAAGAACCGGTGCGAACCGGGAGGAACCCACCCCTGACTGGCAGCCACTTAAGAGTGCCCATATCTGAATACCCAGGAGAAACTGGCTAAAGGGAGATGGAAAGATTCCCTCCATGAATTGGAAAGAACGCACAGCTATCATATCTGACATCTCAAGGGGTTATTGATCCCACTATGGACTGGCATGCTTCCCAGTCATTAATTCCCCTGGCCCTGCTCTTCTACTCGGGCTCTATGTTATGCAAACCTCACCGACAAATGGGGAAAGAAGGAGCCATGGAGGGAGGATATCCAACAGCAGAGTTGTAATGCATATCGAGATCCAGATTTCATCCATTGCAGAGCTGAAAGATAATACAGATAGTTCTCAACTTACAACCAGTTGTTTGATGGCAAAAATGCCCATTGGAGAGAGAGGATTTAGATTTAAGACTGCGAGATTGCTTAACAACTGCTATAAAAAGATTTGAAAAAATTGGCCCTGGTAATGTGGTCCCTCGACTTATGACCATAATGATTTATGACTAGAATTCCGATCCCAATTGTGGTCGTAAGTCGAGAACTTTCTTCAAAATGAAAAAGGTCTTCTACAGTCATGACATAAGCCTAAAATTGAAAATCAGGCTTGCCAGATGTTACATCTTTTCTATCCGGCTCCATGGAGTGGAAAGTTGGTTTCTGACAGAAAGCCACTTGAAGCGACTAGAACCATTTGAAATGTGGATTTACAGACATTGTTACATATAAACTGGGTTGACAAAATAAGAAATGAGGAGGTGATAAACCACCTGGGAAAGCCAAGGGATATCATCAAAAGCATAAAAAAGCAAAAGTTAGAATATTTTGGACACATGATGTGACACCCAGAAAAATACAGCATACTTCACTTAATCCTCCAAGGAAAGATTGAAGGCAAATGAGGTCCAGGCAGAAGAACATCATGGTTTTAAAATCTAAGTGACTGCTTTGGACAAAACTCAGCAGCACTTTTTCATGCGGCTATCGATAAAAATAGAATTGCCAATATGATTGCTAATGTCCAATAATGGATATGGCACAAGAAGTCAAGACCTACAAGGTGTGCCAACTCTAAAAATGTACATGTTTTTTAAAAAAATGACCTTAATGGCCTGCATCAATTTTCTTTTTTCATACTTATATCTTATCTTAAAAAAAAACTTTTTTTTCAGCAAGAGTAATGTTACATCCTTGCTAGAAGAAAGAATGACTTATCTGGGAGACGGCAAATCATTCTTCCAGTGAGCTTTTGGAGGGGTGCCCATGAGAAATTTGTCAGGAAATAATACCCTTCTAATGAGCCAATTTAATCAAATCAATCCCAAGGATGAATAAGGGCAGTGGATATCACAGCTGCATCACTCCCACATCCTTGTTTGCTCTTATTGTTGCACAAATCACCAGCTTCTAAATTTCTAGGGAGAAAAACGTGATTTTGAGAGAGAGCTAATAAAAGATTTTCCTATTCACTCCTCAACCGGTCAAGCTGTACTGTACAATTCTTAGTATACTTACCTAGCTCCTTTGAAGATTCCACCCAAGACTGATTATTGGTTCCCTGGTCCGAGTCCTGTTCCTCTTCTGCGTTTGCGAGTTCTTCAAGCACACCAGCCACTCCGATGTCACGCCTGAATAAAATATATTGTGTGAAAGCAGCTATAGGTGAAAGGGAGCATGCTTATATTCCACATGCAATTGGAAAAGTAATTTGATGTGCATCAAAGCAACTTCAGAGTTTGCCATCATAGCTTTTCTCTTTCAGTTTCTCTAATGAGAAGCTTCAGTGTTCTTCTGTGACCCAGCCTCATGGTTTTTATTCTCTATCCTCCTGGCTCACTGATCACCCAAGTATTGAATATTCTCCTCAGTCACCAAAGTCAGATTTGTTGTAGAAAATCTACATTTAGAAGCCAAACCTTCTTCAGGTTGCTCAACTCAACCAGGTAATTTCCTCACTTACTCTTCTGTAAGAAATCAAAGGAAAGCTGTGCTGCTTTGTCATCACCAGGGAAAACATATCAAGAATGTCAAGAAGATCAAGCACAGCTGTCATAAATGTTATGCTGGTTCTCCACCTATGAAATGCTAGAGAATTATAATGCAGGCAGTGTGTGTCCATGTGTCCGTCCTTAATACTAAGAGAGGTGGGAGAACAAATTCCCACAGCCTAGTTCTGGAATTTCTTGTCAGCACCATAACAGCCATCAAGCAAATAACTATAGCCTAGCAGGCCATAACTGCTCCTTATGCATAAGATACCAGGTTGATGCCAATCAAAAGGATAGATTATGCAGAGAATATTTATCTGTATTATTACTTCATTTACTGTCTAAAATAAGAAATATCCTTTTAAGCATCAACTCTACTAAGACACAAATGCAGTTCTCTTAACTGATTTAAAGTATGTTGTGAACATTAAACAATTCTATTTAAAACTGAAAATAACCACCGTGTAAAAGTTGGACAAGGACATAAAAACACAAAGGCGGAAGGCTTGTAGGCTTAAATACAAATCTGATCACCCGAAAGCGAGGTCATCCTAAGAATATGCTGCCACTTTTTAAACTATTTAGCCTGTTCTTCTTTTCTCCACCAATGCTTTTCTCCTCTGATTCATATACCGAAAGTGAGAAATTCATGAAAAAGAAAAAAGAAAACAGCAGAGAGACAAATCCCAGGAAGGAAAAAACCTGGTGTTCCTCTCATAGTTCTTCAGTCGAGAACTGTGTGTGCCCTTTTCTTAAAGCTGAGGACAATCGGTGTGTGGGAACATGCAGCTTTGGCATGATCATCCTAACTAACCCAATCCAAACTTACCAGGCTCCGATGCACCTCTTCCAGAGGGACTCCCGGTGATGAATGAAGGCCGGCTTGGTGCTGTGTTCCAGGCGACTGAAAGCTTTCAGGTTTTCTTTGGGAATAGTGGGGGTGGGAAGACTTTCCATCTGCACAATTATCCACAGGATTAAGAAGAAAGTAAAATTCCTTGACAACAATTCTTAGTACATACACACAAAAAAGCTTGATAATAGGACAACCAATCAAGGTTCCAGGTTCACTTTGGTTTATAAGCAGCAATGGAAAAGTAATGGAAGTGTTTCTTCCTTTTCCTTCCCTCCACACTTCAAATTGCTCAGATATTCAAAAAGCTAGAAATTAAAGCTTCTAGTTAAAGGCACAGAGCTTTATGTGTAGCCTTTTCCTAGCGGAAACTTTGCTTAAACATTACGTAAAATACAGAATTAAAGATTTTCTTGGAAAATAATTTTGTTTGTGTTGGTCAAATGTAAACAAACCCAGCCTATTACTTTCGGTTATTTTGCCTACTTTCCTCTGCTTGAACATTCTTTTCATGTTCATGCTAGGCTGCTCAAACGGTATTTCTGAAGACTTTCTGATGGGGATTAGCCAATCCCCAAGACACATATAGGTAGTTCATGACTTATAACCACAATACAGCCCCAAATTTCCATTGCTAAATAAGGCAGTTGTTAAGCGAGTTGTGCCTCATATTATGACCTTTTTTGCCACAGATGTTAAGAGAATCACCAGTTAAGTGAATCTTGTGGTCATTAAGTGAATCTGGCTTCCCCCATTGACTCTGCTTCTCAGAGGCCTGCTGGGAAGATAACAAAAGGTGATCATATGATCCCAGGACAGTGCAATATCATAAATACAGGCCAATTGCCTAATTCCTGAATTTTGATCGCTGGCCATGAGGATGTTCCAAAGGTGAAAACCAGTCATGTCACTTTTTTCAGTGCTGTTGTAACTTCAAATAGTCACTACATGAATGGTTGCTAAAATGAGACTACCTGTACTGCTTTTACTATAAGCAATTCTTCTGCCCTTCCTTATTTGTATTTATATTTTGAGACTAATTCCTGCCACTTTATTTTTCCCAAATCATTGAAGATAAAGGCCACCAGAGGTGAGCTGTTAGAATCCATGCAACCATTAGAAGGCAGTAAAGAATCAAGATTTTTCTCCATCACTCCGCTGCCATTTAGTGGATGTCTGGATTTTTGCAGTTCGGATCTGGTAGCCCTCCCAGAAATATTAATTTCAATGAAACAAGGAGTTGAAGTATTGATCCACTAGACTAGAAGCAGAGACCCATCACTAATCCTTTCAAGCAGATTAAAGAAAAAATCAAATTGTTTCCCTCCCTTATTTATCAAGTCAAGCATCCATCTGACATTAAATTTTTGGAAGGCTTCCTATTATTAAGACAAGATGGTAGCTGATTTCTTTCTATGGATGGAAATTATGACTTACCTGACCTTGGAAAGTAAGTGGAAGCTTCTCATAGCTCCGCCCAAAAACTAAGGCATTGTTGAATTCATAAAGGGTGATGTCTCCTGGAGGAGGTGGAAGTGGAAAGAGTGCGAGAGAACACATCTTTCTGGTAATTGAGGAAAAAGCAAAGAAAAAGAAAAGAGACTCCTTAAAGCATATGCTGGAGTGGATGTTTCAAAGTAATTACACATTGCTAGACGTAGTGCTACTACTCCGAGAGGCCAATAGCAAGTTTTAGCCCCTAAAGGAAACGCAAAGGTTCCCCTCGCACATATGTGCTAGTTGTTCCCGAAACTAGGGGCTGGTGCTCATCTCCGTTTCAAAGCTGAAGAGCCAGCGCTGTCTGAAGATGTCTCCGTGGTCATGTGGCCAGCATGACTAAATGCCGAAGGCGCACAGAACGCTTTTTATCTTCCCTCCAAAGTGGTCCCTATTTTTCTCCTTGCATTTTTACATGCTTTCGAACTGCTAGGTTGGCAAAAGCTGGGACAAGTAATGGGAGCTCACTCCGTTATGCGGTGCTAGGGATTCAAACAGCCAAACTGCCGGCCTTTCCGATCGACAAGCTCAGTGTCTTAGCCATTGAGCCACTGCATCCCTTTTAGCCCCCTACTTCATTACAAATAATTTAGGCAATTAATTTAAAACCTTTGAAAAATTGCTCCTCTCATAATTTGTGACTTTGAGTGATGAATAACAATAACCATCAGAAAAGACAATTAAAAGGAAAATAAATAATATACTGAAGCAAAATAAGCTGGCAAAAACAGCATACGATACATAATCAAAGCTAGTAATAACCTCCTGTACACTCTCATTAAAAAAAAGGCTTATCTGGTATTCTGATCCAAGACACGAAAGAAAAGTTGGGTTTTTACAATTCTATAGGAATTCAATAGGGTTATGGTCATTTTAAGAACCTGGGGGGTACTCATGACCTGTATTTTAAGTACTGATGCCCCCCCTGGTCATTTGACAGCAGTTCAAACACTGAGCCAACCAGGCCTCATTTATGGCTGTTTGCAGTGTCCTGTGGTCATGTCACCATGTTTTACCATGATTTTGCCAAAAACCGACATTTCTTTCTGATTTTCAGCAAACCACTCCCATAGCAAATCATTGGTTATCTTAATGACCACTGATTGGCTTTATGACCATCACAAGTTATGACCATGATGGGCAGGCTCCATTACAATCGTAACTCAAGGACCGCCTGCATCAAATGTACGACATAATGCATCACTGAACGTTGCTTTTACAACTGCAAGTCATTTTATTAAAAACGTGACGCAAAAATCCAAAATAATGAACAATTCACGAAGGTTTTTTTTAATTCAATCATGATGCGCTGAACTCTCAAGGAAACAGCAGCAGAATAGGGCATCCCTTTTTAAACGGATCATCGGTTCACACCATCAGTAACACTAGTGACTCTTATCTGCTTCAACCGTACTTGGAAGTTGGTTGCCTAAGCTGACTTTATTTCCATGTAAATGTGCACAGAATTAGGCACAGGATACTTCTAAAGAATTACCTAACAGGTTAGTGGAAGAGGAGGCTAATTGCTCATTGCCCAAAACATGCCATACCTGTTGCTGGGAGTTGGGGAGAGAGGGACAGATGGATGGCCCTCATGCCCTGCTAGTGGTGAGCCTCCAGAAGGCATTTGGCTGACGGCTGCAAGATGCAGAGCGCTAGATTAAATGGACTTTTTTTCAAATCCAGGGACTTTCTGAAATGCGGCCTTCAGCGCAGAGATTCCTGTGTTTATCACTGTTGTGCATTCAGGTCATTACCGGCATCTCGGATGATCTGAAAGAGGTAATAACAGCAACAACGATTATGAATCCAGCAGTCCTATTTTGACAGCTATTATTGTTTCTGATAAAGCAATATTATAAATGTACAGAAAGTACTCGACTTACAGCAATTCATTTAGTGACCATTGAAAGTTATAATGGCATGGGGGAAAAAGTGACTTATGGCCACTTTTCACATATAAGAACATTGCATTAGCCCCGTTATCAAAATGCAGATGCTTAGCAAGACTCATAGTTATGATGATCACAGCATCCTGGGATGTTGCGATCATCCTTTTGCAACCTTCTGACCAGCAAAGTCAATGGGGAAGCCAGATTCACTTAACAACCGTGTTACTAGTTTAACAACTGTGTTGACAAATGTGGCTAGAAAGGTCGTAAAGCCAGGCAAAACTCACTTAACAACTGTCTCACTGAGCAAAATTAAAACCTGGGGCTTCATTGTGAGTCATAGGTCGAGGACCCCCAAGTGACAGGAATTGTTATAAATCCAGTGGGCTCGCTTTATCCCCTTGAGATAAAAAACAATAACATTTTATTTTATTTTTTTGTTATATACGGTATAGGATTTATTATAAACCCAGCGGACTCACTTTCAGAGTTCCTACTTGGAATAAAACAACCATTTTAGGGAAGATTATAAATCCGGCTGTAATTGAGCTTCTTCGAAGGGAGTGGAAACACTTGCTGTGGGCCCGGGAGGGAGAAGCGGTGGCCCTGACATGGGTAAAAATAGAACCCGATGCCTCCACATTTTCCCGAAACCAGTAGAGGCGAACCAGCCGAAGCGCTGCTTCCCCATCCGGAGCGCTCGGCTGAGACAGGGAAAAGGCCTAGCCTAGCCCACCACCTCGTCGTCTCCACGCCGCCTCCGCCAGCAGCGGGACCAGGCCTGGCCGAGCCTGCCTCAATTACTTACGCTGCCGCGAATCTCTCGCCCAAATCGGCTTTCTTTGGGAACGAAGGAAGGCGCTCTAGGAAACCTCGGCTTTTCGCGGGTAACCGTTCAGGCAGCGGCGACGGGCGCTGCACGGGTTCAAAAAGAGTCAAAGCGAACGCCTTCGCCGTGGACGCTGGCTCGGTTTAAGGATGGATTCGCCTCCTAGCGGATCGGGCGCGTAACAGGAGTTCCCAACACTCATGTCTTAAAGGGCCAGAGCAGGTCCCCCCTCTCCCCATCCGTCGTTCAGGCTGTGTTCGACTAGCATCCAGTTCTATGTGCCTATTACTCTGTATTATGTTAAGTGATTTATGTATCTTCAAACCCAATGGCGGATTAAGGCTCACTGGTGCCCTAAACCCTGACAAATCTCCTTTGTACATACTGTACAAATCTTTGGTTTTTTTCTTTCTTTCTCAACTTTGTGGTGTCTCCTTTGAGCCTGGTGCCCTAAGCAGGTGCTTAGTCTGCTTAATGGTTAATACACCACTGCTCAAACCCTTATGCTCAGAATGCAGCCTGCTGTAAAAGACAAAGATTTTCCCCACCCCCAAGTTTATTCCCTATTTGGGGAATGCATTATGATCCACAGTTGGTACAATTAATAAACAGTCCTTAAAGTGCTGTGCATAATGTCCTTTATTCGCGACATTGTTTGCAACTTTGCATTTAACCAAGGATGCCTGACCTTCATGAAACTTAACTTATGAGTTGATTCAAAGAGTATTGTGCTGGGAATTTGAGACTTTGAATACCAGAAACATTAGAATAAGAAGAGGGAACCAGAGCGTAACTCTGTCAAGTCTGCACTTTCACGAAGTAATAGTTTTAGGTTTGGAACCAATTAAGATACCTACCGTCTTCTGCCACATACCTCCCTTAGACCAATAAGATCGCACAGGATGGGCCTTCTCCGGGTGCCTTCAGCTGGCCAATGCCAGCTGGTGACGCCTCGGAGTAGGGCCTTCTCTGTTGCCGCTCCGGCCCTATGGAATGAGCTACCCTCAGAGATCTGGACCCTACCCACTCTCATGGCCTTCCGTAAAGCTATCAAAACCTGGCTTTTCCGGCAGGCCTGGGGCTGTTGACCTCTTGATTGAGGTCCAGCCCCCCTTTGACTGGGTGCATGTTGTATTTCTTCTTTATCTTGTTGTATCTTATTGTTTTAATCCTTTTTAATATTTTTCATTTCTGTAAGCCGCCTCCCGGATTGGGCGGCCTATAAATTCAAGAAATGAAATGAAATGAAAGAAAATTTGTAGTTCAGAGCTGAAATGAGGAGTCCTCAATGCTCTCTGAGCTTGGTTGTTTTCTTGCACTCATTTTATTACCTGTAAAAAGTTAGCACCCACTCCTCTCCTAGAAGAATGAAATATTCTAGGAAATGTTTAAAAGGCAGAATATTTCCCCTAAAAGAGAAATAAAAATCTCAGCTCCCTGCTCCCAGCAGATATTTTGATGCCAGCCTATCTATAAGCCAAAAGACCTGAGTCTGAGTCTGAGTCAGTCTGAGTAGTTTATTTATATGCCGCCCTTTATATGCCGACCTTCACCCTCCAGGACATAATAGGATTATCTATCAGCAGAGCTCACCACATGGCACAACCAAGCCCCTTCATTACATCAGCCCAAGGTTCAACCAAACTTGATTCAGACAATCATGACTCCCCCTGGGAGTCTGACAGCCAATAGAATACATGCCCTTGCCACAGGAACAGGAAGCTCAAGCTCAAAGCTCAAGAGAGGGTATAAATAACACTCACTCTCCATTCCATGTGTTCAGCTATCCAAGACTTCAAACCCATGTGGTCCTGTTCACCAATAAATCTTTCCAATCAGCCTCCATATTTCCAGTGTCTTTCTCCCCACTTGGAACTGAACCCAGAAATGGACATTTTTTCCAACATACCCAAACTAAGTACCGTAAAGCCATCAGTTCTAGGTTTGGAATTTTAATGTCAGTTTGGAAATTTTAATAAGAAAAAGAATTAGGCAAAAGGAAATCTTTTTAAAGCCTTTGTTGCACAGTGAAAAACTTCTACCGTATAGTTCTTCTACACATTTCTTGAAATTTCAAAGACTAATGAAATCTCTTTATCTGACCAAGATTCCTTCATTCAACAGTTGTACAAGAGAGAATCTTCTATAATAGCTCCTTTTCTATTTTGAAGGAAGAAACATTTCTATAAAGAGCTCAGTATTCTTTTGTAGTTTCTTTATTTAGGGATGGAAGGAGTGATTCCAGAAAGATGCAACATTTTGTGTGTGGAATGAGGGTACAAGAATGTTTGTATCAGGAGCTGTGGCAGTTCAAGAGCTATGAACTGACTGCTACTGTTGTTCCTTTCTGTTAATTAACTAGAAGGCAAACTGGTTGGATTATGGTGTTCTGAGCAAGCTCTCTGGGTTTCAAGATTGACCTTGATGAAGCTGGGTTTACTTGTTTGAGCTCGGATTGGGGTGCCCCCCCTCTTTTATTAACAGGTATAAAAACACATGCAT
This sequence comes from Thamnophis sirtalis, assembly GCF_051295495.1. Lineage (NCBI taxonomy): Eukaryota > Metazoa > Chordata > Lepidosauria > Squamata > Natricidae > Thamnophis > Thamnophis sirtalis. The sequence goes on along the minus strand of NW_028261383.1, from coordinate 156,308,089 downwards.
CCATCTATTGACTGCTAAAACTTGTGTGTCTGTAACTGACGTGGTGGCTCAGTGGCTAAGATGCTGAGCTTGTCAGAAAGATAGGCAGTTTGGCGGTTCGAATCCCTAGCGCTGCATAACGGAGTGAGCTCCCGTTACTTGTCCCAGCTTCTGCCAACCTAGCAGTTTGAAAGCATGCAAACATGCAAGTAGAAAAATAGGAACCATATTTGGTGGGAAGGTAACTGCGTTCCGTGTGCCTTTGGCGTTTAGTCATGCCGGCCACATGACCACAGGGACATCTTTGGACAGCGCTGGCTCTTCGGCTTTGAAATGGAGATGAGCATTGCCCGCTAGAGTTGGGAACGACTAGCAAATATGTGCGAGGGGAATCTTTACCATTACCTTTTTAACCTTTAGCTAGGCAAAATGGTGTATCATTTATATGCTGCATTTTGCTACGCCATATGAAATAATAATAATAATAGTGCATCACAGGTGAAAACCTTGCGAGCAAAGATACCTCAAATGGACTTAGGTATAGGATACTAGGACCCATAACTCCTGAGGGATTAAAATTTGGCAACACCAATTGCCAAATATATCATGAATTGAGAACATGGATGGGGAGGAGGTTGGCAATACACTGACTGAATGCAGAGTTTATATCCTGTTATTGGTCAGTTGTGTGGAAAGCTAGTTGCCTCATGTGATATTCTCTGTGTTTGGAAGTTTCTTGCAGTGTGTAAAATGGTGATTGGTGACATTCTTTGCTTAGGAGTATCCTAGTTATGTGATTCCAGAGGCTACAATTCGGAGGCATGCATATTTCATCCATATATGTCACTGTGTGTGCATACACACACCTCTTTATTTGAAAGTGGTAGACAGTGTGGATAGATCATTCTTGTGCATTCATACTCGTGGGTATCTGTATCACATTTTGCATCTAACTAGACAAGTTCTTATTTGTGTCTCCCACCCATGTGTATATGTGTGTTCTCGTGTGTTCCCTTTTACATTCATACCCCTCCTTGATGCTAAGTGCTGGTTAGGAAAGCTTCCAGTCCTTCCTTGGAATTATATTTTTGTCTCATTTTTATTATATTTATCTTGTTTTTCCTAGAGGCCACAGAAGTTATTTTAATTTTTTTTCAGGATATTATATAAAAGTTGTGGCCAGGGGGAGGGGTCTGCAAACCTGCATTCCTGACCCATCAGAGAGCGAGACAGAGAGAGAGAAAAGAGAAGGAACCAACATGATTTCGATGGCGCCGTTGCCTCAAAGACATTAGAAACACCACAGTCCTGGCGTACGTTCTCTGGTGTCTGGACACAAACACAGGCAGAAGCTGGGTAGGCCATGGTTTGGGGGGGGGGGATAAGTGAGTTAAAGAGCCCACGGTGCTTATGCCCTGCTGAGTGCTGACTGGATGGGGGTGCTAGGGGGGGACGGGACATTGAGGTTTCACATTCTTTTTTTAGTCAGATAATATAGCCAGGAGAATAGCAGCATTACACTGTTATAATTGTTCAGCATTAGCTATGTACTGGGTGCTGAACACATCCTGGCTGTGATGTCCTCCATCTCCAGGGTTGAAAGCTATGTCAGAAAAGAATAGGAAAGAGGTCAAGCATATTCAGTGGGAAGAAGGAACAAAGTTGCATCCGTCTAGGGCAGGGGTATCCAAACCTGGCAACGTTAAGACTTGTGAACTTCAACTCCCAAATTCCTCAGCCAAATGGGGAATTCTGGAAGTTGAAGTCCACAAGTCCTAATGTTGCCAAGCAGAGGTGGGTTGCTAATTTTTTTACTACTGGTTCGGGCATGCTCCCGCAAGTGCATGCGCAGAAGTGTCCAAACGGGTGGGTGGACCCTCCCGTGCTGCTACTACCGGTTCGGGCGACTCAGGATGAACCAGCAGCAACCCACCTCTGTTGCCAAGTATGGAGACCACCTCTGGTCTAGGTCAAGGACAGAGGAAGTGGTGCAAACAGGAACTCTCCCGTCAAAAATGAAATGCTTAGCAGTCAAACAAAGATTTTTCCAGATGGAACCAACACCACTTTAGCCCTAATGTAGAATTGCCTTGAATATTCTCTACTACTCTATGAAGCAGTGTTGCAGGAGATAGGAAAGTCACACAGAGAATGATCACACTTGATTTTAAAATCTTTTTTTGCCATAGTTGTTAAACAAATCCCTGCAGTCGTTAAGTGAATCCAGCGTTCCCCCATTGACTTTGCTCATTAGAAGCCGGCCAGGAAGTTCGCAAATGGTGATCACATGACCTTGAGATGTAGCAACCTTCACAAATACATGCCCATAGCCAACGGCAAATTTTGATCACGTGACCATGGAGGTAGTGTGACAGTTGTAAATGCAAGGACCAGTCACAAGTCACTTTTTTTCAATGCTGTTGTAACTTTCAACAATTGCTAAATGAAGGGTTGTAAGTCGAGGATTATCTCTACTGAACCTAGAAAGCAATGGGCCTCCTAACATTGAATATGTTCAAACAAAGGTTCCATAGCCAAAACTGGGATTGTTTTATTCCTGAACTAAACATAGGGGTGGACTAGATGTTCTAATTGGTCCCTTCCAACTTTTGTGTTTTGTGTTTAAAGTGCTACCCACCTGTGCTTAAGCTGGCAGAAAAATGTATCAGCAAAGAAAATGCCATCCGTGCTGCTAATCCCTAACCTGTCCATCAAGTCGGGGTGGGGGTGTTCTGATTTTGGGTGTCAAGATGTGTCAGCCTTCCCAGGTAGAGCAGGGAGGAAAGACAAGTAGGTGAGCTAAGTATAGTTATTGTAAGGCTACATTAACAGAATTTTACAGGTCTAAGTTAGAAATATGGAAATATAAGAGAAGGGTTAATTTTATAATGAAGGTTTATTAAGATGGATAAGCAAATACTACTATTATTATGAGATCAATATTAATGTGATGGATATTATTGTAAATATTATGATTATTATTTCTCAAAATTATGTGTATGCAGATAACACAGTTTATTTAGGAATGGAATTTTTTATATTTAATAAAACTTTTTAAAACATGGGGGGTGGGAGAAAGAATTTTGCCAGTTTGAAAGAACAAATTCCCCGCCGTCTCCTTTGCAGTCTGAGAACTTCTCAACCTCTGTCTTTGCCCATTATGCAGCTGCAGGCTATGCCTTCTCTTATCTGATCATCCCTTAGGCAGCACCTCTGCCCCTTGTCTCCCAAGTACCATTACAAGATGGTGGCCACAATGGTGCAATGGTCCAATGCAACCAGGTATATGATTTATCTGCATCATGACACACATAGCAAATGGGCCAAGCTTTGATCCCAATGTCATGACTGCCGTCTTGATTTGTTTTAAAACCACGCCCTGCAGGTGCCTCAAATGGGCCAATTAATTTTGCTATAAGCATTACAAAACAACACTGCCCAACACAAGAACTTTAGGAACTTTAGATATTCGTTTCACGAAAAATGAATTCTCCAAATTGCTTAACATGCGAGTTAGAAAATTGAGAATGTCATTTTTAGACAGAAGACATCCTGGTTTGTTTTGTTTAAATGGCTTCATGGCTCAGTTACATTTGCTGAGACCATTAATTAACTTACCATCCTGCTTTTGAATGAAAACTTTCAAAGTGGTTTTCTAGGCTTCAAACCCATTTCTTAAAATAGTTGGAGTTACAACTCTCCCCTCTTTTTTTTTAAAACGAGAAGACAAGGAGAGCTGCATTAGACAGACCAGTGAAAGGGATGCTTCTTTCCATGGTTGTATTAACTTCAGAGATGTTTGCAGAGAGGAAGTCAAGATAGCGGCCATAACAGGGGTGGGTTTCAACCGGTTTGCGGTGGTCCCAGCGAACCGGTTGGTCGGCGAACCCGGAAGTAAGTAACTTCCGGGAATGGCGACGGGCCTACCCACCCTCCCGCGTTCCTTACCCGGTTTTGACGAGTTCTGCGCTTCCACGCATGTGCAGGACGCATACAGCGCCTGCGCGATCCTCAAGGAGCAGCTGGAGCATCGCACAGACGCTAGTACGCATGCGTGCGCTGAGCGCGTGCACGAGGACGCCACCAGCCCCGTTCCAACCGAACCGGTTGGAACGGGGCGAGAAACCCACCCCTGGGCCATAACCATATGTCTGAAGCCCTCCCCTCCTTTCTTTACACACAATAAAAGGAGCACAACTTTGATCACACTGTTGTCACTACTCTCTCAACTTTTCGAATTCCTTTGGAAACTCCCTGATCAACCTGGATGCCACTTGTGTGTAAGTCAGCAGAAAAACATACCAACATAATTAGAGTTGCTCCTACTTCTAAGACTTTCTGATCTCAGAAAACAAGGTTAAGGAGTGATGCTGCCTTTTCAGATTTAATGGTGACTGTTTCAGGTTTTCCTCTCTCAGCTCGCATCAGCCGCCACCTGCAAGAGCTGCCACCAATCATCCTCCAGAACAGTGTTTCTCAACATGGCTGAGGGAATTCTGGGAGTTGAAGTCCACATACGGTATCTTAGAAGTTGCCAAGGTTGAGAAATTGTCACTAGGGATTCTGGGCACTCCTCCATGCTTCATTTCCGGCCCCTTTTGTGCTACCTCAGCCAGTTAATCAACATATTTTGATGGTTTGTTTGGATTCAGGACAATAGGAGAGGAGAATAATAATGATTCCCCTAGGGCAGTGATGGTGAACCTTTTTGTAAAGATGTGCCAAAATTGTATGGGTGCACGTACGCGTGCCTATACCCACAATGCAATGCGCCCAACCCACTTGCACATGTGACTCCCCCCCCTGCATGCGTGTATGACAACCCCCTCCTCCCCCGCGCGCGCAGGGGGGGAGTTTTTGCCTTCCCCAGGCTCCAGAGGCTTTCCTGAAGCCTGGGGAGGGCACAAAAAAAAACCAATCAAAATTTAGGTGCTGCTTAGCAACCAGCATGTACAGGTAATCCTCGACTTATCAACAGTTTGTTTAGTGTTCATTCAAAGTTACAATGGCACTGCAAAAAGTAGAATAGAATAGAATAGAATAGAATAGAATCTGAGAGGATTCTTGGAGGTCTTCTAGTCCAGCCCTCTGCTCAAGCAGGAGAACCTATATCCGTGATGGCGAAACTATGGCATGTGTGCCCGAAGTGGCAGGCAGAGCCATGTTGCCTGGCATGCGCAGTGTTGCCTGTTCCTCTTCCGGGTTTCTGGCATGCATGCGCACATGATGATCAGCTGGCCTTCATGCATGCGGCAGTCTTCCGTTTTCCTGTGTGAGCATCCGTGCCGGGCAGCTGATCGTCATGCGCTCAAGCGCCCCAGAAACCTGGAAGACTAGCTGGCCAGTGCACATGCACGCACCGGAAACCAGACATTCATTTTCAGGTGCCCTGGGCAGCTCCTCTTCCGGGTTCCGGCCCAGACGAGCGCATGAGAAAAGGTTCGGCATCACTGACCATCTCAGACAAGTGACATGACTGTGTTTCTCAGTTACGATCTTTGCAGCATCCCCATGGTCATGTGATTAAAATTCAGATGCTTGGCACCAGGTTCACACTTATGACTGTTGCTGTGTCCCAAGGTCCTGTGATCCCCTTTTGTGACCTTCTGACAAGCAAAGTAAATGGGGAAACCAAATTCACTGAACAACCGGCTTACTAACTTATCAACTGCATTGATTGACTTAACAACTTTGGCAAGAAAGGTCATAAAATGGGGCAAAACTCACTTAACAAATGTCTCACTTAACAACAGAAACTTTGGGCTCCATTGTGGTTGTAAGGCGAGGACTACCTGTATTTACTATGGTTGCAGTATCCCAGGTACATGTGATTGCCATTTACGATTTTTCTAGTCAGTTACTGATAAGCAAAGTCAAAAAGGATTTGCTTAATGACCAGATGATTCACTTAACAACTTAATAACCATGACCAAAACAAGTTCATGTGATTCACTTAACAATCACCTTGCTTAGCAGTGGAAATTCTGGTCCCAATTGTGGCCATAAGTTGAAGACTACCTGTGTAGGAATGGGGGAAAAGGGTGGATACTTTCCAAACCATGCCTACATCAAGAACTTCAATAAGAAGTTCAAAGGCAAGAGCGGAAGTAAAGCAAAATATCTTGCCAATAAGAACACAAATTGCACCCATGCTTGGCAAAGATCTGGAATTGTGAAGAAATATCAGTTTTGCTTTGGTTTCAAATAAACCAAAGTGAAACAAACAAACAAACAAACAAAACCCCCAGGTCTCAAATACTGATGATGCATTGGGAATGTTAGCAGGCGATTTTAAATGATATGGAGATCTGCATAAAATTGATGATGGCTATGCACTAGATTACACAAATCTAAATATTCCAAGTCCCAGCCTACTGAAACTTGTTTAGGAAAATATATTGAAACATTCATATGGTAAATGATAAATTTCTCTCTCACACACAAACACGCACAAACATTTGATATATATATATATATAATCTTAGGATGTTTCCAGAGAGTCTTTTAATAAACAGAATGTGCACAGTTGATTATAGTAATTTCACAGGAAATCCAGTTGACATTATTATCCTTTGGCTGCACCATCTTTATTATCTTTAATCTATTTTTTTTCCTTCCTCTGTACAGTGACAATTTGCTTAAGCACAAGAATGGAGCATTTCCAAAGTTGGGGTTGTTTCATTAAGCCTAATTACTGTTGCTGTTTGGGTTGGGGGAGTGGCAGTAATACACATCCTCTGTTTTCTTCCCTCTCCCTAGACCCCCGATTTATACACATATTTCTGCATAAACCTTTTTATAAAGCCAATTTCTTGAAAAGTACATCAATTGTCCACTACACGTATAATTTCCTTTCTTAAGAGCCCTGATGGCACAGTAGTTAAAATGCAGTAATGCAAACTGATTCTGCCCACTGCCAGAAGTTCCATCCTGACCGGTTCAAAGTTGACTCAGCCTTCCATCCTTCCAAAATCGGTAAAATGAGGCCCCAGATTGTTGGAAGCAATAGGCTGATATTTGTAAACTGCTTAGAGAGGGCTGTAAAAGCACTGTGAAGCGATATATAAGTGCTATTGCTATTGTTCAGAATTTCAGGGTGTAATATATAAATGCTTTTTTGCTTCTTTTAGTCAGTGGCCATTTTACTAGCTAGAATTCTAATATAAAAGCAAACAAAAAACATGGCATGAGGGCTGGATTCTCATTTTTTTCTGCTTGTGGCTTCTTTGACCACATTGGGAGAAGAGTGATTCTCCCTTCTTGCTTTGGGCCCAACTTTTGAAAAACTCAAGATTTTTCAACTCTTTGGAGAAGATTTTGTGGTCACATGGGAGAGTACAGTTCCATTGCAGCAGCAGAATTCACCAGTGGAGTCTCCCCCCCTTGTAGGCTTGTGATTCCCATAATTGTCAAACTGGAATTGTGTACCTGATGTTCAAATAAACCAGATCAAAGAGAAAGAGGCTGCATGCACAAAGTGAGCAAAGCATTTGTGTGTATGCACCCAACTATTACTATCTCAAGAAAAGAGCAGCAGGGACATATGTATGGATGGGACATACAGAGAAAAATCCATCCACCCTAGCGCATCCTATGATGTTCTGTTCAGTAGTATACAGTAGGGTGAGTTTTTATTTTGAAAAATACAGGTAGTTCATAAATGACCTTTCATAGTTACAATAGCACTGAAAAAAGTGACTTATGACTGCTTTTCACACTTATGACTGATGAAGCCTCCCCATGGTCACATGATCAAAATTCAGATGCTTAGCAAATGGTTCATATTTATGGGGGGGGGGGTCACATGATCAGCTTTTTGACCTTCTAACAAGCAAAGTTGATGGGGAAACCGGATTCACTTAACAACCATGTTACAAACTTAACAAATGCAATGATTGACTTAGCAACTCTAGCAAGAAAAGTTGTAAAATGGGGCAAATTCGCTTAACAAATATTTCACTTAGGAACATAAAATTTGAGCTCAAATGTGATTGTAACCCGAGGACTACCTGTATACAGACTAAGCAGGACTGCCGCTCACCTGTAAGGCACCTATTTTTGCTATGTCACATGGTAGCAACAATTTCCAGATGCTCCATTCTCCTTTTTCTTCTACAGCAGTGGTTCTCAACTTTTTCTTTACCACGAACCCCCTTTAAATACCTTTTGTGGCCATGGAACACCAAGACTGAACTCAAGATTGAAATCATAATATTTCTTCAAGGCTTCGCAGACCCCCTGTCATGGCATCGCGCCTATCAAGAGTCTGCGGATTGCAGGTTGAGACCCACTATTCTACAGCACACGTTCAGAAGTGTGGAGCAGTAAACTGGTTAGGCTCCTTCCCCCCAACCTGGCATTTTGCAATGCGGCATTAGTACCATCACCATCGTTTGGCACTCACTGTGTTATGTTTCCTTTGTGTAGTGCATAACTTGCACGCACAGAGTTCCAAGTAACACCCCCCCCCCAATGAAAGAAGACTCCAAGGCTTGAGTTTGCTCAAAGTTCATTTTATTAGAGATGTCATATTAGTAACATCTGGAAAAACCCAAATCTGAAAGCTTCCAGGTTTTCCCCACCCAAAAGAAAGTTCAACTCCCTGCCCAGCACCCACATATCCATCACGTGGCCCAATCAGGCACCGTCCCTGCTGGAAATGCCTCCCAGTCACACCATCACAGCTGCAGTGCAAGATGACCTTGATTTCTGAGAAAGAATATTATTTTGACTATATATCACCCACACTCTATATAACCCCCCCCTCCCATTTTCCCAGAGTAGAAAAGGTGGCAGTAACCCAGAGAACGAGAACCACTGGTAGGTGGCCATAACACTTCTGCAAGCAACATACAGCAGAAAAGTAAGCTTCCCCTCTCCCCCCCAAAGACGACTCGAAGTTGGACAAAACCTGGGTCTTTGCAGTATCCTTGTCCTGTCCCCTTCCTCGCATTATTAGCTGCTATTGACAGAGCTGGCTCAGCAAATCCCTTCTCAATGGCATGACCTAGTAAACAAGGAATGGATGCCGTCATGAGCAAGAGGGCACTTCCTCAGAGAATCCTATTGCTAGGAATCTTTTCATAAACAGTGTAACCATTTGCACGTGTCCCCCTTGCAGCTTAGCCAGGGTTGCAATTGCTCCTCTTCCACCCCTCCTCTCCTGTGTTTGTACTGGCAGAAAGATGCAGATGAATTGAAGGCCTCTTGTTAAAAGAAAAAGAAAAAAAAAAAACTTCCAGAAACCAAAAAAGCCCCAAACTGAAACTCCAGGAGATCAAAGGGCTGGCTGATGCCCAAGGCGTTGTAAAGAGTCAGCCTGTGGCAAGTTACACTTGGCACAGCTCAGGCTTCGTGGAGCCACCCACCACCACAAGCTTGACTTTGGAGGAGGCCTCTAAAACCTCAGCCAAGGAAGAGGAAGGCGGGGGGGGGGGCAAGTCACTAGGAGATGCTGCACGCCCAGCTGCCAGGTGTGAGTTAGAGTCTAGCATCTTATCATAGATTTATAGAATTATAGGGTGGCAAGGAAGCTGGGAGATCTTCTAATTCAACCTCCTGCCCAAGACAAGAATTTCCATGCCATCTCAGGCCAATGGCTGTCCAAACTTTGCTTGAAAACATCCCATGATAAGGCCCCAGGAGGCAGGGTCCACTGCCTCCTGGAGTCATAGGTGGTTCTTCATCACTTGATGTTTCATCATCTATTGAAGGAAAGTTTGGACAGCCATTGCCCTGAGATGGCATGAAAATAGCTCCCGTGGTTAGGAAAGCAATCCTGATTTCAAGTTTGGATTACTCTCTGTAAAGCTTCCACCTATTAGTTCTTATCCTATTTTTGGGGCTCAATGGAGAATATATCTGAAATCTTTTCCCTAGGAAATCCTGCAGAGAATTAGAAACCGCTATCATTAGCCTTGTCTCATTTAGGCTAAAGGTACCTAGTTCCTTTAATTGTTGTTTATAAAATGTGTGATGCCCCTCACCATTGTGCTCATTCTTCTCATTCCAGTTCATTATATAACTATAGAAACCAGAATTGGATACAGAATTCAATGTGTACCCTGATCAATGTGCCTTAGACCAGAATTACTACTTCCTGTGGTTTCAAGTATGCATCTCTTTAGCATCTAAGACCTACCATTTAGATAGCACTTGAAATGCTACAAGTGCTGTGGATTCATTCTGCTTGTGATCCTCTTTACAATCCATCTCACTAATTTCTAAAATCCCTTATAAGCAAGCAATTTTGACAAAACTAATGTGCCATTAGTTTCCAACAAAAAGAAAAAAAAGAGGTGTGTTTCTTAGGGGGGGAAAATGAGGCCATATCCGTGTTTGGTTTCAGCCTGGCCTACTGTAAGTATGGAGTAGGTACCACAGATTATGTCCCTACAATACAGCCTGTGCCTATCACAGAAGGAAGATTATTAGGTGACCATAATCGGGCAAAATAGGTGTAAAATATTATTGTGTGAGAGATGGGACAATGAGAATAAAAAATAATGATTTGCTAAAGCCACCTCACGTAGACACAGTCCATTCAGGAATACATGTAGGAACAGAATGATTTAAAATGGGGACTTCTTTGGCAGATGATCAAATAAAAGTATCAAACATTCACTCCAAGAACTTTATCAAGGCTTTTAGAACAGGATGGCTCAGTGTAGTCCACTCCATGAAATTATTTGTGTCTTTCCCAGCCTGATTTTAACTCAGTCTGATTTTGGATGTTTGATGTTTGGGTAACTATCAGTAAAGGTTCCCCTCACACATATGTGCTAGTCATTCCCAACTCAAGAGAACCGTGCTCATCTCCGTTTCAAAGCCGAAGAGCCAGCGCTGTCCAAAGGTGTCTCCATGGTCATGTGGCTGGCATGACTAAACCCCGAAGGCACACAGAACGTTTTTATCTTCCCTCCAAAGTGGTCCCTATTTTTCTACTTGCATTTTTACATGCTTTCGAACTGCTAGGTTGCCAGAAGCTGGGACAAGTAATGGGAGCTCACGCCGTTATGTGGTGCTAGGGATTCAAACAGCCAAACTGCTGATCTTTCCGATCGACAAGCTCAGCATCTTAGCCATTGAGCCACCGTGTCCATTTGGGTATCTATCAACATTGGCGTTAATTAGAAATGGAATGGGACAGAAAAGGGGGAGTGAGCTATCATGGGCTTGAAAAAAAGCCTTGGATTTCAGGAATGGAGAAGAAACTAGTTAGTTAATTAAGTAAGTAGTACAGCTCAAGGCAGCGTACATATTTATTTGTTTATTAATATTCCTGTTTCTATTTTCTGCCTGATGGGACAATTGATGAAGCAAGCAGAGAACTAGTACATGATGTGAAATGCTCTAGGTTTGATCTCTGTGATATGTGGTGCAAATCTTACAACTACTAGAGTATGGCATTGCCTGAATTTATGCTAAGAGACACATGAGAATTATCTTGCAAGATTATCTATCAGTTTACTTTTCCTAGTATTTTTGGGAGAGGCATGAAAGTACTAAGAAATTCATAGGATGGAAATGAAGATGAGAGCAACTCATGAGAGTTTTTTCCTCAGCCGCTAGTACTGATGATTTTATTACCAGTAAAAATGTTGGTAGAATTATTTTGTATGGTTTATCACATATTTCATTAAAGTTATCAGTTACATGGCAGAATTCTTGCAATCCCTGGTGCATGAATTCTATAGTTTAATTATATATTCATAAGACATGGAACAGAGAGATATCTGTGCAGAAATAGAACTATTTAGAGTTGTGTTTTTAACTTCTCTTTTCAACTCTCCCTTTCTCTTTCTCTTTCTCTTTTCCTTTCTCTTTCTCTCACCCCATTCCAGAGGTGGGATGCTCCTAGTTCGGGCCAGTTCGGCCGAACCGGTAGTGGAATTCAGCCCTGGGTCTCAAAACCAGCTGTGACCCAGGCCTGCCATGCCGCTGAACGGGTTCCCTCGCTGCCACTGGGCCACCACCATTTTGGTTTTTAGTGACTGGGCGTACACAGTTCACTGTAAATTGTTCTGCGCATGCGCAAAGAACAATTTGTAAATTGTTCTTTGTGCATGCGCAGAACAATTTACAGCTTTTCAGATTTACAATTTACAGAACAATGCACACATTGCGCACGGGTTGCGAACCAGTAGTAAAACTGGCAGCAACCCACCCCTGCCCCATTCCCTCACTGCCCCCCTACCCCCTAGGTGCTAATTCTGAACAAACCTTTTCTGGAATCTCATTCTGAAGTTCTCTTCCTTGTGCGTCAACATTTGCATATGTATCAGTGACCAGGCCATCAATTTTTCTGTATGTTCTATAAAATGTTCTGTACAGTTGACATGGATAATTCCTTGTGTGAATATTATAATAGAGATCAAGACATCATTGTTTCTGGGAAGAATTGGTGGTTTAAAATGGAGGAAAAAACCAATGCAATAGCAGCAACGGCAACAGCAACAGTAGAGAGCCAGTTTGGTGCAGTGGTCAAGGCTCCAGGCTACAAAGTGGGAAACTGTAAGTTCAAGTCCTGCCTTAGCAGGGGAAAATAGGAGGAGGAAGGCAGAGGTGGTATTCAGCAGGTTCTGACCAGTTCTGGAGAACCGATAGTGGAAATTTTGAGTTATTCTGAGAACTGGTAAATACCATCTCTGACTGGCCCCGCCCCCATCTATTCTCTGCCTCCTGAGTCCCAGCTGATTGGGAGGGAATGGGGATTTTGCAGTATCCTTCCCCCCGGAGTGGGAAGGGAATGGAGATTTGACAGTATCCTTCGCCTGCCATGCCCACCAAGCCATGCCCACAGAACTGGTAGTAAAAAAATTTGAATTCCACCACTGGAGGAACGTCTGTTGGATGTGTTCACCACCTTGAGTTGTTTGTGAAAATAATAAAGGCAGGATATAACTAAATGAATAAATAAAAGTAAATAAATAAAATTAGCAGCACCCAGCAGGTATGCATTGACCTCAAAAGCTATGAGAAGAGGACGAAGGGAAGGCCCTGGGAAGCTTGGCGAGTGAGCAAGCTGGCAAAAAGGCCATGTGAAGGAAGAGGGAACGCTGCCTCTTTAACTGGCCTATTCAGCCTGTTAAATCAGCCCCACCCCAGAACAATCCAACCGTATTGGTGGGATAGACTTTGTTTCTGCTGAACCCCAGTTCAGCAGAAACAGTTTGGCAGAACTTCCAGCGTGCAATCATTTTTCAGATTCAGAACTGGCTTTCTATTTCACGCAGAATCCCAAAACCGGGGTGGAGTAGGAGGGGTTGTTTTTCAAAAGGAAATGTTTCTTTGTTTATTATTTATTCTGTAACCGACCCCTTTTCCTATAATGAATCTGGTTAGATCATAACTACATGTAACATAATCAAGTCTAAAACACAGAAAATACAATCAGCCATTGTGTGATTGTGTGTGTTTGGGGGGGTGGGGGAGGCTGCTTTAATGAATAACAGAGAAGTGCTGTGCTTGTGTGAGGTCAGAAGGACATCTAAATTATTTCCAAAATGTACACCACCCTGCTATGTACATCTCACTAAATTCAGTAGGACTGAGGTAGCATATAAAGGATTGGAAGAAGAAGGAACTGCACTACATCTAGCAAGACTTTCTGAAACAGAAAGAACAAATAGGAGTGATATCCCTGTTAGTCCAGACTAAAGAACTACAACCCATAAGGCAACACTATTGTTATAATAGTATATAAAATGCAGAGAAGGGCAACTAAGCTGATTAAGGGCCTGGAGACTAAAACATATGAAGAAAGGTTGTAAGAATTAGGTACGGCTAGTTTAGAGAAAAGAAGGACTACATGATAAGAGTAGTTGAGAGGCTGCCACAAAGAAGAGGGGGTCAACTTATTTTCCAAAGCACCAGAAGAAACAATGGATGGAAGCTAACCAAGGAGAGAAGCAATCTGGAATTAAGCAGAAATTTCCTAACAGTTAGGACAATTAAACAGTGGGACAGCTTGCCTTCAGAAGTTGTGGATGCTTCACAGTGGTGGGTTTCAAATTTTTTTTGAACCTACTCTGTGGGTGTGGCCAATTTTTTTGAACCTACTCTGTGGGTGTGGCCTCCTTTGTGGGAGTGGCTTGCCAGCCATGTGACCTGGTGGGAGTGGCTTGCTGGCCATGTGTTTTCTTCTCTCTCTCTCTCTCTTTCTCCTTCTCTCTCCTTCCTTTTGTCTCTGTCCCTTTTTCCTTTTTTCTTTCATCTCTCACTTTTTCTTTCTTTTTTATTTTTTTATTTCTTTCTTCCTTTCTTTCTCTTTCTCTTTCTCTGTGTGAGTCTGTCTCTGTGTGTGTGTGTGTCAGTGGTGGGTTTCAAATTTTTTTGGAACCTCTTCTGTAGGTGTGGCCTGCTTTCCGGGTCCACTGGTGGAACCTCTTCTAACCGGTTCAGTAGATTTGACGAACCGGTTCTACCAAACTGGTGCGAACTGGTAGGAACCCACCTCTGATGCTTCATGACTGGAGGTTTTTAAGAAGAGACACTGGACAGTCACTTGTCTGAAATGGTATAGGGTCTTCTGCTTGAGTAGCGGGTTGGTCTAGAACAGTGTTTTTCAACCACTGTGCCGCAGCACACTAGTGTGCCGTGACATAGTGTAAGGTGTGCCGTGGGAAAATTACTTTATATATAGTCAATATAGGCACAGAGTTAAATTTTTTTAACATTTTCTAATGGTGGTGTGCCTCGTGATTTTTTTTCATGAAAAAAGTGTGCCTTTGCACAAAAAAGGTTGAAAAACACTGGTCTAGAAGATCTCCAAGGTCCCTTCCTGCTCTATTCTAAATATTTGCAGATGCCAGGACATTCCAAGAGGTTCCCAGTGAGTGTCTTTTGGAAGATTATTCTACAAGATGGTGTAAACACCCACCAAAATTTTCCTCTCCACTTCACAATTAGTGGTAGTCCTTGACTTACATTCATTCCTTTAACGACCATTTGAAATTGCAATGGCACCGAAAAAAATGACTTACTACCAGTTCTCAAACTTATGATCCTTGTAGCATCCACAGTTACACGATCGAAATCTGGTCCCTTGAAAATCAGCATGTCTTTATAACATTCACAGTGTCCTGGGGTCATGTAATCCGTGGCACGACAAAACCGCGCTCGACTAAAGCGCGCCTGATTAAACCGTGTCGCTGACGTCATCAACAGGGCGACAACAGCGAGCGCGGAGAAAGAAGGGCGCTTTAAATAGCGCTTTGAAAGCAAGCCGATTCAAGTTAAGGTAAGGGTTAGGTTTAGGGTTAGGTTTAGGGTTAGGGTTAGGTTAAGGGTTAGGGTTAGCTTTAGGGTTAGGTTAAGGGTTAGGTTTAGGGTTAGGTTAAGAGTTAGGTTTAGGGTTAGGTTTAGGGTTAGGTTAAGGGTTAGGTTTAGGGTTAGGTTAAGGGTTAGGTTTAGGTTTAGGATTAGGTTTAGGGGGGTTAGGTTTAGGTTTAGGGGTTAATTTTAGGTTTAGCGTTTACAGCGTGCTTCTGTCTCTGCGCTGTTGTCGCCCTGTGATGACGTCAGCTACGCGGTTTCATCAAGCGCCCTTTAGTCGAACGCGGTTTTGTGGTGGAACCATGTAATCCACATTTGCGTCCTTCCCAGCCAGCTTCTGACAAGCAAAGTCAATGGGGGAAAGTCAGATCAACTTAGCAACTACCTGATTCACTTAACAATTACAATTATTTGTTTAACTGTGGCAAAACAGGTTATAAAATTGCTTAACAACTGCCTTACTTACCAGCAGAAATTCTGGTCCTAATTGTAACCATAAGTTGAGGACTACCTGTATCTGGAGGAGCACGAGGGGTCAAAGGATGAACCTGTGGAGATCCTTCACACACAAGCCTCGCTTCATGGCCCAGCCAAAAAAAAAGAGGTTCACCATAAAAGATAACATCTCCCACTGAAATTAGGCAGCTGCTTAATGCCAAATCAGATAATTTCTCCTTCTAGCTTGGTGTCGCCATTACCTCCCCCGGCTTCTGAAATAAGAGCCTCTCATATCTCTGCATGGAAGGGAAGCTCAAGGTTTCCTGAACCATTAAAGGAAAAGAAGAAGTAAGGCAGGAATTATGGCCTCCTTTTAATTTTGCCTAAACTTAGCTCAGTGGCTAAGACGCTGAACTTGTCGATCAGAAAGGTCATCAGTTCGGTGGTTCAAATCCCTAGCGCTGCGTAACAGAGTGAGCTCCCGTTACTTGTCCCAGCTTCTGCCAACCTAGCAGTTCAAAAGCATGTAAAAAATGCAAGTAGAAAAATAGGGACCACCTTTGGTGGGAAGGTAACAGCGTTCCGTGCCCCTCCGGCCTTTAGTCATGCTAGCCACATGACCACGGAGACGTCTTCGGACAGCGCTGGTTCTTCGGCTTTGAAACGGAGATGAGAACCGCCCCCTAGAGTCGGGAACGACTAGCACATATGTACGAGGGGAACTTTTACCTTTAAACAATATGGCAGAGAGACATTTGGAGAACCTAGCTCAAGCTGACACATTTCAGATTTCGGAAGACGCTTAGCAGAGCTACCGGGGACTTCCTTTCCTTTTGTGTTTGTGTTTGTGTGTGTGTTTGAGAAAGAGATGGGGGGAGGGAGGGAGGGAGAGAGGGATTGGATAAGCATCCATCTGGAATGCCTAGCAAGATAAAGGATATCCTGTCTTTAGGCCGTGGGTTGGATTGTGCCATGGTGCACTGATTTTCTCTGAGCTTAAGGCTGGGGGGGGGGAGGGTTCGAGGCACAGACTGCACGCGGCAATGTGTGTTTGCATAAGGCAAAGGGAGAACAGATGTGCTCCCAGCTGTGCCTGGCTACTGTATGCTGACGGTGTGTGGTCCACAGAGGTCGTTCTGGTGAGCGCTTTGAAGGCTGCTGCTGGAACCGCGGTGGGAGACATCATCCAGAGGGGTGTATGGGGGCCCCCTGGTGTTTGCAAGTAGCAACGCATTAAACCAGAAATTGACAGATTTTGAAATTGTGACAGCTACTTTGAGTTAGGGGGGTCTGTTTTTCCCCTGAGAAATCTGAGATAAGCCTGACCTGGTTATAAACGGTATATCTACTGTCTTATGTGTTAATTTGTTTGTTTCCCCTCCTTTCGAATTGTAAGCCGCCCTGAGTCCCCCCAGGGAAAAGGGCGGCATATAAATAAACTACTATAAACTATAAACTATATCCTTAGGATGAAAACATTATCCACCCTGAGTTCCAGAACAGAAAATTGCTCACATTCTTTTATACCAAACGCCTTTTCTGTTTACCCAAAGTTTTCTTTATTTCTGTGGTATAATTTTATGGGCATTGCAGAGGTGGTATTCAGCAGGTTCTGACCAGTTCTGGAGAACCGGTAGTGGAAATTTTGAATAGTTTGGAAAACCGGCAAATACCATCTCTGACTGACCCCGCCCCCATCTATTCTCTGCCTCCTGAGTCCCAGCTGATTGGGAGGGAATGGGGATTTTGCAGTAACCTTCCCCTGCCATGCCCACCAAGACATGCCCACCAAGCCACACACACAGAACCAGTAGTAAAAAAATTTGAATCCCATCACTGGTGCATTGGCATTTGTTTTTGTCACTGCTACTGTTTTGAATCTCTGGAAATCCACATGCTTATCAGTTGCCTGCAATTACCTAGGAAGATATTGGTAAATTTGCCTGTTTCTGCGATAAATAAAAGCCTATTTTTAAAGATGACAAAGTTTTATTACCCATAACTTTTAGAACAAAGGTGTTTTCTGTTACGTCCCCTGGCATGCGGTCGGCAGCCGAAGCCAGAGCAGGAAGAAGATCTGATTGGCTCTGGCGTGGCTGCTGGCCAGCGGGAGAATTGCCGCCGCCTGATTGGTTCCCCACCTGACAGCTGTCAGTATAAATAGCTGTCAGGCGGTTGTTGTTCTGTTCTGTTCATTCTTATTCAATCTACTAGTTCTGGTTATACAATAAATATACTGTTCTGAAGAACGTTCTCCTGAAGTCGTCCTTCAAGATTTAAAACTGGCGACGAGGACGAGTGATACGGACCCCATCCATGTTCCTACCATGGCTGCCGCTTCAATTTTTGCGGCTTTCCACCCTGAGGCAGAATCGTGGGATGCGTTCCTTGAACGCTTCGAGTGTTTCTTGCAGGCTCATGACCTGACCGAACTTTCTGTGGAATGGAAGAGAGGGGTTTTCCTACACTACTGTGGCCCCAAAATATTCGCCACTGCGCGAGCCTTGTCTGCCCCTACTCCAGTTCATACTATGCCTTGGGAGCTGCTATTGACTAAACTGAAGATTCACTATGAACCGACTCCTTCTCGCTTTGCTCGGTGACAGTTTTTTCGTGGTGCATCCAGGCTGAGGGGCAATCCATCAGCCACTACGTAGCCGCTCTAAGGGCTGCCGCAATCCACTGCGAATTCGTGGATTTGGACGAAGCGTTCCTTGAGCAATTTATTTATGGCCTCAGGGACATTAATCTACATCGCCACATTCTGTTGTTCTGTTCTGTTCATTCTTGTTCAATCTACTAGTTCTGGTTATACAATAAATATACTGTTCCGAAGAACGTTCTCCTGAAGTCGTCCTTTAAGATTTAAAAATTTCTTTATTACTGTTATTGTTATTCATTCTTTTCTCTTTTGTCAATCTTTAGCTATTCCTGCATAAACAGATTTCCCGCCCACCTCTAGCTTCATTTAAGTTATCTGTTTTACCTACCCACACCCCTTAATGTATGTCAATGGTAGTTTACTTTTATATGCCTTGAACTAAGTGCAGTACAGTTTCTTCTGCAGTAACTGAACTGGGGAAATATTTCTGGCATGGAGATAATGATTTTAAAGAGTTAGGTTGCTACAGATCAGTCTGCAAATTTAAAACTTTACTTAAGCTACCTCAAAAGCACAGGAAGAAAGGATAGTATGCAGCGTGGGCTAAGCTGTTGAATTGGTGAGTTACATTTTTCATTTTATCTTAAGAATTAATTTGAACAAAAAGGGCATTTCCTGCTCAAGTGACTATACCAAATATATAGGATAGGCTAGAAAGAGAAGGACAAACAAGACAGAGGA
This sequence comes from Thamnophis sirtalis, assembly GCF_051295495.1. Taxonomy (NCBI): domain Eukaryota; kingdom Metazoa; phylum Chordata; class Lepidosauria; order Squamata; family Natricidae; genus Thamnophis; species Thamnophis sirtalis. The sequence goes on along the minus strand of NW_028261383.1, from coordinate 156,289,053 downwards.
AAAGCATAACTGTGTGGAGTCTGAAGGAGTGAAATTCAAGACTTCCATATACAGGACAGAGTTAGTATTCTACCGATTTGGCCTGGTTCACCTAAACGGGTAGCGGAAATCGCGGGTGGCTCCACCCACCTACGCCCAAGTCTATGGCATCCCATTTAGGCCATTTCTTCGCCAAAAGTGCATGCATGTGCTCACATTTGTGAACTGGTAGGGAAGGTAAGTGTATACCATCCCTGATACAGGACCTACATTTTATATGTATCCCTACTTTTTCTCTCTGTATTAGCTTGTGCAAATATCTTACCTTTCAGTTGTGCTCAAATGCAGCACCTCTCATGTGTCCCACCCCCACCAATAGCAAACGTGACCCGTCAAAACCGCGCTCGACTAAGCCGCACCCGATTAAACCGCGGCGCTGACGTCATCAACAGGGCTACAACAGCCAGCGCGGAGAAAGAAGGGCGTTTTAAATAGCGCTTTGAAAGCAAGCCGATTCAACTTAAGGTAAGGGTTAGGTTTAGGGTTAGGTTTAGGGTTAGGGTTAGGTTAAGGGTTAGGGTTAGGTTTAGGGTTAGGATAAGGGTTAGGATTAGGGTTAGGGTTAGGTTAAGGGTTAGGTTAAGGGTTAGGTTTAGGGTTAGGTTTAGGATTAGGTTTATGGGGGTTAGGTTTAGGTTTAGAGGTTAATTTTAGGTTTAGGTTTACAGCGTGCTTCTGTCTCCGCGCTGTTGTCGCCCTGTTGATGACGTCAGCAACGCGGTTTAGTCGGGCGTGGTTTAGTCGAGCGCGGTTTTGTGGTGGAACCATAGCAAATGGGGACTGTGGTAACTGTCCAACCAACCCATTACACCAGGAGTGTTATAAGTGCTCCTAAACTGGAAGAATACTGGATCAGTGAAAGTTGATCTAGACCAGGGTGTCAAACTCACGGCTCACAGGCCAGATGCATCATATACTGGCCATACCCCGCCCCCGGTTTAATGAAGGAGGGGAAAGTCAAGATAAGACAACAAGCAGGATTGGACCTATCTAATCCAACTCTTTGTTCTCACAGTGATCAATTAATGGCATAATGAAGCCCTCCACTGTCCCAGCAGGTGGTCTTAGAGACAGTCACACTTGCCATCAAGGCTAATAGCCATTGAGCTTCATGGGTTCAATTGTTGCAACCATTGTCTGCCTGCTGGTGCATTTTCTTTCTCTTTTTCCTCTCTATCTTCCTACTTTCTTCTTCAAAAGATGCACAGTTCAGATTTCCACATTTGGACTACCAACGTCTTAAAGACCTTTAGGTGACAACAAAAATATTTCTGTCATCATTTGGTGTCTGAATAGATGGTTCAACCAGACATGGTTGCCCTAATGAAAGAGTGCGTACACAATTCAAATTAATACCTGTTTAGCTGCAGGCCAATAGATTAAAACAAACACCATGCAAAAAATAATAATTAAGTTGCATCTTCTAATTACCTAGCCAGGGTAAATTTTGCTTAGTTTAATGCCTAGAGATTTTTCTACTATCTCTAAAATGTCTGAAAGGGATTTTATTATTCTTGAATTTAACACATGGGAGCACATGCAGTCTTAGACTACAGAAATGCTGTTAAATTATCAAGTATCATGGTTAAAAAAGGATCAGGGCCACTATCTAGTCTTAATGCAGGGGATGACAATGTTAAACTTGTCAATCCTTTTTTTTTTTCTATGTAAAGCCATTCACAAGTTTTGTTTCTCTGTGTTGTTAAGCATAGAGAAGAAGGTAATAAAATGTCCAGATGATACCTCCAAATAACAAACAGCTCGGAACATCTGCAACAGGAATGCAATACCATCCTTTTAAGTTGGGTGCTAATAAATGTAGGAAAGACAAAAGATTTCACACAAAGCAAAATTAGGTTAATGAGTTCCTGCAGGGGAAATCTCCTGCATTGTTGTGCAGCATATTATAAACAGTTGACTGTTCTAATTTTGCATTTTATTACGGTCCTTCATGTCACCTTTTGTTCAAGCAAGGCTCTTCTGCCTTTAAAACCTGAACAAAGAATTGAACACGAGTTCTCCATGCCAGAAAAATATCACCTGCCAAATCTGTGCCACATATTTTTAAAAGAAATGTTAACATTCTACCCCCTCCAAAAAATGCCAGCAATGAAGAGGTTGGGGAGGAACATGGGCCAGTCCTGGAGTCTGGGGAAGGCTCTGATGACGGCTCTGTGTCGGAGGCAGAGAGGGGGCCAGAGCCGTATGCCAGTTATCAGCTGCCTTCAGAGTCAAACATCAGTGAGGCAGGCGAACAGCTGGAGCCTGTTCTCAGTGTGCGCATGCGCAGAGTTGCCAGACGAAGGGAACAGCTAAAGAAGAGGGGTCGACTTGGGAGTAAAGCCACAGGTGGATGATGAATAGCCCCTCCCAGAGGAAATAAAAGAGGAGCGAAAGGGGAGTGGAGTTTGCAGGAGACAATTAGTTCGCTTAATTGGTTCATGACTCTCCGAGACTCCTTGTCAAGTTTTGCAGATATCGGCCTGGCAGCTCTCCAAGCCAGATAAGGTCTGTGACTGTAAATCCTCCCTTGAAAGACTTTGTTGGATGTGAATGAGCAGAATTCACAATAAATCAATAATTATTTTTTTTTTTGTCGAGATCAGGAGTTTGCTTCATGCTCTTGGGAAGCCTAAGTCAGGACATCCTTCTCTCAAGTCACATCAGCAAACAGCCTAACAAGGTAGATCCTAACACAGTAAGGGATCCAGCCTTCCACTTTTATGAAATTTGGAATAATTTTTTTTTTCCACATGTCTTTCTTTAAGTCATGGTTGCATTTGTGGAAATAATATTTTAAAATATTCCCTCACCTACACGAAAACTGTCGTTTCCCCCCTCCCCATCTCGGAAGCTGGCATTTGTTCCAAAAATCCTCTGTTGACGCCAAAAACAGCTTTGAGCATAGTGTGCGATATTTTTGTTGGGAACATGGCATATGGAGGTGAGTTTTTTTTTTAAAAAAAAGCAACTCCCCACATGCTGTGTCCAGATCCTGTTTCACATCCCAATCTTATTTTTTAGAAAATAAACAAAAGGAGAGACATTTGAAACGTAAATGTGCAGAATACCCCACAGTTGAAAGCTACTGAAAGATACGTATTGAAGGCTAACTAAACATCTTCATATCCGGTTGTTTTTTGGCACAGTAGTGTGCTGTCTTTGCTGAGCCCTTGAGCCTTGGAGCATATCTTTCAGCAGTGCTCTAAGCATTGCATACAAGGTAACTGACACATTTTGAATCAAACCATACTAGTGTCATGACTGGCCATGACTCTGTCTTTGATTTGCCCTCCTCCAAAACTTTTTAAGCTGCCGCTTCTTTTACTTTTTGATATCTTAGGAAATTGATCAGCGTTTAAATGTGTTTGATACCATTTAAAGCAGTGTTTCTCAACCTTGGCAACTTGAAGATGTCCGGACTTCTGGGGGAATTCTGGGAGTTGAAGTCCGGACATCTTCAAGTTGCCAAGGTTGAGAAACACTGATTTAAAGGCACTTAAACTATGAGCACACCCGGGGTGGGTTTCAATTTTTTTAAATACTGGTTCTGTGGGTGTGGCTTATTTTGTGGGTGTGGCTTGGCAACTTTATGTTTCAGATTGTAGATGGGAAATAAAATATGCTGTAATATTTTTTTAAAGGCCAAAGAAAGCAGCAACCTGAGCCGCGCCGAGATGGGTCCGAAGTCTGTGTGGTTTTGTTCGCTCCCTGTGAGCTCCGGGGGGGGGGGGGGAGCAGCTGAGCGAGCAAGCCAGCAATCAGCCGGCTGCCGAACACCCTGGTCGTGAGTAAACTTGCTCACGAGTAAACTGCAGATTAGAAGCAGCTGGCTGATCCTGGCATGCTGGCTTGGCTGCTGCTGCCCCCAAAGCTCGCAGGCAGCAAACGAAACTGCCGCCTCCTACCTCCGTGCATCGAGGAGGGGGGGAGGCTCAATCCCACTTAGGAGGTCGTGGTTGCAAAGCCTCGGGGCTCCCTGAGAAAGCCCATGCTGCACTAAGAGGCAGTTGTGTGGATGCACATGGTGAAGACGAGGCAGGGCGAGCGTCAGAGTGATCCGGTTCGGGGGCGTGGCCAGCCAGCCATCACTACCGGTTTGGTGACCCACACCCAATTACCACTACTGGTTTTCCTGAACCGGTCCGAACTGGGAGCAACCCACCTCTGGAGCACACCCAACTCTACAGAGTTTACTTTCTGCTCAGTTATTAATTGCAAGGAGTCATTCTCCTGGATGATTGAAATGAACCTACCAAAAGCAGGAAATTGGAGTCCACGGGGGTATCTGTCAGGGCTTTCAACTGTGAGGCTAATTACTTCTCCTTTAAGATTCCAGACTGAGATCTGGCTTGAGCATTGCTCTTGACGGCTGAAGGCAGCTCCAGGCTCTGGGCCTATGTAAATCTTGACCAAAGCCACATTTATAATGAGACAGAAGATCATTTTTAGAAATATTTTCTTCTGCATACTTTTGCAGTTTCTTTAATCTGCCTTGTCCACAGAACCACTGAAACATCCACAAATACCAGGAAGAGCACCCAATCTACTTTGGGTACATTTTCAGCTCCTTTAAAAAAAAAAACACCCTTCCCCCTTTGAAAGCACAGGGTGGCTTAAAGTGTAAGTGGCAACTGGTAGCAGAAGAGCTGAATATAGCTTTTAAATCCCAAATCTATCAATTGCAGTGAATTTCTCAGAACTCACCATTATTCACTACAATCGCAAAGCAGACTCTAGAGAAAATCCAGAATCCTCTAAAATGAATGAATTTAAACAGCTATTTATCCAGACCCTGGTTTTATTTTCTTTCCCTGTAGGGAGCTTCTTCTGGACATGTTCATTTTGTCAATTTTATCAATGGAACATTTAATTTCCTCCCATTTTGGAAGCATTTACTTTTTGCAATCATTTCAGAGCAAAGAGAAAACAATCCTGTTAATAATAAAATAAGAAAGTTCAGTCCTCTTCCTTGGTTCTGTTTTTCCTGTATATCTAGAAATTGAGAGGTTTATTATTTTTGAGCAATACTTAGAAGGAAAGCAATGGGCATCCATTGAGACGCAAATAACTAAAACATGTATAATAACGCCATCCTATAAATGCCACAACTTATCTACTTCCATCAGATGTCAGGAAGCAAAAATATAATAGTGGCATTTGTGTGATGATGTCACTGCATGTGTGTAAAATCTTTGGCATCAGAGTGATTCACTGGGCCAAATTTAGCTAACTTTGGTCAAGTTCTCTATGTAATCACAAGGAAGAAATTATGAATGCATTTTCCTGATAATATCTAAAGACATTATTACATGCCAATGGTTAGAAGGTGGGTGAGATGGTGAAGGAATTCATTTTTTCCCTAAGGTGATGCCAATCTGCAAATAGAATATGTGCAATGTACTTCTATGTAATAGAAATAAGGGCAGCACAGTTTATGGTGGTATAACTCACTGCCCGATTTTGGGATTCAAGAAAGCACCTCAACAATGTTAGCATTTTTAATTGTCTTTTGTTGAATCTGGACTTGAAAGACACAATATTTGCTAGGTTGAGGGGGTAGGAGCCAAAAACGGCATTGTACGATTGGAGTTATAATTCTATTTTAAATTTTGAAATCTTGACAGAATATATTTTAATAGCTCCCGGAGTCACTTCTGTCCGTGATTGCTGAAAACTGACAGCATAGTGTTTTACTATTTTGAGATGGAAAACTGGAGGGTAAATCCTCTGTGGGCATATCCCAGTTAAGATCTTCTTCTGTGTTTGATTGGAGACTTTGAGAACATTAAAGCTGTATTTAAAGATAGGCTTCTTAAAAACTGATCTGTGCAAAGTGGGTCTATATCAGTGATGGTAAACCTTTTTGGCACTTGTAGAAATGTAGCGCACCTGCATGCTCGTCTCAGCTGCGTTCCAGAAAAGTCAAACTTCTGGGTTGTTATGCGCATGCGTGCCCGACGATCAGCTTGCCAGTGCGCATATGCAGGCCGGTTTTCAGCACTGCCGCGCATGTGAAAGGACTGCACTCTGGAAAAGCTGAACTTCCAGTTCTGGCGCACATGCACACGCCAGTTTTCAGCAATGCTGCATGCACGAAGGGCAAATGATCATCATGCATGCATGTGCGCCAGAAACTCAGAAGAAAAACAGCAAGGCCACATGTGCTGGGCGACATGGCTTCATGTGCCACTTTGGGCACGTGTGCCATAGGTTTGCCATCATGGGTCTATATGTTACATTTGGGAGACCATACAACCCCTCCATCCCATCACTTTCTAGAAAGACTACTTTTAAGCACTGGTTTAGTGTTGCAAGCATTTTTTTCTCCAGTACAGAGGGAGTCTCCCTTCTACTCGCAGCACAATCTCATGAGGAAAGGAGGGTGTGTGCTGTTGTGAGTTGCACTGGTGAGGGGGAGCATATGGCACACTGAGAGTCTCCTCCACACTGCATTATACAATCCAACTGGCATAAGGATTTGGGTAATACACAGGAGTTTCCCTCCCTATACAACACCCCTGTGATTCTCAGGTGATAGATATATGTGTGGAGGGTGTTTTTTTTGGGGTGGGGGGAGATTGCATGCTATGATGAGAAGACTTGTTCTTCATCACACTGTAGAGGATGGAGTTTTGTGGTTCAGGCTGGATCAACAGGCTACAAACCAGAATCTCTTGGACAGACCTGGAAAGATGGTAACCTTCATCATAGTAGAAAAACACAAAGAAACTTAAACAACTCCCTCCAACGACTTGTGTGATATGTTACTCTGATAATGTTAAAGCCAGCAGATCTGGCCCTTTGTCTACTAAAAGTTGCCCTCTTCTAAATTAAACATTGTTAAGTTCAGGTAGACAAGGGGCAAATAATTTTTGAATAGATGTTACATGACAAATCTCTAGATCAGTAATGAGAAATCCAAGACACGCGTTTTGGGTGACACACCAGCATTCACCAAAGTCTGACAATAACTATTTTTGAAAGTACAACCTGTTCTTGCACGGTTTTTTTTAAGGCTGCGGAGGCTGCAGAAGACTATTCTCTGAAGCTGCTTCAAGAACAAAAGGTGTGGTTGAATCTGGCACTGAAGTTTCAAGAGGGAAGAATAAAGAAAAACATCAGGCTTGAATCGTTGCTATACAAGAAGCGGCCCAGAAGGGAACTTCTCTAATTTCTTCTTACATTTTTCAGATACTTATGAAGAGCATACTTTACTCTGGCAAGATTCTGTCTGTGGACGAACATACAATAAGAAACTGTTTTTGCTCTTATTCAGGTCGTTCTTGGCTTCCTGTGCCTGACAGAAGGCCTCATGCGACCTGGGGCAGACTGGTAAGCCTCCGGGACCTGTCAATAGAAAGATAACACTGCCTGACAGTAAGCGGTGTGTGGCAGATTCTGGAAAGTGCTGGGCCAAGGGGACGATCATGCTGTTCCTCAGGCTTGCACACTTTGGGAGATGGCGTGAGGTGGACTTTTTGATGGCAGTGTTGGGGCCAGGATGAAGTCAAGGTCTGGTTCTCTATTTCAGGCTGAGCCTCAGTGCTGTTGCCAAGTGCCGGGGTTAAGGGTAGCCTAGAAGGGGAGATAGAGATTTGTTTCTCTTTTGTTTTGTCGGGGTGCAAATGACACACCTGGAGAGTCAAGTTATGCAGTTTCTGAATTTGACATGTTAAATTTGAAAGGTTCACCACCTCTGTGCTGTAGATTCTTTGGCAGCAAATCAAAAGTGGCTGAATATCACTGAATAATGGTTTGAAAGTAGGAGTTCAACATCTGTTAAGTTAATTAGCATACTATAACATCTTTTATTAATTAACAGAGTAACATTTCAGCTTGTATTCCCTTGAGTCAAAAATCTTTGAAGAAATTTCAAAAATCCTCTCAAAATAATAACACTCACTACTGGCCTAATTATCCATATTTATTAAAACATAAACTGATATAGAAGAGGAAACTGCTGTAAGAAAATAGGAGGAGGAAGTAGTATTATGTATGTTCCTTACTTAGAGTTATTTATATAAAAATAATAATACAGTGAAGGTAAATGATTCTTGTTACTAGCTGTTACATATCTTATTTGCAAAACAGTGAAAAACAAAAGGTTGAAAGTATTGTGTATGTTTCTTACTTAGAGTTATTAATTTAAAAAATACAGTAAAGATATGTGATTCCTGCTACTAGCTATTATATATCTTATTTGAAAAACAATGGAAAATTAAAAGTACATCTATCATTGGATGAGTGGTATTTTAAAGTGTGGGAAGTTTCTTTGGCTAAAAAAAATTAACAAAAAATGGGAAAACCATATAAATTAGGGATATGATGATTTAGATATGAATATTATTAAGATACATTAACAATGGTTCTATATTGTTCTGGATAGAAATACTCATTTTTTTTTAAAAAAATCTTTGTCTATTTCCTTACCTGTTGTATGCATCTTTGTAGTATATGTATATTCCCAAAGGTTTGTTTTTTTTGCATTTTTTCTTGATTTTTTTTAACCCAACCAACTCTGTATTCTATTTTTTTATCTTGATGCACAATTAAAAAGAAAAAAAAGAAGGAAAAGCAGAATAAATTATGTCTGGAAGGAGGGTATCCTTTTCCTCTGTTTTGATTATGCTTAGCTGGGGTGGGTTAATAAGTGGACCCAAAATATACTTCTGCCTTTTCTTTTCTTTTTTCTTTTTTTGAGGCTCTTGAAGTGCTCTGGCCCTGATTGTGGAAAACAAGGCACATCTTCTGCCATTCTAAGGTGGAAAGTTACGTATAGTGTAACTTCTAATATAGGCATTTCACAGTTAAAAAGCAGAAAACCTCTAAATTTCTCCCCCTTAAGCCTTGTCCCACCCACGTGTATGATGTGGCCATGTCACTTCGTGGTAATTGCCTCCCTGAATATTAAAATAGCCCTTGGTCTCCAAAAGATTGCCCACATAGCTATGTCTAGTATTGCCAGCTTTTTAATCAATCCCTGCTCTTCCTGTATTCAAGAAACAAAGTGAGGTCAGTGTGCTTTCAATGAAAAAAAGACATGTTTGGTCTAGAGCTGATGCAATATAATATTAAGATTGGGTGCCTCCACATATGGCATTGCAATGACAAAGGCTGAGTTCATATATCATACTAAGCCGTCATGTGGTTTGGGCTTGGCTTAGTTAACAGACTTGAGTATGCATCGATGTGGCCATTATTGCTTATTCAACAAAGAATAAAACAAATCAATATAGGAACATCATTTGTGCTTTGTTCATCCCGCCTCCCTTTTTTTAGAGTTTTCAAGATCTCATTACTCAATCATTGCTTTCCTTTTTTCTAACATTTTTCAGAGAAGTAGAGCACTCCTGGTACATTGAATCACAAGATACTGTGCTGTTACCAACAGGATTCATGCTAAGCTATTACGTATGAATAAACCACCGTTGGCTGGATTTGTACAAGATAGTGAGCTCAACCCAAGCAAGTCATATTAAGATTTAGTGCAATGTGTGAAGTTAGCCATGTTGTCTTTTCCGTGACCCGTCAAAACCACGGAGGACAAAATCGCGCTCGACGAAAGCACGCATTTGACGTCATCACAGCGCAACGAAAAAAATTAAAAATTGAAATAAAATTAAAATTAAAGCAAGCCGATTCACATAAAGGTAAGGGTTAGGTTTAGGGTTAGGGTTAGGGTTAGGTTAAGGGTTAGGGTTAGGTTTAGAGCGTTAGGGTTACGTTTAGCGTTAGGTTAAGGGTTAGCGTTAGGTTTAGTGTTATGTTAACTGTTAGGTTTAGGGTTAGGTTTAGGGTTAGGTTTGGGGGGGTTAGGGTAAGGTTTTCGCTTTATTTTTACATTTTTCGATCACAGCGCAATGTTTTCGTCGCGCTGTGATGACGTCAAATGCGCGCTTTCGTCGAGCGCGATTTTGTCCTCCGCGGTTTTGTGGTGGAACCGTCTTTTCCTCTTACCTGAATTTCTGCAGAAAGAAAAAAAAACCTGACATAAAGTCTGGGAAAACATGGAATAACTCAAGATATCCTTAAGCTGAACATCTGTCTGCATAACATTTAGGGAATGAGGTTGGGCACTTGTACAATAAAAACCTTGTCTGGAAGCACTAGGCACTTGCCAATACAACAGAAGCAAAAGAAAACAAACAACACCTCGGCTTTTTTCAACCTAATCCGCAAACATAATTGCCTTTGCGATATAAAAAGATGTTAAAACTTTTGAGTTGGGCAGGGATGCATCCGGAGGAACTTACTCTTTTGGTGGATGCCTTTTCATCTGCAGCATTTAATCTTTACAAACAATCTGGGACAGAGCACTAAACTTGTTTTTCCTCTCTCTGTTTTTCAGCACATATGCTTCTGGAACAAGCGTATCTGTTTCCAAGCATTAAAACTATTTTGGAGTTATTACACAATACTAAGAAATGTGTGTTTCAGTGCTAATTTTAAAATGCTTTTTAAAAACTTGTTATTTTTACTGGGCATCCTGCAAAATATCTGCAAAATAGCATTCAAATTCTTCAATCTGTCATAAACATTTCTTCTGAGTACAATAATAGTCAATTTTGCATATACATACAATGGATAAAAAGCAGGGGTGCGTTCCGGCAGAGACTACTGCCGGTTTGCTCAGGGACGCACTGTGCGCGCTTGATACGGGATGGGTGCACGTGCACAGTACAACTATAATAGCTCTGCACATGCGCAGAAGCAAAACACAAGATTGTGGTGTGATAGGCGCCGCCAGGAGAACCGGTTCAGGGGCGAGGCAGGCCTGGGCCGTTGCCGGTTCCAGAAACCCAGACTGCCAAGTTACTACCGGTTCGGCCGAACCGATCGAAACCTGTAGGAACGTACCACTGATAAAAAGTGTTGTTTTAAAAGAAAAAAAGTGGCAATATAGACTGTCCTCCTGAAGCTTGTGCTCAATCCGGATAAGACCGAGTGGCTGCTGTGCTTCCCTCCCACTAATTGGCCAAGTGTTCCATCTCTCAGGCTGGGGGGTCAAATACTACGCCCCTCAGACAGGGTCCGCAACTTGGGAGTCCTCCTGGACCCACAGCTGACTTTTGAACACCATTTGTCAGCTGTGACCAGGGGGGCATTTGCCCAGGTTCGCCTGGTGCACCAGTTGCATCCCTACCTGAACCGGGAGGCTCTCACAACAGTCACTCATGCCCTTGTGACCTCTAGGCTGGAGTACTGCAATGTGCTCTACATGGGGCTGCCCTTGAAGAGTATTCGGCAACTTCAGCTAGTCCAGAATGCGGCCGCGCGAGCGATTGTGGGTGCACCTCGTTTCACCCACGTAACACCTATCCTCCGCGAGCTGCACTGGCTACCTGTTGATCTCCGGGTACGCTTCAAGGTGCTAGTCGTCACCTACAAAGCCCTTCATGGTATTGGATCTGGGTACTTGAGAGACCGCCTACTGCCAATTACCTCCACTCGACCAATTAGATCCCACAGATTAGGCCTCCTCCGAGTCCCATCAGCCAGTCAATGTCGACTGACATCCACGCGGAGGAGAGCCTTCTCTGTGGCAGCTCCGACCCTGTGGAACGAACTCCCCGTGGAGATTCGTACCCTCACCACCCTCCAGACCTTCCGCATAGCCCTTAAAACCTGGCTGTCCCGACAGGCCTGGGGCTAAAGACCTTTACCCTACCTGAATAGTATGAATGTTGTGCTTTTAACGATGTATTGTTCTATATGTAACTTGGTTTGTCCTCCCCTCCCCTTGAACTGTGAGCCGCCCTGAGTCCCCCCAGGGAAAAGGGCGGCATACAAATATTAATAAATACCAAACACCAAATACCAAATTAGTTCATTGCCATCTATATGGCTGTATCTCGCTTGATAGAGTGGATGCAGTATATTAGGATCATATCCATGCAAGGGCATTTTACCCTCAAACTATGGAAAGTTAATTTTAGTTTGGTTGGTTTCTTTTAATAAACATGTGCTCTGTAGCTTTAGAAGTTACAAATTTAGACGCTGCTTTCGCAAGTGATTATTTATTTAGAGGCCTTCTCTGGTCACCAATCTCATATAAATGACTCCAGGAGGTTCACAACAACCCATAAAAACAAGGCTAAAAACAAAAACGTCCCTTTTATAATTTTAGTTGGTCATTCATCTTCTACTGCCAGCTTGGTCAAACAGAGGAATATTGATTTAATGAAGCCTTGCCGCATTCTCTTGCCACAGGGGGTCATGGGACATTATGCAGGATTGAAAGAACTAAGCAGCGACTCGATGCTTTCTTAAATGGAGGCCCATGACCATTTGGCTGTGTTAGGGCTGTGCGGTCAGTGCTTCTGTTAAAGAGAGACTGTCCCATTTGGGAGGAGCGGTCAAGCAGGAGATCAGTCTGGAATCCTTCTGACACAAGAGGGAAGGTCTGAAACCCACCAACCCCTTGAATGCCATTGAACCTTATCTAGTCTTTCCAGGGTCAAGCTGCCAGTCTGAGAGGATGTAAAATAGGCTTGAGCAATAAAGTAGTTAGTTTATAGTTTACATGTGTGAATTTGATTTTTGTGTCTGACAGCTTCAGGCTCAAACAGAAGAAAGTATTTTGGAATACATCAGGGTCCTTTATATTATTTATTTATTTACTTGTCAAACATGTACAAGATAACAAGTATAGATATGAACAGAAACACGAACAAAGAAAGTAAATACAGATAAATAGGGACAATAAGACGTGGACGGTAGGCACGCTGGTGCGCTTATGCACGCCCCCTTTTCGGACCAGACTGAGGTGAGGTCCACAGTAGACAGTTTGAGATTGAAGCTGTTAATCATCAACTATTACCAGTTGATGATTTCTGAAATCAAAGATAGCTTTCCACAAGATTGTGCTTCAGATGTGATTAACCATGTAATTTTGAGAAAAGATGCAGCTGGTTTAAGGAGGAGCTGAGAAATTAGCTCTCTCAGTGCTTTTCCTCTTTGAGTCCAGTGCCAATGGGCCTTATTATGTGCTGCAAAATCCAGCAAGCCAGAATTATGCCTAGTTAGCGGCCGACTAAATTAAGCAATTTTTAGAACGCAGCTCTGTATAAGTAGGTGGTGATGGGTGCCCATTAGCTGGGGTCGTAGTATGGAGATTCACAGATTTATTCCTAGGAAATCTTGGAACAATATCACTTTGCAAAAAGGAAGCAGGAATTACTACAGAATTCTTTGAATAAAGTCCAATCTAGTTTCCCAGATGTAATTCATAAAACCATGATGATGCTCACACTGGTGTTATACTCTTATTAAATTTTCATCCTGCATTTCCTCTCCAAGAGACTTTTACATGACTGTATAGCAGATGTGTTCAACTTGAATACAGCTCCACAGTGGAACTATATGTGAAACATTCCTGGTCTCACATAAAAGGTAGTCCTTGACTTACAACCACAGTTAAGCCTAACATTTATATTGTTAAGTGAGACATTTGTTAAGTGAATTTTGCCCCATCCTGCGTCCTTTCTTACACCTGTTGTTAAATGAATCCCTGCAAATATTATGTTAGTGACACAGTTGTTAAGCGAATCTGACTTTCCCATTGACTTTGCTCATCAGAATATTGCAAAAATGGTCACATGACACTGTAATCTTCATAAATATGAGCCAATTATCAAGTCTCTGAATTTTTATCACATGACCTCAGGGACACGACAATGGTCATGTGAAAAACATTCATAAGTCACATTTTTCAATTTTGTTGTAAGTTTGAACAGTCATTAAACAAACTGTTGTAAGTCAAGGACTACCTGTAAATGGTATTTTATTATTTTGTAAGTCAAGAAAACAAACCAAATAGTTGAAAGAACTTTAAACAATGTGGGTTGCTCACAGTGGTGGGTTTCTGCCAGTTCGCACCGGCTTGGGAAAACCGGATGGTAAAATTTACCGATCCAGTGAGAGGAGGTTCGACCGGTGGACCCGGAAGTAACTTCCGGAATGCCTGCCCTGGCCCTGTCGCTTGCTCACTCCCCCCACCCATCCGGAAGCAGCTCCATCGCTCACTCCCCCCGCCCGTCCTCACTATCCTAGCCCAATTCGGTGTCATGTCCCATACCTGGGAGTGGAGGTGGTGAACGGAGAAGCATGGAGAGGTCCAACGGCACAATTCACCAGACAGCAGCGGCAAGCTCAGGAGTTTTCTCCTGGATTCCCCTCTGTCCTGCCTCCTCCAATCTCCCAAAGTTCTTTTCCCAGCGTGTGATAGCTTTCTACTGGATTCCCCTCTGTCCTGCCTTCTCCAATCTCCCTAATTTCGGCCCTTAATCCTCCAGTTGTCTATTTTTGGAAGGTTTTCCCCTCTCTTCCCTCCCCTTCATAGGAGTCCCAAATTTTTTTGCCGCATGGCCTGGGAGAGGGGGGGTTGGTCATGTGACTCAGTGTGCATGAGTGATGTCAAGTTTGCCATACCCGCCCGGTCACATGACTGCCAAGCCACACCCACAAAATAGGCCACACCCACAGAATAGGTTCTAAAAAAAATTGAAACCCACCACTGGTTGCTCAGTATTCTGCCGGTCAAGGCCGACAATCAGTTTAGCTAAGTATTCACGTCCTAAATGTGTCATGCCAGGTTTTGAAAAGCTGACAGGCAGGAAGTGAAAGCTATCTTACTGTTTATTTGTTCCCAGAATTTTATATTTCAAAAAAATGTCTTTTGAAAACAGATTTTCCATTGAACTTACTTGCCCAGTGACGTCCAGCTGCCCTCCTGTGCAAGATTCCATTCCCCACTTCCAATATTCCAATGCTGTTTTTGTACTGCTAGAAAAACAAACTTCCACCAGCATTTGGGGTGTTTATTAGCCAGAGAGGCTTAATATCATATGTTTCGGAGTATAAGACGCACCTTTCACCCCTAAAAGAGCGTGGAAATGTTGGTGTGTCTTATTCACAGAATACAGCGATTTTTGACCTCCCGGAGTCCCGCCCCTGCACCCCATTTTTGCAAAAAACGGCCCATTTTTCACAAAAACAGAGGCATTTTTGCCTTCCCTCAGCTCCCAGCAGCCCTCTGCAGGCTTCAGCAGGGCTGGGGCAAGGCAAAAATGCCTCCATTTTTGCAAAAAAAGGGTGGAAAATGGGCTGCTTTTCAGAAAAACAGGCTTGTTTTGCCTTGCCCCAGCCCTGCTAAAGCCTGCAGAGGGCTGCTGGGGGCTGAGGGAAGACAAAAAAGCCCCTGTTTTTGCAAAAATAGCCCATTTTTCTACAACGATGGAGGCTTTTTTTTGCCTTCCTTCACCCCCCAGCAGCACTCTGCAGGCTTCAGCAGGGCTGGGGCAAGGCAAAAATGGTGATGGTTTTGCCTTGCCCCAGCCCTGCTGAAGCCTGCAGAGTGCTGCTGGGGGATGAGGGAAGGCCAGACCTTTTTTTTTCTTACTTACTGCTTCAAAATCTTGGTGCATCTTATACACCGGTGCATCTTATAGTCCGAAAAATACTGTACTTCAGAAAGTAACAAAGCCTTGTGACCAGATGAAGCAGCCTACCTCAGACAGTGGAACAGGTGTATCTGCACAGTGACTTGGATTTCTTAAAAGCAGGTGGAGGGGCCGTTTTGTGACCTGCCTTAGGCTGGCATTGAGGTTATGAGTAAGCCTAGACAGGAAGAAAGCCTCCAAGGGACATCTCATTCTCAGATATGAACTATGGCAATATAGTGAACCTCAAGGAATTAAAGTCCAGCCTGGCTGGTGTTGGCTGTAATTGCCCTTCCTTCTGATGAGAGTTTGTCTCCTCACAAAAGTCTATTGTGCTCTTGTGAAAGCCCGGCTGACAGAAGGTCTTTGTTCCAAAGGGGTGATCTGGGAGGGAGGCTGGGAGCTGCAGTAGTCACCATTTCCCGAAGGACAGCTTGTGGCAATTGTCCTGTGGAGTGCAATTCCTCCCTGGCCATGGGAACTAAAAGCAGGGGACTCAGCCCCTCGGTGACCCCTAGAGCCAATGCCTGGCTCCCTAGCCAATTCCAAGATAACTGACTCCAAGGGCAAAGATGCTACTACTGCAAAGACAAGACAAAACTCAAGCCCTTTATTAAGAGAGGGAGGGAAGTCGAGTGCCTCACACCACAGTTAAGTGGCCTCATTCTTTAAAAGGGTCATCTAGGTTTGCCTTTCTCAAGTAGGTAAAGGTTCCCCTCGCACATATGTGCTAGTCGTTCCCGACTCTAGGGGGCGGTGTCCATCTCTGTTCCAAAGCTGAAGAGACAGTGCTGTCCGAAGACGTCTCTGTGGTCATGTGGCTGGCATGATTAACATCGAAGGTGCATGGAACATTGTTACCTTTCCACCAGTGGTGGGTTTCAAAAATTGTTCGAACCTACTCTGTAGGTGTGGCCTCCTTTGTGGGAGTGGCTTGCCCCCCATGTGACCGGATGGGAGTGGCTTGCTGCCCATATGACCGGATATGAAATTATGAATTAGTACTTAGGTTGGTCCAAGTAGCTATTCAAAAACTCTGGCATTGAAGCATGCAGGTCTTAAAGCTGTCAAGTTACAAGATCCTTGCACCCCTAACCCTTTAGAAAAAAAAAAACTAGGGGTCTTCAAACCTGACAGCTTTAAGACTTGTGGACTTCAACTCCCAGAATTCCTCCTCCAGTCATGTTGACTCAGAAACTCTGGCATTGAAGCACGCAAGTCAGTGGTGGGTTTCAAACATTTTTGGAACCTCTTTTGTAGGTGTGGCCTGCTTTCCGGGTCCACTGGTGGAACCTCTTCTAACCGGTTCGGTAGATTTGACAAACCGGTTCTACCGAATAGGTGCGAACTGGTAGGAACCCACCTCTGCTTTCTACCAAAGATGGTCCCTATTTTTCTACTTGCATTTTTACATGCTTTCGAACTGCTAGGTTGGCAGAAGCTGGGACAAGTAATGGGAGCTCACTCTGTTATGTGGTGCTAGGGATTCGAACAGTCAAACTGCCAACCTTTCTGATCGACAAGCTCAGAGTCTTAGCCACTGAACCACAACATCCCTCTCAAGTAGGTAGGGATCAGCATATCTCAATGTTTGAAAACTTTTAAGTCCGGGTTGGAGAATTCTGGGCGTTGAAATCCACATAGACTTAAAAGTTGTGAAGTTTGAGAAACCCTGCTCCAGATGGATGGACTGGGCATTGCAGAAGGGGGAGGAGATATTTCACTCTTACACACTTTTTGACTCCTGCTATTCCTGTGAGTTGTGGAAGGGAAATGTGAGTGTATTTGAATATTGGGTAGTGGGGGATTGATATAGATCCCAGGTTTCCCCCAGCTTGCATGCTTGCGAGCACCTACAAAGGCTCCAGTAAAAACAGTAACTTTGCAGGCAGTAAAAGTGCCACTTTATTAGAAATGTGGTACAGTAGCACCAGATTGGATTGTACTTCCATACATAAGGATCCAGTTTCTTTCAGCATTCTCCCCCCAAAAAATATAGCTTATATTTTTATTTTTAAATTAAAAATAAGCAAAATTCAAAGCAAAAATGAACTTCCATGTGAGCTGCCTGAGCAGGCAAACAACAGAGAACTATGATTTGGACTTCTGAAGCAATGTACTGGACTACATTTTGTATTAACTAGTTAATAGTAACTCCCCTCTCTCAAAATCTTTAGAGTTTCTCCATGTTATGAGTTAATCACATTTGAGATTCCCTTTGAGAAGCCAATTAATGATGTTGGAAAGGGCGGGGGGAGCACACAGAAACTCAGTAGAAATAGTGTGCTTAAATACTGCAAGATGGAAGGGGAGAACTGGACACAATAATATTTTTTTCTAGCAATGATCTCTTGTTGGTAGTTAACCCTGTGAGTTTTCGTCTTCTATCCAGTGGCCTTGGCCTGAGCTGAAAAGCAAACAGATCAAAGCAACATGGGAAGCATTTAACCACATAGGTCCACAGACATTAGACTTTTGAAAAGGAATAATGCCCCAAAATAGTAGAGAGTTGTGCCAGGGATTTCCTTCTCTAACACTTAAGCTGTTGATAGTTGGCTTGCTAAACCAAGTAGTTCCCTACCAAAAATTAGAACACTCAAATATTGAGAATTTGCTTCTCAAAATATCCAATATTAACAAGCTTCCAAATCCACCTGAATCTTTTTTTTAAATAAAAAAATGAACAGAACTTAAAACAAAAAGCATTTTAGATTATGAATATTCAATTTCTCCCCCCGAAATACGAAGCTACAACTAAAAAGAACAAAGCAAGTTGCAGATGGCACTGTTTTGCACAAGGAAAGCCCTTTCCCAATTGACAGAGAGACAATTCTGATCAGAAAATAGATGCCTTGGGTTAGAGCAGTGGTTCCCAAACTTGGCAACTTTAAGACTTGTGGACTTCTGGGAGTTGAAGTCCACAAGTCTTAAAGTTGCCAAGTTTGGGAACCACTGGGTTAGAGGCTTTTTGGAGAATCCAGCCACCTCCTCACCTCTATTTATTTTTCATCATAATTTAAGGATAAATATATTTCTAGATTAAATATACGGGGAAGAGAAAGGTTCAAAACAGCTTTGTAGCACCTATATGGGACATCTTGTGAGCTATTCTTCTTATTTCTCCTATGAAATTATTGGTTTTCCTCTTCAACTTCCTTTACCTTGGTAAAGAACACTTAAATTTCTCTATTTCTGCACTTCTGTGGAACAGTCCATTTGTACTGTATAAGGTCATGTCCCTAATATTTAAAATAGCTCTTGCCATCATGTGTGACATTCATACAAAACCAGGGGAACAGGCAGAAATTCTACCTGTGAAATGCCAAAATCTTCTTTGGTGACCACTGCATGATCCAATAAATTGCACAATCCTTGCTGATCTTCATAAAAAAACAAAAAAACATGGACAGAACTCAAGGGAGAATAGAATCTCGGTTTATACTGATGAAAGAGTGATGGCTGTATAATTGGCTGCTAATTTGTCCTTCCGCAATTATTACCTAAGGCCTCCTATTGCCCAGAACCAAGACTTTTAATTTTAAATAGGATGGGATTTTAATAGCAAAAGTTCCCTTTATATTTACTGAAGCAACAATTTCTAACCAGTAGCTTCCAAGTTTATTTAAAGAAAGGGTGGAGGCTTAGTAATAAAAATTCCATATCTGGATCCTGCCAGGGCTTACAAATCTTAAAGAGCTTGACAAATAGGCACAGTTTTACCAGCTGTGGCTTCTCATCAACGCTATCAGTCACCTGAAGAGCCATTACTTGCTCTATTTTTCCCCTTGCAGCTCTTAAAGCTATAATAAGCACTCTTTCAGCATCTGAAGCTAACCAACTTATTAATTTATGTACTTATCAAATTTGTTTGTCGCTCGTCTCACTGCGAGGTGACTATTTGACTATTATCTTCTGAGTAAGAGGTTGCACTAGTGTCTGGGAACAAGGGCACGCTCACTGGTGCAGATACAGTGTTCTAATTGCAAAGAAGGTCCTTGTGTTTTCCCATCACCTACGGGTGCTAGAAGTTAAGAGAGTTGCTCAGAATCATATGCTCAGTTGGGTTTACATAAGATGGAAAGTGATTCCTATACATACCCTGAGAACAATTTATTTCAGTCCAGCCCAGCCTGCTACTTGGCTAGTCCTATGCATGATATTACGAGTTCAACGTTTTGGCCATTATCCAAATGATCACATAGAGACCTCCGCAGGGAAGCTATTTTGGTTTTAACAGCTTAAGGAACAATAGAGGATGCAGCTTCAGATTTTGCCTCCGAGTCTTTAGCCACAAAGTCATAGACCTTCTGAGGTCCCAGCTGAATTCGGCTTCTGGATTGGGGTTAGGGAAGCTTTACATAAGGTACAATCTTAGCTAGAGGAACGGCTAACGGCAACAGCGGTTGTGTTTCATCCACAAATAAATTATTTAGCGGGAAGCACTCAAAGAAGAATGGTGGAGATGGTACGAAGTAAGCAAGCTGGAGCACACGCAGTACCCATTAGATTTCCAGGAGACTGCTTTGCTCAGGGCTGGTGGCATCTTTTTCCTCTCCAGCCAGGCCATCTTGAAGGGCTGCAGTGCTGGGAGAACTAGCCACTGTAGCAACCTCTTCTCGCTCCGCTTCACCTTCTGGCGGTTTGCCCACTCCCATTTCATTATGGGTCTTCTGATGCTTGCTGAGGTGGTCACTACGAGTGAAGCGCTTGTTACAGAGTAAACAGGTAAATTTCTTCTCCCGGGTATGGGTGCGAACATGGCGCTCCAGCTCATCCGAGCGCGTAAAACGCTTGCCGCAGAAGAGCCAATTGCATACAAAAGGACGTTCCCCAGTATGCCATCGCAGGTGGGCTTTCAGATGCGAGGCTTTCCCGTAGACCTTCCCGCAGCCTGGGATATGGCAGCTGTGGATAGGCTTCTTCCGCAGGCTGGCTGCCGAGGCCCCAAGCCGTTCTAGTTCTTGGCAATTAGGGCAGTCACAAGTAGACCTGCCGGTTGTGCTACCAAAGGAGCCCCCTCTTCCAGGCTTCAAGGCAATCCCACCTTCCATCAGGGAGTTGTTGGCCACTGGCTTGGGTTTGTACATTTCTTGGGGTAGCACATGTTGTCCTGAAGGGAGAAGGTGTGATGAAGAAGTAATGCCCACTGCAGGGTAAGGAGCAGGATTCAAAGTTGTGAACTCAGAAGTGTAACTGGGTAGCTGGGGGCTGATGGGTGCCTGACTCGGCATGGACTGTAAGGAACCCTGGAGTCCATCTGATTGTGGCTGAGAACTCAACCAGTTGCTGTTGGAATGCATATCCCACCAAGAAGCCGTAGGGTTGCTAGAGCTGGTAGAGATGCCTGGGTGGATGCCAGCTTTGTACCAGGAGCCATAAGGGTGTGCCATGTCCAAGGAGGTATAGACACTGGGAAGACAATCAGGGGATAGATGCCCCTTAGGCACCAGCAACGAAGAAGGATCTTGAGTTGTGGGTGAGGCTGAGAAGGAATGGGGGAAAGGACTGTAATCATTGCTGTAAGTGGTGGAAGCTTGAGGGCTTGCTGAAGGTGACATCAATCCATTCCCATTTGGGAAAGTGGCTGCATAGGAATCTCCCATGCCTTCAGTGCTCCAGAGTTTTGGAGCAAAAGAGTCTACTCCCAAAAGGTAAGGTTTTCTTCCCAAATTGTTCTCAGAGTTTCTGGGAGAGGTTGATTCTTGAACTGGGTTAGAATTTCCAAATTTATCCCAAGGGTCCATCAACATAGCCAGGGAACTGGAGCCATACTGCACTTCTTCCTAGGGAGTGGGAAAAGAGACAAAAAGCAAAAAAAGGCAAAAGGAAAGTTAGGAATGTTGTAAAATGGGGCAGAGGGAATAGAGGCAGGATCAGTGGACTTTTCCCCCAAGAATAATAAGTAATTGCCCATTAGAAGTAAAACAACAACAACACCCTTCCTTTCTACAATAATGAGGTACTTTTATAAGAGATCATGGAACCTCCTAATCATTGGACTACTATGAACATTTGCCTATTTGTCCGCAGAACAAGAAAAAACAGAATTTAAACATTTTTCTATGGAGATGGGTTTTAGTGCAACAAAAATGTGCACGTAACGCAGTTATAATATTTGCCACTGAGACAATTCTTTAGTTATTGGCATGGATGGGTTTCATGGTATATTATGTTGTGATATGAATTATGAATTGTAAGTATGAAAATGACACACCATTATCCCTAAATGATATATATTATTACCGCAGAATAAATGTAGAACCCAGAAATTACAACACTGAATGTACAAACATGTACAACACTGATGAATATAATACAACACTGTTGTACAACACAGAAGTTGTGCGTGCTCCATCACTGGAGGGTTTTTTAAAAAAAGACTGGACAGCCACTTTTCTGGAATGGTATAGGGCAATGATGGCTAACCTTTTGGTTATCGCATGTCAACACTGAGCACGTGTGTGACAGCTTGCGCATGTGTTTGCCGGCACCCATAATGGAATGCACATGCAACACCCCCCATGCGCCCTGCCCCCCTGTGCATGCGACCCCCCATGCTCTCCCCACCCATCCCTCACTCATGGGCACCACATACCCGCACACCCCTGTGCCTAGCAGATCTCCCTGCAGCCTCCTAGGACCAAAAATGGGCTGTGGGGGGAGCACCTCCCCCCACATTCCCCCTGCCCCCCATGTGCACCCCCCCACCCCTGCATGTACCCCACCCTCTGCACAAGCCAGCAGAAAGCGTACATGCACATTGCTTGATGGAGCTGAGCTGGAGCAACAGCTCATGTACCCTCAGAGAAGGCTCTGTGTGCCACCTGTGGCATACATGCCATAGGTTTGCCATCACAAGAATAGGGTCTCCTGATTGAGCAAGGAGTTGGACTAGAAAACCTCCAAGTCCCTTCTGTTATTCTGTTATTCTGAAATAGCTTCATATGACAAATCTGTTTTAAGGGGATGTACTAGCTCACTGTTCATGGAATTCTTCAGAAAAGAATTAGACCTTCCTTTCTATGTTCATGATCATGATGTGTACTGTATATTTTTCCTGCTTCTTCAGATGGTGACTTTTTCAAATAGCTGAGTCAAAGATGTCCAAAGAAACCGGTCTGAAAGATGCGTTGCAGAGACACTTTACCTTCTTATTACAATCACAAATAGTGATTGTGCCACAAGAGTCCATTTTGAATTTGGGGACATTGCCATAGTCTAGTCTCTATAGGGCACTGAAGTGTCTTTTGGCACAAGTTCTGGGTAAGATGCAAGGCACACTGAATGGGAGCTGCACAAGAATAAAATGTACAACTTGCATCTATTTCTATAGAGGTTCACCAATTGTGTTCAATATATGACAGGAATTTTTATTTCATCTCTTTCTTGCTTCTCTTATCTATACCTTACATTCTTAAGTATGCATTTCAACCATTAGGGTGACAAAAGTGGTTTGGCAAAAACATAGATTACATCCAACAAAATTCATTCTGTAAAAAATAATCATGGACAGTTCAATTAATAATTAATCTTTCCAGCTAGCAATAGCACTTAGACATATACCGCTTCACAGTGCTTTACAGCCCTCTCTAAGTGGTTTACAGAGTCAGCATATTACCCCCAACAACCTTGGTCCTCATTTTATCCACCTCGGAAGGATGGAAGGCTGAGTCAACCTTGAGCCAGTGAGACTCGAATTAGACTGCAGTACTGCATTATAACCACTGTAGAAAACATGTTGTTACCAGAAGTATTTGTTTTTGCACTGAATTAATCATAAAGTAGATTAATGAATTGAAATTAAACACCAAAACTATAACTTGCAGATCAATGCCTTTTTCAACAAAGGGGCAGACAACTTGTAAAAAAGTTGTCTATATCTATAGCCATTACAAACTTGTCATATTACATTCTCAGCACTGTTATGGCACATGTACAGATAGTTCTCAACTTACAATCATTGGTTTAGTGATTGTTCAAAGTGTTACAACAACACTGAAAAAGTGACTTATGACCAGTCTTCACACAACCACCGCAGCATTCCCATAGTCACATAATCAAAATGTGAGCACTTGGCAACTAGCATGCATTTATAGTTGCAATATCCCAGGGTCATGTGACTAGTTCCCACCTTCCCAGCTAGCTCCCAACAAGCAAAGTCAATGGGAGAAGGAGAACTTCCTCAATAACAACACAATAGCAAGCAATAGTTAGTTAGGCTTATATATCGCTTCATAGGGCTTTCAGCCCTCTCTAAGTGGTTTACAGAGTCAGCATATTGCCCCCAACAACAATCTGGGTCCTCATTTTACCCACCTCAGAAGGATGGAAGGCTGAGTCAACCTTGAGCCTGGTGGGATTTGAACAGCCGAATTGCTGAACTGCAGTGCTGCATTTTAATCACTGCGCCACCTCGGCTCATAGCATGCATTTATGGTTGCAATATCCCAGGGTCATGTGACTAGTTCCCACCTTCCCAGCTAGCTCCCAACAAGCAAAGTCAATGGGAGAAGGAGAACTTCCTCAATAACAACACAATAGCAAGCAATAGTTAGTTGGGCTTATATACCGCTTCATAGGGCTTTCAGCCCTCTCTAAGCGGTTTACAGAGTTAGCATATTGCCCCCAACAATCTGGGTCCTCATTTTACCCACCTTGGAAGGATGGAAGGCTGAGTCAACCTTGAGCCGGTGAGATTTGAACAGCTGAACTGCAGAACTGCAGTCAGCTGAAGTAGCCTGCAGTGCTGCATTTAACCACTGCGCCAACAATACTTATTTACTTGACAGTGCAGTGCAAATATTTACTTAACAACGATGGGGAAAAAAGGTCATAAAATTGGGTGTGATTCATTTAACAATTGCCTGGCTTAGCAACAGAAATTCAGGTTCCAAGTGTGGTCATAAGTTAAGGATTACCTGTATAGTTAAACGGATAGGGAAAACCTTGATAGAGTGAACTGGAACTTCATCTGCTCTGGTTCCCACTGCTAAGAAATTCACCGGAAGGGTGTGTGAATGCATCTTGGATTTATCAAGGTTTTATGTACAACACCTGAAGTCTTGCCATTGTAAAAAAAGGCAAACACATTTTTAACAATCTTAAGGGAGAAGCTGCAGATATCTTAAGCAGGGTCTATATAGCAGTTAAAGTAAAAACGATAGGATTGGATCCCAAAGAATAAATGACTCTATTCTTCTGCCTGTCCAGACATTTTTTAAAAGTTTTTTTGGGTGTGTGTGGTGTGTGTGTGTGTGTTAAATTAGCTACAGAGTTTGGGCACTTGTGATAGTTGTCCTTTATCACCTTGTCTCAGGTGAGCTCCCAGCCTTATTTGCCTAGGGATCTTTTTTGCCCTATGGCATAAGGATCACAAAGTAATATAACTATCCCAAAGTGAACGTTATGTGTTCTTATTAAATCATTCCCATTCATATAATTAATGATTACATACCACATAAAACCTGTTCTCAATTTTACATTTGTTCTTATTAGTTTCAGATAAGTGGAGCCAGTGGAACAGCTTGCCTTCAGAAGTTGTGGGGTTTTTAAGAAGAGATTGGATAGCCCTTGATCCAGAATGGTATGGGGTCTTCTGCTTATGAAGGGGGTTAGACTAGAAGACCTCCAAGATCCCTTCCAACTCTGTTATTCTGTTAAGTAGTTAATTTAGAACCTGTATTCTTTGGCAAACTGCATTATGGCTACATAACTGAGATACAAAAAACTGGCCCTTTTACTGGAAAAATTCATATCTTAAACCATGGAAAAGGTCTCCATTTCAAAGCCAGGAACAAAAATGTGAAAAAACTTGAAATTCAAGTAGCTTTGCATTTCACTCTAGCTGTTTCACAAATCTCACCTTGTGGTATCACAGCCAGAGGTTACATTCAAAAATTTCTTCTACAAGGAAGGAAAATTACCATCATGGTAATTTATGGCAATATATAGGAACATGTTCTGAAAAGAGTAAGAGGTAAGAGTAAAGGGTAAGAGTTAGAGCCAATACACATGATCTTGTTTTTCAGAAATGTTTAATTACAGATTGGCAATTTATCTACAATGATTACTTCATTCATGCAACTCTAGTAAGACAATCTATGATACACAGATTATACTGGTCTAAACTATATACAGGTAGTCCTTGACATGACCATAATTGGGACCAGAATTTTTGTTTCTAAGCAAGACAGTTGTTAAGTGAGTCACACCCAATTGTGTAATTTTTTTTTCATGGTTTAGCAAATCCCTGCAGTTGATAAGTGAATCAAACAGTTGTTAAGTGAATTTGGCTTCTCCATTGACTTTGCTTGTCAAAAACCAACTGGAAAGCTTGCAAATGTCTATCATGTGACCATGGGAATGCTACCACAATCAAAAATACAAAGACCAGTTGTAGGTGACTTTTTCAGTGCCACCGTAACTTCAACAGTCACGAAACAAATGCTTGTAAGTTGAGGACTACCTTTAATAAGTGCACAGCAATGTTCCTGTTACATAGCATGGGAAGATGAATGAAGATGGTGCTGAGGTGGTTGCAAATGGAACAGAGAAGAGAGAAAATAGAGAGAAACATTCAGTCCCTTTGGAAATCAAGGCAATATCAAAGCCTTGTTTGATTGAGGAAGGACAGTGTTTCTTCAAACAACACATTATTTTCACTACCATTGCATCATATGTTTGTCTTCAGCGTTAATAACTGTGATAAAGAATAAGAACATTCATATGCCTATTACAGGTTAACTGAGCACACTAATTTTGTAGTATACACTTCAAAGCCCGATTTTTGTGCTCTAATGCTCTTGGAAACAATGGAGCACACATTCACATACACATGTATGTATCTTCCAATTAAGCCTATACAACATTTCAGATCTGAGTTCTAAATGGGCTTTAGTATGCATTAGCCAATGAACGTAGCACTTGCTTGCAATTCTTTGAAGCTGCTATGTCCACCTTTTTGGAATCTTATCTGAAGAATTGCTCCCTTCTTCACATTTTAAATTCAACCTGGGGGTTCTACTAGCTCTGAAGAGCAGACTAGAGAAAGGATCCTCTCTTATGATACTGATTTTTATGAAATACTAGCCGATAACCCAGCGTTGCCTGGGTATTTATTGTCAGGACCAAATGTAATTTCTAATGTTGGATTTTCCATTTTACCAGAGAGAGCCCCCTTGTGGAATACTGGGAAGCCATTACTATGGCAACTCCCCTGTGCTGTACAGTAGAAACCATTTAGAAGCCCAACAACAGGCTGCATCTTAACAGAATACACCCCCTGAGGGGTGCTAGGGGTATCTTACCCCCACAATATTTGTCTCCAGTGAGTAAGTCATCTGTGTACCAAGTTTGGTTGAAATTGCTAGAGGCATTCCAGAGTTATGCTGGAATATACACACACAGCCATATATATTCTCATGGTAAATAATCTATTCTAGCATTTTACTCTTTTTTGGTACCTAATAAAATTGTATTTACTCTCCTAATGTCTTAATCATGTTTTATGTAATCCTTAGAATATTTTGGTGATTTTTAAAATCCCTGCATTCATTTGTCCTGAGCTATAAACCTTACAGTTGGTCTTATAGCTGCCATTGTAATGGTTCCAGAATATAGCTGGCTAATTGATATATCTCACTTCAAAACACTGAGATTTCAAAAGGACACAAAATGTTGAAACAGTAACTTAGTACATGTGATTCTGAACAAACATGTTTAGTGCTGTGATAGTTTCTTTTGGTTGATTCATGTGGGAGTTGATCTGTATTCCTAACTCCAATTTCATTAGTATCAAATGAAAGCGACTCAACCCCTATTTATCAGATTGAAAACATTTAAACCTGTTATTTCTTAAAAAAAAGAAGCTATTTTTACAAGTTGATAATAAAAAATAGGTTTTTTTTATTATTGGTGATTAATAAGTAGGAATTTCATAACTCAGATTGTTTTAGATTGTTATTAAATGTTTACTCCCTAACAATTAACTATAAATAATAATAATGAAATGATAATGGATACAGCGTAATGATATATACATGTATTGACAATTTAGTAAAAGAAATTTGGATATAAATTATAAATTGTGACCTAGAAAAAGACCTATAAATTTTATTAAGAAATTTTTGTTATAAAGGTGTAAGGTTTTTTGGGGGCCCTGATGAGAGGAGATGGGGCATAAATAGTAAATGATTTTTAGCCAATTATAATAACAAGGAAATGTTAATGGTCATTGTTTAACAATATATACATGCTATGGTATTGGCTAACTTGGATGTAAATTTTAGTCAGTGAGTTGAAAAAAAGGGGGGGGGAGAAGGCTTAGAAACTTTATTAATTGACTTTTACTTAAAAGATGCTATAAAGGTGTAATATTATTGGAGGATTTTTTTGAAATAGCAATGAATGCCATTATGTGGTTGTGTCTTTAAGTATGAATGATTTGAGGTAAAAGCATGTTCAAATAATTGTAGTCAAATGAGAATTGTGGTACATTGATAGTAAGATATACAAAGATTTTTGACTTAAAGTGTATAATCTAATATGAACTATAAGTAATGACTATGGAAGAAATGCATGAAAGTTATCTGTAACCAATCGATACGCTTTCTACAAGATATAATGAAGGATGATTCTTTTTTTGTGTTTTTGTTCAATTAAAATAAAAAAATTAAAAAGAAATTTTATATTTAAACAGCAAACAGAAATGTGTTTGTGATCTAGGAACTCTTTGACAGATGTTACGCAAAATAGTTAACAGGCAGTTTTACAGATGTTCTACTCACTTTTTAATGTCATGGTATATTTTCAATCCCAACCACATAGTAGAAGGAGCCACACCGCAAAAGTGCCATTTATTCATTATAATTTTATAACACTTCCAGTGATTTACATCATGAAAGCATGAGCAGCAAAAAGACACAGCACCAAAATAATTAATTGGCTAAAAGTACAATAATAGAGTTAGCACAATAGTGGCCATTTGTTCACCAAATGCCTTCCAGAAAAAGCTCAGTCTTTTAGTTTAGAAAGTCAATGCTAAGGGTGCCAGAAAGAGGATATTCCTTAGTTCAAGCACCATAGCTGAAAAACATAGCCCATGAGCCTACTCTCCTTTGACCTGAAAGGCCTGGAGGACCATTAAAAAATATTGGTGAGATGACTGGGAGCAGCAGGCAGGCCATTTCTGTATAGAGTAAGCCGTCCAGCTAATTCCTAGAGCAGGGGTCTCGGTGGACCAACACCGGGCCGTGGCTTGCCAGAAACCGGGCTGCGCAAATAAATGAAGCCCCCATATGCAGGATGCAGGCAGCACACGAAACCATACCCCCTCCAGTCCATGGAAAAACCTCTTTTCATGGAACCAGTCCCTAGTGCCCAAAGGATTGGGGGCCACTGGCTTAGAGAACAAGCGATATAGGACTTTGTAGCTTAAAAATAGCACTGTGAATTGCACCTGTAAATTATGGAAAGTTGCCACAAAATCGGGTGGGTTGCTGCTGGTTTATTACCAGTTCGCAACCACGCTGCGCATGCGTGCACGGTTCAATGTAAATTGTTCTTTGTGTATGCGCAGAACAATTTACAGTGAACTGTGAACGCGCAGTCAGTAAAAATCAAAATGGTGGCGGCCCAGCGGTAGCGACGGAACTGGTTGAGAGGAGTGGCAGGCCTGGGTCGCTGCCAGTTCTGTGACCCAGGCCTGAATTCCACTACTGGTTTGGCTGAACCGGGAGCAATCCACCTCTGCACAAAATGCAATTGAAAGTGCACAATTGGAACGAACAGAAAACTTATAAGAGCGAGAATGGAAGAATATGACCATTTGCAGTGAACATGACCTTGATTTATGCCATTTTATACATATGATGACCTGCTTAATGACTGGCACAGTTTATAACCATAATTCCTGTGTCAATTATGATCGTAAGTCAAGGACTATCTATAAAAAGAAACTGAGTTCAGTGCTGCTTGCAACTGTTGGCTCTACCTCTTCTTCATATCAGTGGTGGTTTTCTAATTTTTTTTACTACTGGTTCGCTCTACGTCATATATTTACTGAAGTTGCACATTCCTCTTACATGTAATATGTAAATGCAGAAGCTCTTTTTCCGGTTCTTGTAGAGCTCATATGATAAAAGAAGCTGAAAGTTGCAACATTCTATTTATTCATATTTTGAAATAAACTTACTTTATTTCAAAATATGTATAAAGGCTTGCTTCTGAGTTAGCATGATTAACTTTTTACCCCCTATCTTTTAACATTCTAATTTATAAACTATAGATTTACAAAAGTGAAAATAAATGTACATATACCCCAAATATTATTTTTAAAAGAACAAAATATTATGCTAAATTAACATTAAAAAAACACCACTGCATAAAAAAACACTACTGCTTTGTTGAAATTATGCCCATTTTTATTTATTGTAGTATGCATTTTCTTCATTGCAATCAAAATAGTCTCCAAGTATAAATTAATTTACCCTTAAATTGTAGTTCCAACTAAACTTTACCACTGCTAAGTAAAAATGTTCCTTTCTAAGCTTTAGCAAATTAGCCTAACAATTGAATTGTTATATAAAAGGGAAATTAGGTGCAAATCTAAATACATTAATTTGGGAGAAAGTAAATGGATTTACTTCCAAATTAACCGTACACTGGATAATTGAGTGTTGGATTTGGACTAAGAGATTTTGCCCAATGTTGGATTTGGCTCTAATCCACATCTATTAAAAATTCACATGATGACTCAGAATAATGTGCTTAATTTGGTTAATAAATTTACCCATTTTATGGGTTGACATGACACATAAAAATCAAATAGTTCACAAAATATACTAAGCCACAAAAGAATAGCCAGGTTACAACTGACAATGCTTACTAGTTCCTAATGCCATGCTTCTTTATCAGTGTATAATATGTAGTTGGGAGTCGCCTTTTTATATTAAAAGGATTTCACTGGGAAACTTGCCCATCCCCTTTTATTCATCCCAAACTAAGGCTTTAAATTGCTTTGTTCTTCCTTCAAAAATTGGAAGTGTGCTGTTGAGTAACAGCTTAAATCAGCAGTGTGGTGCTCTCAATATAAAACAAATTAATCGTTTCACTTAATACCGTTTTTATTTCTGTTTAAATGCCATCCTGTGTGGTGTAGTAGTTAAAATGCCAGGCTGAGAGCCAGGAACTTATCTTCTAATTCCCCCGAAACCATGGAAGATCATGAGAGATGGTGGGCCAGTCAGTTTCTCTTGGAGCAAGAGCAAATTTGTAGAGTTTAACCTGTTGGGCCAGGTTCAACTTCAAGTTCACTCTTAGCCATAAAAGCTCACTTCGTTATTTTTGCTCCAGCATATTCTTACAGACAGTCATGGAAAGAAACTGGTCTTGAATTTGCAAAAGAAAGGCTGTATAGAAATATAATAAATCTTCAAAATAGACTTTTCCAGGATCCTAAACTTACAGTATGAGTACTAGTTTGGTATAGTGGTTAAAGCAGCGGTGGATTCCTCCTGGTTTGGACTGGTTTGGCTGAGTAGATACGGAGTAACTTGGCCGGCCACGCCCCCAACATGGTTCTATCGGCGATGCTGTGGGTGGCGCCATCTTGTTTTTTGTTTCTACGCAGGCGCAGAAGCATTTTTACTTACTGTGCATGTGTGCGTAGCGCGTGCGCCCAAAGCGCACCCCTGAGCTAACTGACAGTAGAAGAAGCCGGAACCCACCTCTAGGTTAAAGGTATCAGGCTAAAACTGGAAGACTGTGAGTTCTAGTCCCATCTTAGGCATAAAGCTAGTTGGGTGACCTTGGGCCAGTCACTCGTTTTCAGCCCTAGGAAGGAGGCAAGAGCAAACCACTTCAGAAAAAAAACTTGCCAAGAAAACTGCGGTGTCTGCTCAAGGCAGTCAGGAGCAGACAGTAATGACTTTGGGGCACAAAAACAAAACAACCTCATTATATAATAAAAAAAATAATATAGTGCACATACATAAAATATAAGCAGCAAGTGGATCAGTTTAAAAGATTCATTGAAATTGACCAATTTAAAATACTAAAAGTCCCAGGGAAAGTTTCTCTCTATTAAGAGACACATTTCTGTGCTACCACACACAATGGGGAGGGGGTGAGAATGTATCTTGGCAGCTTAATCTTTAGCCCTATTCAAAGCTTGCTTTTCAATTTATCATAATTGCATATCTAACAAAGGCCGGTAAATCGTAAGCAGAAACCAATGTGGCTTCTGAGCAACTCGTGTTTTCAATCTTGTTATTTTTTTTTTAATGGGTCTTTGAATTACATTGTGGCATTTTATAGCATCTCTTTTCCCTTCCCTGAATGACTTCCTTCCTCTTATGTTTTTAATCCGGTCCTTTAACAGTGCTGGGTTCGCCAATCCTGACACGAAATGCTATGTTAAAAGCATGCGCACATACATATACAATACACAGACCTAAGCACACAGATATATCCACCATCAAATGAATCCTGTTCCAGCTAATCACTCAGATTCCTAACTCAGATTTATATCTTCCAAAACCTGTAATAAAAACCAATCTGTATTGAATACAGGAGATGCCTCCTAAGAATCAGAACATTTAAATGATGGAATAATCCTAAAACAGCCTTTTAATTCAACCCACATTGTTCGCAATCTTGTGATATTTCTATACCTCCCCTCCCCCTTGCATTTATATTATTAGCTGGAAGGTAATGATAAATGGCAAGGGGAAAGAAGAAGCATATTTATTTCAAATGAGAACGGATTGATTTTATTTGTATGGCTGCCAAGTCACAACCTAAAGAAATTGACTTAACTCTAAGGTTAACTAGATAAACCTGAGACTTATTGGGTCATCCTTTGCTGCATAAAGGTAGTGTAATTTGATGTGACACATTAAATTTGGGGCTGACCATATTTTTTTACCTCTATGCTGGAGGGTCCCATGATCATCTAAGAAGAGAATGTATCATAAATAGAAAAATAATTGTAGTGGCAAGTATACTTCAATCATAAGTTCATATTTACTTATCTAAACAGATAAACATTATGACCATGGGCCAACGGGGAAAAAAACACAGTGGGAGTGACTTCCTACTGGCTTCCCCACTGACTTTGCTTGTGAGAAGCTGGCAGGGAGTGTTGAAAATCATGATCACGTGAACCGTGTGGATGTTACAACGGCCATAAACTGTGAATAAAACTGGTCTGAACATTGTGAAAATTTCATTTCCAGGGAAATCATCGGTCCTGGGCTTTTAAAAAATTCTTTACATTAGCACATTTTTGGTATCCTGATTCAAAATTGTTGTGGTGCAATGCACTTTTTGGGTTAACTTGAGGGTACAAACAGACAAATACAAGGAGAGTTTTGTTAACTTGAGGGTACAAACAGACAAATACAAGGAGAGTTTTTGTAATACATAGATACAGCATTAATGGTGCATCCCCACTTGCTATTCTCCTAGTCTTTCTCTTCATTTTCCTCTGTATGCAGTAAAAAGGGGTATATTGGTTCAGAGTAAGAGGTACAGTATACAATATCCCATTCTATTGTTACTGTTACATCTACTTTGGCTGCAGCTGCTCTGTCTATCATTCCATAGTTTGGAAAGGGTTTATTTTCCCAGGACAAAAATTTCCAACTATTTTCAGCCATTAACATATCTAGAATTCAAAGCATGTTATAAACGCTCTCACAAAATGACTGCTAAAGGGAATACCACAAGTCACAACAACAATATACCCCAAAACAAACACATGAGAACAATTCCTGTCTCTCCCTAATCTGCATTTATTTACATGCCCACCCCCACCACTAGGCAAGCAGGAAAATTTCCAAACAAAGCTTTGGACTGCAGCTAATCTTCATTTTTATTTTTCAAGAAGATATATGTGATCCAAAAATATTGTTAGAAAAACCAGTAATGCTTGAATGTGTTAGAATCCAAATGATTGTTTTTATTATGAAAATATTTATTTTAAAGAAAATCAGATAAAACAGGGAGCCTGGTCCCAAGAAAGATAGCCGGAGGCACGCGGGCATCACACTGAAGATTCAAGGCCTAGAATGTGAGTGTCAGCTGGTAAGCAGATAGGAAACATACCGTATTTTTCGGAGTATAAGACGCAGCAAGGTTTTGAAGAGGAAATTTTTAAAAAAAGGTTTTGCACTCTGCAAATCTCCCAAAAACAGCCCGTTTTTCACAAAAATGGGCCCGCTTTTTGACAAAAAAAAGGGGGCATGGATAGCCTTTAGGAAGCTTATAGAGTGCTCCCGGGTGCTGGGGGGGGGGGAACTTGCAGTTTTTCACTCATTTCTGCCCTCCCCAGCCCCCAGGAGTTCGCTGAAATCCTCCTAAAAGCTATGCATGGCCATTTTGGTGAAGTGGTGGAGTTTCAGGAAGCAAAAAATGTTGTATTCAGTGTATAAGACGCACCCAGATTTTCACCCTCTTTTGGGGTGAAATACAGTACCTGGATGTATTAATTCTATTTTACCTGTAAGGTTATTAAGTACAAACTTCCCACTGGCACTTTTAATCAGAAAGGGACACACGGCCACTTGGCCACTGCCACCTGGCTGTGGGATACCTCACCCTCGGCAATTCACTGAGGGGACAACTTGTCCTAGTCAACTTGCTGCAAACCTGGGCTTTCCAGTCTGGTTTCCAAAGGCAGCCTGGTTGTTGTTATTGTTAGTTGCAAAATCGTGTCCGACCCATCATGACTCCATGGACAATATTTCTCCAGGCCTTCCTGTCCTCTACCATCCTCTGGAGTCCATTTAAGCTCAAGTCTACTGCTACAGTGACTCCATCCAGCCACCTCATTCTCTGTTGTCCCTGAAGGCTTCCCAGCCTTGCTATCCAGCAGCCCCCCCCCCCCAAAAGAAAGATAGGCTAAACAGAAGTCATGGTTACACACACACAGACACACATTCCAAGCTTGTGGACTTTTGTCCACATCCAAGCTGGCAAGCTGCCAATTATGCCCGGGCATGGGGAGAAGAATCTCTCCTTCACTCACATGCACACATCCCTACCCATACCTCCCTTTTAACTGCTTGATCCACTAGCAAGTGTCCTTCCTCAGTTTCTTTTTCTGACCATTAAGCCGCTGGAGGTGTCTGACTCTCTTGTGTGATTGTTACTTAGGCAGCATCTCTTCCCCTCATTCCCCAAGGTCATCCACACATTCCATTCCATTGGGATATTTCTATGGCTGAAAGCAGACTTCCAAATGGTTACCACAAGAATAAGAGAAGATATACTTTGGTGTGGTATTTTGACGGTATTTTTAGTCTATAGAGTTACCATTATGGAACTAATCCAACAAGTGCTTTTTAAAGCAGTTCCTTTCAAGAAAACATCTACTGTTGAATTCATATTACTCTCCCCTGTGATTGAGGGTTCTTCCAAGTATAGCTTTCATTGTGGCATCATCCTGACTCATTTGTAAGGGTTTGCATTGTGACACAAACATTTACAAGGCATATGCTTTCATTTAGAAACGTATATGTTCACACACTGCTTCGTCTACATTTTAATCAGTATACTATAGCTTTTGACTCATAGCACTATAGGTCTTCTCTCCGGAAGCTCTTTCTGTGCCCTTGAGCTTATAACACACACAAAGCAGGTTGTATATGGGGTGCATAATAGCAATAGCACATAGAATTATATACCACTTCAGAGTGCTTTACAGCCCTCTCTAAGTGGTTTACAGAGTCAGCTAATTGCCCCCAACAATTTGGATCCTCATCTTATCCACCTTGGAAGGATGGAAGACAGAGTCAACCTTGAGCCTGGTGACATTTGAACTGCCAAATTGCAGGCAGCCGGCAGTCAGCAGAAGTAGCCTGCAGTACTGCACTCTAACCACTTTGCCACTGCAATGATATAGACTAGAAGTCTTAACCTTGGCTGAGAGCAAGGCATTCCAAAATTTCCAAGTCAGGAATGTTACAGTTTATTTTTTGTAATAAATAATTTTTCAATTATTTTTTTAATCTTTGGATGTTCTTGCTCTTTGCATTTGCCCCATTTTTACCTGACAATGTTAACTGACCTCTGCAAAGCTAGGGAAACAATTGGGATTTGGTGCTACTCACCGTGGCCAACCTGCCACAATCAACTTGCCACAGCCAATTCACGGCAGCACAACTTGCTGTGGCCAACATTCCGCAGGACAATTTATACTAATATCGAAGAAATAGTGGAATATAATCATTAAAAGATGCCAAAGGAGGAACACAATGAATTGGGAGTGACAAAAATTAAAATAATTTTTAAAGTAATTTAAAATAACTAAACTGAATTGTTGAATTGTTCCCTGTGAGTTATCCCATGGAGGATTGGCCATGGTGAGTTGTCCTGTGGCGAATTGATCATGGTGAGTTGGCTGTGGCGAGTTAGCCAAGGCAACCTGACTGTGGTGAATTGGCAAGTTGTCCCATTCCGCGGTCAACCAAAGGCAGGTGAGAAGGAATTATGACTATCTGGGCCTGGGAAGGAAGCAGAGTAGGGCCAGTGTAGTGGCGACTTCTTTTAGTGCTTCAGTATTCCGAAGTGAAAAAAAAGACCTACAACTTGGCAGCTCTAGCAGGAGCCATAAGCTTTATATTGGATGGCAAAATCCAGCTGGTAACTTGTCTTGAGGTCAAGAATAGATCCCTATCCAGTGGTGGGTTTCAAAAATTGTTCGAACCTGCTCTGTGGGTGTGGCCTCCCTTGTGGGAGTGGCTTGCCAACCATGTGACCGGGTGGGAGTGGCTTGCCGCCCATGTGACCGGATATGAAGATGCTGACGACACTTGTCAGAACCATCTTAAATTACCTCACCACAGCACTGGCATGCATAAGAATATGATGTAAACTTGTTTTTTAAAAGGCATCTTTGGTTTGCGTTAAAACAACTTCAACACACGCAATGTTCTGATTGCACCACAAATGCAGTAGTCATCCTTACCTTTCACAGAGGCACTGAGTTTTATAAATATGAGCATGATAGTGTAGAATAATCACATCCAAGGACCAGTGGTGGGTTTCAAAAAATTTTGGAACCTCTTCTGTAGGTGTGGCCTGCTTTCCGGGTCCACTGGTGGAACCTCTTCTAACCGGTTTGGTAGATTTGACGAACCGGTTCTACCGAATAGGTGCAAACTGATAGGAACCCACCTCTGTCCCTATCCAACTGGAGCAGCAGTGTGTAATTTTTCTGATCCTGCTTGTTGTGTAACTGGCTCTAAATCTGTTTGCTACCGGAGATAGATTGTTATCTTAGAAGCTTCATTTCTATATGTTTCATATTACACTATTTGTGGCTGTTACCATCTCTTTCTCTCCCTGTTTTTACTTCTGTGTACTAGAAGTGTTTTTATGAGAATTCCAGTCATTCCAACAGTATGTGATGTGCTTTCCAAATATAACAAGTTGGTGGGACCCACAGTCAACCAAAGAAATGTGTTGTCTGTTTTCTGCTGAAGAGATTTTCCTAACATTTTTATTTAAAGGTAGTGGTTTGGGGACGGACAAAAACTCATTCTCCTCCCCTAACAAGGTCCATCAAATTAAAAATAATGGGTGATGTTTTTGAGCTAACCTGATTTCCAAAAAAGTTACATCAACATGTAAATTTTAGAAATATTCGAATCAAAATTATTACACTGTTTAAAGTCATACTGATTTTAGTACCTCTATGTGATTATACATACCTCCTGGTTTAGTTCATAAGCAATATTATTTATTAGACATCAAATATAGGCTTAAGATACCTGATGATATCACAAATCTACATCATAAAAGGAGAACGGACGAGATGGACAGTTCAGCATTTGCAAAGTTTGGAGACAGGGATAGATAGATAGATAGATAGATAGATAGATAGATAGATAGATAGATAGATAGATAGATAGATAGATAGATAGATAGATAGATAGATAGATATAGATATAGATATAGATATAGATATAGATATAGATATAGATATAGATATAGATATAGATATAGATATAGATATAGATATAGATATAGATATAGATATAGATATAGATATAGATATAGATATAGATGATATAGATATAGATATAGATATAGATATAGATATAGATATAGATATAGATATAGATATAGATATAGATATAGATATAGATATAGATATAGATATAGATATAGATATAGATATAGATATAGATATTTAGAGTTAGGTAAGTATGGCCAGTAAGGGTATGGGTAGCTGATGAGAGCTAAATAGCTTGAAATAGATCTATACTAGTCTCCCTTTATTTATTTATCAGCACAAATACAACATATATATATATATATATATATATATATATATATATATATATATATATATATATATATATATATATATATATATATATATATATATATATATATATATATATATATATATATATATATATCAGCACAAATACTACACACACACACACACACACACACACACACACACATATATATATATATGAGTCTGTGAGATATATATGATACATATATAATTTTCATTATCAACTTTGAACCGTTGGGGTGGGGGCGGGCAGAGAGAATGAGAAAGACCAGCTGTGCCAGGGAGCAAAGAGACGGGTGTGTTCCATTACACAGCAGCAGCAGCTGCTGCAAATGTTTTGGTATATCTTTATTTGCTCACTGTTGGAGAGTAGAGTTTTTCTCCTTTTCTCTTCCTTTCTGCCTGGCTTTTCCAATACCGCATACCAACAAGGAGCTGCGAGCTTCCCAGAGTGCTAAAAATTCCGATCTCGCTTCACCTCGGGCAGAATCTGCCCCCCGGCTGCTGCCATCACCGCTGTGCACTCTGCCCACCTGCTCCGACGCTCACCCAGCCACCTGCCTGCCTGCCTCTCCTCATTTGCCGACTTGCCCTCTGGCTCTCCATCTGTGTGCCCACAGCGGGTTGTCCCCGCAGTGAATTGCCCATGTTGAATTGTCCTGCAATGGTTTGGCAGAAGAGAGTGGGCACAAGTGACTTAGC
Source organism: Thamnophis sirtalis (assembly GCF_051295495.1). Taxonomy (NCBI): domain Eukaryota; kingdom Metazoa; phylum Chordata; class Lepidosauria; order Squamata; family Natricidae; genus Thamnophis; species Thamnophis sirtalis. Next base: position 156,250,560 of record NW_028261383.1, on the reverse strand, counting down.
AGTGGCGGGGGTCCTTCCCCCAGCTAGTCACACAGAGTGGTCCCATCCCAATATTACATTACAACCTAAATGTATATAGAAATAAATTATGTTACTCCCTTTTATTAACTACTGAATTATTGCCTCCTGGCTTATTATATCTTTTGGCCCACTTGATCAAAATCTGCCTATACTTAAAGAGATATTTTTGCATTGAAGTTAAGTTCAAAGATGGCAAACATGTTGGCCGGTGCCAATTCCTTCAGTCTCTGTATAATCATATATTTGATGATTAATCAGTGGTGCTGAAGCTTGGAGGGCAAATTAATTTTAGATCTAACCTTTAGCCCAAAGAAAAGTTCAGTCCACACTGAACAATAACACCACTGTTGACATTTGAGAACCAATGCAAAACATTACACTGTTGTTTCTATTTTGAGAAGTAATGCAAAACATTAAAAAAAACAGTTACAAATTCAACCATGTAAATGTGATATATGGCTTAATACAGTGTTTTTCAACCTTTTTGTGCAAAGGCACACTTTTTTCATGAAAAAAATCACGAGGCACACCACCATTAGAAAATGTTTAAAAAATTTAACTCTGTGCCTATATTGACTATATATAAAGTAATTTTCCCACGGCACACCTTACACTATATCACGGCACACTAGTGTGCCGCGGCACAGTGGTTGAAAAACACTGGCTTAATACACTGGCCAATTTTTTTAGGTCTGTGATATAATAGAAATTTAACAATAAGAATCAAAAGCATTACATGCAAATTAAAACAAATGATTACCTTGGGGGAAGAGTAGATTAAGGTTTTCAAATAGCAAGACGATGGTCATATAGAAGAGTTGTTCCCTGTTGTTTCAGGTAACACAGCTAAAACTAATGGGTGAAAAATATCTGGGAGGTAAATTTTGGCTAAACATTAGGAGAAACTTCCTAACAGCAACAACTGTTTGACAGTGGAACAGCTGCAAAGATCCCTTTTAAGGCAGGAGAATTTGTGTCACTTTAGATATTGCAAATATTACTTATGTTGGAGTTTCTGGGAAGAACACACTGATCAAAGATCAGGGGTGAGGAATCTCTAATCCTCCAAATGTTGCTGAAAATCAACTTCTAGAATCCCCATCTTTCCTAACCCACGGTGAACATTCTAACAGCTACACAATTCAACAAGATTTGAAGAGTGAAAGGGACTTCATATCAGTTCCAGATGACTTCTAGGATCCTGTCCAAATTCTATGATACATTAGTTTGGGCATCCCAAAGATGCTTTTTCAAAAGGCAACTGAACTTTCTCTGTTTCTTCTCTTGAAGACGTTTCACTTCTCATCCAAGATGACTGAATGGTAGGGAATGGAAAGATTTATATTCCTTGCAGTCATCTGGTTGTTAGCTCTCTGAAAGTCATTGAGTCCCTCCCCCTCTATCTTCAAAGTCCACATTCTGGACAGAGAGGACCACCAGTTTGAAAGAGGAATAAAAGGGGCCACCTATGTTAAAATTGAGCAGCCTTCTCTCAATAGAGGGGGAGGGATACCACACTACCTATCTTCTGTTCACAACAGTCCCCTTTTAACAGTTCCAAGAAGGTTCCACACCCATTTGCACTCTGATTCAGATGACCCTGAGGGCACACAAGGGGCCTCAAGGACAGCTAATGGCCGACCTTCAAAGTGCTAAGAACCAGATGACTGCAAGGAATATAAATCTTCCAGTTGCCCTTTGAAAAAGCACCTTTGAGACAATCATAACCTGGATGACTGAGAATCTCCATAAATACTAGTTTGGGCTCTTCTACACCAGCATTAATTCTCTTCCCTCCCTTAATCCATGGAAGCAGTCTTTCACTTCTGCTAACTTTTAATATTGAGAACCAAGAACAAAAATCATTGTCTTATCCTCTGGTCTCATTTCACACATTTTTAACGTGAGTATCTCAAACAAATAAACAAACAAACCTAGCTTTGCTCATTATGTACCCAGAACTGAAAATAAACCAGCTCAACTATTCAATACTATTGATGCCATGTTGTTGTTCTTGTTGTTGTTGTTAGTTGCAAAGTCGTGTCCGACCCATCGCGACCCCATGGACGACGTTCCACCAGGCCTTCCTGTCCTCTACCATCCTCTGGAGTCCATTTAAGCTCACGCCTACTGCTTTCGTGACTCCACTGATGTCATAGGAACACAGAAGTCTAAAACTTTTTTTTTGAAGTGACACAGAATCCTTGTGTGATGGATGTGGTCAGATATAGAGAGAACACGCTTAGTTATTTATTTATACTTCATATTTCTTAACCTTATGCATACCTTCTTGTGTATTTGGATCAACCTGGCAACGTTTGCTCCTTTTTTAGGGAGCTCCATTCTACTTTTTTATCATTAACGTCCCCTCCTGGCATGTAGGACTGCAACTCCCATCTTCTCCATCCATGAAGCCAGTAGACTAACAGAAGATGGCGGTAAATATGGTCTATTACATTAGAAGGCGCCATGTTTGAGAAAGCCACCTTCTGCTGCTCTTTGAAAGCCCTGCAGTGTTAAAGCCAGCTCAATTTCTAACAAGGTCACTTTCACTTTTGTTATTTGGTTTCAGCTTGTGGGTTCTGCCGTGTCCTGAAAACATTCCTGGACTCTGAGACAACCAACAGAGGAGACAGTGAATCCATCCCAGACTCAAGACCACCAGCAAGAGGAGACAGGACTCTGCAGGAGAGGGGGGTGGAACAAAGTCCATTTGCTTTTACCACAGACAAGATCAATAAATCTGGCCTGACTACAGACTCTCCTGGAACATGACCTTTTTTTGTCAGTTTAGTGTTAGGCTTACTCATACAAGCTCCCTGCACCAATTTTGGCAGAGCTGCTTAATTTGCAGAGTTAGTGGCTGTTGTCAGCTCAGGATTCTATAGAAACATTCTTCTCCTATACTCCCCAAATCTCAGAGGTTTGGGGTTTATTTTTAGTCAAACGTGACCTGTTGAAGCAGACTAGTGATTCTTATTGGTTTTGCAACATAAGCACAAGGCACTCAGATCATAGGCAAGGCTGGAAATGAAGAAGGAGTGAAACTGGCTTTGGAGAAGTCAATTAGTTTATGGTGACTTCCTGGCAAAGTATCAAGCAAGGGAAAGCTGTCTTTGTTTCTGAAGGGATAAGCAAAAATTAAGAAAAGCACTGCAAAGGCCTTGAGTATTTGAAGAGGGGGAAGGTTCAGCTATGCTCAAAGGCAGTGGTGAAATTCAATTTTTTCCCTGCCGGTTCTGTGGGCAAGGCTTGTGTAGGGAGTCATGTGACTGAATGGGCATGGCCAACTTTACATCACTCACGGCAACCCACCAAGCCACGCCCACAGGGCTGGGTGGGTGGGCAGGATGAGAGGCTGGAAGGGTCAGAAGGGGTGAGCGGCGGGTGAGCGGGCAGATGTGGGTGGGGTCAACCAGGGGTGGTTTTTACTAGTTCAGCAAACCAATTCAAATCGTCCTTACTGGTTCGCCCAAACCAGTCCAAACCGGTCGAATTTTACCCCTGCTCAAAGGGCATGAATTTCACCTCTGTTGCTTCCTGGAGCTCAAAGAATCAAGAATATATTTGGCTGCATCTTTACAGATAAAATGGTTGAACCCTGAACTCTTTTAGGAAAGGAAGTCTATGGGGATGAGAGTTGGAGGGGGCCCAAGCAATTCACAGCCTGCTTACCAACCAACATTCAACTGCTTGGTTCAGCAAGAGTCCTTCAGAGAAGAAATGTACTGACCCAAAAAATGAGCTTGCAATTTTTGTCAAAAATTGGGTTTCCTAACTTACACATTACATATAATGATATTAACTGATATTCTAGGCCAGGGGTCGGCAAACTTAAACACTAAAAGAGTCATTTGGACCCGTATCTCACAGAAAAGAAAACCCCATGAGTCACAAAACCCTTTTGACATCTGAAATGAAGATAGCACTGCACATATTATTTTTTTAACCTTAATGCTATGTATTTTAAAAAAAACTATAGTGTGTTGCATTTGTGAAATCAATTAACTGCTACAGAGAAAACAAATTTTTATTTCTGCATGCAACAAAAACATTTTGAACGCCGAAAAAAAAAGATGATTGTAAGACCTCAATAAATCGCGTGCCGGCAGGTATCTCACATTGGCAGTTGTGACGAATATTTTGAGTAACAGGGAGCCGCAGCAGAGGGATGAAAGAGCCATATGCGGCTCCAGAGCCGCGGGTTGCAGACCCCTGTTCTAGGACATTACCACACACAGGGAAGCATGATAAATAGTAAAAATACATTATGATTTCCTGTTGTAAGTATGAATTGTATATCAGGTTTGTGCTATCCTAAACTATCTCCTTTCCTGTTGTAACAGTGAAGAACAAATTGGAAGCTGTGGCTTTTGGTTTTAGCTGCCCAGACTTTTTCCATAAGATATGAACTTTAAACAAGATAGTGACAACTAACTACCAGTAAATGCCAAATGTGGTTTCAAATTCAGATTTGTTTTCAAACTGTGTTTTAAATAAACCAAAACATTTTAAATTTAGATGAACTATGATTTGCCTCTTTTAAACCAAAATAGTTTCCTAGTATCTCTGGACCAAATCAGTAAAGTAGGATGCCTATTTTGGCTAAAATATCACACAAGAATTTCAGAGAGGAACACTGGGATTTTGTTCACAGCTATTGTTATCAAGAACATACTAGAGTTGGAGGATTTGTTCTTACAGTGCTATGAAAATATTATTTGGAAAGGACCTCGGTACTTTAAAACAAAATCTAAAAGATTATCTAAATGGGAGATGCCAATGATCACAAGCTTGTCATATAGAATGGAAAATGGTAAGTAGGAATATTCTCTCCTAACCACATGATCCAACAGAGAAAGACCTTTCTAAGCTCCCTCCTTTTTTGTGCAATCTTTGGGGCCCCCTTTGTCTACTTCACCAAATCTCATTGTTGTAATTGCCAGAAACCAGAAAGGCAATTTCCCATTATTTTAGACTTTGCACACTGTGAAATACAAAGAAAACACAGAACTGCAGCATGTACCGTGTTTCCCCCAAAATAAGACAGGGTCATATTTTCTTTTTACCCCCGAAATAAACTCTTGGGCTTATTTTCGGGGAGGTTTTATTATTTTTGAGGTGCAGGAGGGGGCGAATGTGGTCACCTCAGGGCTGCTGCTGTTTTGTAATATTTTCGGGGAGGGCTTATTTTCAGGGGAGGGCTTATTTTAGCACATGCACTCAAAAGCCTGATTGAGCTTATTATCTGGGGAGGTCTTATTTTTGGGGAAACAGGGTATGTGATACTGCCCTGTTCAATGGGTGCATACCCCTCTCAGCCTCATCATCTCCCCACTGCATGGGACCCACAGACAGACAGACAATTAACCCCACGTCTTGATCAGAGAAACTAAAACAGGACCTATCAATCAACAAAGCTAGTACAGGTAGTCCTTGACTTAAAACAGTTTGCCTAATGACCGTTCAAAATTACAGCAGCACTGAAAAGGGTGACTTATGACTGTTTTTCACACACCCGTTGCAGCATCCCCATGGACACAGGATCAAAATTCAATCACTTGGCAACTGGATCATAGTTATGGTGGTTGCAATGTCCCAGGCTCATGTGATCACCTTTTGTGATCTTCTGACAACGAAGTAAATGGGGAGCTGGGTTAATTGAACAACCACTGCAATGATTCATTTAACAACTGTGGCAAGAAAGGTCGTAACATGGGGAAAGCTCACTTAACAACTGCCTCTTACAGCTCCTGCTTTAATATTTTTATCATATATTAATCAGTATTCAACTACGGTGTGTGTGGGGGTGTTTATGTGATAAAAGTTTTTTCAATCCACTTTTTAAATGTGCATTGTTTGTTTTGTAATTTTTATCTGGTTTTTTGAAAAAAAAATGAAGTTTTGTGTTTGTATTTTGTATCTTAACTTTTTTTTTGGAATAAAATGAAAAATGGAATTAAAAAATAAAAATGTTGGAGACCCAATATTTGAGAAATGGGTAGTTGTGCATGCTGTATATCAGTAGGTGACCTTCAGTGCAGGGATTCAAATTTTTTTACTATCAATTCTGTGACTGTCGCTTGGTGGGCGTGGCATGGCTTGGTTGGTGAGGCTTGGTGGGCGTGGCAGGGGAAGGATACTGCAAAATCTCCATTCCGTGCCCACTCCAGGGGAAGATTGCTGCAAAATTCCCATTTCCTCCCGATCAGCTGGGACTCATGAGGCAGAGAATAGATACGAGCAGGGCTAGTCAGAGGTGGTATATACTGGTTCTCCGAACTACTCAAAATTTCTGCTACTGGTTCTCCAGAACTGGTCAGAACCAGCTGAATACCACCTCTGGTGTCCCTCCATTCAAAATACAGCTATGGCTCCAGAGCCAGTGTTCTAATCTCTCTTACAGGCAAAACAACAGGACATAATGGGGACAGCATTCAGCAAATGGATATGAAGGGTTAGTCCCATAGAAGATCTGCTAGGCCAGTTGAAGCCACAAATAAAATCCATGTCATTCCATGTGTTCCAGACAGTTCATACAGGGTATTTACACAAAGCCAGAGAAATCTGTAGGCATTCCATAAGGCTCCCCTCTCCAAATGTTCATTTACTTAATGCAACAGATCCTATTATTAGTATATTCCTGTCATTACATGCAGCCCACCACATGTCCCTCTTCACAGATATATTATGACTCTCAATCAAAGATTCTGCAGGTCCTAGTCACGAAACCGTATATTCAGTCATTTGTGTCTGCATGTGATTAAAAAATTAATGTATGTTTATGTTGCTCTTGATGTTCTTCTTGACTGCCATGTAGCCAGTTTGTGTAATGCCAGATTTCCCAAATCCACTCAGATTAACACATATTTTGCTTTGGAATGTGTATCAACTGTTTCACTAATTCTTTAATTAAATTATTTAGCTTAATTTTACTTGGCAGACTGGCCACGGGTAATCCCCGACTTATAACCACAATTGAGCCCAAACCAGTGGTGAGTTCCTACCAGTTCGGCCAAACTGGTAGTTGTTTGGCGGCCTGGATTCCCTGGAACCAGCAGCGACCCAGGCCTGGCACACCCCTGAACCAGTTCTCTGGGTCCACCATAGGCACCACCATCTTGTTTTTGAGTTCTGTGCATGCGCAGAACAATTTTAATTGCACAGCGCATGTGCGCACAGTGCAGATCAAGCGCGGGCGCAGGCGTGGCGTACACATGAGCGAACCGGCTGTAGTGCCTGCCGGAACTACCCCTGGCCCAAATATTTCTGTTGCTAAGCAAGACAATTGCTACGTGAGATCTGCCCCACTTTACAACCTCTCTTGCCACAGTTGTTAAGTGAATTACTGCAGTTGTTAAGTTAGTAATACCGCTGTTAAGTAAATTTGGCTTCCCCATTGACTCTGTTTGTCAGAAGGCAATCACATGACTTTGGGACTTTGCAACCATCATAAATATGAGCCAGTTGCCATGGATCCAACTTTTGATCACATGAACCTGGAGATGCTGTAAAGCTTGTAAGTGTAAAAAACAACCAAAAGTCACTTTTCCCAGTGCTGTTGTAACTTCGAATGGTCACTAAATGAACTGTTGTAAGTCGAGGACCACCTGTACCTGATGGAGGCAGTCTACAAAACTTTAGTGCCCAAGATAGAAACCATATGGTGCCTTCCCAATAATTGTAATAATCAAGCAATCATGCGCAAAATCAAGAATTTTGACTGAATATAATGGAATTTAGTGATGAGAAATCCATGTACAAGCTAAATGTTTATAAAATAAATCCAGTTCTGCTAATTATAATCCCTGCAAACTGCAATCCAAGACAGGACATGTCATACTGCTTAATGATATAGGCACACTCTGATAATAATGTCTTACCATCAGTAGAACATAAATTTTCATTGCGGCAATGTTGCTACTTTAAGTACGTTAACCTGATATTGCTATTGAATTCTATTAATAAAACCAAAGGTACCGTTTCTGATTTGAGTGCATGTTTATGACTTACATATCTTAATTTTAATCCCACACAAATGTCATAATGACATTCAGATCTGCAACTGAATCATAAAGTATTACACTTCAGGGAAATAATGTAAAAGCTTTTACAATGATTGCAGGTAAATTTGTTTTGATTCTGGAACCAAAGGGGCGACATATCCTGGATGAAAAACCTAAACAGGAAAAATAGGCCTGATTTAAATTTTTCTCAAATCTAGATTAAGAGGACATGTTGACTCAGCCATTTAGTTCAGGGGTGGGTTCCAGCAGATACTACAGCCGGTTCAGTCAGGGGTGTTGCGCGCCCATGCGCAGTACAACTAAAATTGCTCTGCGCATGCACAGAAGCATAAAACAAGATGGCGTTGGCTATGGCGCTGCCAGGAGAACCAGTTAGGGGCATGGCAGAACCAGTCTGCCACGCAGGCTGAGCCATTCCAAACCAGTCCAAACCAGTAGGAGCCCACCACTGATTTAGTTGTATGGATCTCTGGGATTAGAAGGAGCAATTCTGACACTAGGAGATGCATTTTCCTCTCATGATTGGTTAGAAGGTTTTGCAAGTTGCCCAGAGTTATCCGGTGGTAAGATGGGCATGGGTGGCTCAGTGGCTAAGGGACGTGGTGGCTCAGTGGCTAAGACGCTGAGCTTGCCGATCAGAAAAGTTGGGAGTTCAGCGGTTGGAATCCCTAGCGCCATGTAATGGAGTGAGCTCCTGTTACTTGTCCCACCTTCTGCCAACCTAGCAGTTCCGTGCAGTTAAAGCACGCAAAAATGCAAATAGAAAAATAGAAACTACCTTTGGTGGGAAGGTAACAGCGTTCCGTGCACCCTCACTATTTAGTCATGCTGGCCACATAACCACAGCGACGTCTTCCAACAGCGCTTGTTCTTTGGCTTTGAAACGGAGATGAGCACCGCCCACTAGAATTGGGAACAACTAGCACATATGTCGAGGGGAACCTTTACCTTTATCTAAGATGGGCAGCCAATATATTAAATAAATAAATGTATATATGTTGAATGCGGAAAGCATGGCAAGCATCTAGTGTACTCCCAGGTGGAGTTTTTTTTTTAAAATCAAGCAATCATCCTTTTTCATTCAAGGAATGCTACAGATTCCATGTGTTGTCTTCCATTCTATTCCTCCCATGTGTTCTTATGATATTTTTTCTTTACATTAAAAAAAATCTATTATGGAGGAAAAGATGAATCAGGAATCAGTTTTGTTCAAGAGACAATATTAGGCTCCATCATCAGGAGGTAGTCCTTTTGGCTATAATAGGAATCATAACAAGCAATACAATTGCTATAAGAAATGGGCACGGTGTTAAAGTAAGCATTTGGTAAATGTTTCCAATATAGAGCAAACTGGCTTTTCCATCCTATGTAATTTGTTTTTTTCTTGTACCAGAGAAACCCTATGTATGAAACAGAGAAGGAACTATTTGTTTCAAAATGGATAGCCAGATAGTTCTCTGTTCCTTAGTGTCACTTTCTTCTCCAATCGATAAATATAACTGATAAATCATCCTGTTGCCTGGGATATCAATGGGAGTTGTAAGTCAACATTATCTGAAAGTGTCAGAGCCTGCCTCTAGCTCTGTCTCAGCCACCTGGTAAGAAAGAAACCTGTACGTGGATATCTCCCATCCAACCTCACATGGACAAACTAATGAAATCTTTGTATCTAATGAAAAACTACCCCAGGATAGGAGAATATTAGTGGTCATTTTCCATTTTCCCAAGAAAGGGTTGTTGTTTGATGTATAGCATCAAGAAAGGAGTCTCAAACGAAGGCTGAAACATTTGATCTCTTGTGTTTTAACTCCAGAATTTTACCATATCAGTCAGGCTAAATTTTGCAACTCAAGGATATCCTTTACATTTGTCTGAACATTTCTGTTAAACCTAGACACAGTGTCCAGCCACAGACTCCCACAAATTAATCATATTCTGTAAAAATTTTACATCTGATTCAGCCGTTCAGTTTATTCAAATTCTTTGGAAAAGCTGCCCTATTTTCAAATCTGCTTCCAAAAATCAAATCGCCAGCCCTTTTGTTGGCCATACTCACTGAGTTAACTCAATACTCTGAATCCCAAAGTAGCTAGTCCTATTTTAATTTAATGCTGGGCTTCTCTAAGTTTGTGGTCCTTCAACTTCCTAAAGTGACAAATACATTTGTGTGACACTCCCTTCAATAGAGGGCCAGAACCAGGGGTTTAGCCATTTCTCAAATTTCATTTTAGACCTTGTTCCGTACTTTACCTATGAGCTCACTTTACACAAACAGTGGAAGCATATTTTGCTAGTGCTCTGCTTTGCCTATAGTACCTGTGATGGTGAACCTACAGCATGCGTGCCACAGGTGACACACGGAGGTCTCTCTGTTGGCACGTGAGCCGTTGCTCCACCACGCACGTGTGTGCGCCTCCTGCCGGACAGATGATTTTTGGGTCTCTGCAACACATGTGGGAGACGCGCGTGCATGTGTGGGGGGAAGGGGGAGGTCACACACTCTTGGGGGGGTGCCCCCTGCACCCTGTTATTGATTTCAGGAGTTTCAGAGAGGCCTGCTAAGTCCAAAATGGGGGGGAAGCACAGGGGGTCACACACACATTGCATTATGGGTGTGGGCACCCGTGTTTGCACTGGCGTGTGCGCAGATACATTTTCGGCATGCAAGGACAAAAGTTAGCCATCACTGGCCTATACAATCTGTTCAACTTTAAAAAATTGTAAGCACCAAAAGTTGCTTTCCCTTTCCCTGGAGTTTCATAATTTGAGAATCCATTATGTAATGTGTAATGTGAATTCAAAAAATGGGATCAGTAAACTGCAAATTAACCATGGACAGACATTTACCACATAACCATTCTCTGCCTATACCAGTGGTGGGTTTCAAATTTTTTTAGAACCTCTTCTGTAGGTGTGGCCTGCTTTGTGGGAGTGGCTTGCCAGCCATGTGACCTGGTGGGAGTGGCGTGCCAGCCATGTGACTGGGTGGGCATGGCCAACTTATAAAATGTGGTGAAACTCACTTAACAACGCTCTTGCTTAGCAACCAAAATGTTGGCTCAGAAACTCTGGCATTTGAAGCACACAAGTCTTAAAGCTGTCAAGTTACAAGACCCTTGCACCCCTAATCCTTTAGGAAAAAACCCCAGGGGTGTTCAAACTTGACAGCTTTAAGACTTGTGGACTTCAACTACCAGAATTCCTCCTCTCGCTTTTCATCTTGATGATGTCCGGACGGGCGAGGGGAGGGAGCTGAAACCGGTTCTAAATGGCACTGTAGATTTGTGGAACCTCTTCTATAGAAGAGGTTAGAACTGGCAGGAACCCACCCCTGGCCTATATCTAATTCAGATTGCCAGGTGCTACCTGTTTCTGATTATACCAAAACCCACACAGGCACAAAAAGAAAAATGGAAAGTATGGGTAAAATCCAGGCTTACTGAAAAAAGGATCGTACATTTGTTAGAATTAATTAGGTTTCATTCATTTCTGCTGGTGAACTCAAACTAGGATTCTGTTGGTTTTCACTTAAATCTTTCTTTCATTCTTTTCAGTCTGGCCTTAATTGCTTCCCAGTGACTATAAGACACCACTTCTCAGATCATTATCACACATTCCTGGCAAGAATAGCATTTTGCAGTATTGGATGTTGGGAAACAAAACATGGCAGAAAAGTCAGACCACAAATTTCTCATATCTTTCTTGCTAAAAGAATAATAGCTTTCAAAAACAGTAGAGGTTTTTCTGTTTAATCTGCATATATTGACAGTAATTCAAACTTGTATTGTTGCGTCAACCCTAATTCTACAGCCATTAACTTGCTCTACAATCTATGTCAATTATTGTTGATTTTTTTTTAAAAAAAATTAAGAACTATATGGAAAATTGTGTTGAATTCTCACAATCCAAAGAGCTGAAAACAGAATACAATAGTTGTCATCTGGTTTCACATCCTGTTGACTCATGTTTGGTCTGTAACCCTGAGCTAAGAAAGCCACATATTCAGCTTGGAACAGTAAGTATCTTTGCTCTTTGGGAAATTCCCTGGAATCTTTGAGCTGGGATATTCACTAGAAAGATCAAAGGAAGGCATAGAGAGAAGAGGGTGTGGATGAACACAATAGAATCACACCTGCGTTTTGACTTTTGACCTTCTAAACAGCCTTGAGCTTTCTACCTCAAGAAATCAAAAGAAAGGCAAATATGAAGATGCACCAAAGAAAGCGGTGGGGAACTCTTAGTTGCTGCTCATTAGAAGTTAGGAATACTATTACCCCTGAACTGTCCCAGAATTAGGCTAGTTTGCAACTTTCCAATCAATATTTGTCTATGAGGACCTTGTGCTCTTATCTTCCTTACTGGAAGTTTTATATTATTAGTATTTTTAATATCTATGCTATATCACAACTGATAATTCTCCTCTATCAAAAATTTGCTGTGAAGTATGTGTTCTGGGGGCAGTGAGGGGTTATTTTTTTTTAAAGGTGTTTCTAGGACCCATGTTAAGGCAATTATGCTGTATTATCCCATTCTAATTTTGTAGGATGAGCAGGTCCATCAAACTAGAAAGACAGTTATGAGATCTACCCAGCTGTTTGTTTATTACAATTTCTAGAAAGCAGACCTGATAAAAAGCAATCCGAAGACTCTTCGATTTGACTCTTGGTATCTCACCCAAGACCTGGAAAAATCTAAGCCTGAAATTTGGAAGCAGTGGTGGGTTTCAAAAATTGTTCGAACCTACTCTGTGGGTGTGGCCTCCTTTGTGGGAGTGGCTTGCCGCCCATGTGACCGGATGGGAGTGGCTTGCCGCCCATGTGACCGGATATGAAGATGCCGACGACACTTGTCAGAACCACCTTAAATTACCTCACACACAGCACTGGCATGCATAAGAATATGATGTAAACTTGTTTTTTAAAAGGCATCTTTGGTTTGCGTTAAAACAACTTCAACACTCGGAATGTTCTGATTGCACCACAAACACAGTAGTCATCCTTACCTTTCACAGAGGCACTGAGTTTTATAAATATGAGCATGATAGTGCAGAATAATCATATCCAAGGACCACTGGTGGATTTCAAAAAATTTTGGAATCTCTTCTGTAGGTGTGGCCTGCTTTCTGGGTCCACTGGTGGAACCTCTTCTAACTGGTTCGGTAGATTTGATGAACCGGTTCTACCGAATAGGTGCAAACTGGTAGGAACCCACCTCTGTTTGGAAGACATGCTGCTACTTGGGAACAAGAGCGCTAGGATAGACCACTAACTAACGAGCCAAAGACAGAAGTATCGCGGGGGGGGGGGTGTCAAAAAAAAGTCAAGATGATATCTATGCCATCAAGCCTCCCTTTTAGGAACATTGATTGTCTGGCAGACATAAAAAGGGGTGAAGTTTTGATGACATGGCCACCATACTATCTTGACTTTTTCCCCACCTCTCATTTCATCTTGTGGACATGTTACTCCAGCTCTAAAGTCAAGACTAGCTACTGAATTCTCTTGACCAAAAACACAAGTCCATAAATCCCATTTAGATAGGCATACAAAAATTTTAAAGTCAGAATGCTGCTATATAATGAAAGATGGAAGGAGCTGATTGTGTGTGCAGAAAAGCAAAAGCATAAAGAGTGTGCCTAAAAAGATGGTTCTCAAATGAGGGGGAGGGCCGCAGTTTATGTAGCACACAATTATTTAATGTGTGGCCCTTCAGATTTTATTGATTTCCATCTCCTATCAATCCTAGCTGGCATTGGTAATAGTTAGGCCTATGCAGTGACCTCATGAACAGCCAATAACTTAACTGACTTAGGTAGAACAAATTACCCACAGAAAAGTCCTGTAAAACTGCTCCTTTGGGACTCATATAATGCAAACTTCTCTCTCTCTCTCTCTCTCTCTCTCACACACACACACACACACACACACGCACACACACACACACACAGAGGGAGGGGGAGAGACAGAAAAGAGGGGGAGGGAGGGAGAGACAGAGCAAGAGTGCTAAATTTCTCAATAGGTAGAAAGTTAGAAATTCTGCCTAAGTACTTCCCAGCCACTTCAATTTTCTTTTTGTAGAGACATATATAATCTCATGACAAATGCTTCCCCATGAAATATCTCTTCATGTCAGACACTAGGACAGAGTTCCCCAAAGCAGTCAATATCAACCCATAAAGGTCAGAGGGATTATCAAAGGAGCTGATAAATGACTAGGGGTAAAACTGATGTCAAGTAAATATCTGTGGGTCAATAGGTGGTCCCTAAATGGTGGAAGATCATTTGGGATCAGTTAATCTTTTGGGATCTCTGTAGAGCTCCATGTTAGTCCCTAGTCCTGAAGATGAAGTGATAGTGGCAAGATGACCATCCAACCTCGGGCAATGTTACCCAAGGTTGGATGGTCAGCCACCAGCAAGCATGGCCTTGAATTGGTCACAACATATAATGCTTTGTGATGGCAATTCAAGCATTCCCCACTGCCAAACCCAATTCTACTGGTTATTAGGTGAGGACCAACCCCAATCTAAGTGATTGCTCATACCCATGTAAGAATTGGTCACTCTGGAAAGAGAACCACTCTAAAACAATAGCCTCCACTCCCAGGCCTTGTAGCCAGTGGATATCAGGATTAATGACAGCAAAAGTCAGAAGTCTAGCAAGACAGTCCTCTATGCATCCCAATACAGTGGTACCTTGGTTCTCAAGTGCTTTGAAATTCATTGTATTTGGTACTCAATGTATTTTGACATGAAAAATTTGTCCTGGTACTCATTGTTTGTTTAGTACTCGATACACAAATTAAAACTTCTTGGTGTCAGCTGTCTTGTGACTCACTACATTATTCCTTATGGGAAAATTTGTTTCGTACTCATTGTTTTTGGTTCTCATCACGCCTCCCAGAACCGATTAACTATGAGTACCGAGATACCACTGTACTGTCAAAAGTCAACAACAGTGACTAATATTGTTTCAGATATAAACTCAGGTCTAAATCTTAACTTATTTTAAGTCATTTTGTGTCTAGTTAATCCGTTTCATTTAGGTCTCTTTGTAACCATCCTCCCTAAAGGGGAAGATTTATACAAATCAACAGTCATCTAAAATAACTGGATTGACTGAAGCGTGACCCGACAAATGCACGCCCGACAAATGCGCGCCGACAAAACCGCTGCGACAAAACGGTGACATTGAAAGTGCGCCCACTAAAGCGCGCCGACAAAACCACGCCCACAAAAGTGCGATTAGGTTTTTAGGTTAGGAATAGTGTTAGTGTTAGTGTTAGTGTTAGTGTTAGTGTTAGTGTTAGTGTTAGTGTTAGTGTTAGGGTTAGGGTTAGGGTAAGGGTTAGGTTTAGGGTTGTTAACGTTGTTACTGTTGTTTTTGCGTTGTTTTTGATGGTTAGGGTTAGGGTTAGGGTTAGGGCGCGCTTTCAACGTCGCCATTTTGTCGCGTTGTTTTTGTCGGCGTGCATTTGTCGGGCATGCATTTGTCGGTGAACCGACTGAAGGAATCTTGAGAAGGGGACATACTAACACCTCTTTTTAAGTAAGAGGCACTGCTTTTATTACTGAAGAATGCATTTTCCACTACTCACGCATAGTTTCTTGTCACTTCCCTGGTCACTTTCACTAACCAGGTAGGGCAGAAATCTTATCCATAGGTTGCAGAGCTAATAGCACAGATGAATTGCATGCTTCCTCAGTTGAGGTTAATTCCAAAAGACAAAGCTTCTGGCATCTTAGGTGCATTTACCCAGTCGGGGTCCGACTCCAGCAACATTTTAGAATTGTAAGGTTCTTAAAAGTCCTGGAATCCCTGATCAAGAGGCAAAGCTCTAGCCACAGAAAGTTTGCTGCAATCAAGTGGGTTCCCCCCACCCTTTACTCTCTCAAGGAACTCTATCAAGTTTTTGTGGGACCATATCACTTCTACAGCTTAACCTGCTGGAGCTTTTCAATAAGCTAAAAAGTTCCCATGGATCAACAATTAGAGTAAGGCTGCCTGGGAACAATCCCATCAAGAAGCACCATTGATATCTTATTGTAGAAGATGACCAGATAATGTAATTGTCAGCCAGGACTTCCAGAAGCTCCACAAGTGTTTCTTAGGTCTTTGAGAGTCTGACAACCAATCAGAATACAAATTCAAATTCAAAAGCCCAGAGAGGGTTTAAAACCCAGGCCCTCTCAGCATCTCTTCCCTTTTTTGCCCAGGACCTCAAACCATGTGATCCTGTCCACCATTAAATCATCTTTCCAAGCAGTCTCCATGTTTCCAGTGTCTTTTTTCCCACTTGGAACTGAACCCAGAAGGACATTTCTTCCAACAATACTATGACAAAAAAAGGATTGGTACCGGAACAGCACAGTTTATGGTGGCATGCTTTCCTGCTGTTCCAAGGATTGGTGGAAACACTTTAATTTGGCCATTGGGAAGAGTACAAAAGAGATGATCTAGGAGTCTTTCACTTGTGCCGTGAGTTGTAAGGAGTTGGGCTCAGAGGGGAGAAACCCAAAATAAATTAACCTACTTTCCTTAAGTTTGTATGTTCCTGATATGTTCTACAGCCGTGATGGTGAACCCATGGCACGTGTGCCACAGGTGGCACGCGGAAGCCATTTCTGAGGGCACGCGAAGCATTGACCTGTCAGCTCTAGCGTGCATTCATATGCTGGCCAGCTGATTTTTGGCCAATTTTCTAGAAGTTCCCGAACTTCCGGTTTGTGTGTTGGGCCACTTTTTGCCCTCCGAAGGCTCCTAGAAAGCCTCTGGAGCCCAGGGAGGGCAAAAAATAGACCAACCGGGCCCACTGGAAGTTGGAAACCGGGCCATTTTTGGCATCCCAGGTGAAAAAGTTTTGCCATCACTGTTCTACGGTATATTCAGAATTCATCAGATTGTGTAAGGCAAAGTTAATTCTCCTCAAAGAGGAGATAACCTTTAAACATAACCTCTAGAAAAGGGTTTCTTTCATGGTGCTGCTCTTTCACTTCTTTTTCCAAAGCATAATTCTTTTACAACTATCGCTTTCCCCTTTCCTCTTTATCTATTTGCTTTCCCTTTTGCTTGGAAGACTGGCTAAAGAGGATTATAGATAAATATTCATCCTAGATGAGTAATTATTACTCACCTATATTGCACTTTCTCCTACAACTTTTTTCTTCTGTCCCACCTTCACTTTGCAACAAAGCAGCAGCAGGCCAGGTTCCTAAAACCATATTTTCTGCCAATACCCAATTTGTTTCCTTTTCCATGCCAAATTTATTCCCTTGAGAAGTAATCTTAAGAAATTCAGTGGTCTTTGCTTCTTGGTAAACATGCTAAGGATTTCAACTTTCACTGATCGACATCCCATGAGGGATGAGAGATTAAAAATAATGGCTAAGTAAGCCTTCTCAACAAATTAGAGAACATTTCTCTCCCTCTCCCTCTTCACCCCCCCCTCCAACTCTCAGTAAGAAATCCAGTTACTGTAATCTATGAATCCAGACCACAGTATATAAAAGATAAGTACAGATTTATTACAGAAAGTTACTGGCAAGAAATCATAGACTCTTTCCAAGAGACTCAAACAGAGGAACAGAAACTATCAATCAGAAATGCTTCTCCTGCAGCTAAAGTTATATTAATTATAAATTGACAGCCTGTTTTATATATATATATAAAAATTGGTTTCCATTATGCAAGTATAGAAGTAAACCAGACAGCAATTGCAATCTATACATTTGAGCTGGGAATCTCTGCCCATTTTTTGTTGTAGCTCCAGCTTTCATCTCCTGTTGCTTCTATTGATATTTCTATGTGATGTGGGCCCTTAGTAGGAAAACTCTGATATTCAACACAGTTTCTTAGGAAATGTATGTTACCAGATTCTTTCATAACACGGCCAACTAAGTGAAGGCAAGTAGTAGGTAATTCTACCCAATCTCAGAATGTTAACCAAAGTTAAATAGTGGCTGCAAGGGCAAATATTTTATATAGGATATATATATTTTATACAGGATACACACACACACACCACAACTAGGAGTATTGCTTTCAAAAGATTTGATTACAACACCTATCAAACGTTTTCAAAGGCTATTAAGAATGGTAGTCTGAAATATTTGGAGGGTACCATGTTGGGAAGGTTAATTATATTATAAAAGAAAATGCCATATTTTTATTCCATTTAATATAACTTCAAGCCATGAAAGCCAGCTGGGTGACTTTGGGCCAGTCACTCTCACCTCACAGGGTGGTTGTTGTGGGGAAAATAGGAAGAGAAAGGTGTGTTGGATATGTTCACCGCCTTGAGTTATTTGTAAAAATAATAAAGGCAGGATTAAAAACTAAAAGAAATAAATATTACATCAATTATTTCATGGAAACGTTTGAGACATGTCTTAAAGGGTCTATGAAGTCAAATAAATATTTCAGTGTTTCTCCATTTTAACTTCTAATACACTACATATCAGTAGATACGGCATCAACCCACTTGAACCAAAGCTCTTTGGGATCCTCTATCATTTTTAAGAATGTAAAAGAGTCCTGAGATCAAAATGTTTTGAGAATTGGTGATTTTGGGCATCTTTCTGCTCTTCATGCTGTGGACTTCAGCTCTTATAATTTTAAATTATTGTGTTTTAGACACAATCATTGTGATGGGATGCAACCATTTTGTATGCCGTTCTGCAGATCTACAATTACTTCAAAAGTGGATATTTGGAAGAGTTTGGAATATCACATTTCTTTAGATTTCATCACACACACACAAACACACACACTTCTATCAGTTCAGAAGGAGATGGTGAAAAACAGCAAAAAAATATATGATAAAATTATATCCCTGTTGGGTTATATAACGGAAGCACCCAAATTAAAATGCAACTTATCTTTGATGGATTGTGCACATAGAGAATCAGTGGATAGGAGTTTTGGCAAGTCACAGCTTTCCCAGAAGGAGACTCGGATTAAGAGACTACACAGTCCAGGCCTGGGGGAGGGAGGATGGAAGAGGTTTGGGGTAGTCCCACCATAGAATCTCTCAGGATACATCTAATAGTTAAAAGATTATAGCTTTAGTTTGGCCAGATTCTGTTCATGAGTTGTAAAAAATAAACAACTGGACATATCTTTTGACTTGGGCCTGACAAAATCTTTTCTTGATAAAACTCTTTAGTTCTGGTATTTTGCAGAGATATGCCTTTCTATGTGTGAACAAAATGTACTTTTAAGTCCTGGGGGCAGGGGTTCCTTTTATCTTATATATTCAGCGCTCAGCTTATTAGAAGAAGTAAACAGGTGGTAGGGAGCTTAATATGGGGGAAAGACTATATTTTGGGGTTGGGGGCATAAATGGGATTCTGAGACACACTTGCAAAATCTTTCATGTAAGAGAATGGCATTTTCACAAAATGGCCACTGTAACTGGCACAAGCAAACGAGATGCACGAAATTCTCTTCTGCCACCTCAATGGGACTGAAAAGCATGACTTTAGAGGATCGAGGGTAGAGAAGACACGAGAGCCAGGACTTCAACAGAACATAGGTTTATTCATAAACTAGTTGACAGCGATTCAAATGTATCCTCCACTTGATATTGTATTTATACAGGCAACAAGAACAGACGGACCAATGGGCACTCTCCAAGCGTCTGGCAACTGCTGACGCTGCGCCCTGACCAATCGGAATGGCTTGAGCGGCTAGCAACAGGCTATGCTGCGCCTCAGCCAATCAGGGCGCAGCCTGGTCTGTTGCTGGCCGCCCGGTCGTAACTCGAGGACTTTATGAGTCCTCAACACCCCTTCCCCCTGAGTTAGAGCGCATGCCCAACACTTGAGCATGCGTAGTCAGCGAGGTAGGCGGCGCGGTGCCGGACCCGCCCAGATCGTCTCAGTTCTCCAGGAGTCATCGGAGGGGTGAGACCTGCTCGTCGTAGCTCCTCCCCGAAGGGAGTGGAGCTCCGAGCGACGCCATCTTGGGACTGCCCAGAAGGCAGGCTCAACACAACACAGGTTTATTCATAAACTAGTTGACAGCGATTCAAATGTATCCTCCACTTGACATTGTATTTATACAGGCAACAAGTACAGACGGACCAATGGATGCTCTCCAAGCGTCTGGCAACTGCTGACGCTGCGCCCTGACCAATCGGAATGGCTTGAGCGGTTAGCAACAGGCTATGCTGCGCCTCAGCCAATCAGGGCGCAGCCTGGTCTGTTGCTGGCCTCCCGGTCGTAACTCAAGGACTTTATGAGTCCTCAACAATGACCTCAAATAAAAATAATTCTAAAGGCTAATGATTTGTTTTGCAGCGTGCTAGCTTGATGCATTTATGTTTCAAAGATTTTTTTAAAAAAAACTTGTTTTAAAGGTTTTAATTTTAAAGATGGAGCAATGAAAGTATGTGGATGTGCATGAATTTTCATAGGTAGCATGTTCCCTGACCTTGCCTTAATATAGTATATGAGGTCCATGTCTTAACTCCTGCTAATTCTAGAAAATGTGTATCCCCTTTGGTTTTGAAAAAGCACTATTGAACCATGGGTGCCCAACATTTTAGCTTGCCTGAGTGAAGAGGAATGCTCGATATTGCCAGATATAAAATGCATAATATAGTTAACATGCATAAATCACATAATAATATTAAACTTTTTTGATGTTGTGGGACCACATTACTAGCTGTCCAGAGTCACATGTGGCCTGTAGGCCGTGGCTTGGACACGCCTGAGCTGAGCACTCAAGGGACATGATAATAAAGATGGGTGAGTTCAGAGGTGGGTTCCTACCGGTTTAGACCGGTTCAGCTGAATAGGCAGTAACTTGGAGGCCTGGGTCGTGGGAACCCGCAGTGACCCAGGCCTGCCACGCCCCCCCAACCAGTTCTCTCGGCAGCGCCTTAAGCTTGTTTTTGGCTTCTGCACATGAGCAGAAGTATTTTCTTTAGTACTGCGCATACGCGGCACATCCCTGAACAAACCGGCAGTAACAGCAGCCGGAACCCACCCCGGGTGAGTTCCTTTGACCTGTAATTTATTTACTATTTAACCCCCTGAAATATTGGGAATGTCTAGTTATTTTGAGCTAGAATATTAAATTTCTGTCTTTTGTCTGAAAACTTTCTGGCTGGGTAGTCATTTAAAGTAGAACCTAACTATACCTCCTTTATCATTCTAGACAAAACATCCAAAGAGACATAGCTACCACCCTTTCTTGAAAAGTTTCAAAGTGAAGGAGGCAAAAAATATTAGGTATGTTTCCCACCTTGTTTTGTATATAGTGAGGCAAAATAAAATATCGAGAACAATAATAATATAGACACAGTCTATTCTTGCAGCAAAATGAGGTGGGTGGAATTCTCCTGAGGTGATGGGGCAGACTGTACCGCTTCAGAAATGGTCACCAAATTTTGCAGCACACAATTAAATACTTAGAAGTAGAAAATGCACAAGAGTAGGCTGGACTTGACCTGCTTTTTCTGAAGCGCTTTCTTTCAACCTGAAAGAACTGTGCTTATTTTTAAATGCAGAAGGATATTTTTAAACGATACTTTGCCTGTTATCTGAAGTAATAATACCACCATGTCAGGATTTTACCAACAATTGTTTTGCTGAATGACCAATCCTAACATATACAGAAACACAGGCGGCTCATTACATTGTAGATATGTTCAAACCACACTCCAATATTTGGAATTAATCTTATGCAACAAGGAATGGCACCTAACATAAATAAGCTTCATGATTAGATCTCAGTTCAATGGATTTTTCATGCAAAGGGCCCAATCGCTATTGGGATTTACATCATTTGTGCTTGGACAACTTCACACAAATTACATTATTTGTTTCAATTTATATCTTTGCACATACGTCATCACACAAATGATGCAAAAATAAATAAATAACACAAATAACCCAATATGCTTCATTTGCATAATGACATCATTGTGCAAATAACATAAAGCGGTGCAAAATTAGTATCTATCCCTAAATAACAGCTCCCCCTACCCTTATTCATCTATTAATATGAGACTTCACTATGTGGCTCTCTTTTTTCATTGGATGATACACCCAATTCAGTTTGGAGAGAGCTACAGTGAGGATCATTGCCCCACACAGATTACACTTTGGATTACACAATTCATTGGCCCTTGAGCTGGAAAAAAACCCCTCTTAATAGCAAAACATTTGCGGTCCCTACTCCTGATCCCTATCTTGCCACATTTTTAATTTCTTAATTACCAATAGCTTTGAATTTACTTTATCATGGCACCCATAAGGGATGAAGGAGCAGCCTAGGGTGGCATTCTTATTCAGCAGGCTGAATAAGAACAATCAGACACCAGTGTATTGTAGTCTTAGACCAGTAGAAAAAATGTGTCCATATGTGCTCTGTAAGCAAAGCTAACAAACGAAGCTAGACGGAATGCCAACTTGTTAAAGTAAGATAAAGAATACTGCTGATCAACTAAGAGAGGATTTCAACGGTACACCTATGAACGCAAAAAAAGTTAAATATGATCTAGCTGTGCCACTGCTACTGTCAATCATTGTGATTGGGTGAAACAGAGTTCAGAGGAGAGATTTCTCCCTTTCCACTTATTGCATAGCATTTATTTTGCATACAAAAGAGCGTTGGTGGCACAGTGGTTAGAATGAAGTACTGCAGCCTAACTCACTGCTCACTCCAGGAGTTCGAATCTCACCCGCTCAAAGTTGACTCAGCCTTCCATCCTTCTGAGGTGGGTAAAATGAGGACCCAGATTGTTGGGGGAAATATGCTGATTTTGTAAACTGCTTAGGCTGTAAAACACTGTGAAGCAGTATGTAAGTCTAAGTGCTATTGCTCTTAATATTCCTTTCCCCAAGCTTAAAATGTCCTACAATCTTGGGTCTTTCAGTCAATGCGCTGATAGCTACCAAAGTTTCTCTATACCCGCTTTTCGTTAATCCTACGCTTCACCCACTCAAAACAAAGACCCTCTTTTCATTAGGTAATGCTGGTAATATTAGTGTGTTAATACTGTTTCTAATCAGCAGTTTGTTCCTTTATTTTAAAAAGGAGAGAATTAGCTTTTAAAAAGTATTGTTTCTAGAAAATACTGTACATACTTAACTGCTGGGCAGTACAAGGAGTAAAACACAAGGCATTAAAGGAGGGAGGGAGGAAAAATAGATTAGATTTGTAGCGGATATAAAATAGCATATGAAATGGGGAGAGAGATTTGTGATGTGATCACCATTACAAACTATTCAATTATAGCATTGTTTAGGAGTGCAGGAATCACAGTATAACAAACCACATTGATTAATAGATTCAGCGTTGATAAACAGTCACACTTTAGGATCATAAGCAGGGGCGACATCTTCTGGGAAATTCAATAAATGCTCTAAAGCCTCAAGCTTGGCTACAAGTACGCACATAAATTGAGATTTTGTTGGACAGGTTCCAGTCAAGTTTAGCATTCACGCTATATTAAACATTGTGTTGGAATAATAAATAGATCAATAATGGATAATATTTACTTGTAAGCAAGCACCACTGTGTTTAATGAAGACTTGGTTAAATTCAATCATCAGCGTGCAGAAATAGAAACTGTATTTCTGTTTCTCCCTTTGCTTCTTGACAAACAGAGCAGCAACTTAGTAAAATGGAATCTATATGATCAACATAGTAGTCTGCTGAAGAAGCAAATGACTCACCCATTGGCAAAGCATCAGAAAGAAAAATAGCACATTTCTTGGACATTTGGTAATAGAAGTGGATTACACTCCAAAAGGTATCTAATTAGAAGGAAGAATCACCAGGGCAGTGATTCATGCAGAGATGCTATAGGCAGCCTAGGATGTAGATGCACACACACACACACCGCCCAATCTAGACTGATTGGAAGGCATTAAGATAATAGATTATTCAGATACTAAAAAAAGTTTATAAAGGGAGATGCATTAGATTTAATGGGAAGTTTTAATTATTAATGCCCCCCCCCCCACAACTGGCTGTTTTCTTACATCATTCGTCTGTGTCTCAGCACATAGTTTGGGAATGACTGGGCTAACCTAATATGTTCAGTCCAAAACTGGATGAAAAATGAATGACTCTTGGCTTTTGCCTATATATCCAACTCCTTTTTCCAAACTAAGGGCAAAGAACCCAAGAATCTTTCTTTTCTGTTCTGCAAGTGATAACAGGTTATACAATATAGTCAAGTCTAATTCTATATCATCATTGAACAATTGGTGTCTCTTACTACATCCATATTCATTCTGATAGATATTGTATCCAAAATCTTAACTATTCCTGCATTCCAATGACTTTTGAAAAATAACTGATTACAAATTAATTCTTTTCAGATTGTACAAGGGCCAACAAATATATAATAATAATTTTCTCTTTCTCTGAAAAAGAAATTGAATACTGGCAGTAACCCGGTCCTTCTTTTGTGCATATTCGCCAATATTAATTTAAAACATTTTCTTCCCTTTAAATATTTTCCAGGACAGGTAACAAAAGTCCAAAATGAAATATATAAAAGCAACATTTGCCAAGAGGAAGCATTCTGAAAAACAGGTGGTGATGGCAATAGTGGTGGAGGGATTTGTCAATTGTTCTGCTTATTTTACTTTATTTTATTCAAGACAGAATAGTTCCATTCCTCAAACTTAAAACATTAACAATAAAAAAAATTGCAGTTCCTTAAAGATCAACTAAATTTATTATTAGATATACAATACATGTTTTCAGTTGCAAGGCTGCTGCAAATCACTAATACAGCTATCTTTCTGAAAATTAAAAACTAATAAAGGTATTATGCCACAAGCTTTTGTGAATTTAATCATGTCATCAGTTGTATGCATTTTTAGTTTATCCACTACATTTATTTGTTGTCCACGAACAAACACATTCTGATTAGATTTTTTTTCCTTATTTATCCTCTTGAGCTGAGTCTTCCTTCTTAGGAGGAAAGAAATGGCCATAAAATGGGTGGGGTACATTTTGAATTTAATGTAACCCCTCCCGATTGTTTCTTCTTCCTTTTAAAAGGTGCAAAGGATCCAAAGCAAGACAGAGATCTGTTCAAAAATGTCAAGACATTGCTAAGCAAAGGAAAGTTAGTATCTCAAAGGAAATGCCGGTACAAGAACTCCCAGGCAGATGGATCCCAGTGATCAAAGCAATGCCAGCTGCTGGCAATATCTCTTTAAATACCTGAAAAGCTTCTCTGTTTTTATGTGGATATACGCCATAGTTTCTGAAATCAGTTGCTCTTAGTTACTGAAAGGCACAATTCACAGGAGCATTTTTGAGGAGTTTAAATGGGTCGGCCTCTTTCTTTCCTTCTAAGACATGTTGCATCCTCTTTCCTCTCATGGATACACACAGAAAAGTTGATAATGTCCCTACCAATCAGTATTTTCTTCATATTGCAAAATGTAGGTGTGCTTCCCTTTTCGATATTTGGGTGAAGGCCATCTTTGGAGCAAAAAAATCAAGGTAACCTTTAGTGAGATACTTTGATTGTGTTTCTATTCTTATTTTGCTACTTTTCTTGTTTTTAAAACCACAATCCAAAATGAAAGATTAGTCCCCAATGTACTACAGACCAGTATCCCCAATTAGTGTTTCCCTACATGTTGGACTTCAAATCCCAGAATTCTTGGCCAACACTTCTGAGGGATCTACCAAAACACGGAACATCCTTGATTTGCTTCGGAACTACTGAAAACGTGACCTAGCATACTGCAAAGGAGAGGACAACTATTTCACACCGACTTTAACTAAAGGTTTTATTTTATAGTTGCCAAATTTAGCAAACATTGTATTAGTCAGTGACAAATTTACTGCTATAAATGCCAGTAAAGCAAAGCTTGCTTGGATCAAGCTGAGCATTGTCCATAACGATCATTAATACTATCTAAGAATTTAGCTACAGTGCAGTCTTTCATCTCATATTATATGAAATGTTTTTTGCAAGGGTAGCTGTTAAAGCTAAGTTAAAGAGCATTTGCTTTATAGAAGTTCTCAGGCGCAGTCTTCCAGCAACTCCGTTTCCAGGTGCTCAAAGACAGTTGCATTTGAGAGCCATCCTGTGATTAGAGAGCACTAGGGAGATCAATGGCTTGACTTTACAAGGCAACTCCATGACAACCTCTTAGATTAAAGATGACTTAATGATTAGTTGAGATCAATGGAGCAACTGCAATTTTTCCCCAATAATCTGGTGTTGCAGATTGTAATAAAGAACTACTATGCATCACGGTCCCTGGATCACAGTCAGCCAATTACATTACCAATCTATACATACTTTAGACCATTCAATCAACCAAATATTAAGCCCGATGTCATTTTTCAGTCAACTGAAAAATCAAGAATTAATTTGTTTGAGAGCTAGGCTGAGTCGTGAACCAAAATAATCAGTTGAAATCTTTTGGCTTCGACAAATCATTGACTTTCATATTTGTTTCCATTTCTGCAATGTGGGATGAAATAAAATGGACCTGTATAGCCATTGTATTAGAGGGATAATACACTTAATATAACTGGTATTACTTAATACTACCTTAGATGGACAAAAATTGTTTTTGCTAAGAAAGAAGGTGTTTTAGCCAAATGAATCAACTATGCAGTACTCTTGTAATTAACATAATCCTATTTAATAACTGAAAAAACTTCCTGAACACTTTATGTGACAGCTAGCAAGAATCACATTATTTTAAAGTGTGTGTGTGCGTGTGTGTTTCCCTGTGGTAGGTATTTAGCTGATTTTCAATTTTTTTCAGTGGTTGACTAAGCCCCAATTCTACTAATAATTTTTTGTTCAAAAACGCAAATAAACTTTTTTTCTCCCTTGGAACACCTAAGTCTAATGCCAAGAATGGTATATTGACTAATGTTACTATTTTGCCTCTATGTTTCATTTTTCCAAGATTACACATTTAAGCCTTGAGGAAGGGAAGTCTGTATCTAGATTTTTTAAAATGTGAAACATAACCTTGCTAGTGCACCTATTTCTAGTCTATATTACTCAACTCTTTTAGAAAAAAGAGCCAAACTTCAAAGAACTTGCCATAAAAAAAATCTCTATGCTTGGTGCTGGTTTTATTTTAAAGTCATTTCTTAGTCATATTTTTAATTTTAAAAAGGTTACTATCAACTTAACTTTTCAAATCTTCAAACTTTACACTTTTACATTACATCAGCTCTGAGCTTTTAGGGTTTTTTTTAAGTTAAAAACAAGGCTGTAAACAGAACAGCTAAATGAGAGGAAGAAAATATCTGTAGCCAGTAAAATCTGAAAATAGCCCTGAACTAGGATTTTTGTCCTCAGATGAAACCTAAATATTTGTGAATACGGTGGTTGAGAAGTTGGTTTTCTCCAGTAGGTTTTTTTTTTAACTACTCTTTCCAGGAGCAGGGGTGTGGTGATATTTCAGAATGAAATTAAAAAAAAAATCTGGATTCAACATTTCTCTTTCAAAAATCAGATTGGAGAAACATTTGCAGTTTCTCTAGTCAATGGGGGTGTGGGTGGGGTGGGGTAGGGGGAGAGTTATACACACATCCACTACATTAGGAAATTGAATAATCGTTTTAAAAAGAAAAATAAAGTCTGCCTTCATGACAAACTAAATACAGATGACACTCGGGCAATTCGGAAAGGAAAACCTTCAAACATCAAACGGGCTTTTTCAAAAGTTGCGACGGAATAACCTTGATCAGTCCGCTGCTAACCTTTGAGACATACAGCCTCCTCTTCAAGTTGTCCACATCCTCCCCCCCCCCCCCCCGGGCTTTAAATTGCAGCTTTCCAACTTCTGAAATTTAAAAGCTTGCCTGCCGTGGTTCTTTTATTTTAAAAACAAAAAAATGAGGAGGAAAAGACAAGAAGGTAAATAAAGTCATAGCTGCTTACTTTTCCCAGGTCCTTGAGGCTTGGACTTTACTTCCCACCTGGTCTGAGGAAAGCTCCAGATTCCTTCAAGTCAGGACTCTCCAGGCCCCCTGGTCGCACCCAGCAGGAAGGCTACCTCGAGCAGTGGCATTGCCATCTCTGTCCCAGCCTGAGGGGTTTGCTGCAGGTTTTTTTTTTAGAAGGAAGGAGAGACAAGCAAAAAAGAGAACGGGTTGGTCTGTAGTTAGAAGAGACTGGGGGGGGGAGAGAAGAGAGAGAGAGAGAGCTCCTCTGCTTTACAGGATCCACCCTCTAATTACAGCCTGGGAGCCTTTGAGGACCCGCTAGTATCCAGTAAAGGAGGAGGGACTGTGGTAGTGGTGGTGGTGGTATGGGGGGGGGGGAGGGAAACAGTCAACATCTTCAAGAATGAGTGGCTTCTCCTATTCCCCCCCCCCCTTTCTCAGACTTTGGAGGGTGAAAAAGAGGAGGGGAACAGGGATAGAAAGAGATTAAAAAGAAGAAAGGAAAAAACAAAGCACAGGAAGGAATAAAAAGGAAGCCGGGAGGGGGGGGGGTAGGGGGGAAATAGAAATTTAAGAAGGAACTCCCTGGAAGGAAAAGAAAGAAAACAAGATCTTTGTGACACATACACACAGGGACATACATAGCCCTTCAAAGGCTGGTCCAGTGGCCAGCTGGTACACTGGAAGTTTCAAGATCTAAGTGTAGTAGGTAAGGCAGCTTTAGCAACGGGTGACAATAAATCCACCGGGCACCAAGCAAAATGCTATTCTTGGAATAAGTGGGAGTTTTAATTTGGAGCGGTCCGTGGGTTTGGACTATAACTCCCCCTTCGAATATGATCAATGATCAGAAAGTACAAGAGACATACTTATGTCCTGCCATTCTCTGAAAGCTCAAGGTGGCTTATAGGTGAGGAAAGTCGTAATTTTATTCCCAGCAAAAAGAAAAGCCCTGTGAAGTAGGCTGAGCTGACCCAAAGTGAACAATATAGATGAGTGGACAGGACACCATTTGATTTTCTTGTTCAGCACCAAATCAGGCTTGCTTGGAACTCCTTGGCTGGCTTACTAGAAGGAAATTTTAAAAAAATATAGCAACAAAGAATAACATGTGTCTTAGCAGATATTCTTGAACTCCAAGCCCCATCAGCAGTAGCCAGCATGGTAAGGGATGATGGGAATTGCAGTCCAACAATATCTGAAAGGTTACATGTTCCTCACCCTGTAAAGAATTTTAAAGTGGTCTTCTGAGATTTACTCTAGGATAACCTACAACTTTTATGGTGTCTATATATCTACATATCTAGGTTCTTAGAATTGCTTTTTTTTAATGACAATTCAAAGATCCTACTGTTGGGTGCATCTTCCATGAAGCCAATGACATAATCCTGTGCAGATGTATAGAAAACTAAATCTCATGTGTTCAGTAGGCTTACTGCCAGGAAAGTATTTGTTTATTTTGCATAAACTTAAACAAAATAATGAATGGATACTTTTTATTTCTATTGATATAAACTTCGTGTAATAAATAGACCACATGGGGCTTATCTGTCAGTGACAATATTGAGAAACTGTTCTAGCTCTTTCACTTAGGGTTTACTAAAGTTTCATAAAATATAGAATCCATCAGCATCTCTTCCAAGTTTTCACCGTGCTGCTTCTGTTCCCGCATCCATCTTAAGGATCTAAATCCCCAACTTCCTCTCTGTTGTAGAATTTCTGAGCATCTCTTAGCGTTGATCCCTTTGTTTGTGGCCAATGGCAATTCTCCAAGGGAAGAATTAAGGATGGAAAATCCCTGACATAACCTGCTTGTAGCTGATAGTGCAAGGGAGATTCTAGCAACATCCACTGCCCAGGAAACTTGGATGGAGATATCACTATTAGTTGGGCTACCCCTTAATTGCAGTGAGGATATTTACTTATTATTTGAAAAAGAGGTTAAGAAATATGCACAGATACACACACACACACACACACACACACACACACACACACACACCCCTGTAATTTGTTTTGGTCTCCAGCATTCTCTGTCTCTATTTTCCAATTTAATTCAGAAAAGAAAGAAACCTGGAGATTTCAAACATCTGAGAAATATTGGTACTGCTTAGTCAGAAATCCTTCCATTTTTCCTGAGTACATCTTCTCTATCTCTTAACCACCTGAAAAATCTTTGAGCAAAAAGAAAATAATGGCCTACCATGAATCCTATTTTCCGACCATGGATAGCAGCAGTTTTACAAAGTTTGTCTAAGGCTGAATTTTCTCAGTCCTTTTATTGTAAACTAAAACCAAATCTTTCAAACAAGATATTTACAGAACTAGGAATTTGCAAAGCTGAAAAATGCTTGGGTGCTTCAGATAGTTGAAATAGTGAGCTCTAGCCCAGCAATTATCCAGTTTAATCATTCCTGTTCACTAGAGTGTTGTTGTTAGTTGTGAAGTCATGTCCAACCCATCGCAACCCCCTGGACAAAATACCTCCAGGCCTTCCTGTCCTCTACCATCCTCTGGAGTCCATTTAAGCTCATGCCTACTGCTTCGGTGACTCCATCCAGCCACCTCATTTTCTGTCATCCCCTTCTTCTTTTGCCCCTCTATCTTTCTCAGCATGAGGCTCTTCTCCAGTGAGTCCTTCCTTCTCAATAGGTGGTCAAAGTATTTAAGTTTCATCTTCAGGATCTGGCCTTCTAAAGAGCAATCAGGGTTGATCCCCTCTAGGACTGACCGGTTTGATTGCCTCGCAGTCCAAGGGACTCGCAGGAATCTTCTCCAGCACCATAGTTCAAAGGCCTCAATTCTTTGGCTCTCAGCCTTTCTTATGGTCCAACTTTCACAGCCATACATTGCAACTAGGAAAACCACAACCTTGACTATATGCACTTTTGTTGGCAGGGTGATGTCTCTGCTTTTTAGTATGCTGTCTAGATTTGCCACAGCTTTCCTCACCAGGAGCAAGAATCTTTTATTCAACAAGGACAAAATATATGGTAAAGAATAATTAATTGCACTACATACTATAGGTAGTCCTCGATTTAACAGCAGTTCATTTAGAGGCTGTTCAAAGTTACAACATCACTGAAAAAAGCAACATGACTGTTTTTCACACTTGACTGCTGCAGCATCTCCATGATCATGTGATTAAAATTCAGTCGCTTGCCAAATAACCCATATTTATGATGGTGGCAATGTCCCAGGGCCATGTGAGAGCCGAGGTGGCGCAGTGGTTAAATGCAGCACTGCAGGCTACTTCAGCTGACTGCAGTTCTGCAGTTCAGCTGTTCAAATCTCGCCGGCTCAGGGTTGACTCAGCCTTCCATCCTTCCGAGGTGGGTAAAATGAGGACCCGGATTGTTGTTGGGGGCAATATGCTGTCTCTGTAAACTGCTTAGAGAGGGCTGAAAGCCCTATGAAGCAATATATAAGTCTAACTGCTATTGCTATTGCTATTGCTATGTGATCACTTTTTATGACCTTCTGACCAGCAAAGCCAATGGGGAAGCCAGAATCACTTAACAACTGTGTTACTAACTTCACAACTATAATGATTGTCTTAACAGCTGTGGCAAGGTCGGTCATAAAATGGGACAAAATTCACTTAACAAATATCTCACTTCGCAACATAAATTTTGGGCTCAGTTGTGATCGTAACATGAAGACTACCTGTAAAGAATATTTGATAAGTGTTCATGGCATCATACAAATGTACGCAGATACCACAGTCAATAACAAACATGTAGGTCTGCGACTGGCGCCCCTCCAGAAGCTTTGGATTACACAATTCCCATTATCTCCAGGCAGTATGACGAAAAGTTGTTATTCAACATCTTTAAATTGCAGCAAGACACAGAATGCTGACCTCAGAGATCTTGGATAAAATCCTGCCAACTATTTTCAGTCAGAACATTGCATCCCCCCAATATAGTTTAGAGGAATGAAGGAACATGTGTAATTATTTTGCTGGTAAAAAAATGTAGAGAAATTTTTCTAGGTGAAGTTTCTCCAATCATTTCTGAGGAATCTGGCAATACCAATGTAGCTCAGGGTTGTACTATGGAGTCCTTGGTGCTCTTTTCTTGCAGACATTTCATTGCCCATTAGGTAACATCTTCAGGGCTAGAAAAGTGTGGTGTTTACACTCTGTTTATATACAGTGGTTTGCCCTGTCAGTATTTGTGGGAGTGTTGTTTTCTTCTTGGTTGTTCTTTGATTAGGCTTTTGTTTCCTATTTGTTTGATCATATGTCTGAGTTGGTAGCTCTTTCATTGGGGTATTATTATTGCTTTATTCTTGGTCTTGTGTTATTCTCTGCTTATCTGGGTGTTCCTTGCTGGTGCAAGCCCCATTCCTTTCTAGCACTGAAGATCTTACCTAGTTAGGTAATGAAACATCTGCAAGAAAACAGTCAAGCTCAGAGAGGACCAAGGACTCCACAGAATGTCACAATTTCATATGAGTCATAGTGCAAAATTTGAGTTCATTCGAAAAACTCCAGGTATCGCTCATTAAAAAAAATGCTTGTAGTGGAATTCCCCAGAGATCTCAAATGACTTCTGCTAAGTTGCTTTTCAACTAAGCTGACCCAAAGTATAAAATTGATTCATAAGGTGCAAATTTTTAGTCAGACAACTGTTTAAGATGTTGGAAAGCCAAGTCAATTCAAAAGCTGGCAACAGTAGTGCTCTAGAGCTTTGGCATTTATACTGCTTCAGTATCACAAGTTAAGAGGAAAGATTCAGAAAGCAGCTTCCAGACCTGTTATCTTTATCTAGAAACCAGTGTGTGGTATGGATAATGTAGTATTGAATATATCTATCTTGGGGAAAATATATTTTAAGGAATAAATTCAAATTACAAAAAGCTCGATTTTAGTCGGGAAACCACTTTCCTCTATATAGGTTGTGGGTTAGTAGATCTACTGCTGGATCTGTCAGCCATTTATAGTGGATGATTTGTAGCTGGATCGGTTTCTTTCCTACTACCAAATCAGTGAGGGGTTTCAAATTTTTTTAGAACCTCTTCTGTAGGTGTGGCCTGCTTTGTGGGAGTGGTTTGCTGGTCATGTGACTGGGTGGGAGTGGCTTGCTGGCCATTTAACTGGGTGGGCATGGTTTGCCAGCCATGTGACTGGGTGGGCATGGCCAACTTGTAAAATGTGGTGACACTCACTTAACAACGCTCTTGCTTAGCAACTAAAATGTTGGCTCAGAAACTCTGGAATTTGAAGTACGCAAGTCTTAAAGCTGTCAAGTTGCAAGACCCTTGCACCCCTAACCCTTTAGAAAAAAACCCCAGTAGTGTTCAAACTTGACAGCTTTAAGACTTGCGGACTTCAACTCCCAGAATTCCTTCTCTCGCCCTTCATCTTGATGATGTGCACACGGGTGGGGGGAGGGAGCTGGAACCAGTTCTAAACGGCACTGTAGATTTGTGGAACCTCTTCTATAGAAGAGGTTAGAACTGGCAGGAACCCACCAAATGATTAACAATGAAAAGTGTATTTCTCCTCTATTAGAAAATAACTCATGATGTTCACTTCTACATGTGAATGTAGCAGAAAGTTGGGCTCAGATCCACAGACACCAGATTTCACCTGACTCTACTAAGTAGATATTAGAGATTTGTATTTGTGTCTGTCCTGTAGTTTTGGCAAGTCGTTTGTCATTGCTCCCTTCCTAGGGCTGAGAGAGTGGGACTGACCCAAAGTCACTTAGTTGATTTCATTAACTATAGCAAGACTAAAACACACATTTTCTCAGTTTCTGGCCTGATGCCTTAACCACTGCACCAGACTGGCTACATCAAACAAAAATATCACAAAGCAAGCCTGAAATCCACCTTCATTTGATGTAGTGGAATTGGGCTTAGTGTGTAATGGGTAGGAATTGGGGGATTAACTTTATCCCAGGATATGCAGTTATCCCTTTGCAACAGCCCTTGAGGTAGATTAGGCTGAAGAAAGATGACAGACTCCACATGACCCGATGAGGATTAGAACCGGAATCTTGTCCAATAGTAAGGTACCTATCATTGCACATATTGGTTCTCAAAGTTTGGGTATACAATTACTATGAACTATAATGCAATTATTTTATTTATTCAAATCATGCTCTTTTCTTTATGTTCAGATGAGCATTCAAATCAATTAGCAAAATTAAAAGCTAATAATCTAAATTACATTATTTTCACATCAATTCATAAATAAAATCCTGAAAAACCTATGGGTCTTCACGGGTTTCTAAACGTTGAGAGAATGAAGGCCAAATGCAGCTATGGATTCCATAATCTGGAAAGAATCCAAGGGATTGTCTCCTGTTGTATGAGTGAGGCAAACTCAGACAACAGGAGTATCTTTCAGGAGGGCTACTCTTTCAGGCTCATATTGGGAAGTAATACACTCAGATAGTTATTTAGTTAGTTAGTTATACCCCACCTTTATTATTTTTATAAATAATTCAAGGCAGCAAACTTAGTGAACCTGATCATCCTTCTTCTCCTGTTTTCTGCACAACATTAACCTTGTGATGTAAGTTGGGCTGAGGGAAAGTGACTGGCCAAAGGTTACCCAGCTTGTTTTCATACCTAAGGCGGGACTAGAATTCACAGCCGCCTTGTTTCTAGGCCAGCACTTTCATCTACATCAAACTGGCTCTATGCCTAGAATGTTCAAGGATCAATAGGAACCCTAATAATCATTCCTGACAACCAATTAGCAACCAGAGCAGATCTTACAGTATTTCTAAATTGTTCAGATCTCGGTGGCCTCTGTTCTTCTTAAAAGACTAATTTCTGCATTATATACCAGCTTCAAATTTTTGCTGCTTTTCAAGGGTGGTAAGTAAAAGAGTCCCTATGGATTTAACTCTGCTTGTCATTGTTGACTATTGGGGGACAATGCTCATCTCCATTTCAAGACCATTGATCCAACGCTATCCAAAGACATTTCTGCAGTCATATGGCCAGCATGACATCAGGGAGCACTGTTACCTTCACACTGAAGTGGTACCTATTTATCTATTCACATTTGCATACTTTCGAACTGTTTGGGGCAAGGACAGGAGCTCATCCCATCATTTGGTGCTTGGGTCTCGAACCTGGGCTGCTGGCTTTCCAGCCAACAAGGCCATTATCTTCACCGCTGAGCTACTGTGTCTATATATATATACACACACATACACACACACACACATATACACACATACATACATACATACATACATAGACACACATACATACTATATATATGTATGTATGTGTGGCGCAGTGGTTAAATGCAGCACTGCAGGCTACTTCAGCTGACTGCAGTTCTGCAGTTCGGCTGTTCAAATCTCACCGGCTCAGGGTTGACTCAGCCTTCTATCCATCCAAGATGGGTAAAATGAGGACCCGGATTGTTGTTGGGGGCAATATGCTGACTCTGTAAACCGCTTAGAGAGGACTGAAAGCCCTATGAAGCGGTATATAAGTCTAACTGCTATTGCTATTGCTATTGCTATATAATTCAAGGGTAGACCTCCCTCACTATTTGCCAAAGTCCTCTTCTGCACATGCCTTGACAGCTGAGGAACACTTCAAACCTTTTTCAAGGAGACTGCCACAGAATAAATAGGTGGAACACAGTACGTGAGTCTGGTTTCCTAGCCACAATAACTCCTTCACCTAGTCCAATACTAATTTCAGCTTGTTCGCCTTCATCCAGAGTTGGATGGACACAAGCGGTGCTATTAACAAACAATGGTACCCCTATCAATAGCACCAGGTGGATATCCCCACATAGAAGACAAGTTGGAGCCCTGTGGGATGACATAGGTGAATGGCCTACATATCAACCAATCATTTCTCAGTATAACTTCTGGACATGACCCAACAGGATGGATTGAAATTACCACAAAATAGTTTTCCTAAGGATCACTTCCATCAGAAAGTCTGCAAGGACACCGTGGTTAATGGTATCATGGAGAGGTCTAGAATTAGCAGGACTGCACTTTACTTAACCAGTTTCCAGTGTAGCTCATCCACTGAGGCAAATTTTAAAAAGCTCAGTATTGTATCTTGGCTGCAAACCTAATTAAAGTAGGTCCAAATAATCAGTATCTTCCAGATGTGTCTACCATTTCAGTGTGAACCAAAAACCATATTAATCTGCCTATGAGAGTTGCTGTGCATCGCCATCACGACCCGATATAAAGTTTCTTCCCTCTCATTTTTATGATCACCCTCATCCTCTATGCCTGACATAGGAGACCTCGCTGTGGAGCCAATGAGCCTTCCCTTTGCTTGGATTTTCTCCTTAGTTAGGAAAAGAAAAAGCCACTAATTAAAGATACGGCAGTTCTTGTGGTCATTTGGAGTCTGCGCTTTACTAACATTTGGAAGTGTTTAGTTTTTTGTGCATCTGAAGTTGAAGGGGGAGGGCGGGAGAGAGAACAGTGATTGGTGGAAGAAAAAAAAATCAAAGATCACAGTGGCATGTGCTCCTGACCTCAAATTGATTTTCCAGCATGACATTAAAGACCTTAAAACACACACACACACACACACACACACACACACACACACGCCAGAAAGGCAAAAATCAGCCCAGGAACACATTTACAAAACAAGCTAATGCACAAGGGATATATTCTCTTTAAATTCTAATCTTTAGTGCCACTACTAATTCCATCTTTGCTACAAGAGTTCAGGAACTAAAGGTACAATGCCTACTCAACATTTTCTAGATAAAAGGATTATCTATTATGTGGATAATAAAGGATTGGGGGGTGAAGGAGAGTTTGGGCTCTTTGGCCATTGACAGCAATATCTATTTTGGTTGCTTTATGCACTGTACGTTAATCCTGATATTCCTCCACAATCTCTTCTGGTTTTATCCTCACAGCAACCCTCTTTGGTATCTCCAGCTGAGCAATGCTGGCTGGTCTCAAGTCCCTGTTGAGTTTTGTGGCTCAGCAAAGATTCGAATTCAGACCAACATTGAATAAATCCTATTTCTTCATTTCTGGACCATACTAAATACTAAAGAATCTTCTCTGTTCAAAGGACTTATGTATTTTCCAGAGTGGAATGAAGATTCAAAATTGAAGTTGGAAAGATTGGAGAAATAATGTTTTGATTTTATGCCTCCTTGATCTTGGAAGAGAAGGAGAATTAGCATGTCTACTCCTCAACGGAACAAAACCAGCCTCTTGTTCAGTTTTAAAAATCACTATATTCATAAAGCATACAGTCTATTATAAACATGCGGCTTGTGCCAAGATTAGCATCAAGATTATTACTAGACCTCTTAAAATAGGGCAAATAGAACTTTAAAAAAACCCATCTAAGGATATTCCTAAGCATCTCACTATTATCGGTATTTGTTTTAGCATAAATCCAGTGGGCAGCACATGTGGTAGAACTGAACCTGGGCAGGGGTTTCTATTTGGAGTGGCGACAAGGGAAATTCTGG
Source organism: Thamnophis sirtalis (assembly GCF_051295495.1). Taxonomy (NCBI): domain Eukaryota; kingdom Metazoa; phylum Chordata; class Lepidosauria; order Squamata; family Natricidae; genus Thamnophis; species Thamnophis sirtalis. Next base: position 156,213,160 of record NW_028261383.1, on the reverse strand, counting down.
AATGAAGCACAAGCATTAAAATCAGTTAGGGCTGGGAAGGACAGATTCAGAAGAGTCCAGAAAAGTTGCTATATAGCCCAACTTAAAAGATGCCTTTCCCTTCCCTCTTTTCTCCTTCCATGGAAGGAAGAACTAGCAAACTGTTCTTCCTTGAATCCTCTTGGTTCCTCTTCAGATCTATCTGCTCATCAATCTAATACATATCTATCCTGAAAGCAGTATGGAGAGGGAAGAGTAATGAACAGAGGCTATTCCTAGTTTAAATCGCTCCTTTTAAAACTAAGCTGATAACATTGTTTATGTTAAAGAACCATGATTTTAATTCTAGATTCTAATTACTTTGTAGTGTAATGCAGATCTACCTATAGGCTGCAAGGTACTTTTGAGTAATTGATGCTTCAGGGTGCACAGTTCCTGTTTGGTGAAATTGTGCCTTTGCAAGACTTAAGGCATACTTATTGTCCCTTAGAATCCTGCCAAACCTTCAGTACAATGGGGAAAATAGGTCAGATATTAACTCCTGCCACTACAGAGTGCTCTGAGTATCAGGAAAAAAAACACTGCATGGTGTCACATTTTTGCTCTCTTTATCAACAGTGCATGCAGCAGCAGGGTATTGGTGTTCCAGACATGAATGAGTGGTCGATTTTTATTTAGGAATTTATATGCATAGTTCCTCAAAATAAATGGTCTCTGCAGTTACATATACCAATTCGTTTTCCAAAGATTGTTATGTTCTCCACCTAACGCGGAAGGGCCAGAGTCACAAGTTAATGGTGGAACACATTTTCATGCCGATGTGCTCAGTTTCTAAGTCTAGGGCTGGGAAAGACCTCTGAAATCCTAATATGAGGTATTTTGCCAGAGAGTCTGTCCAGTGGAACCATCACACACTATATAATCACATGGAGGCGTGGGGGAGAAAGACCCTGGAAGACAAAGCAAAGAGATGCAGCCAAGAAGATAATCAGATAAAAGGCAACCTAGCCTGCAGCAGGAATTTGAACAGGGCAAGAACGGATCCTCCCTAGTTTCTTGAGCTGTAAAGGGCATGGGGCAGAAGCATACCTTCTGTTTATACTGTTTATGTAATCTTGCAATAAAGTAGAATTAGCCATCTATCCGTGTTTCTTATTTGGTCTACCTTGCAAGGCGTAGGTACCTTATCATTGGGAATGGCTGCTCCCATTCTGGAGAACTTCATAATGAAGAAGACCAACTTAAATCTTTCTCTGATAATCTTCTGTCAGTAAATAAATATGTATTACTCATGTAGGTCTGACTATATGCTAAGGATATGATACAATTTCTTTCACTTACTTGTTTTAGTATGTTTAATTGATATGCTAATATATTATTTTTTTAAGTCTGAAATGAATGTTAAAAAATGACCTAATATGACAAAGCTCAATTAACAATTAGCCTAGAAATTATGCAGTTCTAATTTCTGTATTAAGTATGCCAAAAATTGCATATCCCATTAATGCAATCATCTATATTTATCTGAAAGAACCTTTTTTCCAAAACAATTAATAATCTAAAATTTATAATGCTCTCTTTCCCCTCCTTTTTCCTTTTAATTGTCTTTTTGTTTTCATGTTATCTCAGGAATGGTGGGGTAAGAGAATGTATTTAACTAATATTTGAGGCATCACCAAACAAGGAAAATGTATCATCAAATAGAAGGCACTGATTTTCATAAAATATGCAATAACTGTACTGGCTTTGAACTACATTAATAAAGATCTATTGACTGATTGATGTGCAAAATTGATATACTTTATGAGGAAGAATAATGATAAGGCAGACCTGGTCAGTCTGCTGTCCTTCCCCATCTTTCTTTCATAATTATTTATATTATTCTTTAAAATTCAGGCAGAGCTTTAAGACATCCTATATATAAAATTCAGGAAAAGGAAAAAGGCCAAAGGCATGTTAGAGAAGGGGAAAATAGATCCTATTCTAGAATGCAGTCCTGAGGCTACAGTTTGTGGAACTTTGCTCTGGGGCTTTGCAATTGTTTTTTTTGTTTTTGTTTTATTTATTTATAGGCCGCCCTTTTCCCTGAGGGGACTCAGGGCGGCTTACAATCAAAAAGGAAGGGGAGTGTAGGACAATACGAAAAAAGAAATGTGCACAAAGTAAATTAGACAATAAAACTCAACATTCACTCAGCATTCGGGAGGGGCGAAATAAGATTATCCCCAGGCCTGACGGGTTAGCCAGTTCTTGAGGGCTGTGCGGAAGGCCTGGACGGTGGTGAGGGTACGAATCTCCACGGGGAGATTGTTCCATAGTGTCGGAGCCGCAACAGAGAAGGCTCTCCTCCGAGTAGTCGCCAGTCGGCACTGACTGGCGGATGGAATACGGAGGAGGCCAACTCTATGCGATCTGATGGGACGCAGGGAGGTAATTGGCAGAAGGCGGTCTCTCAAATAGCCAGATCCACTACCATGGAGCGCTTTATAGGTGGTGAGTAGGACCTTGAAGTGCACCCGGAGACCAACAGGTAGCCAGTGCAGCTCACGGAGGATCGGTGTTATGTGGGCGAACCGTGGTGCGCCCACGATCACTCGCGCGGCCGCATTCTGGACTAGCTGTAGTCTTCGGATGCTCTTCAAGGGCAGCCCCATGTAGAGCACATTACAGTATTCCAGCCTAGAGATCACAAGGGCTCGAGTGACTGTTGTGAGGGCCTCCCGATTCAGGTAGGGCCGCAACTGGCGCACCAGGCGAACCTGGGCAAATGCCCCCCTGGTCACAGCAATGAAATAGTAAAAAACTAAAAAGAGTTACTACAGCAGATTTAGACGTTATTAATAGCATCTCAAACAATTTGTGCCCTCAAAAACTCCTGGTATTAAACAGCAAATATAAAAGGTTTTAGAAATTGCTGAAATAGCAAAACTCACAGGATGCTTGCACGTTTTTTTAAGCAGGGAGAAAATGTTGTCTGAGCTTAATAAAATCATTATCTCATATTATTATATTCTATAAAGACTGGAATTTGGAGAATATAAATAATAAAATTTTCCACAATGCAATATGTGCAGCTATTTTGTATCATTTAAGTGGAATAATATACTTTACTTTTATTACTTTTCCCTATGTAATTGCGTTGAGTGAATTTTATTTAATATACATTTTTCTCATATGTAAGAAGAAAGAGGCTGAGGATCTATTTTTCATCTACCAATCTGACCCTAGAGCAACTGCTGTGGTACTGGGAGAGATTCACACTGTTTAATTCCCCCTCAATCCTCCCACATCTCCGCAAGCATCCATGTAGTGTAATCAGCCAAGCAATGGTTTGCAGAAATAAGGAGATAGGGATAAAATCTATTGAGAAAGAAGATGCATCTTATGGGTCCTAGAAGCATAATGGGTGCAACAGTAGGAGGCCAGGAACCATCATTTTCCTTTCCCACAATGTCCTCACATATCCCCACAATGCCCTCACTTATGGGGCACTATGGGAAGTCAAAACCGTAACCCCCAAAATTAGACCTCTTTTTTTAGAAAGAGTGCCAAGAAAACTGTGATTGGTAGACTTTCACAAGTCTCTGTTCTCAGTCCCATAGCATTTTACAAGCTTAATAAAGTCAAATAAGAAGCATTATTTTATACATGTGATGATTCTTTCTTCACTCTGATTGACCCATTTGCTTGAAGCATGCAATTAGCTTCTTGCACTTTGATATAAAAAACTATAAACTGATTTAGCTTGAAAGGATATTATTTCTTTTCCCTGCTGAGAGCATAAAGACAGAAAATGAATATAAGATTCTGCTATGAATTAGAGACATTTTTAGGAATGGGCTACGTGAAATGCTAGTTAGAAGCAACTACTGTATGGAGCAAATACAGTGAAAACAAGTCGTTATAGTCAGATGTATAGCACTAATAATATTACAAAGTGGTACTTATCATTTGGGACAGAAATTGCTTCTCATTCATGATTGAGCAGATTCATTATGATCCAGTTTCTAAGGGCACTTATGGATTGATCTTTATAGCAATCACAGAAATGTATGGAGGGCCACATGGTTTTTATCATCTATTTGCAGCATTCATGTTGCTCTTCTGCTGCTTCCAAATGATATTTACTATAGAATATCCATAAGAGTGAAAGTATAAAGGTAGGATTCTACATTTTTTTGGAGGAATCTTAAATATACTCTGAAGTGGGGTTAGATTTTTCACAAGTGTCCTTTTACCATTTTCATATTTTATGTATAGTTTGAAGGAAGGAAAAGATGATCTCATCTCTGATTTAGGCTTAATAAATATAATAATGTAGTTGAACCATAATGTTAAACTAACATCAGTATTTTAAAAATCTCACCTAAAATGATAGAAAGTTATGCTGAATGGTTGTGGTTACATGAAGATGACTTTTAAAATCTACTTGATCATTAAAATCTCCATGGTAACCTTAATTTTTTTGTTGCTGTTCAGAAAAATCAACCTTTCACCATGATGAATCTAGGCAAATGAAGTCATAACTGTTATCTCCTACACTTGGCTTGAGATTGTAACCCTTCAGGTGTCCTACCAGAGGCAGAAACCAGGTATCCCTTGCTATAATCCTAATTTGCATTAGAGAAACACCTTGTAGGATTGCTTGTTATGGAACCATTCTGCTTGAATGATTTCTCTCCCCAGGTCCTGTTTCATTATGCCAACACCATGGCAACAAGGTCCTGGATGAGAAAATTTTGGGCCAGATTGCTATTTTTGGAGGCAGGAGACAAAGACTCCAGAGGTGAAAGAGGCCATGGGGAAAGATGCATGACAACCCCCCCCCCCAACATTCCTGCTTAATAAAAGGAAGGATCAGGGGCTATAGGACATAAACACAAATAAAAGATGTTCCCTGAGTGGCCCAAGGGCATTCAGGCACATTTGCAGGGGATGCTGATGGACCATATATTGACTTCCCTATATCTTATCTATTCCCAAATTAGATTGTCTCTCTCAGGGAAATACATTTCAATTAGTACTCTAGTTTTAAGGCTCAGAACAATTTAACTTGGGTTTAGGTGCCCTTTATTTAACTCTTTTGTTTATTTGTTTATTTGATTTCCATAGCCACCCATCTCAATAAGTGGGCAGCATACATCGTCAGTGGCTATTTTGTCTTACATTTACTCTCTCTTTTCCTCTCTCTTGCATTTTTGGGAGGGGAGATTGAGGGTCAAAATTAATGCACTAAACCTTTTACCAGTAAAACACCTGAACAGCCCCCCCCCCCAGTTCTCTTAATTTCTTTTTTGAGAATGTGCCTTTGACATCTTCTGCAAAACTAAGTGCAGATGTGATACATTCCTAGAATGAGGGAGAGAGGGCAGGAACAAAGTCCCCAACACAAATATTCTCCTGGCTTTAGTGAATGTACTAGAGGTGGTTGATTGCTCATCTCCTAATTATACAAACATACAATATACAGAAAATTTTCAACAGGTGAGATGTAAGCAAATGACTCTTATCTGTGTTGTCTTATCTAACAACACAGGGGTGATTATGAGAAGCAATTGGATTTTTTTTATTTTCAAAAATGGGTGAAATCTGTTTCATCACCATAGTATTTCTTGATATTTCTAGATGCAGCTTGAAGCTTCTCAGTACCAGATAGTGCCTAATTTAAAACTTCAGCCTTCATACATTCAGCTTTAAGACTAAATATAAATTCCAGGATTTAAAAATCAATACATACTTCCCTCTTTCCTTTTTCTTTGTTTTATTTTGATTAACTGATGAAGACTTCCAGAAAACCCCAAAGTGTCCATGCTAGAATTAGTCTAACAAGGGGATCTGGGGATAACTTAAGTTCTTTATGCTGACCCAAGTGTGCACAATAATATTGTAATGGCAAGAATTTCAGTGTTCTTATGAATTAATTGCAGGTATAAGAGGAAGGGGAATAACAAGGACATTGCTGTTTTTGTTCTTAATCAATATTACTGAAGTTATTTCAGTTTATCTGCTGATAGGATTGTCAAGGTTGCTTCAGCAATTGTGGGGGCCAACCAATTGATTAAATAAATAAACAATGTTCACTTGCATACAAATGTAGCAGGCTGAGAAAATTCCACTGGGAATCCAAAATATCAAGAGACAACTTCATATTGGATAGGGAATTTGGGGGGAAAGTGAAACCTATATGTGATGACTGACATTCCTACGGATTCACAAGAAGCCCCTAACCAATCCTCCATTATTAATGTTTAGCCAAAAGAAAACAAACAAACAAAAACCCTGCACACATGCTTTCAAGCTTTCTCTCTACCACCCCTGCAGCAATCAAGGCCTGAAATTTTACTCTGTCAAAAAATATTAAATCTCAAAGCTTAAATTCTCAGGATTCCACAGCAGCTACCAAAATCTCTTCTGAAAGTTCATATGAAGTTATTTGCAGCATGATTGAAACCATACATTGCCCTAGACTTTATCCCTAACTCTGAAAGAAGAGCAAATTTGTCTGCTGGTTACAAGAGTTCTCCTCTGACCATATCAGGGGATGAAAATCTAGTGCTCTAGTTGAAAACATTACCGTTACTATAACCAGTATACCTGAGACATAGGCTTTGGCTTCTCTTACTCAGCTTTCAATATGCCAAGGCACAAGTAAAATTATTTCCAATCTCTCTTCTTTCCAATGAGAATGAAATGGAAATTTGGCACAACGTTTCCCATTTGCACTTCCGTTGGGGATCATGCTTACCCATGACAAGGGGCAACATATCTCCATAAGTATATTGTACTTAGTAGTTCATATTAAAATGGTGAGAGTTAGAGTTAAATTGTATGGGAGAATGTAGTTGTGAAGTACAAGAATTATGGCGTACATTGTGGTTCACATGGAGCCATTAGGCAGGCAGCTGTCCATTTCAATTCTAGGGTGCCTCAACCACTCTTTGCAATTCATTGTACTTCATTTTGCTGTGATGGTAAAAACAAAGCAAAACATAAATGTAGTTGTTCAACAGCAAAGATGGATTCCCAATACTCTTAACTCCAAGTGGCTGGAGGAGAGAGTATTTGCTAGAGGAAATTAGTGGCTGAGAAAGGATGCTTAATACACACTTCCCTCACCAGTGCTTCAACTTCTCAAGGCTTTTTCTCCACTGTCTGGAGGAATATTATCTCAGCAAAAGTTAGCACCAGACAGAGAATAAGTTAAGAATCCCTCCTATTTCTCTCTCCCTTTTCTCCAGATGCCCTGCAAGTCAGTATCAAGCATGGAGTTTAATATTCCATATTGGTTGCCAAGCATTTAATTCCAGTTTTATTCCGTATGGTCCAAAGGGCCAACAACCCCTTGGAACAATCAACATAGAAATACATCAACATCTTATTTCTTCTTATATCTTCATCTTTAACCAAGATGGAAGCAGTGATTGCAAGAGCTATGCTGGCCCATGGGATCCTTTGGTCCATTCAAAGTTTTGTGGTCGCCCAACCAAAGGGAGTGAGCTTGGAAGAAATGAAAGGGTTATAAATAAACACAACATTTAGGTCCTTTTGCTGATTACAGGGCAGAGCCGCAGTCTGGCGTGCAGGAAACTTGCTCTCTTATTTTAGCAGCTTGTGTTTTGGGTGACCTGACTGTCAGGGCCACAAGTGAAGCCAGTCTCTGTTATCAAGATTTTCTTATTCCTTGTCAGTGAGTGGGACTTATATGCTTATGGGGGGAGGGGGGGAAGGGTGGACTTGAAACTGGTAAAAGTACAAAGTTTGATATAACTCAACAACAATAACTCCGTGCTGGCCTAGCAGCTTTTTCCGATGCATTCTGCCCAGTCTATGATACTGTATGTCCAGGCACATTTATCATTCATTTCTCCATGGTTTATTAATTTACAGGTGGTAACACAAGTTTAGAAACAGAACATTTTTTCTCCCCAAATAACTGAAAGTATTGCTATATATTGCACCAGCCAGAAAGAGTGCTGAGAAAATATCTACAGAGCATATCTACCCATGTAGTAGGGCTGTATAACTATTATCCTTCTCATCTTTCCTATTACTTGCTCTTACGGGTATCTTATGACTATCACATTGTTGGTTGTATGTTATGATTTATAATTTATATTATGATTATGATTTATCGCTTTGTTGCTTGTATTTACACTGAGAGTTTATGCACTGCCGAAAATTCCTTGTATGTCCAATCATACTTGGCCAATAAAGAATATTCTAATTCTATTTCTATTACTTATTCTATTTTATTCTGTTCTGTTCTATTCTATTCTATTTTAATTTCCACTTTGATAAAGGAATTCAATTGGGGTGGAAGGGAAATCTGTTTCCAAAGAATTACAAAAGAATTTTGGGGAAGGAAGTCTTCTTTCATATATAAGGCAGTACCAATCTGCACCCATGGGGTTTTATAAGTTTGTGGGGGTTCCAAAGTGGAACTCTATGTAATCTGCATGCTAAGATGATTAATTTCCAGATCTGGTGCTGCCCAAACAAGAAGGGGAGGGGGACAATACACAGGATGATATAATCACACAAATGCTGCTACTCACATACTTGGAATGTTTATTTGGAATGTTTATTTAATTTGTATGCCGCCCGACTCCCGAGGGACTCAGGGCGGCTAACAACCAAAGGGGGGAGGGGATACAAATAAGACAAAAGACAGACAAAGTAAAAACAACAGCAGTCACAACATTTCAAGTGGGGCTGGAAATTCTTCAGCCCCAGGCCTGCCGGAACAACCAGGTCTTCGTGGCTTTGTGGAAAGCCTGGAGGGTGGTGAGGGTCCAGATCTCCATGTGGAGATCGTTCCAGACTTGCATCAGTTAAGTAAATGGAACGGTCACACGATTACCCCATCGTATCCATGTCCCAGTTTTAGCATCATCCTGATATGCTACAAATGCTACTGGGTCTAGAGCAGTGGTTCCCAACCTTTTTTTGGCCGTGCCCCCACCTAAGCATCTTTAAAATCCTGATGGCCCTCCTGTGACATATAATTCTTACTTTACTCAAGAAGTGAACTCTACTCAGGCGGAGGAAGCCTAAAAGGCCATTAACTTGGTTTAAACAAGGTTCAAATTGCACCCATTAAAAATCAAATTCCCCCCCCCCCTGTGGGGCGTGGGTCCCACATTGGGAATCCCTGGTCTAGAGGAAACACAACTAAGGAACAAGCTACAGTTCCTTCTGTGCTTCAGGGCAGGCAGTTCATTCTCAGGAATTCCCACCTTGAACCACCTCCCAGCTTCTTCGAAAACAAGTTGACCATTCTCTTCCCACTGTTTAGGAGCTTTATTTAAGAACAGCCTTGCCCTCTCCTTCCCAATCACTATTTTTAATTTTCCACGCTGTATATATTGAGGAAACACAGCCAGGTGCAAGGCAGTGGCCAGAGCTCCATTTTTCTACTTCCTGTTGGCCCAGGAGAGTTTGTCTCTGTTCTCTCATTTCATCCCTCACAAAAACAACAGGGAACAGGATTAAGGCCACAGGCTAAAGAGCACAAAGCTGTTGCAGGGAATAAGAAGGATAAGTCCAATGGCTGATATCTTCTTAGGTCCAAGATAGCAGGGGCAACCTTGAAATGGATATTAGTAACTCAAAGGTTATATAGTGATAGTCTACCACATTATGGCATAAGGTAAAGATAAAGGTTCCCCTCGCACATATGTGCTAGTCGTTCCCGGCTCTAGGGGGTGGTTCTCATTTCCGTTTCAAAGCTGAAGAGCCAACACTGTCTGAAGATGTCTCTGTGGTCATGTGGCTGGCATGACTAAACACTGAAGGTGCACAGAACGCTGTTACCTTCCCACCAAAGGTGGTTCCTATTTTTCTACTTGCATTTTTACATGCTTTCAAACTGCTAGGTTGGCAGAAGCTGGGACAAATAAAGGGAGCTCACTCCGTTACAGGGCGCTAGGGATTTGAACCACCGAACTGCCGACCTTTCTGTTCAACAAGCTCAGTGTCTTAGCCACTGAGCCAACACATCCCTATATTCCCTACATTATGGCAAAGGGCCTGGTTAATTGATGGACTCCCTATCTCCCCTAGTATCTCTCCAGCTGATCTGAATTGGCAGAATTTATGTCCTTAAATAAATAATGCCATTGATAGGGACCTCAGAAGTGAGCCTTCTCTGCCAGCCCACTGGAGTGAGGCTTTCCCCCACAAATTCGAATTGGCCCCCACCCTCCTGATACTTCAAAGGGTCCTAAAGACCTGGCCTTTGGCAAAGGTGATTGAAGCCCCCTTTTCTTCTTTTTGTTTGTTTCCCATCTGCATTTGTTATCTCTGCCATCTTCATTCTTTTTTGTTTTTTGTTTTTTCCTTGTTCTAATGCTTTTTAAAAAAAACAGTTTTGTAAGCCAATTAGAATCACTGATAATTAAATTGAATAAATGATGATGATGATTAGGGAAAAGGTATCACAATTCTATTTCAGCTACTGCACGTATTGCCCATCTTCTCTTTTTTTTTTTGTTGATTAATAAGTGACCCGTTCGTTTTCAAGATCAGAACAAAACTTTAAATGTTTCAAGAAATCTCACAACTGCTAGGGCAAGTGGGATTTTGTTCCCATAATGCATGTCATCAAGAGAAAATGATAGCTTGTGTATACATCTACAGTACGACCGTCTCCTTTCATGAATAGAAAAGTGGTATTTCCAGGTTCAGACTGAAGCATGCCAAAAATCTAGGAAACCAGTTTGATCAGAGCCCATAATAGCCAGAAAAAAGTATACATATACAGCAGTGAATTACTGTCTCAGTGCTTTAATGAAAACCTTACATTTGTACAGAAAAGGAACGAGGGATACATTATGACAGGCCAAATCAGGACTTGTTTTACTAAGACCATATCAAAGTGATCTAAAAATGCTATTTCTCTTCCACTTAAGTTTCAGAGAAAATTCCCAAAGCTTCTGCAGTTAGTCAGCTATTGTAAGAGAAATCCCTGGTTGGTTGATTGTATCATATATGCATTATTGCATAAAATGTCTCTCTTATTTCAGAAGTCTGCATCCCCTGGAGTATATTCCATATTTTCCAACATTTGATCTCTCTAATAAAGGATGTGTGCATATGTTATAGCTCTTCAGCCTGTTCATGCTACTTTCCAGTTGCAAGCATGAATGGACATTATTACACCCCCCCCTCCTCCTTTGGCCACTTCCGGTCTCTCCAGGGGAGGTAGGAGCTGTGGAGGGTACATCTTTGGGTGGCACAAGGCCCAGTGTGGGGGGGAAAGAGAATATAATTGAAGGGAGTATGCTGTTTGGGGTAGACTTTGTAAATTAGATTTCTACTGGAATCCAATTTGGAGCAGACAGCGCCGGGTTGACAGCTACTAACTTGATTATCTTCACCTTCTAATGTTCATTCTGTGGGAAATGCCAGCCAGCTCAGTTTGCAGGGAGGATGGGTTTGATTTAGCAATGGCCTTGGTAGGTCATTTGTTGGTCTGGGGAAGGGACTGAGTCTTGTTTAGATGTGAAGCCATTTCAGTTCCCTCTGCCGTAAATGTAATCTTCCATTGCCCAAGGCGAGGAGACTGGACTGCACAGCTCTGGAAGCTATGAAGCAATTCATGCTGCAGCTTCATTATCAGGTATTAGTAAGGGTTAAGGCAAATATCTTTAAACTCTGGACAAGCATCAATTCCTAAGGAGTTCTTTACTTATCCAGTTACAGTCGAATTAGCTGTAATATCCTTGGTGAGGGATTTCATACAGAGCTTCTTAAGGTCCAAAAACTGTGGCTCCTGGATCCTTTATATCTATATATTTAGAGTTTACCCACATGTGTAGCCTGCCTGGAACTAGTACAGGTCACTATTTCTAAAGAGCAGGAATGTATGATGTCATCCTTTATCTACTTCTAGGCTTCAGGGAAGGCAACCTCTATAAATCTTTTTTTCTGTTCCACATCAACAAATTGTGTTTTATGTCTTGTGCCACTGTCCAATTCATCTACTTCAAGTTGCTGCTCTGTATGCAGACGTGGGTTATTATATGATGTCATAGCAATGACCCCTTCCCCTCTAGTTAATGGTTCCTGCTCTCCTCCCCCCCATTGCTTTTACAATTTCACTAGCAGAATGGTGAAAAGCTGATATTTTAATATTTTATTTGTTCATTGATAAAACAGTGGGCCTGTTTTATTTTATTTACTTTAAGTTAAGTGATGAAATAAAGAGATGCCCTCTAGCTCAAGTGTTTTGTTTTCAATTTATCAATAAGTTCCAGAATTTCATTTCTTCTTGCTTCTATTTTCACCAACTCCCTTCATAAGAATATCAGTTGGGATAAAATATTAGTCCAGGCATTGTTATCTGCTTCATCATTTCTACATAATTTCAATCAGCTTTTCAATGATCTTTTTATTTCACTCAAGGACTTCTTTTATTCCTTTATCATCCACAAGTATCACTATCTCCATATCTGTTTTTCTGTTCGTGCTATTTTCTTAAAATTGATTTTAATATAATTAGCAATGTGCTTCTCAAAATCTCTGCCGCGCCCCCAAACCCATGGCATCCCTAATCGTTTGTTTTAATTTTTGTACCTTTTCATTCTCCTCATTTATTCAAAGCTTCTTTTTCTGAAGGAAGATTTTTTCCCCCTTTAATACATCCCTTAATATTGCTGATTAATCATGCAGGAATTCTACTGGATATGATAGTATCTTTTCCAATCTGCTGAAGTCCACTTATTGTGAAGTTCCATTCTAGTTGAGCTTCTATCATTGCGGTTTAATCCCCAAGCTTTTTTGAGAGAGAGATTTTAACTTCTTTGAACTTCTTTTTTTGGCAGTCATTTTTGCAGTTTGTCCTTGTAAAGCCATATGTGCTTCTTGTGGACTTCCCCCCCTCCCCTTGGCAATTTTCTACTTATAGATAAATTAAATTTGATGGCATGGTAAACCCAGTTTCCAGACCGTTTAAAAGTACTGACATTTTATACAAGGCCTTGGGAGCCATAAGTCCAGATTTGCCTGATATTTGGTCAATTCTATCATAAATTGTGTGGATGATGTGACCATGCGGTTCAAGGGTTTGGTCAGAAAGCTTAAGCATTATGCCAGCTATATAACCAGGTTATATGTAGGGGTGTGCCGTAACATTATGATAGGTCTGAGGGGGACTCCTATTTTGTGTATCTTGGGGGGGAGGGTCCATAGAATCTGGCTGGGGAGGCATCTATTCCTCTCATTTTCCATCATTCCTTCTCCGTTATACTGTTGTTTTGTTTGAGTTGGCTGAGGTAAGCATTCATGGATAGACTCCAACACAAGTCTGAAAGCATGGAAGACAAACCTTTGGTCCTGGTGAACAATCCAGATTGGATCCTTTGTTCAATTCTATTCTTAACTGTACAAGAATACAGTAATTAAAAATATCTTAACATGTTACCTCTTTGACTTAATGAGAACCAGTCAGTAAGAAGGGATAGATGCATTCACACATGATATTGATAGCAATACATTCTCATTTGGAAATTTATGTGATTTAATAACTCATTTCAATTTCATCCTTCAAACTAAAATTCCCCAGGATTCTTTTTCCAATCTCAGACTAGGCAAGTCCTTATTATTCTTCCGACCAGTTTATCCATTCAAAATGATCAGATGAGTCATTTAATTGATTTAAATCTTAAATGTAGTAAGAGTTTCACACCACTCCCATCTGAAAAATCGTAATTTCATCTGCAAAAATATGTAACCGAATTTCAAAGATTTAAAGTTCTTTTCTCATTGTTTCTCAAAGGTGTAACACAATGTACAAAATAATGAGTAGGAAGTTGCATGTATTCTACTCTGTTTATTTTGACCTCCACACTCCAAGAAGACCTCAGGTAAAGTATATTCTTTGGTTTTTTTAAAATCTCTTTTAACTGTACCTTTGGTATACCAAAATGTCCTCTGTCCCTAAATTATAGAGATCCGACCAAATGTAGAAGCTTGTGGCTGTACTAAAAATTTAGTTACCATTCTCCACAGCTACTGATTGAGTTGTCTCAGAATTTTGCAAACCTTCCCATTTTCAAGAGCAAATTGTTTAGAGAGGAATATTGAAAATTAATGTAGCAGGACTGACTAGGGGATATATCGAATGAAAACCATTTATGCCAAATCCCAAGTGCAAATATTAGAACTAAAAAAAAACCCCTCATTACTGGAAATAGTTTTACCATCTGAAGAGCATTTACTTGGAAGAAAGTAGTATGAAATCAGTGAAACTTCCATCTAATATTTTCAAAACTGGAATATCATTGCAGTGGAAGTTGGTGGTTGGAGATTTCTGGGTTATATTTCCAGCTCTGAGCTAATGCATTAGAGTAGAATGGTGTAAAGCCCTGAAAAGGAAGTGAGGTTTAGATGCTTAGAATAGGAGAGAGGAATTTGGAAGATTTCTGGGTTTTATCCCCAACCTTGCCATTGGGTTCTTGGCAATGTTATTACTGGATGTGTTCCTGGAGGTTTCATATCATGAAGAAATGTCTTTAAGGGCTGAGCTATTCTGAAACTAATTTGCTGTGGAGCAATCAGATTTTTTGCCCACAGTGGAAAAGGGTGGACCACCAGTTCATGTATCAGATTATACAGTATAATCAGTACTCTGGTTACACCTTCAGAAATGTATAAAAATTTAGTGAGAAGAGCTGATAACGAAAATCATTCCAATTCTCCATTCAGCACTCATTTTGATAATTCCCTCTGGTTTTAATTCTGGGCTTCTTATTGAATTGGGCTTGGAAATAAATTGTTAATCCTTGGAGGCTCCAGGATAATCCCGGTGGATTGTTAGCAACTTGATCTGCCACTAACAAAGTATTCTGTATGCCTAAAACATTCCTATATAACTTTTGACCCTCCAAACTAAACACAGTTTACCAGCTATGTAAAGTATTATTAAACCCAGACACGAAGAGAATTCTTGATATCCCATTTCTCTATCTTGCGCCTGTTTTCAATCTCACCTAGGATAGCCTCCTTGGAAAATGATGTAATTCCTCTTCATACCAGTATCATCCTCCACAGCCTCCTTTTCTCCTGTTTCAAGCGTCCATAAAGTTTCTTTTATTTAATGTCCAGATCCATACTTCATTTCAGCCTATGTTAAAGGTAAAGGTAAAGGTTCCCCTCGCGCATATGTGCTAGTCATTCCCAACTCTAGGGGGCGATGCTCATCTCCGTTTCAAAGCCGAAGAGCCAGCACTATCTGAAGTTGTTTCCATGGTCATATGGCCGGCATGACTAAACACTAAAGGCGCACGGAACGCTGTTACCTTCTCACCAAAGGTGCTTCCTATTTTTCTACTTGCATTTTTACGTGCTTTCGAACTGCTAGGTTGGCAGAAGCTGGGATAAGTAACGGGAGCTTATGCTGTTACGTGGCACTAGGGATTCAAACCGCTGAACTGCCGACCTTTGATCAACAAACTCAGCATCGTAGCCACTGAGCCACCACGTTATTTTACATTCAACCTAATCACCTGCGTCCTAGTCTTTAGATAGCTGAAGCAGCACTATTATTCACACATATCAGGAAAGATTACCAGCAGCCGAGGCGAATAAGCATGTTGTTTCACAGCTGAGAATTATTGTTAAACTTTGAAGTGGGTCAATGGAATAAAACTCCTGGAATCCTGACCAGGATCACTTCCACAATGTCCTTTTCTCATATGCTATTATCCTTCTGTCCACAGCCCATCAAAAATGCCTTGTTTCCTCTCAGCATTCAAACCACTTCGACATCTAAAGCAGAAAATCCCATTCTTTAGATGCAAAACATAAATTACAGGTAGTCCTCATTTAGGTTGGGTCTGGCAATTCAGTCACTAAGCAAAATGGGCACTAAATGAAACCACTACTGAGCTTAAGATCTTATTTCAGTTTTCCTTTGCTTCACAGACCTGCAAAGGTCATAAATGTTAGGACTGGTCACGATGTTATTTTTTTTTGTCATTAATATAAATGCAAGCAGTCACTATATGAGGCAGTCACTATATGAGGACTACCTGTAATAAAATAAAAAATAAATGTCTCCATTCAACAATCGTAACCTGTTAAGATTTACTTTCAACAAAACCAGCCTAGAAAAGCCATTTGGTTCGCTTAACGACCAGAACATTCACTTAATGACAAATGCACTGCAAAAAAAAAGGTTGTAAAATCACATTGGTAACCTGGATAATCCACTTTAAGACCTTCTTGATTTATGACCATACTGTACAGGCTCCATTACAGTCATAAGCAGAGGAGTAACTGTACTTGACTGAGAGATCACCAGGAAATCCCAGGGCTAGTGAATAGGCTGGAAAATTTAAAAAAAGAAAAATCCCAGAAGAAGAAGGCAGTGTTCAATCACTGCTGGATTGTTGCTAAAAAAAAAATATTACATGAATGTGTCCATGAAGTCATTACAAATCAAGTTCAAATGGAGGCAGATATTTTTAAACTACTGCTAGATTTGAGTCCTTGAGTCCTCTTTTTGCACTGCCAAGGTAACTTCTCCATAGTCAGATGTAGCAATAATCTATGCAGTTGAAAGTTTCATGCTCATTGCAAGAGACAGAGGCAGAGGTGGGATTCTACTGGTTCGGATTGGTTCGGATGAACCGGTAGCTGCAACCATCAGCTGGGAGTGAACCAGTTCACTCTGACGATCAGCTGGGCCCGCCCACCCGCCCTTGCGTTTTACTGACCTATATCCTCTCAGCTGAGTCATGCGATGGACCGGATTGCCACTCCTCAGCTGTTTTCCTCCGCAGCAGTAATGCAAAAGGTAATTTTTTTCAAAACTCTGTATGCGCAGTATGCATCAGGCGAAGGGCGCCATCACCAAACTGGTTGTTAAACCGGTAGGATCCCACCACTGGACAGGGGGGATTATTTAAAGCAGCGGCCGATGACCCTTTGGGCACCAGGGACTGGTTCCGAGGAGAGAGGGTTTTCTGTAGACCAGAGAGTGTGTGGTTTAACATGCTGCCTGCAATCCCTAGATGGGGCTTCACTTGTTTGCACTGCCCAGTTTCTGGCATGCCACAGCCCAGTGTCGGTCCACCAACGAGGAGTTGGGTACCCCTGATTTAAGGCACCGCTTTACGTGCTGTTATGTACAAGCAGAACAAAAGAAGGTGTTAGAGCAGTGTTTCTCAACCTTGGCTACTTGAAGATGTCTGGACTTCAACTCCCAGAATTCGCTGGCTGGGGAATTCTGGGAGTTGAAGTCTAGACATCTTCAAGTGGCCAAGGTTGAGAAACACTGTGTTAGAGGCTTGCATACCCTCTCTGGGGGCTATGCTATAATGAGTAAAGACACACACAGTAGTAGATCACTATGAATCTTTTTATATGTGTGCATGAAATTAAAAGCAGCTGAGGGGAAATCCAAATGTTATCTCAACCACATAGCTACTGCCGATAATCACTTCCACCAAAAATCGTTTCCACCTGCTCAGGCTCCACATGAGTATAGTAATGTTCACAGGATATCCTGTTTACAAGCCCGGAGAAAGTTAGCACACATAGATGGCAATTGTGATTCTTCCCAACGGGAGTAAAAGAGACCAGGTAACAGGTCATGGGAAAAAACTCTTTGCCAAGTGGCACGGGTAGAAGTTGCCAATCTAAATAAATGCTGGACTACATTAGTGGATGCTAATGAACTGCTTCTCCTGGTTATTTCTTTAATTAATTAATTCAACTTGGCCCCCATCTGACCCTGGGAGGTTCACAACAACAGCAACCAAATGTACAAAAAGCATATAAAGTGGCAATAATCAAATGCCAAAAATATTCAACAAGACAAACATGCCTTACATTCATGTCGGAAGAAATGTTCATCTGGGTTCAGTTCCAAGTGGGGAGAAAGACACTGGAAACTTGGAGACTGTTCGGAAAGATGGTTTAATAGTGGACAGGACCACATGGTTTGAGGTCCTGGGCAATTGAACACAGGAGGGAGGGAGGGAGGGAGGGAGGGAGGGAGGGAGGGAGGGGGAGAGAAAGAGAGAGAGCCCTTTCTTGGGCTTTGAACTTGCTTCCTGTTCCTGTGGCAAGGGAATGTATTCTGATTGGTTGCCAGGCTCCCATGGGGGCCATGCAGGGGTAACTTTGTAGGCTGTCTTGAGTCACAGGCTTGGTTGAACCTTGCTGGGTGATGCAATCTTCCCAGGTGCCATGTGGTGAGATGGGTAGAGGACTAATCCTATTATGTCCTGATGTGAAGCTCTTTTGTTTTCTAAATAAGCTGGCCCAGCCTTTTGTCTTGTAGACAGGTTGGCACCAGTCTTTCTGGGGCTATTAATAAAGGTGGGGGCTGCTTTCCAAGAGTATGCCTGATCCTTAAGGCCCTCCAGAATGCCATCAGACTGGAAGCTATCTAGATCTCAGGGGGAAGCCTCATTCCAGAGGGCAAATACCACTACAGACCACTATAGAGAAGCATGCTTCTGACATGGCACTTCTTGATCAAAGGAACCTGGAATGCACCAGCTGGATTGAATTAGCCAGACTGATACCATGGGCGATACAGCAAGCTTTATACCATTTATCCAGTCACAAATCATGTTAACAGTTGTTTAACTAATAGCTCCATGTCAATTTGAATGTAAGCAGTGGTGGGATTCAATTTTTTTTACTACAGGTTCTGTGGGCGTGGCTTGGTGGGTGTGGCAGGGCAAGGATACTGCAAATTCCCCATTCCCTCCCGATCAGCTGGGACTCAGGAGGCAGAGAATAGATGGGGGGGGGCAGGTCAGAGGTGGTATTTCTCCAGAACTGGTCAGAACCTGCTGACTGCCACCTCTGAAAATAAATATTGAATGGCGTGCCAGAGCTCTTTAGGCCCCTGTGCTGTTCAACATCTTTAATAATAATGGGTCAACATCATTGGGTGAAAGAATTGAGGGGACAATTATCAGAGTTTCAGATAACACAAATTAGGTGGAATGATTAACATTTTAGAAGAGAGAAAGAAGATTCACAAAAATCTTGGCAACCTGAAGAAAAGTGGGAGTGGATTTGGTTCACGCTCACCCTGGAATCAGAGAATAGAAGTTATAGGGAAGAAGATTTAGGCTAGATATTACAAGAAGTTTCAGGAAAGTGGAATAAGTCACCTCATGAAGTTCTAAGGGGTCATTTGAGGTCTTCAGACATCAAATAGCCATTTGTCCAATGCATTAATTAATATTTTTCTATCATCCAACTCTATGACAAACCATTCCCCACTCAGTTATATAAATGTGGGGTTTAAATCTTTTTTCTAGAATTGAAATGTACAAAACATTTAGTAAAAATATTATCTTTAGAAAAAATCTCCTTTTTTTAGAAAATCTATAATTACAAGTGAGCTTCTAGTACAGGGGTGTCAAACTCACAGGCTGCTGCTGGATGCAAGTGCTGGCCACCCCATCCCAATTTAGCAAAGGGGGGAAAAGTCGATACTTCAGGTGACGACGACGTGACAACGTGAGTTTGACACCCCTGTTCTAGTAGTTTCCCATTCTAAACCTTGTGAGCTTCTCAAATAATTAGAAATGTGATACTTTCAAGACATTACATGTATTAATGTGTTGAGAAGGGAGAGCACATAAACATTGCAAAAAGTGGCAAACTACACTGCCAATTTTTGACAGATACCACAGAAGAACGTAAGAGAGAATGCAGTATTTGGGGCTATATACAATGGCTTTACTTCCTTTGCTCATCCTTAATCAATAATTAATTTTGTCCTAAGGATTTAGTTCCCACATATTTATCAATCCAGTTTTGATTAAATCTTAATACACTTTGAGTTTCTTCATATGAGTTCTGATTAAGAAATGTGGAAGACTAATTTTGCTATCCATCTACCACCAGCAAAGTTTGACTATTCGAGCTCCTATTCCCACTGTTGTTGCTCTTATGTAGAAGAAAGTTTTTTTCGGATAGTCAGAAGGAGTATTAACTGAGTACATGCGTGCCTTTGCACATTTCTCCAGACAGACATGCAAGAGGAAAAATTCATTATTGATTATTGCAATATAGCCAGATTTTTTTTTAATTTCTTCTATTGCACCACTAGTCCCTAGGCAGCTATGTATCTGGACACATCCTATTGCAAATGCAGGGTATACCACATGTCTCACAGGGCTTCATATATTAATCATCTCACTAATGCAAGAATGCTCTTGCTGCTCCTAATGTCAGTTTTATGAATGGCCACTTTTAAAAAGGTAATTGACAGCATTGGCATTTTCTGAAATTCATTTCCTTCTGAACTCACTGCTGAATATTTTGTCTTTCTCCGTGCCTGATCACCAATGAGTCTATCTCAAAACATTACTCTACATATTCCTCAAGAAAGATTTATACCGTAATCAATGTATCTATTGTTAAGATGCCATGATTCTTTTAAATACATTATCTCCTCCCTATATCTTTTAAAAACATGTCTCTAGACTTATACACTCAAAGAAAGCTCAGGAACTAGTTGAGAAGTAGTATGATGGGGGTTCCTTCTTCTTGCCTTTTTCTACTCTGTGTGCCTATGCATCTGTGCCTGTGTCCTTGTCTCTGTGTGTAGAGAGGCTACTTCCAATCTGTTTACCCCCAGGAGCTGGAGATCTGAGAGAATTCCTAACAGAACAGGCACTTTTCCTTCAAAGGGGAATCAAAATAAACTGTGGAATGAGTTCCATGTGCTGCGATAGCTCTATATATGTGTGTATGTGTGTGTGCACACACGAGCATATATGTTTGTGCCTCTGTGTGAGCAGAAAACACCATGGATGGGGAAATAAGAAAAACTACTTGGATGGGTAGAAAAAAGCATGAAAACCACTATGTACACAACAAAAAAGGTATAGTTGCAGGTATTCTGTGATACACACTAGAATGACATCCACTAGAATAGAGTGAAAAGTATTCCACAATGGTAATAAAATTGCATTTGTAGATTTGTAATAAAAATACAAATCTATTTGTATGTTATTTACAAATCAAGTTACAAAAATCAAATCAAATCCTGAAAATTAACAGGACAAAACAATACAAGGGCCAAACACAGGCTTACCTGAGACTGTGTTTGCAAGCAGACTATATTTGTTTTTGACATAATTTTTTTTTACTAAAAATATACTGTTGCACTGAAGTAGTTAATAATTCAATTAAGGGACAGCATGTAGATTTATGCAATCTGTTTCAAATTTGTAATTAACTTGTTTTTCCAGATAACTGTAGTAGGAAGTAGGAAAATAAATAGACAGACACACATTTTATTGGGAGGTGTAAATAGGGAATAAATTTCAGTTGATACTGTAAACCACTCAGGGAGTGGTAGTCAGTAATATATTAAACCAGCTAAATATATAATATCCCAAAGTATACATGATCCAAGTATTCTAAGTCAAACCAGAAATTAAATGGGGCAAATGAAACATTTTATTTTTTGGAACTTCTGCAAATCTTTTTCTTTGGATTTGACTCATGGCACATTTGCCAGAATGATTTTACTAGCATTGTTGCATAATAAAAGTATACTGTACTGAGGAAAAGGGCAGGAAGCTAAGTACTGTAAGAGTGTTGTTTTGCCCAGTTTTTCTCGGGAACAGCCAGGCTTATTTCCAGGCAAAACTTTTATCTAATCCCTTTCCTTCATTCACAAAATTGCACATGGTATCTATTTCTATTTCCAATTCTCTCATGTTTTCCTATCCAGCACCAGTACTTTTGTTTTTCATCTAACTACAGGCAGATATAGATAGATAGATAGATAGATAGATAGATAGATAGAGAGAGAGAGAGAGAGAGAGAGAGAGAGAGAGAGAGAGAGAGAGAGAGAGATAGAGATAGAGAGATAGAGAGATAGAGAGATAGAGAGAGAGATGGATGGATGATAAATACAGACAGACGGACATCTTAAGGAAGCTTGGCAACATCTCTGCATTCTTTGTTTATTGTTATTATTAAATCAATTTATATGGCCATCCATTGGCAAATGGACATGGAAACAACAATGCCGTAAAAAACAATATTAACAAACAATAAAAAGCTATAGTTGGTATCGAGGGTAAACCCTGATTTCAACAAAACCTCTGAACAGGCCATCTAACCTCCTGATCCTATAGTTCTGGAACATATTACAATATTATCCAGATCTTCAATGTCTTTTTACAAAAGGCCATGTATGGTTTTAGCATGTGCAGTGCAATTACAACTATCTTTTCTGGCAGTGTATTTTATTAGCATATCTTTTCTTTCTTATACTACAGATTCCTTAACTCAGAAGTGTTGATATTTGACATTGATATTTGATATTTTCTAATAGTTTGGGGCTACCATTCCAATAATCTTTAATATTATCCTTATTATCTACCGCAGCTTTAACATGGAATAGGTATTTTTGCTTTATTTATTTATTAGATTGTTATCCGACCTGTATTATTTTGTAATAAATAATTCAAGATAGTGAACATACCTAATACGTCTTCCTCTGCATTGACAATCTTGTGAGATTGGTTGGGCTGAGAGTGATTGGCCCAAGATCAATCATTCATTCCTAGCGCAGGACTAAATTCTGCATTTTAGGACCTATCAGTAAAAGAAATCATCTTTATGGAGTTAATGAATCATTTTAAAAAGTTGTCTGAATGTTAGCACATAATGCTTACATAGAACGGGAAAGAAAATATTTAAAAATGGCTTTCCCACAATAAGCGGTTACCCGTTTTAAGTTATACAATATTTCACACTTCTTTCATTATCTCAGAAGGCAACTTCTGTGAGACATTTGATGATAACATCACTTGTCTTTTGCTTACTTGAACACTGCTTTTGATACAGATGATGCTGACGTGTCCTTTGTGTTGTCTAGTATAATTGCATGGGTTTGCTTTCAATTTATGAGGTCTGAGGACATGGACAAGTTGTAGCTGTCCAGCCTACACACTCTCTTAACCTCTGCTTATTCTGTTAGTTGAGAGAGGATGACTGGGTGAATACAGGGAGTGGTGAATGTGTCTTTTCATTATGGAATGGTACCACCATTCCTGTAAAGAAAAGAGAGATCCTTCCTTCCTTCCTTCCTTCCTTCCTTCCTTCCTCTTTCTTTCTTTCTTTCTTTCTTTCTTTCTCTCTCTCTCTCTCTCTCTCTCTCTCTCTCTCTCTTTCTTTCTTTCGCAAAGCACTTGAAAGAAGAATGTCTATGGAGCTACAGCTCCATGCAGTCCGGTGGTGGGATTCAAATAATTTAACAACCGGTTCTCTGCCCTAATGATTTCTTCCAACAAGTTCACCAAACTGTTCAGAAAGTTAACAACCAGTTCAGTTCTCCCGAAGTGGTGCAAACTGGCTGAATCCCACCACTGATGCAGTTTTAAGGGCACCAGCTAACTCAATTCTAAATGGTTGTAAAACAGAATTAGCCATGGTGTCCCCTTTAGATTTGTTGGTTGGTTTGTTTATGTTAAAATTGTTAAATGACTTACTTCAAGACAGAACCAGAGCAACTGTGACTCTATTGATCTTGCTTGATCCTTTGGTGATTGTTTTACACTATTGCATTAACCACAATGTACTTCTGGAACATCTTCAAGAATTGGGGATTACTATGTTATAGTAATTCCAATCCTAATCCGGTGGGATTTTCACAGAAAGTATTAAGTAGCTGTGCCTCTGGGTCTTACAACGTTCAACGGGGCACAATGGTTTTGAATGCTATTTAAAATTTATATGAAAGAACCAAGGGGGTTGGGGACTGGATATCATTAATATGCTCATGACATTGAGCTCTACTTTTCCATAACATGTAAATAATTGTTCTGAACTTGCATCTGGATATGAGCTATCATGGTGTATTTTGTCAGGAAACAATGCGAATGAGTGGTTTCTGAATTACAGAATTGGACAGTTAGTACGTTCTCAGTGGGGTTGCATTCCTCAAGAAATACCTGTCATTAATTTCCAAGTACTCCTAGACTCATCACTGTCATTAGAGGCCCACACAATCTCCATCTCTTGCTTTGATTGATATACCAACTATATATTCATTCCTGAACATAGACAACAGATACCTTTGTCCACTCAGTGTCAGCCTTATTCTTGAATTACTGTCCTATTGTTGCAACAACAAAAAAACTTCACATAGACACAACCTTGAAGTCACAAGCAGTCAAGCCTGACAAGAAGGAAGCTTTTCTATAACAGTACTTAACGTGGGCAGCTATCAGATATTATTTAATTGGGCAAATAGCAAAACTTCTGAAATGTGCCCATTAATTTAACAACTAATACAGTAGTGAAAGTCTGAATCACTTCCTCAATCTCTGCCACTGAGATATTATTCTAATGTAGGGCATGGAACTCTTTTGTGTCTTAAGGAGCAAAATGTCCTCCTAGTAGAAAAACTGCATTTAGAGGAATATATTCCTCATCAGAAAAGCAGGGGAGATATGAGTTACATTGCCTTTTTCTTCACTGATCCCCTTAATTAAGAGTCTTTCCCTCTTTAAGTTGATGCATTTTTAACTGGTACATTAACAACAAAGCTGCAATTAACATCCTTCTCACTTGGCCATTAGAGTAAAGGAATGTCTAACAGCATGAATCAGTTCTAAGTGCTGGAGCTATGTAAGATGAAAACTACCTCCATTTTGTTTCATCTATTTTTTGCCTTTTGCTTGGCTCACAGTCTGTCCTTACCCCTTGTGCTCTTCCCCTCCATGAAAAAAAAGAGCAATCCTCATCATGCAAAAAGCCTCCCTCAGCCCCGGATGTTTCCTTTGTGGTCAGAGGCCCTGAAATAAGCTTCTCTAATGGGTGTGTGGGCTGTGGCTGCCACTCACTCCACCCGAAGCCCAACTCTTTTTTGCCAGCTGCCACTGGGCTCCAGACAGCTCAGCAGCAAGGAGGATCGGGGAGGCCACAAGCATGTGGAACCTTCCTTCCATCGCTTTCCTGCTGGACCAAGGACAGAAATACTCGGACAGCGGGGGGCAAGGCGGGGGAGTGGGATAGAAAGCCAGGGAGAAAAGGGAAGAATAACATTGATTCATAGAAGGCTTCCTACAATTGCGCACACATTAAAGGATTTTGGGGAGAAGCTTAAGAAAGTGCACCCATGTCCCCTGGACCATTGTTTAAACAGTAGTCCTCTGACTGAGAAGTCTAGCTCATGAGTCATTCCATTTATCCATTATGTTGATGCACGAACAAGAATAATATAAAGATTCAAAGGTGCTTTTGAATTAGTTGTGACTCCTGGGGACTGCATGAACGAGTTGATGTCATGAGGTTTTCTTGGCAACCTTTTCTAAAGTGGTCCACCATTGCCTTATTCCTAGAGCTGAGAGAAAGGGAGTGGGCCCCAGCAATTAAATCTCTGAAGAAATGTTCTTGTCCTTGCACACACTCTTTCCCTTCTTATTGGCCTTGCCATTGACCCATCTGGTTCCGAGAACTTGCATACATGCAGAAGAGAGGTGGTATTATGCCGGTTCGTCCCGGTTCAGGCGCCCATCCACCCGGACATCATCAAAGATGCTCTGCACATGTGCGCAAAAGTGCCATGTATGAGTGAAGTGAGTGCGCACGAGCACTCCCGGTTCCGCTTCTCCTGGTGGTGAAGATTAAAGCTGATGCAGAACATGCATAGTATGAGCTGCGGTGGCACAGTGGTTAGAATGCAGTACTGCAGGCTACTTATGCTAATCACCAGCTGCCAGCAGTTTGGCAGATCGAATCTCACCAGGCTCAAGGTCGACTCAGCCTTCCATCCTTCCAAGGTGGGTAAAATGAGGACCCAGATTATTGGGGGCAATATTGCTGACTCTGTAAACCGCTTAGAGAGGGCTGTAAAGCACTGTGAAGCGGTATATAAGTCGGCCCTCCCTGCGCTCCTCGAGTCAATAGCCGAGCTAGCAATTGAGTTCCCTAGACTAATGGTTCTGGGGGACTTCAATTTGCCTTCGCTCGGTGAACACTCTGATGGAGCGCAGGAGTTCATGGCCTCCATGACAGCCATGGGCCTGACCCAGGTAATTCGAGGCCCTACCCACTTGGCAGGACATACACTCGACCTCGTATTCCTCTCGGAGCAGTGGAGTTATGATCTTGGTCTGAGGGGAAATGAGATCATTCCCCTGTCGTGGTCAGACCACTACCTACTGAGGCTAGACTTCCGGAGGCCAAACCCCCACCGTAGGGAGGAGGAACCGACCAGGTGGTTCCGCCCCAGGCGACTGATGGACCCTGTTAGGTTCCAGACGGAGCTTGGGGTCATTCCAGATGCTCTCGCCCACAGTTCGGCGGAGACTATTGCTGCCGCCTGGCACTCGGCGGCATCGGAGTCTCTAGACCGAATTGCGCCACTACGGCCCCTCCGGGTCAGCAGCTCGCGGAGACCCCCTTGGTTCACCGAGGAGCTCCGCGAGATAAAGCGCCGGAGGAGACGCCTAGAGCACCGGTGGAGATCCGATAGGTCCGTATCGAACCGAGCATTGTTGACAGCCTGCACCAAGGAGTATATTTGGGCATTGAGAACTGCCAAAAGATCACACATTGCCTCCTTGGTAGCGTCCGCCGAGTCTCGCCCAGCCGCCCTGTTTAGGATAACCCGCTCCCTCCTAAATAGGAGGGAGACGGGGAACCCCATACAGGGAAAGGCTGAGGAATATAGTCAGTTCTTGGCGGACAAAACTGCTCGGTTTCGATCGGAACTGGACTCCACCCCTGCAGATCCAGCCGGGACACAGGGGAATAACTTGGTAGACCATCTCTGGGTTGAGTTTCAGGATGTTGCCTCTGGGGATGTGGACAAGGCTATGCGAGCTGTGAGTTCCTCCACCTGCATACTGGACCCGTGTCCCTCTTGGCTGACTGCCAACAGCAGAGAGGTGACACGAGGCTGGATCCAGGCGGTTGTTACCGCCTCTCTTCGGGAGGGACACCTCCCCACCGCACTTAAGGCGGCGGTGGTGAGGCCCCTCCTGAAGAAACCGTCCTTGGATCCAGCAGTTCTTAACAACTATCGTCCAGTCTCCAACCTCCCCTTTCTGGGGAAGGTTGTTGAGAAGGTGGTGGCCTTACAGCTTCAGCGTACCTTGGAGGAAGCTAACTATCTTGACCCCTTCCAGTCTGGCTTCAGGCCCGGTTACAGCACTGAAACCGCTTTGGTCGCATTGACCGATGATCTCTGGAGAGCCAGAGATGGAGGCCATGCGTCCATCCTGGTTCTCCTTGACCTCTCAGCGGCTTTCGATACCATCGACCATGGTATCCTTCTGCGACGACTGCGGGAGGTGGGGGTGGGCGGCACTGTTTTACAGTGGTTCTCCTCCTACCTCTCGGACAGGTCGCAGTCGGTGTTGGTGGGGAGGGAGAGATCGTCCCCGAGGCCCCTAACCTATGGGGTGCCGCAGGGCTCGGTTCTGTCCCCCCTACTATTTAACATATACATGAAACCGCTGGGCGAGATCATTCGGAGGCACGGGATTAAGTACCATCAATATGCGGACGATACGCAGTTGTATCTGTCCGCCCCGTGCCAACTCAATGAAGCGGTGGACGTGATGAACCGGGGCCTTGAGGCTGTTAAAGACTGGATGAGAGCTAACAAACTGGTACTCAACCCGGAAAAGACCGAATGGCTGTTGTGTTTCCCTCCCAAAAATTTGGTTAACGTTCCATCAATCAGGCTGGGGGGGCAAAATTTATCCCCCTCAGATAGGGTCCGCAACTTGGGAGTCCTCCTGGACCCACAGCTGAGTTTTGACCACCATTTGTCGGCTGTGACCAGGGGGGCATTTGCCCAGGTTCGCCTGGTGCGCCAGTTGCGGCCCTACCTGAACCGGGAGGCTCTCACAACAGTCACTCGAGCCCTTGTGATCTCTAGGCTGGAATACTGCAATGTGCTCTACATGGGGCTGCCCTTGAAGAGCATCCGGCGACTTCAGCTAGTCCAGAACGCGGCCGCGCGAGTGATCATGGGCGCACCACGGTTCGCCCATATAACACCAATCCTCCGTGAGCTGCGCTGGCTACCTGTTGATCGTCGGGTGCACTTCAAGGTCTTACTCACCACCTATAAAGCGCTCCATGGTAGTGGATCTGACTATTTGAGAGACCGCCTCCTGCCAATTACCTCCCTGCGTCCCATCAGATCGCACAGAGTAGGCCTCCTCCGAATTCCATCCGCCAGTCAGTGCCGACTGGCGACTACGCGGAGGAGAGCCTTCTCAGTTGCAGCTCCGACATTATGGAACAACCTCCCCGTGGAGATCCGTACCCTCACCACAGTCCAGGCCTTCCGCACAGCCCTCAAGAACTGGCTATCCCGTCAGGCCTGGGGATAGGATTACTCTCACCCCGCCCGAATGTTGAGTGAATGTTGTGTTTTTATGACCAATTTCCTTTAATCACGTTTCTTTTCTTTTTAAGTCTTGTCTTGCACTCCCTTCCCTTTATTGTTGTAAGCCGCCCTGAGTCCCCTCAGGGAAAAGGGCGGCATATAAATTTGCAATAAAACTAAAACTAAAACTAATTGCTATTGCTATACCTCACAAAAGACATGCATCATGGTTTGAATTTACGCAACTCCTTATGCTGCGCTGCAATCATTTTATCTACTAACAGCATATATCTTATTAAGACTACCACAAGTTTAGCCTACCCTGGATTCAGAGGACAGAATAGGTAGCCCCCAAATACTCTAGAAGAACAGGGGCTTCTGGAGCCAGGACCAGGAGCTAGCCACTAGACCACATTATGTGTTTTGTATTGGATCCTTTTTTTGCCTCTCCCATGGCTTATCCACAGACGGTTTGGCCAGAGATGGCTCAGATCTTTCTCCAAAACCTCTGGCTCAACTCCCTCTTTAATTAACAGACAGAACACTGTAGCTTTTTAAAAAGCATTCCCTTTTTTGTATAGCCTTTATTTTCCCATATAACGCCTGAAAATTAAAGTAGAATCATGGGAGTTGACATGCCCTGAATAGCTTCTTTTCTAGAGGCAGCCACTGTACAGTCACCACGTGAGAGAGGCGCCAGAACTTTCCCCTGCTTAGTAGATGCCAGAGGACTTCTGATACTTTGCTTCTAATCTAATCTAATGCTTTGTGTGTAATTCAGCTGCAACTGCATTCATCCATGTGCCAGAGTCAGAAAATATGCAGGAGCAATTCTTATATAGATAGGCTCAAACCATGTGCACTAGACAAACTGATCTTTGAACCTTAGCATATACCATCACAGTAATTCAGTTGCAGCCATTAGCGGGTTCACATGGGTTGGCACATTTGCCCAGAAGTAGCTTGGACAAAGTTTATGAAGTTCTGGAAACTGGGCTTCACAGTTTGTGGCTTGCTCCCCTTCCCTGGTTTCCTCTGACCTACTATCTAATTAGCACCAAGGCCTTGGGCTAAAAATACCTTTTCAGTGCAGGGCTGGGCAGGCTTGTTTTGCAGGCTGTGTGGTCACCACGAGGAATGGATGAAACCTTCGCATGCCAACCTGGCAGATTGCAAACACTGCCCACAAGGCTGCGCTGCTGAAACTATTTCTGTCCTTCTGCACTGATTGTTTTTCCTTTTCCTGTCCTTTTGTGTGGATTATTTGTGGGGTTCTATCCTACAGCCTCAAGATTCAGAAAACACATTTAAAGAGGTGCAGAAGTCACAGAGACATCTGGGAAGTGCTGATGGGAATAAAGCTATTTCTTTGTTTCTTACTATAAAACATAAATAACTTTAGTAATCTGTCTCTTCTTCCTTTTTGAAAGTCCTTGATATTCAGTACTCACACAAAAAAGGAACTTTATTTTCCACATTTAAAATGATTTGGGAAATCATGTAAATCCATTTGCTTGTAGGGAAGGAAAAAAAACATAGAAGTTTGCTTAGTGCTGGCAGTGGAAATATACTGCCCCACTCTGGTAACAATGGACTCAACTATTCCATTTAGAGATGAATTCAGGTTTCACTCCTCCATAACTGATTCTACAGAAGGCAGGAACAGTCATTATTTTTTCTTGAATAGGTTTGCTCACAGTGCAACTCGGGGAAACAATGAGGTATCTTAGGCAATGCAAACCAGAGAAAAACTTCTTAGCCTTGAACCTTTGAATATGGATCAGTAGCCCAAATCTGAGACATACTCATGAGGAAATACCATTGAGATCAGTGATCCCAGTTCAATTCCCTTGTGGAGCTAAGTTTGACATTTTAAAATCAAACCAAGATTGCATTTAGCTCAAGACTGTGCCACTGAGAGTTGATAAGCATTGTGATTTTTCCACTGTCCCACACACTTTTTTCTGTTTCACCACATCTGCTCTCCACATTTAGCCCCTTTGATGAAAGTATTGACATTTTGGGCTTCCAATATTTATCAAGGATGCAATCTGAGATCTTGCACATTAGAATGCTGTTAATCTAAGAAAATGCCCTCGATTCCAGATCTACTGTTTGGTTTTTATAAATGCTGACTTACCAGGATTGTTGCTGCATGCATGGGGTACTGAAGTAAAGTATGTGATGTAATACGGGGGGGGGGGGGAAACCACGCACTCTGCAAACATTGCTATTACTATTGTTATGAACTGTGTTCGACGATCTTCCTGCTATCAGGCATACTTCTCTAATAATGCCTCAGCCTTTCTTAACTGGCACTGCCAACAAGTCACTTTCAGTGCAAGGAAGCTGTGTGGCAAGCAGGATGTGTTGAAGTGGGGTGGGGTGTTTATTGTGCAGGATGGGGTGGGGGAAGAGAAGCAGGGGGCATGTTTCTTTTTTGGAGGAACAGCCAGGCAGTCCCTTTTCTGTGCCGGGGCCTTCCATCTTTTTGTGGCCCAGGCTTGGTTTAGATGAATCATCATTTTGAGTGAACACGCAAACCATAATTAGCTTTGGAATATAAATATGGAAAGTTCGGCGAATGTTACTGACCAATATAGCTCCCTGGCTCATTATCTGCACCCGGGCTGCTCCACACAGCTATTTTCTGAACAAAGGGCCTCACTTTCCAGTTATTTAAATAAAACTCGGGGAGATTTATGGGACATCGAGGCAGGGGAGAGGTGGAGGTTCAGGAGAAGATGCTTGGCTGCTTAAGAAAGCTGCTGTGGGACCAGATTCTTTTCCTCAGAGGAGAAACAGCTCTTCACAGAGGCCTGTCCCAGCTTTCAGGCCTTCAGGGTGCATGGAAAGAGACAGCAGGAAAATAGTCAAATATTTACCCCAGCAAAGACTGGAACAATATAAGCTGGGGGGAGAGGGGGTTTGACATAAAAGTAAGTGGGCATATCTATTCATTTGAAGAATAATTCCAATCAATATTGAATTTGCCTCAGATTGGAATTCCTGCCTATGTTCTCCCTCTATTTTAAGCCTCCAAATATTTTGGAACAAAGCCATTACTTTCATGTCCCGCTTACTGGCCGCCTAAAGCAGGGATTCTGAGTCTTGGCAACTTGAAGATGTGTGGACTTCAACTTCCAGAATTCCCCAGCCAGTGGTGGGTTTCAAATTTTTTTAGAACTTCTTCTGTAGGTGTGGCCTGCTTTTTGGGAGTGGCTTGCTGGCCATGTGACCGGGTGGGAGTGGCTTGCCAGCCATGTGACTGGGTGGGAGTGGCTTGGCAGTTATGTGACTGGGTGGGTGTGGCCAACTTGTAAAATGTGGTGAAACTCACTTAACAACGCTCTTGCTTAGCAACCAAAATGGCTCAGAAACTCTGGCATTTGAAGCACGCAAATCTTAAAGCTGTCAAGTTACAAGATCCTCGCACCCCTAACCCTTTAGAAAAAAAACCCCAGGGATGTTCAAACTTGACAGCGTTAAAACTTTAAGGTTTAGATAGGACTCTTAGAGCGGGGGGGGGCGATTGGTGAGCCAGCCAATCAGTGAGCAGCGGGCGGGGCAAGTGTGGTGCAGACGGGCGGGGGAGGGAGCTGGAACCGGTTCTAAACGGCATGGTAGATTTGTGGAACCTCTTCTACAGAAGAGGCTAGAACTGGCAGGAACCCACCCCTGCCCCCAGCCCTCATGCTGGCTGGGGGAATTTGGGAGTTGATGTCCACACAACTTTCAGTGACCAAAGCTGAGAAACACTGTTCTAGAGTCATCTGATGGACTGCTACAAAATCAAAAAACTCCTACAGAGCTTTGGTTGGATCCTGAATAGGTCCTGTGACTGTTGTACATTTAGGATTCATGTAACTTGAAGGGTGTTCTCAGATCATCACAGATCCCATTTCGCAGAGAGAGATTTTGCATCATGGAATCATTTCCCAGATACAGGCACCATTCACGAAGTGTACAATAATCAAGTGGAAGGAAAACTAAAGCTCTCTTTGCCTATAGGAACCTATATTACTGTAGTGTCCCGCCAGCGAAGCAGCAGATTTGGACAGTGAGGAGGTTGGGGAGGAATATGGGCCAGTCCTGGAGTCTGAGGAAGGGTCTGATGAGGGCTCTGTGTCGGAGGCAGAGAGGGGGCCAGAGCCGTATGCCAGTTATCAGCTGCCTTCAGAGTCAGACATCAGTGAGGCAGACAAACAGCTGGAGCATGCAGAGTTGCCAGATGAATAGAACAGCTAAAGAAGAGGGGTCAACTTGTGAGTAAGGCCACAGGTGGATGATGAATGGCCCATCCCAGAAGAAATAAAAGAGGAGCAAAAGGGGAGTAGAGTTTGCAGGAGACAATTAGTTCGCTTAATTGGCTTGTGACTCTCTGAGACTCCTTGCCAAGTTCTGCAGATATCGGCCTGGCAGCTCTCCAAGCCAGATAAGGTCTGTGACTGTAAATCCTCCCTTGAAAGACTTTGCTGGATGTGAATGAGCAGAAATCACAGTAAATTAATAAAAGGAGTTTTTGTCGGGACAAGGAGTTTGCTTCATGCTCTTGGGAAACCTCGGTCAGAACAATTACATGCTACATGCAAACCCCTACTAAAGCTCTCTTTGCCTATAGGAATCCATATTATATCTTATATGCAAACCCCTACATCCTTCCCCTAATTTCTTTTTCAGGGACCAATGTAACATGAACAATTTAATTAGCATTTCATTGGAGAAGTTAAAAACTAAATTGCAATCGCAAGAGGAGTTGTGGCAGAACTTTATAGCACAGGGAGGAGCCATGAAAAATCTCCCTTCTCAGGAATGATTTTGGGGAATCTAGCAATGGTCAGGTTTTTTTGGTCATTGACCCAGAAAGTGCTAGTTTGATGTAGTGGTGAAAGTGCTGGCCTGGAAACCAGGATTCTGAGTTCTAATTCTGCCTTAGGTATGCAAATCGGCTGGGTGATTTTTAGGCCAGTCATTCTCTCTCTCAGACCAGCCCACCTCACAGGGCTATTGTTGTGGGGGAAACAGGAGGAGGAAGGAGATTTGCTTATATTTGTCCCTTTGAGTTACTTATGAAATAATAAAGGCAGGATAAAAATCAAATAAACAAAACGGACATTCAGTAAAATCAAAAACAAACAAAAACAAATTCCCCAATCCTTCCCACAGATACTTAAAGGGAGGCTGTTTCTCTTCTTGCTTGTTATTATGTAGAGGGAGCCATTTTTACTAAGGTTGCACCTAGGAAGCTCTCCATGTACTATGGTTCTCCTATTAATCCCTCCACACACTAGGTAATTAATTTTGGGGAAGACACATTAAAGTAATATAAAGCTAGATCTGACTTCAATAGTCTCTCAAGAAAATTTAATTCTTGGTGTTCTTTAATCAAGTTTCCAAAAATGTAATGCAATACAATCAGATGGACAGACGGGTGGACAGATAGAGAGAACATAGCTAATCAAAAGCAATATTTTCTGTTTTAAAAGTTTTACACTCCATCCTTGTATTGTATTTTGTGTCCTGAATGTTCTGAATGGGCTTTGAAAAGGACATTTGGAAGAAATAACGTATTTGAGCCCTGTGTCAACATACATGAGTACAGTCTGAATTAGCTGGCAGAGCAATGGGCGGCCCTCAGAGAACTAAGATAGACTGCATATGGCTGACTACAGGTGCAAATTCACCTTGAGAATCCCTTGCTTAGAAAGACAGAAGTGTCACTCTTATTTCTGATTTAATATCCAAAATTAGCTAGCCTTTGAAGATGATATTAGTCGCAATGGCTCTTGTCCGTATGCACCCAACTCAGGAAGGAAACATGACTTTGCTCAGCCTGCAGAATGTGTGAATGATGCACAGGGGAGCAGAAGTGAAGTGAGATCATGTAAAGTCTGGGGCTATCTCTGTTCCCCCCCCCCATCCCACCCCAATGCTTCCAAACCACACTCCTTCAGCCCCATCCCGGCTCTGACCGCATGCTGAGAATGGTTCCCTAATTGCAGGCTCCAGGGAGAGGAGGCTAGGCCAGGCTGCTGCAAGCCACATGAGAAGCGACATCAGGGTAAGGGGAGGCTGTGCTGGCTCAGAGCCCCCCCCTCCATCCCCCAGACGTCATGTGGCAGTGATTGAGCTGTGGTTGCAAGACCTCATCAAAGCCAGGGCTCCACTGCACAACAAATGCTATAAGCAGAGAGAGATGGGAGGGAAAGGAGGCTGTCTTAAAGGGTTAAGGGGTCCTAGCATTTTAATTTGCTACTCAGGGATTTTTTGCTGCTGCTACTTCAGTTGTGGGTGATGGAGGGATGTTGACTTTTATTTTTTTGTAAAAGGCTGCCATAAAGAGACTCCACGTATGATAATCACATGTGCCTAGTTCCTATTCTTTGCAGTATTGTATGAGGCATACATACACGAGGCATGTATGAGGTAGCAAAGAGCTATAAAGAGAAGGATAAAACTATTTTAATTGCATAGGGAGCCAAACAAATACCTTATATTAGTCCATGTGTCCACATTCTATCCTCGCATTGTCTAGTCTCATTTGATGTTTTCTAGAGGGATCAGATTTACAAACCCGGCATTATCGGATTTTTTTTTTTAAGTACAGTATGGATTCCTCAACATGCAGTATTTGCGTTAGCTCTGCATCCTTGTGATCCTGCTGTGTTGTTCAGCAAGTCTGCTTTTCCAGCTGAAAAGCAGAAATTCCACAGAGCCTGGGGGCAAAGCCAAAATCCTAATTCCTCAGCCTTCCCCTTCCCTGCAGAGATTCAGCCGCATTGGAATCATGCAAACGTATTACAATTCCTCTTTCTAGAATGATGTTGCACAGTGGCTTTCTCCTCATCCTTTCCCATTTTAGCAACTGTGATTTTCACAAAGCACAAAACAAATGAAGCAAAGAAACCTTGACTAAGTGGGTATGGAGGAAATCAATAGACTATAGTATTTAAGGGGGAGGTGCAGATATTTCACTTACTCAAGTACAATGTAATGTAAGATTTAATTCAATTTAATGTTCAACCTTGGAACATGTGAATTACTTTTTTAAAAAAAATGATTTTATTGAACTTAACAAAATATAAAATACAAATGAAAATAGTAGGAAATGAAATGAAAATATAAAAATAGTGGGTGAAAGAAAAGGGGGATAATGTAGGATAGAGAGGAAAAAGAAAAGCATTTTCTGACTCTTTTCAATAGAGTAGAACACAAATAACATTACAGCCTCAACTTTTTACTTTTCATATTTAATATGTACTAGCCATTTCTATAACAACAGACTTGTCTAATCAGCAAAGCCCAGAGTCAATATATTTATTTTTTCAAGCAAAAAAAATTCAGAAACAGTTCTCAAGTAGAAACAAAGTTGGATGTGTTCTTTTCTTTGATTAAAGCACTTGATTTGGCCATCCCTGCTAATTCCATGTTTTTCCACCCATTCTTTCATTGTGGGAATTAGAGTATTTTTCCAGTTTTGTGCATAGAGTCTCATTGCTGCTATCAACATGTATAACAACAAAGTTCGGGTTTTTTTTTTCAAGTTCATTTTGGCCATTAAATCTAAAAGAAAAGTCTTTGATTTAATTTTTATATTCATTTTGAGAATTTTCTGCATTAAAATATAAATCTTGCCCCAATATTTCTTTGCTATATCGCAAGTCCACCAAAGATGATAAAAAGTTCTTTCTTTATATTTACATTTCCAACATACATTTGAAGCACCTTTATACATCGTTGACAATTCATCAGGTACTAAATGCCATTGATGGGCACATTTGGTTATCAAGAGCTTCTGAGCATGCTGTCCCTGAAAGGTGGGGGGACGA
Organism: Thamnophis sirtalis; assembly: GCF_051295495.1. Lineage (NCBI taxonomy): Eukaryota > Metazoa > Chordata > Lepidosauria > Squamata > Natricidae > Thamnophis > Thamnophis sirtalis. The sequence continues at coordinate 156,177,007 of NW_028261383.1, read as the reverse complement.
CAATCTACACGTTTACATTTTTGAAATAATTGTTAGGAATATAATCTAAAGATTGGGTTGGCAATATATAAACCATATAGCAATGCTATACCTGTTTCTTTAAATCATACTGTAAAATGTGATTGGTTGCTGTTTTCCTCAATCGGCCATAAGAGGGAACCGGAATGACTGTTAGCTCTCTGTTTGTTAGATGCTGGGTTGATCTGATCTGAGTGTTTTTGGAAGCTGGCTGTTAGAAAGTGCCGTGAGCTATTGTAAGTTTTGCAACTGCTAGCAAACTTTGTGTACCGGACTGATTGTATGATTATGGACTATGTTATTTGGATTATCCCTTAACTGAAAGACATTGATGACTGACTGTCTTATCCATGTATGACTTGGACTGTTTGATGGACTCTGATACCTCTATTTCCACGAAAGTAAAAGCCTATTTAAACTGCAGTGTCTCTGTATGCTGGTTTGTGTGTTCTCCAACACAACTCTCACAACGCTTCGCTGAATGTACTCACTCTCCCAACGGGGAGCTTGCCTAACAATAATGTTCCATTCTTCTTTTCCAGAACTCAACACTAATGCACATATAGCATCTATGCAAGAGGACAGAGGCACAATATTGGACAAAAGGCATAACAAATGGACATGCTCCGGGTGCGCTTCAGGGTATTACTTACCACCTATAAAGCCCTCCATGGTAGTGGATCTGAGTACTTGAGAGACTGCCTCCTGCCGATTACCTCCCTCCGACCAATTAGATCGCACAGATTGGGCCTCCTCCGAATCCCATCCGCCAGTCAATGCCGACTGGCGACTACGCGGAGGAGAGCCTTTTCAGTAGCAGCTCCGACCCTGTGTAACGACCTCCCCGTCAAGATTCGCACCCTCACCACCATCCAGACCTTCCGCACAGCCCTTAAGACCTGGCTATCCCGTCAGGCCTGGGGATAAGTTTCTAATTCGCCCCACCCGAGTGTTGAGTGTTGAATGAAAGTTGTGTCTTTACTGTTTATTTTATTCACATATTGTTTTTGTCTCTGTATTGCACCCCCCTTTTCCTATGAATGTAAGCCGCCCTGAGTCCCCTCAGAGAAAAGGGCGGCCTATAAATCCCAAATAAATGACAAAAAAAAAAAAAGACAAATGACATGCAATTTGCAGCACTTTTTCTTGGCATTTCTATGTGAATTCAAAACTACCCTCATTCTTCCTGCCTTGCAATTCCATTTTTTAACTTGAGTCATAACATAAGATTGACCTGGCCATATCTCATGCTGTTAGCCCTCCATTCCCTGTTAGCTTTTGCACGTCTGCCTGTAGGGCAGGCACCAACATTTCCTCTCCACATATATGTAAACATATAAAACTATTCAGAAAATGTTCATTCACAAAAGAAACCAACGTATAAAATAATAATTTGTATCCTCATCATTTGCTCACACCAGCATTTTTTATGCAGTCTCTAACGTGTTAGAATTTTATTTTTCATAACTGCTTAAACTTGCTTCTCTGTGCTGTTGAACTCACTGAATAATAGTTTCCTCTAGAGGGCAGCAGTGCACATAAAATGTGTATTAAATGTTTTAAATTCATGGGTATTCATGGGTATTCATGGGGATTGTGTCTGCATCTATAATAACAAGCTTTAGTTCCATTAGTACCAACCACAGGCTTATCAAAACTGATCTCTAATATTATCCAAATGCTCAAATTGGGTAGGAATAGAATACCTTTTGATGTACTATTTGTAAATGTCTTCTGCTATCAAACTCATTGACTTCATACACCTTCAAAACTATAAGGGGTAGAAGGGAAAGCCCCCTCCCCAAAACAACATGATAAGGCATGGAAAACCCATACAGTAATTACAGTCCATTCTGCTAGAAGTTCTAGAGTTAGTATATTTCTACTTTCTAAAAAAAAAAGGCATGTTGTCAGGGATAGTTGCTTTAACCTAATACAGCATAGGAAATGTATTTGTATTTGCATTTGTATTCTACTTTTTTTCTGAGAATTCAAGTCACCTTACATAGGGATTTCCCTTGCACTATAACAACCTGTGAGATAGGATGAAGTGAAAAATTGTGATCAGCTAAAATTCACTAAATGAGCTCATTTGTTTAGTTGGTGAAAACCTAGCATATACATGTACATGCAACATATTAATACATATTCCTCACCGCACACCTCCTCTCCTTCCCACCCTATGTAGTATCAAAAACAACAATAAGGGATAGGAAGGAAGCTGGGAAGGAGGGATGAGAAAGAAGGGTAGGGGATCAGGAAGGGTGAGTCCAGAGGGCTGAAGTGTAAAGAAGGATCCTAAGTTGGAATCTAGAAAAGGAAAACTGACATGGAAAGAAGCAGATGGGAGTCATGACATGTTCAGATGGCAAAATTGATGTATTGTGCCCGATCGCTGCCAATTTGTGTCAATTGTGCAACGATACTATAACATGATGTCATTGTGGTTTCAGCTGCTATAATTGGAGGATATTGGTAGAGTCTGCTCACTGACTGTTCCAGCTATTTTAATAATAAATGAACATTTCAGTTCTTTTTAAGAGTCCTAGACAGGATTTAAAAAGCAGAGTTGTTCAGGAAAGAGCAAACAAATAATAAACTTTAAGTGGCATTCACCTCTATAGGAATATGCGTTTTCTTGTCAACTATTCATTTATTTAACAAATAATGCTATTTGTAATATACAAACACTCTGCCACCTTCTATTATAATTTTGTTTGCACAGATGTTTAAGTTGATTTGGCATTTTTATCCACCTATTAAGGTCCCAAGGACCTGAGACAGGCAGATATTGTTGTTTGATGGTGTTAAAGATATTGTCGCAGGATGTAAACTGTTCCAATTATTACATATAGAGCCCTATGTGGTAGGTACCTTATTTATTCAGTTTCTATCTCAGTCAGTGACTCTGGGCAGCTTACGATTCAAAATAAATGCCTTTGGTAAATTGTTTTAAAATTATGATCTACAGCATGAGACAAATAAATACTACATACAAATAAATATGGTGGTAAAATTCATCTTACAAAATTATTTTTTTAATTATTAAGCATGTAATTTTCAGTAAGCTTTGAAATAAACAACATGAGAACCCCCCCCCCACCCACCCTCAGAAATTACAAAATTTGTTTTTTTTTAAACCTGGTATAAATAGATTTGTAGTGTTAAGAAGAGACATGAAATTTAGAACATCTACATTCAATAACTTCCATCAAAAAGACATTTGTATATACAGAGGTAAACTCTTAGGAATTTCCTTGTTGACATAATTAAATATAGTTGTATTTAAAACTCACCACTCTGGGACGAGATCTTTCTGTTCCAGAATATTTATTTCTGTACAACTACCTAACCACTCCTGGAATGACCAGTTTGATATGTTCCTAAAGAAAACATAACAAGCCTGGAACAATGAACGTTTTCGTTTCCAAAGGAGTACATATTTGCACATCCCTAAAAAGAGGTGAATAAAACATTTCATTAAAATTTATTAATAAATATCCGGGAGACTGTAATTTTGGTCTTCCCTTAAGCATCAAAGCCAGCTGGGTGACTTTGGGCCACTCATTCTCATTCAGTCCAATCTACTTCCCAAGGTTTGTAAAGAAAATGGGAGAAGGAAGCATTATATACACTGCCTTAGTTTGCAGTGGGATATGAATCTAATAAGTCTATAGGAAAATCCTTTCTGTGCCCCACTCTTTCAGTAAGACAGTATTCTGCCATTGCCCACCTATGACATGTCATCATCTATTCCCAAACCATTAAAGATTCAGACCAGAGGTTGGCTGCTGTGGGTTTTCCCTGGTTCAGGAGAACCTGTACCTAACGTTATGGCGGTTCGGAGAACCTCTAAATCCCACCCTGGCTGGCCCCGCCCACCACATCCTGCTCTTGCCATTCCACCATGCATGCCCCTCCCAGGAGGCTCCCTGTGGCACGTTTTGGATGCGAGGTAAGTGCAGGGCCCGCACAGAGGCTCTGGGAAGGGGAAACACCCTCCCCCCCGGAAGGCCTTCGGAGCCAGGGGGAGGCAGTTTTCGCCCTCCGAGGCTCAAGGAAAGCCTTCAGAGCTTGGGGAAGGCGAAAACGGCCTCCCCACCATGCTGCAGGAGCCAACTAGGCCATGCCCAGCATGGCCACGCCCACCCAGCAACCAAGCATAGAACCCGTTGCTGAAATTTTTGAAGCCCACCCTGACTCAGACCCAGGACCTGCAGGAACTCGGATACCAATGTACAATAGTTGTTTTTGGTATGTTTGCACTGATTGAGAGTATTTGTAATTTGTGGTCTGCATTTGGTGTTTCATTTTGGTGTATTTTGGAAGCTTTTATTACTTTGCTGTAGAGATTTTATTGTATCTTTTGTCTATGGAGATTACCAGTCATCCAGGTCATGGTTGCCTCAAAAAAAAATTTTTCAAGAGACAACTGGACTTTTTTTTCCCTTGAAGATGTTTCAAGCATCCAAGAAGCTTCTTCAATTCTCTTGGATGAGAAGCAAAATGTTTGGAATGGAGTGAATTAAATGGAATTTGATTCACTCCAATAGATATTCGAAATCCTTCTTGTTGAGAACTTTGCAAGTGGGAATACTCGAGGCACTCACTGTTTCCAGGCTATGCAAATAATGAATGTTTGTTTAGCATTTGTAGATGGTTCTTAAATCCATATCAGCCAATCACTAAAGGCATCATTTATTCCATCAGTGTTATGCCCATTGCTATCTAAAAGAATTTATCATGCCTTAATGCAAAGCAAGCTATCTCTCAGGTTCACCTTCTCATGGTTTGGTTGAGGGTAAAAGAGATGCAGAATGAGAACTACAGAATGAATAAAGTGAAGTACAAACCCCTGCTATAGATATACCGTAATGACTAAAATAAGAATGGGCAGGGAAGAAAAAAAGTTAAAAATCCTTTACTCTCCTGGAACTTCTATCAGGCTTGGAGGAAATCTCTCAGAGAGGACTATCACCTTGAAGAGGCTAATTTTGTCAGGATGGTCATAAAAAGGAAATATTGTTGAGCCTAGTTTGTCCCTTAACTTATTTGCAAAGAGTTGGAAAATGGGCATAAAGGCTTTACTTGATTTCATATGTAACTTGCCAGATGCACAAATCCAACAGAACATCAAGACAAAGAAAATTATTTGACTTCCTTCATACAATTGTATTTATTTATGATCATCATGCCAGCAATCAAAAATTTGACACCTTTTGTATCCAAAGCTGCTTTACCCACAGCCTGTCAGTCGGGGCATGCTTCTACTGTACACAACAGGTTAGCAGAGGAGTCTGAAGAGTTATGCTAATAAAAGGGCTGATGTCAAAATAAGAATGAAGCCTGCAATTATAAGCCACATGCTGACAGCCCGGGACTCCAGCGTGTGCCCCATTCCAGCAAATTAATCCTATGTTAGCAACTTTTCTTCCAGATATTATTTCTTTGGCAATGTTCCACCATTTCTGACAATGAACTAATTCTATAAACTCCTGTTATTGACAGCTGGGCCTCTTCTCAGGAAAAGGTTCCAGAAAAGAACATGTGTGCAAAATTCAGCATCCTAGAAATATCACGGCTTTGGAAACAGGAGGGGAGAGGATTGTTGTTTAGTATCTCTTTAGGCTACAAGATGGGGTTGAAAGTGTATGTTCTGGACAACTATTTGCCTGGAATGATATAAGGTCTCCTGCTTGAGCAGAGGGTTGGACTAGAAGACCTCCAAGGTCCCTACCAACCCTCTTATTCTACGTTATTCTGAGATGAAGGTAAAGGGAGAGGAAAGTTCCAGATGGAATCTTAAAAAAATCAAGCAATGCTAAAACAAATTTTCAAGTAGATTTGTGGTGTAGAATCTGCTGTGCCCCATGATTTAGATTAGCTAGAAAGCAAGAAATCCTGGTTTCTAGCTAATATAAATTGTGCGTCACAGCTGATTGCCAGAAAAACTGGTCTGCCCAAACCGGTAGCATTTTTTTTACTATCGGTTCGGGTAGCATTTTTACTATGGGTTCAGTCGAATCGGTCCGAACCGGTAGCATTTCACCCCTGGGCTGCCCTCTGTTCTACAGTACAAAGGAGAATCTTCTATTTGAAGGTGTCTTCTATCCAAGGGCCCTTTGATTCAAGTAGGGTTGAAACCTGAAGAATCCCTGCAAGAAATAACAAGTCCTCTTTGAGATAGTTCAGCAATAATTTGCATTAGGATCGCAGGTTCCCGTCTTGCTATTATAAAAATTCCTTGCTAGTTAAATCTCAGTGCTTCTAAATTTACATCCTTCTTTTTTGGTACCCACGGAGACAAAATTGCACATTTCCTACACATCTATATATTTTGTTTCCTCCGTTTCTCCCACATGAACTGTTTCCTCTGGGAATTTGGTGGTCTGAAAGTAGCCATTTTAGTTGTAATTGGCAAATATAGTCTTTAACCTGATCCCTGATTAGAAACTATGAATATGCAACTTTCATTTTTTTTAAAAAGGAAAACATTTATATCTGCCTTCAAGAAACCCAGTCAGTATATGTTGTTACCCCTCCTCTATTTGAACCAGAACAATCCAGGGAAGCACAGATGGATGAATTAAATATGGTGTAACATATTTTATGTTATGCTATAATTCGCTTAATTATTGTTATGCGATCTCCAATAGGTTGGTTTCACATAATGCACTGGGCCATAAACCTGTAGAACTCCCCAGATGGAAACCTCTAGAATTCAGTGACAAACTGCAAAATTATAATAAACTGTAACACAGAGGTGGGTTGATAATTTTTTTACTACCGGTTTGGGTATGCTCCCTTGCGTGCTTGCACGCAGGATGCTTCTGTGCATGTGCAGAAGCGTCTAGGCAGCTGGGCGGAGCCTCCTGCCACCGCTACTACCAGTTTGGCCGATCCGGGCCAAACCGGCAGCAACCCACCTCTGCTGTAACAGTAAAATAAGTGCATTAAGCCTCTATTAAACTGTACCATTTTAATATTTAAAAACCCCTCAAATAATATAATAATGGAGAAAAAAGATCCCTAAACTCTTCTTTTGGAAAGTTACTATATCAATGCTATGGCCTACATTGCCCCAATAAAATAGTTGGTTTTTTTTTTTAAATGATCCCCAGTTGCAAAGAATTACCTGAATCTTCCATTGGCATGGTTAATAGACCACAATAATTTACAACCCACCATGGCTGGGTTTCACAACACAATAAGCAAAAACCAAACTATATTGCAGCTTAGAGCAAGAAGTGAAGAGTTACTATCCCAAGCTATTCACCAAGTTTCATGATGGCACAAGATTCAAAGCTGGATCTTTCCAGGCCTGGTCCAACAATCTTAGTAGACTAAGTGGATAATCTTTCCACCGTTTGGTACTTCCAATGGATAGCTTTCATCTAGAACGGCCCACTGCATTTTATGAATTACACTTCTTCTAGAAGGGGTCAGGTTGGATAACCCTGTTCTTCCCAATATTTCCACTGGAGGAATATATTCTCTATTGCCAACTATTTCAGTCAGCATGATCAATAATATAGGATTATAAGCTATAACCCAGCAATATCTGAAGGGCCACGTTTTCTCCACCTTTGGCCCATACAATACTGCTTTCATACAAATTTCAGACTCTTCATTCATTTCCAAACTCAACCCAAGATATCTGATTATCTCCTGATCTTTTTTGGGTGACAATATATGACTATTCTCTCATTCTGCATCATAGGTTTGACCAAGAGTTTTAAAAGAATCCACATACTATTGTGAAGACCAAGAACTCTGCTAGCAACCACTAGAAAACAAAAGGTTTCACCTTTGCTAGGAGAGCAAAGGTGCATACTTGTACTATCAAGACTAACAAAATGGATCAAGTAAAGGTCTTTAGTCACCCAGGTGATTACCCTTCATGAATCTCCTCTCTCCATATGAATCCCCTCTCCCAACCCTGCACATCAGACTACCTTGCCTCTGAAGATGCCAGTCCCAGTTGCTGGTGAAACATCAGGACAACTTAGTGTCCTTTAAAAGTCTCTGCCAGGGTTGTGAGCAAGGTCTCCCAGCACTCAAAAACCTGCAGAAAATCACTGTCCGGTGGTCTGCTTGCATGGAGCAGCTGTCCGAAGTACATGTGAGCGATCTCCCATCCTCTCCTTATCAGTAGAGGTTCCAAGGAACCGGTCTACCCACCAGTTCCTTGATTTGTGCCATGGTGATTGGATCTATTTTCTCGAAGCTTTCTTTACTTTGCCATATCTCCCCTGAAACTTCAATTATTTCCTTCTTTGGAAAAACATTCCTGAGCTCTGCTTGGGGTCAATCCTGCTGGCTTTTAGAAATGCTCTCACAATATGCCTATTGCAGAATTCTTTGGAGTTGGGTATTTTTATATTGTATTGTGTATATTGAATGTTCCCTATTGTAGTTTGAGATCTAAAGGATCGGCTAGATTCCATACCACAACAGAAGTAACTGAGATAGGATAGGGATCAGCAATAGGGGCAACAAATCTAACGCCAGTATAGTTATCCTAATGTTCTCAATGGTGAAATATAATTGGACTATAATCTGCTTTATCGTTTTAGGGTCCAATCTTTCTGTCTGGAAAGCAGAAGGAAAAAGGGGGAGGAGGTTATTAATTATGTGTAAGGAGCCAAAAAGGTACAGGAGATAATGAAACTTCAGCTGTACGCTATGATTAGGATACAATACTCTGCCTTATGCACACTTTGACCCATAGTCTGGATTTAAATTGATGTGCTAGGTACAGTATGTGCCACCAAGTTAGATTATGTGTATTGTGTGAGTGCTGCTCTGTACACGTCTACACCTGACAGAGAGCAGAGTGGATTGCTTCAGACTGCCAAAAAACCAGTCTGGCCTGCTTTCAAGCTTTTAAGGACAGTTTGATCTAAATAGGCTTTGGGGATAAGTTTTATTACCTGCTAAAATCCATCCATTTAGCTTCTGTGACCAAAGTAGAGGCAGTAAAAAAAAAAAACCCGCTCAATTCAAAGAAATAAAGAAAAAAAACCTGATCTACAAACTCTTTTAAGAACAGGAAGAAATAACAAGTTCATTAGATCTTCCTTATTGGCCCAAGGGAGGTTTTCTTCAAAAGACTGCTGGGTCTCTGCAGTTTCTTATGAGCTGTTCCTCAACTTATCTCTTAAGGACCTGTATAGGCTTTATTTCTGACAGCAACAAATTAAAATCTAAGCTTCCTTTGACACCAGACAGTGTTCAGAGCAAATAGATTAGGGTTTCTTTGGGAAATAAAGATCATTTAATGTGAATCCCATGGATTTTTGTGGCTATGTCACTGCTTAGTAATTGGAAGGAATTTTTACCCAAAGTCAAACATAGGACTTGGGAAGAAAACCAAGTGGACATCAGCAATTGGCCTCAGAATGGAATATGCGAATTCAGCATTGTTGAAAAATCAGGCCATAACTAAAACTTGCAGCATAGGTGGGAATTTCCCATATTAAGATATTGTGCAGCATTGTACCTTATTTTAAGGAGAAATGAAAGGTTACACAGGGAATTGTTTATAGATTTGGGTCTGAATAAGGTATTCAATATTCCTTGCTTATTTATCAGCCATAATTCTTATATGCCTGACATGGACGTAAAACTTTTCAAAACAAGTAGATGAGCAAGAGGAAAGAGCAACCCTGCAGATCTATGAATATATTTTTTCCCCTCCTAGAAGGACTGCATTGTCTCAAGGGGCAATTTAGGATTCTGCCTTTAAGTCTAGAGCAGATTTCAAGTTTATGGTGGGTGGATAAACAGATGGGCTTGAAACAGGCCGAAGTGCACATGGTCATGATCTGCATGCTACTTTTGGGAGACGAATTCCTACTCCGGAGCTATCTATAAATATATAGAGCAGTGATGGCTAAACCTTTTGTCCTTGCGTGCCGAAATCTTGCACATGTGCCCACACCCACAATGCAATGTGCCCTGCCCTCTGCACATGTGTGCACGACCCCCCCCTGTGCATGCATGTGAGAACCCCCCACGCAGCCTACTCAGCCTTCTGCACCATGCCGGTTGGGGGGGGGCGTTTTTGCCCTCCCCAGGCTCCTGAGGCCCTCCCTGAAGCCTCCTGGCACCAAAAACAGAGCACGGGTGTGTGTGTGCTGCTGCACCCCCTATGCTTCCCCACCCCCATGCATGCACACATGATCCCCGCACATGCGTACAGGACCCCCTCACCCCCTTGCACATGCACATACATCTCCCAGCAGAGACTCAAAAATCAACTGGCCAGCCCGGAGGTGTGTACACATGCGTGGTACAGCTGACCTGGCCAACAACTTGCGTGGCCTCAGAGAGGGCTCCATGTGCCATTTGTGGCACGCGTGCCATAGATTCGCCATCACGGATATAAAGCTATCTATAACTATAACAGTATAACTGTCTGTGTTGACCAACAAACTCATATCAAGTAACAATTTTTATTTTTGCATTTATTTTGGTCACTACATCAGTGGTATCTGTGGTAGATGGGATTACACTCTTAGTGAAGAAGCCCTGTCTCTTTGTACATGCATGTGACAGTGATCCACATGTTTTGACTCAATTTATAGATGCAGTTATACCCCATATATTAAAATATTATCCTGAATTTCCACACCTCTTATCAGGCACCAGATACAAATTCCTAAATTTCATGACAGCAGTTCCACAGAGAATGATTTTACTCTCTATCTGGTTAATCTATACCAACCATTTTATCTGAGAGAGAGACTATCCCTCCATATGTATAAGGTATTGTTTGATGAAGATCCTTCTGAAGTCTAAATATTTGCTCTCTGCATGCAATTTATAAAGTGGCAGGCTCAAATGAAAGATTGCTAATGATTATTCAAATCTCAGTATAATATTAGTGGAGATATATCAGTAATAACTCTGTTATTTTGTATGTTTTTTTTCTTTAAATTTCTTCAGATAAAAGCTATAATGCTGTGCAGAATAAATATAACTGAAGTCAGAGTCTTACTTTCAAGGAGTGGGCTAGTTAAAGTTGGCCAGCAATCTATAAGTAGGTTTCTGGATGGGTGAGCTTTTATTCCAGGCCAGTCTGTCTTTGCCTGATGCCCTCCAGACATGGGAGAGTTCCAAATGCTACAATGCCCCAGGCAGCGAGGCATCGAACATTGCTAATCATGCTGATGAAGATTTATGGAGATGTGTGACCTATTCTGACATACCTGGTAGGAAAAGCCTATTCCAAACCCTGCAGTGAGGTGGTCTGTACATCTTTTTAGGAAGTTACATCTACAACAGGGGTGTCAAACTGGTGGCCCACAGGCCGGAGCTCCTCAAATGGGGAAAACATCACAAAATGTCACATGGCGGCAACACAATGCCATGAGTTTGATCCCTGTGATCTACAATTAAGAAAGCAGGTGAACATTTTTTCACTCACATTCCATCTCTTCTTGCTTAAAAATCTCTTTCTGTTCCTTTCCCATACTACTTTGAACAATGACTACATTCACATATGAGTAATCCACATTTAGCAACTGCCTCACTTAGCAACCATTCACAGTTCAAAGGTGACAAAAAAGTAACTTTATAACCAATCCTCACATTTACGCCTCTAACAGATCTGTAAAACAAAGGAAAGCTGACGTAAAACCATAAGTTCAAGAGCGGTTTCACTTAGCCATTGCTTCTCTTAATGACCCAATTTTCCCACCATTTATGGTTGCTAAATGAGGACTACCTGTATTGTCCTACACTCTGACTTTTAGCCATTATTAAATCAACTACAACCAATTAGCTTCATACAGCACACACTTTGCTGGAAATAAAAAAAGCATGTCAGATTTTCAACATGTTATGTGAATCACTATTACTCTCTTCTTTTCATTTGTGCCCTGTCTCTATTCAAATGCACAGAGATGCTTTTTGAAGCAAGATATTTTTGCTCCAAATCCTTTGACGTTTTGGTCACAAAACAAAGGGTCACTCCTGGCTAAAATGAGATATTTGTTTACAGCATGAATCCACTGGGATCTATGGCTTCAAAATAAAAGAAAACCTAGGAAAGCTTGCGAAGCAGTGAACCTGTAGATGTCATAGGTCATTATCTCTCTCTCTCTCTCTCTCTCTCTCTGTGTGTGTGTGTGTGTGTGTGTGTGTGTGTGTGTGTGTGTGCCAGGAACCCAGTCACACCAGGATTTGCCAGTACTGGAACCTCTTCTGAATGATAGGCATATGTGAAAAAGACTAAAAGAGTTCCTCTAAGCCAGTGATGGCTAACTTTTTCCAGACCGAGTGCCCAAAGCACGCACCCGCACTCCCAAAATGCAATGCACCCTATCTGCGCACACACAGCCCCCCCGTGCACGCACCCCCCGCATGTGCGGCAGAGACCCGAAGACCAGCTGGCTGGCCGGAGATGTGCATGCATGCGTGGCAGAGCTGAACTGGGGAGAGAGCTGGTGTGCCATCAGAGAGGGCACACATGCCATCATGGCTCTAAGCAGATTCAAAGTATATTTATCACTCTGTAAAGAAGCACACCCACCTCCTACACATCTGGGATAAAACAGCAGGATTTTGGTTTGGGGTTTTTTTTTAAAGCAAATTTTAAAAAGATGTTACTGAGCCTTGCTTTCTGTCCTGCAAGAAAGCTACAAACGGTAATCTTAAACATATAGGGACAACCACTGAGATAAATGCTATGTTTTTCCCCCTTAAATAAAAATATTTCACATTTGCTTTTCTTAATAGAAGGAGTTGAAGCCAACAAAGAGGGAAAATAAAAGTACACGGGTGTGCTTAGAGAAGGACAGGCCAGGTTACAAACCCAAGGCCCACAATTCCTAGTATTTGTGACTTGCCCCACTGACTGCAATGTAGTGCATGCATTCTGTGTATAATAATGCAGATACCTGTGGTCAGAGAACTCCTCTGTCTTTTTTTCTACCTGTTAATGCAATGTCTGTGTAGCTGTTTCAGCTGGTGGGTGTCTATGCAACAGGGACCTTGTCCTTGCGTCAAATGTTATTGCCTGCCGAATTCCCTATGTCTGTAGATCCCTTGTTGTGTGGGTGTGCCTGCCCCCCTCCCTGTCGTCTCCATGCCCAGGCTACCATCTGGCTTTGATCACTCCCCACCCCACCCCACTGGCGACGAGGCTCTCTTCTGTGGTTTCGGATGTAGAAAATGTTCCAGGAAGTGGCTTCTCTCTTTGGATTTATTCAGGCAGCCCAATCGGAAATTGTTACAAAGGCAAAGGGTGCTGAGTGTGGCCTGCTTGGCGCTACCCTCCGCTGGGCTCTTGATGGCTGATGGCCTGGGCTGCTGGTCTTCCCCATCCCCACGCGCCCAGGGATTGTGGCTCTGGAAAAAGTTTCTCCCCTGGCGTCACTGTGGAGGAAGAGAGGACTGAGAAAGAAGGGGGAACAGACTGGCTTCACACTCGGACTGAGCGCAGCCTGGGCAGTGAGCCCAACTCTCCTTCTTTGGGGGGGAAAGCAGTCCAGCAAAGTCCATCAGCTTCCTTGCAGCTTTGGCATCTTTTCTTCCATTGGAACCCAGTTTGTTTTACTGCTGGCTATATGGCATTTCTGTGGGTGGATAAAGATCCTGGAAAATGCTGCCTCTTTTTCTAACGGAGACGATGGAGAAACAATGATGACAGTACAAATTTCAAAGTAATTTCTAATAACCAAGGGCCAATATGAGATGAAGCCTACTCCTCATATGAGCTTGAGATGGCTGAAAACATAAAAAAAACATGGCTGGGCATACTAGCACTGGCACTTAGACTTATATACCGCTTTATAGTGCTTTTACAGCCCACTCTAAGAGGTTTAACAGAGTCAGCCTCTTGCCCCCAACAATTTGGGTCCTCATTTTACTGACCTCGGAAGGATGGAAGGTTGAGTCAACCTTGAGCCTGGTGGGATTCGAACTGACAAATTGCAGGCAGCCCACAGTCAGTAGAAGTAGCTACAGTACTGCATTGTAATCACTGCGCCACCATGGCTCTACAAAACAAAGGGACATTAAATGTCTATGAAGATTCTCAGTCATCCAGTCATCGTTGGCCCAAAGGTGCTTTTTCAAGAGATAACTGGACTTTCTGGGGGTTTTTTTGAAGACATTTTGCTTCTCATCCAAGAAGCTTCTTCAGTTCTGACAAAGGGGCATTAAATCTCCCTGGATATCTTGCAATTGAATCTAAGGCTCATTCCAATCAGCAAGTAAAATTGTACACAGGGGATGCAAAGAGTTCAATCCATAACCAATTAAATTGGTTTCTTCCATCCAGAACAACTATTCCAGAAATTAACCACAGTTAATCTTATATGCACAATAGGAGCATATTCTGTAGTGAAGCAAGTCTGTTTAGCATCTTGCACACATTTTATGTGGTTGCTCTCCTTGCTTCTGGAAATGTGCTATGGGCTGGGTAAGCAAGGAGCACCAAATGAAGGATTTGGAGGGAAAGTGGGATAGAATGGAATCTGGTAATAGAAATATTCATGATGCCTTCAAGGTACAAATGTTCTGATCTAGGCTTCCCAAGAGCATGAAGCAAACTTCTTGTCCCAACAAAAAAAACCTTTTATTAATTTACTGTGGATTCTGCTCATTCATATCCAGCAAAGTCTTTCAAGGGAGGATTTACAGTCACAGACCTTGTCTGGCTTGGAAAGCTGACAGGCCAATATGTGCAAAACTCTCGGCAAGGATTCTCAGAGAGTCGCAAACCAATTAAGAGAACGTATTGTCTCCTGCAAACTCCACTCCCCTTTTGCTTCTCTTTTATTTCCTCTGGGAAGGGCCATTCATCATCCACCTGTGGCCTTACTCCCAAGTCGACCCCTGTTCTTTAGCTGTTCCCTTCGTTTGGCAACTCTGTGCACGCACACACCGGGAACAGGCTCCAGCTGTTTGCCTGTCCCACTGATGTCTGACTCTGAAGGCAGTTGATAACTGGCATATGGCTCTGGCCCGCTCTTTGCCTCTGACACAGAGCCCTCATCAGAGCCTTCCCCAGACTCCAGGACTGGCCCATGTTCCTCCCCAACCTCCTCACTGTCCGAATCTGCTTCCAACTCTGCTGGCCACTGGCAGGCCACAACAACAAATGCCAATTTGTATAAGTCCAGAATGGAGTCTCGGAGCAATTCCAAATTAAATGTTGGTGGGAATGCTTCAACAGTCACATTGAGAGGGTTTCAATGGACAGGAATATCTTCACCTCCCAGATTTCCTGGTGCAGAAGTAGCCTGCACTCCTTCTTTCCTGCTTCACACTCATTGAAAGCTTCATGAAATGTGGGGTCCTTGGTGCTCTCTGAGCTTGCTTATTTCTTGCAGATGTTTCATTACCTTAACTAGGTCACATCATCCGTGCTGATGATGTTACCTAGTTCATGTAAGTAATGAAACATCTGCAAGAAAACAAGCAATCTCAGAGAGTATCAAGGACCCCTCATTTCAACCCTGAGCTGCAAATATTCTCCTTTATTGACTTCATGAAATGTTGCGGGCTGAAAGGGGAAAATGCTAGTTTAACACAAATAAGGGCAACTGTCAGCTATCTCAGTCATTGGCTGGAGGCAAGGTGATAGCAAGGTCATAGGACCATTCAGAAAAAAATGTCATAGGAGCACATTCTATATACCATGGTTATGCATGAGCAAGTGGAGTGTGATAACAGTTAACCAGTATATACGAAAACCATAAAACAATCATGTTTATACTCCAGGTGGCAGCAAAGGCTTATTCTTCTACCAGTCTGTTCTCAACTCCTGTTCATAGCCTGTACAGCATAAAGAGGCTAAGCTGTGTTAGACTGGTAACTTACAGCACCTTTTAACATCATTGAACGGTCATTGTGGCAAAACAATAGCAATGAAGTCAAGAAAGTGATGGCTCAGTAATGCTAAGATATGGTATAAATTACTGAGATGGACACGTCACACGTGACCCGTCAAAACCGCGGTCCACAAAAGCGCGATCGATGAAAGCGCGCATTTGACGTCATCACAGCGCGACGAAAAAAATTAAAAATTGAAATAAAAATTAAATTAAAGCAAGCCAATTCACATAAAGGTAAGGGTTAGGTTTAGGTTTAGGGTTAGGGTTAGGTTAAGGGTTAGGGTTAGGTTTAGAGCGTTAGGGTTACGTTTAGCGTTAGGTTAAGGGTTAGCGTTAGGTTTAGCGTTACGTTAACGGTTAGGTTTAGGGTTAGATTTAGGGTTACGTTAAGGGTTAGGTTTAGGGTTAGGTTTGGGGGGGTTAGGGTAAGGTTTTCGCTTTATTTTTACATTTTTTCGATCACAGCGCGATGTTTTCGTCGCGCTGTGATGACGTCAAATGTGCGCTTTCGTCGACCGCGATTTTGTCGTCCGCGGTTTTGTGGTGGAACCTACGTCACATATCTGATAGAATTGGAAACCCACGAATCTGGAAGATACTAAATGGAGGAAAGTGTATATGGGCAGGAAAAGAAAAAGGCTGCTTTTATTCCTAACTTTCTTTCATGCAACTTTAAATCCTTACAATACAATGAAATCTTTATAGTGTTTAGAAGAGGGGGGAGGGGGGACCTTTTTTTAGTTAGTTCAATGTTATTTCCATTTTGTTACACCTTTGTCTAAATTAAATACACTCAGAACCAAAGCTGTGGGAATTGAACACAGTTCAATTGAAATTCTGAAATCCTCAAATTTTCATTAACCAGTTTCATGTCAGTATTCAAAGTTTAATGCTAATGTGAAATTTTAAATATTTGTGGTTATGGTTTTATTTTTAATTTGTTTTTTTTTACCTCTTTGAAATGTTACAGACCAAAGAGCATTTTTTTCCAGTCATTTTTCACCTCTTTTTCCTTATGTCCTCATGTCCTTCAGTGACATTTCTGCTGCTTGGTCTTATGCTTGCTCTTGATATCTGCTAGAAATATTCAATAGAACATAGTTATTCCCTCCCTCTGGCAATGGAAATTTCCCATCTATTCACTATATTCACCTGTTCGACCATGATCCATAGTCTAAGCTTTCTAATGATCCAAGGTATTTTGGACTAAAGGACCCATAAGTGATGCCCATAGCCAATTATAAACTACCAATTTATCAAATGTAAACTGGTAAAGCAGCTCCTCGGCATGTTCTTTAATTTCCCAGGATGCTTATTACCAATACTTTAGGTTAGTTGCTTTCCCAAAAGACCACTAGCCACCACGTTTTTATTTCATAAGAATGGCTATCCAGAGACAATCTTGGAAATAAATTGGAAGCTAGAAGTTGTTGTTTTATTTGGCAACCTTCTAGCTGTCTTTTTTTTTTTCATCAAAAGATTTGGTGGGCTTTCTCACACACACATACACACAGAGATAAATTAAATAGGGTATACATATATCAAAAAGGGTAGAGAAATTAGCAGACAGCAAGAAAGGGGTTCACTAACCTATTTTGTTGTATTTATTTTGTACAATAACAATAAAGACTATACTATTAGCAGACTGCTATCCATGAGCAACATGCTGCCAGTCCCTTGAATAATCTACAGGTAGTCCCCAACAACATTTTCTGTTGTTAAGTGAGATTTGTTAAGTGAGTTTTGCCCCATTGTATGACCTTTCTTGCTGCAGTTGTTAAGTGAATCACTGCAGTTGATAAGTTAGTAACCCGGCTGTTAAGTGAATGTGGCTTTCCCATTGATTCTGCTTCTCAAAAGGTTGCAAAAGGTGACCACATGACCTTGGGAACACAGCAATGGTCATAAGTATGAACCAATCACCAAGTATCTGAATTTTGATCACATGATCGTGAGGGTGCTACAAAGGTTGTAACTGTGAAAAATTGTTGTAAATCACTTTTTTCACTGCCATTGTAACTTTGAACGGTCTTTAAATGAACGGTTGTAAGTCGAGGAAAACCTGTACTTAAAATGCGGAGACAGAAACCCAGCATCTCTTTTGAAAGCCTGAACAGTATTTCGGAGTTACCTAAAAACCTAATGTAGAATAGAATAGAATAGAATAGAATAGAATAGAATAGAATAGAACAGAACAGAACAGAACAGAACAGAACAGAACAGAATTCTTTATTGGCCAAGTGTGATTGGACACACAAGGAATTTGTCTTTGGTGCAGATGCTATCAGTGTAAAATACGTTCATCAAGAATAAAAAGATACAACACTTAGTGATAGTCATGGTTAATAATAAGCTATCAAATCGCACTAGTAAATAAATAAAACAATATAAATTGAAAGATACAAGCAACATGGTTATAGTCATAAGAAGAGAAGAGATAGATACTAGGAAGGAAGAGAATAATAATAGTAATACAGTCTTATTAAATTATTTGACTAACTAGTGTTAAAACATTGCCAGCATTGTCTTTGGGTTTCTTTTATTCAGGAAGTAACATGTTAATTTACCTTAGGAATTTTCTTATACTTCTTGCTTCATTCTACAATGACCTAATTCTAAAAATCCCAAACCTCCAGAAGTTCTTGAATCTCACCACTAAGTGTCACTTGATCCTCAGAAATGTTGGGAAAACATATTCTTTTCATTGGACTTTATTAAAAACTGCGCTATTGTTTCCTCTGTCCAGCACAGATTTTCGCAATTGTTCTAAAACATATCAGGTGTTATTTATTTCCATCAGAACAAGAAACAATCACAGATTGGATTAATGCTTGGTCACCAATTTAACATTTACTAATCTGAAGGCAAATATCTATATCTCAAACAAGACTCATAGCAAAACACTTCGAAAAATCTGGAAGCTGCACACTTATTTGTCTCTATAGTACACATTATGGTAGCCCCGAGTTTTAGGGATTTTGCTGAGAGAACATTACATTTTATTTTCCTTATATTTGATTTTCTCTCCATGTTAGTCCAAAATAATAAAGACTTTTATTGGACTTGCTTTCCACAGAGAATTAATTTTTAAATGACTGTGGTTAAGATTCATCATCCCCCACGGTAAATGGTAATAGTTTAGGGAAATGTTTTATTTCTTAACAAATAATGTTATAGATCTCATCATTTGAAGAACATTTTTGAAAACATGAAATGATATTAATGCACCCTCCTCCTCATTTTTAAACTTTCTACTGCATTGTGACTTCTTTTCATATATCTCAATGCTTCCACAAAATTATGCGTCATTTCTTACCACAGTGATTTTTTGGGTTGTAAAATCCTCAACTTGGTACAGATAATAAAATATGGATCCAAGAAGATTAAAGCATCATGCATAATGGATTTTGGCCTCTTTTGACTTTTCACAAGACTCTTAGATGAATATGACTCATAAGTCTATTAGATGGATGTGACTGAGAGGATGTTACTTAGAACTAAAGAGAGTTTTAAATCTAGATGTCCCGGTATGCATTTTTATTACTGTTATATAGGTTGTCTCAGAGAGACTTGCTGATATAAAGCTGTCATAGTAAGATTATCAGATGCTGTAGACAAACATGAACATCTGAATTTCCCAGAGGCAGATATCTGAGCTATGAAGATCTTGATTTGCACCCAGCAGGATTCTCCTTATAACTATATCGCAACAAACAAATATGTTTGCACACAGTCTGAAGGATTTATCAATGCCATTTCTTTGCATGATTGTACCCTCATGTGATGCTATATTTTCTCATGAGAAACACAACATTGTAGTTGATCTGCTGATTTTTTTTTTTTGTACAGCTTCCTTGTTACTCTTTTGAGCATTATCCACATGCCAAAGGAGAGAAGCCCACTCTTGCTCTTCATTTGCTTCCTGTCAATAAGCTGACAAGAAAGTTCCTTTGGTCATTTCAAATGTTACATGATAGATTTAACAACATTCTCTCATAAGAGAGCCTGAATGGACCTGAATGGCTAGTATAGACTTCTGCGCTGAACTGGATTTTGAGAGTATAAGGAATTTTTTTATAAACCCTGGCCTAGGTTCCTGCTGAGACATCCCTGCATTCACCAATTGCAAACTGGCTTCTATTTCAGCATTGACATATGGTTGCAACCATATGGTCTGGAGGATTATTGTTATTCATCCTTTGAAGAGGAGTGGCTAGAGTCTCAAGAAGGCACTTTTGGAAATATTCCTTTGTGACTCACCTATATTGAGGGAGATGATTCAAGAGATATTGAATAGCTCTGGAAATTAAGTAGTATTTATTAAGAAGAACAGAGGAGGGATGGATCTTGTTAGGTTTGAAGTGAAGGAAAACAACCTAACCTTTATTCTGAGACAGTGGTAATACAATCTGTCAAACCATATGACCCCATACTGTTAAGTAGTTTTAAGTCCTGTGGATTTCAATTATAGGTTTTAGCATATTGCTATACTTGTTGAACTAAGTAGGGATAAATCTGCAGAATGCAGTGCTTATTTTGATTTGGCTTAGTTGGGGAAAAGGTCATTTGGCATTTGACAGTTAAATAGTCCTGGCATACTGAGAAAATGCTAGAAGATTGGAGAGAAACTAGTGTTGTTTTCATTTTAAAAAACCTCTTAGTTGAACTTCAATGCCTGTGAAAATCCTAGAAAAGACTATCAAAGAGTGGGTTTCCTGCAAGCAGGAAAAAAGATTGCTAAAAATAAACAAGGATTTGTTAAAGCAGGTCAAGCCAGATTAATTTTTAATGCTTTTTTTTGATAAAGTGACTAGATTAGTTGCCCAAGAGAATGCTGTAGCATACTGTGCTTAGATTTCAGAAAACATTTGATAAAGGTAATTATAGTCTCCTCCTTGGTAAAATGAGGCAGTGGGGATGGATGATCCTGCTACAGATGGATTTGCATCTGGTGGAACAACCTACAGAAGGATGTGTGAGAAGAATTTAGGTGTCATGGTATAGATTGCAGACATGAGCCAGTTGTGTACTGCAGCTACCAAAAGAGCCAATAGAATCAACAGAGATGTAGTGAGATCACAGGAAGGGATCGCCATATTCCTTTCTGCATTGGCCAGATTTGCAGCTAGAATATTATATCCTGTTCTGGTCACCATAATACAGGATAAATGTTAAAAGACCTGAAAGGGTACAGAGAAGGTCAATGAAGATGGGGAAAGACTTGGATGCTACTTCTTGTGACAAACAAATCCCTTCCATAGGAGACTTGTATATCGTGCAGGTCAGATGGAGGGCTGAGAAGATATCACTGTAGACCCCTCACATCCTGGACATAAACTATTTCAACTTCTTCCCACAGGATGGCGCAATAGGGTATTGCATGCCAAGACAACTAGACAAGGGGACAGTTTTCTCCCCTCATGCTCTGCTGAACATCTAATTCTTGCAGTTGTGTCTAATATCTATGCATATTAAGCCATATAGTGTGATGGCAGTATTATTATTTATCCTTCTTGTTGTTGTTGTTGTTGTTGTTGTTATTATTATTATACAATTGTATCACAGCGGCCAGTTGTTTCGCCGGATTTGGCATTGGTTACTAGTCGGGCCCCACCAAGGGGCCTAGGACGTCGTAACGTATTTTCGTAATATGCGTGCAGATCAAAGCATGCGGCTTTTTGCATTTGACTGATGGTGATTTTGTCAATTTTTAACTGTTTTAAATGTAATTCCAGTGCTTTTGGAATAGCACCCAGTGTGCCAATTACCACTGGAATTATCACTGCTGGTTTGTGCCATAGTCGTTGAATTTCGATTTTTAAGTCCTGGTATCTTGCGATTTTTTCAAGTTCCTTCTCGGCGACCCTGCTATCACCTGGTATTGCGATGTCTATGATTGTGACCTTATTTTTCTCAACCAGTGTGATGTCTGGTGTATTATGCGCCAGTATTTTGTCCGTTTGTATGCGGAAATCCCACAAGATCTTGACCATCTGATTTTCAGTGACTTTTTCAGGCTGATGTTCCCACCAGTTTGTTGCTGTTTTAATATTATAATTTTTGCACAAATTCCAATGGATCATTTGTGCTACTGAATTGTGCCGCAATTTATAATCAGTCTGCGCGATTTTTTTACAGCAGCTGAGTATGTGATCAACAGTTTCATCAACTTCTTTGCAAAGTCTGCATTTGGCATCATCAGAGGATTTTTCGATTTTGGCCTTAATGGCATTTGTGCGGATAGCTTGTTCTTGCGCAGCCAGGATTAGTGACTCTGTTTCTTTCTTTAATGTACCTGTTGTTAACCATAACCAAGTTTGTTCACTGTCCACTTTATCTTTTATTTTTTCCAGAAATTGGCCATGCAGTGCTTTGTTCTGCCAACTCTCCATTCTTGATTTTATCGCATCTTTTCTGTATTCTTGTTTCGTCTGTTGGGCCTTCAGTAGATTTTTGTTCTTTACTTCGATTAATAGATGTTCTTGACTTTCTTTTAAATAATCAGCCAGTGCATGTTTTTCTTCTTCAACTGTTTGCTTCACTTGTAATAATCCTCTGCCACCTGATTTTCGGGGCAGATATAGTCTATCAGTATCACCACGTGGATGTAAACTGTAGTGCATTGTCATTAGTTTCCTGGTTTTTCGGTCCAAAAGGTCCAAATCAGCTTGTGTCCAGTTAACTATACCAGCTGTGTATCTTATAACTGGTATTGCCCAGGTATTTATGGCCTTGATTGTATTTCCACCATTCAATTTAGATTTCAGAATTTTCCTAACTCTGTTGGTGTACTCTTGCCTGACAATAGTTTTTACTTCTCCATGCTTGATGTTATCCAACTGCAGAATGCCTAAGTACAGGGCGGGGCATAACCTTTTCCTAGGGGGTCACAGCAACACTTGTAATAACAACACAAATAATTCATACACCATTCGAAAGCCCATCAAAAACTGAGTTTATTGACACGATTTAATAGTCAGTATGACCACCATTAGCCCTTCGAACAGCATTCAAACGAGGTGGATAAGAACACAACAAATCTTCAAACAGTTCCGTTCGATTTTCCAGATTTTTCAACACAGTTTCCAAATTCATTCTCAAAGTTTCAACCGAATATCGATTTTGACCTTGCTCCTGAATCATCAGAGCTTCCACTTCATCCTTAATCCTTAATTATGGCCCCAATGTTCTCTGCCGGATTGAGATCTGGCGAATTTCCCGGCCAGACGTCATTGCCCCAAAATTTGACATTGTTTTCCTTTAACAATTGCTGAGTCGCATTTGCATTTCCGAATCGAATTTTCCAGCCATTCTTAAAGCAAATTTAACATTTAATAGCTCATTCAATTCAGTTTTTTATGGGCTTTAAAATGAGGTGTCGCGGAAGTTGTAAACTGCTGTCGATCTTGCTGTGACCCCCTAGGAAAAGGTTATGCCCCGCCCTGTATTTGTAGGCTTCATTTTCTTTGCATTTAATTAATTGGCCATTGGGCATTTCAATTCCCTCGCATGCAGTGATTTTGCCCCTTTTTATGGATACAGTGGCGCATTTTGCCATGCCAAACTGCATTGAAATATCGGTGCTGAATACTCGGACTGTGTTTGTCAATGATTGGATTTCTATTTCTGACTTTCCATAGAGTTTCAAATCATCCATATATAGTAAATGCGAAATTTTTTCAGCTTCTTTGGCTGTTTGGTAACCTAATTTCATTTTTTTTAAGATTACTGATAGTGGAATCATTGCGATGATGAAGAGAAGAGGTGAAAGTGAATCACCCTGGAAAATTCCTCGCTTGATATTAACCATTCCGTAGATCTCATTCCCTACCGCCAACTCAGTTCTCCATTGTTTCATCGCCTTTTCAGTAAAGGATGTAATATTTTTGCTAATGCCAGTTGTTTCTAAGCATTTTATGATCCAACTATGTGGCAGTGAGTCAAATGCCTTTTTGTAATCAATCCAGACCATATTCAAGTTCGTTTTTCTGTTCTTACAATTTTCTAATATCATTTTATCAATTAGAAGCTGATCTTTTGTGCCCCTGCTCCTTCTTTTGTTGCCTTTTTGCTCTACTGGCAAGATGTTGTTTGTTTCCAAATAATCCATCATGTTATCTGCAATAATGCCTGTGAGTAATTTGAAGGTTGTTGGCAAGCATGTTATTGGTCTGTAGTTTTCAGGTGTTGTTCCTTTAGTTGCATCTTTCTGAATCAAGTATGTTTTTCCAGTTGTCAACCATTCATCAATTTGGCCCTTTTGTAAAATTTCATTCAGTTGCCTGGCCAATATTGCATGTAAACTGGTCAGATATTTGAGCCAGAAACCATGTAATTGGTCCTTTCCAGGTGATGTCCAATTCTTTACCTTTTTAACTCGATTTTTGACCATCTCAGTTGTTATTTCTAATACTTGCATTTGTTTGTTGCCAATGCTTTTCTCAAAGTCATGTATCCACTTTGCTTCCTTGTTGTAGTCCTTTGCATTTTCCCACAATTCTTTCCAGAATTCAACTATGGCCTGTTTTTCTGGTTTTTCACTTTTGGTGTCACCATTCACATTAAGACTTTGATAAAAACGCCATTGGTCTGATCGAAATTGCTGATTTTGTTTATATTGGATGATTCGTGCCTCATATCTTTCAATTTTTCTAGCTGTTGCTGTTATCTGCTGTTTTACAATCTCTACAGCTTCATTGATGTTTCTTGTATCCAATCTATATCTTCTGATTAGCCGATCTATGATTTTGTTGTTTTTAAGCCGTTGCTCATGCATGTTCTTTAAGTTACTAGCATCTGCCCTTAATTTTTTGATTTTTTGTTCTTTTATTATTATTATTATACAATTGTATCACAGCGGCCAGTTGTTTCGCCGGATTTGGCATTGGTTACTAGTTGGGCCCCACCCAGGGGTTGTTGTTGTTGTTGTTGTTGTTGTTATTATTATTTAAACATGAAACTCAGTCAACTGAACATTCAAAAATGCATCATAAATACTATTGACTAGTACTAATGGTGGATAAGGGTTGCTGCCAGCATCCTAGGTATCAACAAAGTACCTTCTTAAAATATATGATGATGATGATTCTCTTTGTTGCTTGCATGTACATTGAGTACTTCTATAC
Organism: Thamnophis sirtalis; assembly: GCF_051295495.1. NCBI lineage: Eukaryota > Metazoa > Chordata > Lepidosauria > Squamata > Natricidae > Thamnophis > Thamnophis sirtalis. Next base: position 156,152,016 of record NW_028261383.1, on the reverse strand, counting down.
TAGAGACACATTCCTTGTGTGTCTAATCACACAAGGCCAAATAAAGTATTCAAATTTAATTCAATGAAAAGAACTAGGTATATTTAACCTAAAGATAAAATTAAAGACACAATAGCAGTCTTCAAATATAGGTACTCCTTGACTTATGACCCCAATTGCGACCAGAATTTCCATTGCTAAGCAAGGTGGTTGTTAAGTGAGTTGCACCCAGTTTTATGACCTTTTTGTCACAGTCAAGTGAATCATTTGGTTACTAAGTGAATCTGACTTTCCCTACTAACTTTGCTTTTCAGAAGCCAACCAAAAAGTTTGCAAATGGTGATCATGTTACTCCGGGACATTGCAACTGCTGTAAATACATGCCATGTGTAGTGCTCCCCAATTTTGATCACATGACCATGGGGATTCTGTGACAGTCATAACTGTAAGTCACTTTTTAAAGTACCTCTGTAATTTCAAATGGTTGCTAAATAAAAGATGGTAAACTGAGGACTACCTGTACTTGAGAGGCTGTCACAAGGAGGATGGATCAGTTTTATTCCTTCTAGCTCCCAAGGAGAGGACAGAAACCAATGGATGGGAGCTCTACAGAAAAAGAACCTAATTTAAAATAAAGTGGAATGTGTTAACCAGAAGAACTATTGAGCAAAGGGAAAGCATGTCTCCTGGGTGCTCCATCACTGGAGATTTTTAAGTATAACCTAGACAGCCATTTGTCTGGGCTGTTAAGAGGACTCTTGCCCTAGGCAGGTGGTTGAACTTCCCAAATCTCTTCCAAATCTATGGTTCTATGAAATATACAGGTACGGCATGGATTTAAGGGGCAGCATCAGTCAGTCAGATTTTCAGTCACTTCATTGTTTCCGTATGTCAGAAGAGCCAGTGGGCACTTCCAGACAACTAGGCATTCTGTTGCCAAGTTGTTACATCAACAATTAAATGAAAGCAGGCATTAAGCAATTGTTCTGGCACTTTAGCATACCACGATGGAACAGAAATGGCCATTTCCACTATTAATAAGTCCTAAATGCTCACAGAAATCCAAGAGCCAAACACAGCCAGTTTTTTCTTTCCAATGTATGAAAAGGGATGTCTCGGCCAATTAATGCTTATCTGCTGTCCAGTACTTTCCCCTCAGTTTTGTCCCAAGGCTGTGTTTGTTCTACCTTGCTCCCCAAAAAGAAAAGGAAAATAAATAGGAAACTTATTTATCTGCCCAGCAAGGTGACATTTCCCTAGATATGCAAGTTTTGTACAAGGACCTCTTCGCATTGTCTTGCTAGGACTATGGAATCGAGGCACTCCTCCAAAAGTCATGCAAACGCCACTGTGCAAAACAATGGCTCTCCTGCTTGACACCGCCCCCTCCCCACAACTGCTGTAGTTGCATTGAGAGCATTTGGGTCACCCAGAAGAGAATACAGAATAGCAGGGTTGAAAGGGGCCTTGGAGGTCTTCAAGTCCAGCTCCTTGCTCAAGCAGGAGATTCTATATCATTCTGGACAAATGGCTGTCCAATCTCTTCTTAAAATCTCCAGTAATGGAACCCCCACAACTTTAGCCTCCAGTCCTCCAATCATCTTTGTTTCTCTTTCTAGAGTCTGCACCAGTGGTGGGTTTCAACATTTTTTGGAACCTACTCTGTGGGTGTGGCCTCCATTGTGGGAGTGGCTTGCCGGCCATGTGACCTGGTGGGAGTGGCTTGCCGGCCATGTGTTCTCTCTCTCTCTCTCTCTCTCTCTCTCTCTCTCTCTCTCTCTCTCTCTCTCTCTCTCTCTCTCTCTCCTTCCTTTTGTCTCTCTGTCCCTTTTTTCTTTTTTTCTTTCAACTCTCTCTCACTCTTTTTCTTTCTTTTTTCTTTCTTTCTTTATTTCTTCCTTTCTTTCTCTTTCTCTCTCTCTGACAGTCTGTGTGTGTGTGTGTGTGTGTGTGTATGTGTGTGTGTGTGTGTGTCAGTGGTGGGTTTCAAAATTTGTTGGAACCTCTTCTGTAGGTGTGGCCTGCTTTCTGGGTCCACTGGTGGAACCTCTTCTAACTGGTTCGGTAGATTTGACGAACCGGTTCTACCAAATAGGTGCGAACTGGTAGGAACCCACCTCTGGTCTGCACTCTGCACTCTTTCTAGAGTCACATCTTTTTTGTACTTTGGTGACCAAAACTTATCCAAGTACTTTCCTAACCAGTGCAGTATAAAGCGGCACTAGCACTCCTGTGATCCTGATACTATCCTTCTGTTGATGCAGCCTAGGATTGCATTGGCTTTTTTGGCAGCTGCAGCACACTGCTGGCTTATACTTACAGTAAGTAATTGTCCACCAGGACTCCTTTCACAGATACTGCTCTTGAGGCAGGTATCATCTATTCCCGTGATGTCGAACCTATGCCACTTATGCCACAGTTGGCACACAGAGCCCTCTCTGCGGGCGCACCAGCTGTCGCCCCAGCCCAACTCCACCACAAATACATGTGTGCCTCCTACTGGCCACCTGGACTTCAGGTCTCTGCCACGCATGCGCGGGGAGTGGGACGCATGCAGGGGACAAGTGTGCACATATGCGGGGGGGGCGCATGCATGGGAGGGAGCTCGCATTGCATTTTGGGGTCTCACAAAGTGCCCCCACATCCCATGTGATAAAATCAAGAATGGAGAGTTGGCAGAACAAAGCACTGCATGGCCAATTTCTGGAAAAAATAAAAGATAAAGTGGACAGTGAACAAACTTGGTTATGGTTAACAACAGGTACATTAAAGAAAGAAACAGAGTCACTAATTCTGGCTGCGCAAGAACAAGCTATCCGCACAAATGCCATTAAGGCCAAAATCGAAAAATCCTCTGATGATGCCAAATGCAGACTTTGCAAAGAAGCTGATGAAACTGTTGATCACATACTCAGCTGCTGTAAAAAAATCGCACAGACTGATTATAAATTGCGGCACAATTCAGTAGCACAAGTGTGCACATATGCAGGGGGGGGCGCATGCATGGGAGGGAGCTCACATTGCATTTTGGGGGCTCACAAAGTGCCCCCACATCCCATTTTGACTTTCAGGTTGGTGCAGGAGGCCTTCGAGGCTCAAAACGAGGTGGGGGCATGTGTCCCACCCACGCCCTATTTTGGCTTTCAGGTTTGTGCAAGAGGCCTTCGAGGCCCAAAATGAGGTGGGGGCGTGTGTTCTTCCCCCCCCCGAACCCCGTTTTGGTTTCCAGGTTGGTGCAGGCCTTCCAGCATCGCATTATGGGTGTGGGGGCGGGCACGCGTTTTCCGCACATGACGACAAAAAGGTTAGCCATCACTGACCTATTCTATACCTGTGCATTTGGTTTTTCCTGCCACAATCTCCCTATCAGGAACCCTGGAAGCTACTGCCTGGATAGAACTTCTGGCCAACACCATCACCGAAACTGAAGAATAGGCTGAAATCTGGACCAATCTGAAATTCTTCAAGCTAACTTCATCTCCAGCGATGTTCTAGACAGGAGACAAGCAGATAGCGGCCACCATGTAAAAGAGCTCTAGGTTGAAATTTTTGTTGTTTGCAAATGGAAGTTCTCTGCATGAAACCTTGAAACCACAGCAGAAAGAAGTCAAAACCAAGTAGTAATAAGTGCATTGAGGCTGTATTGACTTTTCATTTGCAAATGGAGGAGATTCAAATTTGTTTATAAGTAATCCAGCTCTGGTAATGCTCAGAGAGAAAACAAAAATTACCAGCACTCCAATTTACAAAGCTTGATGTCCAGACTCCCTCAGTCTCTATCTCAGAATTGCAATCTTACCATCACAGGTATTTAGATAACTTTATCCATAGCTGGATGGGATCTCTGTCTGCATTTTTATCGATTCGTATATCAGACAATTCATTCCCATGGAAACATGGTTAATTCCAGAAATAATCTATGTATCACTTGTGGGTATTAATTTTCCTTTGCTAAATCTCAGGTTTTGAGAGTAGACTCGGGGTAAATTAAGGTTCTTTTCACAAAAATCTAAGAAGAAACCTACAAAACTGTCTTCCACTGCTCTGTGCCACTGGAGATTGGAGAATTTCCCCAAAATTGGTTGCCTTATCTTCATCTCATGCTGCCGTAATGGCACAGTGGTTCAAATGCAGTATAATTCTGCTGACTGCCGGCTGCCAGCAGTTCGATTCTCATCAGCCTTCCATCCTTCCAAGATTCAATAAAATGAGAACCGAAATTGTTGGGGGAAACTCTACAAACAGCTTAGAGAGAGCTGTAAAACACTGTGAAGCAGTGGATAAGTCTAAAGTGCGATTGCTACAGCTTATAAGATACAATAGAAGCTCCAGCGAAAAAGATAGCTCCTAGGACTGACATCTGGTCTTTGCTTATGTTCCTGCACACAAATGGCACCAAAACATCTCATCTCATCTCGAGTAGTGAGCTGATTTAGAGGACTCCTTTGGATGAAGTTTGACTATTGTTTGCTTTTTATAAAGGCAGTAAGAGTCTATGGTGACTGAAGATTAAGCAGAGCTGAAACTCCCTCAGTCACACATATGAGCAAAAGAAGAGATAGGCCATAGGTCACCAAGCATGTCAACGTCAGATATGAGTCTTTTGTATTCCTACTGACAAACTATTTAACGCTGGTATTGTTGTACTTGAATATTTTAGGGCTGGTAAACCTAATTTGTTTCAAGGTGTGTCTAAACATTTAAACAATATGTTTCATGGCTACACCCTCAATTAGAGGAATCTGCTTTTTTTAGGTGAAAATGGAAGCCATATGGAGCAAATTTGTCTTGTTTGTGGCTGCTCTAGCAATGTTTTTTCCTATTGTACAGAAAATTAGAATTTAAAAGATATACAGTTGGCTTCACCCATTAATGCCATAATATGGTGATGGTTTAATGCAGTGTTTCTCAACCTTGGTAACTTGAAGATGTCTGGACTTCAACTCCCAGAATTCGCTGGCTGGGGAATTCTGGGAGTTGAAGTCCAGACATCTTCAAGTTGCCAAGGTTGAGAAACACTGGTTTAATGTAAGCCTAAGAGATCTTGGCCGCAAGTGCTACTGTCATCTGGATTTTTGAAACCCAGATCTGGTAGTCTTAATAATTGAACCTATCTATTGCAATATTAATTTATCGACTAATATTCAATTTGAGCTGGGCCTCACAGTTAAAACAAGATGTGCTTTAGTGCAGTAGCAAATGTTTTTCTAGAAGAGCACATTAAGTAAGTCTCTGAAGATTGCAGAGAGTATTATCAGAATGTAATAGTATTAGCATAGAAACAGGGCTGAGATTGTTGGTTTGATTTTTAAGAGGGGGCTTGGGGGGGGGAGAAGAGGAAGAAGTTGAAAGGAACCTAGTTAGGTGCCAAGTTCTGTTTTTTTAATAAGTTTAATAAGTTTCTGTTTTGTGAATGACCATTAATAAAGCAACTAATAACTTTTGGTTATCGTTTGTCTCACTTTTAACATCTTCACCCTAAAATCTCTATGCTTTAAAATGCCTTTGCTCCTCTATGAAAGCAAGTAGGACAGATTTCATAATGAAGGAAACAATTATGTTACAAGAACTATGAGATACAAGTTAGCCCTTGATCTCTTTCACTTTATATCACCACCGTTATTTCATTACTATGCCATAAATATGAGATTGAACAGAGCTGGGAGGGAAGAAAATGCAGTCAGCATAAGATGAGACAAGAAAGCTGACAAGGCTGGGTTTATAGTTCTGGCTAGAGATCAAAGCGGGGGAATCATCCCCTCCTCACTTCAGTCGCTCCCTCTGTTCTCACCCTTTCCCAGCAAGATCCTCATTGGAATTACCTGCTGCCTGGAATCAGGAATTCTCCAGTGGTTCTGCTGGCATTTTGCCTTGGACAGATATTTGCAGAATCAAAGTGTGCAAGACCACCAAGATCTAAAACTACAAACAGCAATTAATATTTTGAAGAGGATGCGGATTTGGAATGGAAAGCCTAGCATGTAGAGGTTTGATAGAATGGCAGATTAAAAACTTTTACTGGAAAGCAGTAAAAATGGAGGTGGGAAGGAGGGAGAGAGAGAGAAAGGGAGAGAATATTAATAAGTAAATTTTCATCCCATTTGTCTTTTTTTTTTTTTAATAAAAGGTTTTTAAAGGACAAGCTATTATTTCCCACTCAGCAAATCTCGGGTGCCTGGACAAGATTGAGAAGAAATGTTGGTACACTGATACTGCGGGCTAAAACTATTTTCCCCATAATAGAATTCAATACAGCTTGCCCTCCACAGAAAATATAGCGCAGGAGAATTGCAATAAACAACAGGGCCATCATAAAACAAGTCCGCAAAATGACTGCAATAAAGGCAGACATTGCCCGAGAACTTGGCAATGGTGCTCTGATTAGGGAAGCAGAGTCTGCAGAGAGGGGAAGAAAGCAAATACTGAGTGATTACTACGCTAAAAAGAGACTCTCGGTCAGCCAGATCCCAGAATGCTGGACAAGCATCATCCCTGCAGGATACTCTGGTTAATAATTGCCTCTTTGTCTCCTGCCCTTTGCCCAATGCTAGAGATCAAAAATGGATCTGTTATTTCCTGGCTGTTCCTCAGCAATAGTTAATGCCCAACTAATCTTAGAAAAGCTTAGGATTTCCACAAACTTTTCCTTGGGGTGATATTATTGTCTATTATTTGTCAGAGGAAAACAAGAAACAGGCACTCTTCAGCTTTTCTCATGGTACAAAAGGGCTATAACAATGATGGCGAACTTTTTTCGCCTCGGACACCAAAAGCACACACGTGCACACTATTGCGCACGCTCACATGCCTGCTCCCATAATTTAATGCCCCTCCCCACGCTGTGACCCCTGTGCATGTGTGCGTGACCACCAACACCCCCCCCCCACTGCCCTGCGGATGCGTGCTCAGCTTTCTTGGAGCCTGGGGAGGGTAAAAATGGCCTACCCCACCCAACCCCTGGAGGCTGGAAACAGACTGTTTTCCGACTTCCGGTGGGCCCGGTAGATCCATTTTTCACCCTCCCAAGCCTCCAGAGGCTTTCTAGGAGCCTGGGGAGGGCAAAAAAGGCCTAATACGAAGTTTGGGAACAAACCTCTGGGTTGTCCTTTGGGCTGTTTTTCTCCCTCTGGAGGTTTCAGGAGGCTGCCCTGAAGCCCCCGGAGGGCGAAAAAACCAGCAGAAAATCAAGGCCGAAAATCAGCTGGCTAGCGCACGCTTGCATGCTGGAGCTGACAGAGCAATGCCTCGTGTGCCCTCAGAAATGGCTCCACATGCCACTTGTGCCATAGGTTCACCATCACTGTGCTATAATATGCCATTTCATACTATTAAAGAAAATCTACTTCCCTCCTGATTTTTTGAGTTACAAAACCCAGAATCCCTAATCATAAGCCATTTTGTTTGGGGCTTGTGGGAATTGATGTTGAAACCATCTTAAGAATGGTTAGAGTTAGGCAGCCATCTTGAAGAGGCCATATTCCCTGCCACTGACTGAGTCTCCTATCCTTTAATAGCCTTTAATACACATATACCTTGCAAAGCAGTTCTCTGGGACTCGACCAATGAATATTTAGTGAGGAATATACTGTGGTTTATATATTTTTGGTCCTGTTGTGGCAACTCAGCTACTTGATCTTACAGCAGAGGTGTACAACTCTTTTGTGTTAACCTCTTACAATACCTGGTGAGTTAAACCACCAGGAGGTTTTGACCAGTTGTCATCAGAGGCTGTGTTTCATTTGGCTAGATCAAAGAACTGAGTCAGGTCGACAGGCTGGCTTTCGGTGCCTCTGCAATCTATACAACCATAAAACTAGTACTCAACAAAGGGAAGGAGCAAGTAGAAGTTGGGCAGAAGCTTGCCTACCAACATTCAACAGGAAGCCCAGACAATCATTTGAACCATCTTTGCTGCAATAAACTCTGCACATATCTGTGGGTCTGGAATCTTAATTCTAGCAGGTAGTGTATGATAGTTACAATAGTTGATTCAGTTTGGAATGCTGTAGATATGGGTGGTGGATGCCGTCTTTCTTTTTCTCTCTTTTCCAATATAATTGATTTTTTTAATCGAGAGATTATGCTATATTATGCTATATGGGTTTATAGGTTACATTTCCTTAAAATATCTCCACATATAAAATTGTATATTGCACAGCAACCCTTTGTGCTTCAGGATTCCCACAAAATATGGAGTAGAGTAGGGTAGAGTAGAGTAGAGTGAATAGAATAGAATAGAATAGAATAGAATAGAATAGAATAGAATAGAATAGAACTCTTTATTGTGATTGGACACAAAAGGAATTTGTATTTGGTGCATATGCTCTCAGTGTGCATAAAAGAAAAGATACGTTCATCACGAATCATAAGGTACAACACTTAATGATAGTCATAGGGTACAAATAAGCAATCAAATCATTAGGAAACAAATCAGTATGTCGTAAGATACAAGTAACAAAGTTACAGTCATACAGTCATAAGTGGGAAGAGATGGGTGATAGGAACGATGAGAAGATTAATAGTAATAGCAATGCAGACTTATTAAATATAAACTTATAAAAATAAACTTAGTTTAATTTTTGAATTAAACTTAATTCAATGTTGTGTCTTTCCTAATCTTTTTAAAACTGGACTGAAAGGAGAATCAGGAATGGAAGGGTAAAAGTCCATCAACTGAATAAACTAGGTGGGATGAGAAAGTTCCATCTCACTGTTGGGCCTCTATCTTACAGTGATCGCTTTAAAAAAACAACTGGGGAATCCTTAAAACAAAAGAGTTGCATCAATATTACTGGAGATTTAAATTAGTCTTCCTCTCTCAGCCCGTAACACCTTTATTGCACTTCCACAAGACCTTATGATCCCATCTTCAAAACTCAAAAGAAGACACTGAATATAGCTAAACAATTTCGTTCCAGACAAATTTAGCTACCTATTAAGGTCAACTCCCACTTGGCAAACAAAAGGCTAAAAATTCTCTCTGTGACACTCGGCTTCCGTTGAAATGTATGTCATTTAAGCAACCATGATCAGGAAGAAGAATGTCAGCAACAAGAGAGACTGATCATTAGATACTTCAGATTTTGCAATAATGACGTAACTACGAATATGCCTTATCATGTGGGAGGCAGAACAGAAGCAACAGTTGTAGACTCTTAACACGGGGATAGAGTTCCCTGTCTCCCAGCTCCCCCATTCTTTTCCCTTCAAGGAGGACAAACCCTGAGCTGCAGCAAATGAGGAAAATCCATCCCACCCCCATTCGGTCTGTGCAAGGATAAGATAAAACTTCTGCATCCGTTCTTTTCTTGCAAACTGCCTTCCTGCTACTGATTAATAAAACAGCAAAGTTCATACATAATCCCAACCTAGTAGCAAGGCTCCTGGACTTTGAAGATTCACATATATCTGGCTTCGATTAGGTGTTCCTGTTTAAACCAGAACAAAGCTGCCAACCCAAAAATTCCAATATCAGACCTCAAGTATAAGGATGGGGGAGTTCTCTCCCCACATGCTACCTTCCTATTAGCAGCTTAATTCAGACAGCAAGTTCCAAGTCAGCATCCCATTTGAGCTAGACTGGAAAAGAAACACAAGGAATTGTGTTGACATTTAACACAAACAATACATTATTGTTTGGGCATGTCTGGCTTCAGAGGTTGTCCTAAAGAATATTTGAGTGCCAACATCATCCTTTCGATACATTTTATTACAAATTGCTGCATTTATACTTCACCTTTCCTCTTCAAAGCTTAAGGTAGCATATGGAATGTCCCTGCCTTCCATATCATCCTCATGACAACCCCGTGAAGTAGGCTGTGGGCTGTGAAAGAATGGCCAACCCAAAGTTAAACTCTTTAGTAGAAAGGATGTGGGGAAAGGATGAGCTAGCAAGGTGGAGAACAAGCGTATGGCACCCAGATACGCCATTTTGAAAATACCCACCAAGTGAAACCAACCAGCTGGCAAGGAAAATGGACTGCCTGCAGTCTCTTGTAACAAAAAAATGAGAAAAATAAATCCAAGATTTAAACTTTAGGGAACTCATTTAGAGAACCAAGCTCTTACATTCCTGAGACAGCAGCCTCATCCTATCATTTCCTTAACTATAAATTCTGGTAAGTTTCTTTATACAATAGGCCTTCATAACATTGCCTTTGTTTCAACCTCAGACCTTACCTGAGGAAATCTGAAGATGTCTTCAGCTTTCAGTTTTAATGTTTTCTTTTCTTCAAAAACAACTTTTGCTATCTACCAACTGAGCACATTTCACTGACCATGTGGCTATTGACACAATCAGGGATCTGCCTGATTCTTCTGGTCACTTTAGGCTGATGCAAACATGACCCCTCACCTCTGGCTACTGGGCATTTCCCTCCATGGCCATTTTAACTGAGCTGCAAAAAAAAAGGAGACATCAAACTTATAGGGAGGCATCTGCCCATGTAATGGCTAACTTTGCTTTCCAAAGATCTGCTAGAACTGCTGTTTCCTTTGAGAAAGTTCACTCATTATATTGGTTGCTTCCATGTAGGACCTTCTGGGTAATTGTTGTAGACACAGTCTGAAGAAGGAGCATAACATGGGGAAAACATATTTATTGTAAGAGTGGGTGCTTGCTTTATACGAAATAGGGATCCCAAGAAATGGGAAAGCAAATGTTTTATAGAAATTGAGAGCTGCAAGACAGGATATCCTAGGGATCTGATTTGCTGGCCAATTTACTGAAGCTAGGCTGATCTTTGCTCCTATACTTAGGGTTACTTCTATTGTTAGGCAAACTGGACTTTTCAAGAGGACAGCAGTGCAGAGGAACTTCATTGTTAAAGATGATGAGTTTTGAGGTCATCAGACTGATTGAGGATGGAATACTTGGGGTTTTTTTAGGTTGAGATTGCATTATAAAGGCTGCCCTTGGGCCATGCTGTGAGCTGGTGAGGAGTCCTTTATTCTTTGGTTTAGATAAGAGTTGCAGGGGAGGGACAGAGAGGATCAATTTAGATCTGATAGGATTAGGCAAAGTTATGAACTGAGTTTGATCCTGGTCAAACTCCTACTAATTGGCCAAGTGTTCCATCTCTCAGGCTGGGGGGTCAAACAGTACGCCCCTCAGACAGGGTCCGCAATTTGGGAGTCCTCCTGGACCCACAGCTGACTTTTGAACACCACTTGTCAGCTGTGACCAGGGGGTCATTTGCCCAGGTTTGCCTGGTGCACCAGTTGCGTCCCTACCTGAACCGGGAGGCCCTCACTACAGTCACTCGCACCCTTGTGACCTCTAGACTGGACTACTGCAACGTGCTCTACATGGGGCAGCCCTTGAAGAGCATTCGGCGACTTCAGCTTGTCCAGAATGCAGCCGCGCAAGCGATCGTGGGTGCACCTCGGTTCACCCACGTAACACCTATCCTCCGCGAGCTGCACTGGCTGCCTATTGGTCTCCGGATACGCTTCAAGGTGCTAGTCGTCACTTATAAAGCCCTTCATGGTATTGGACCTGGGTACTTGAGAGACCGCCTGCTGCCAATTACCTCCACCAGACCGATTAGATCCCACAGATTAGGCCTCCTCTGAATTCCATCCGCCGGCCAGTGTCGACTGGCGACTACCTGGAGGAGAGCCTTCTCTGTGGCTGCTCCGACCCTCTGGAACGAACTCCCCGTGGAGATTCGCACCCTCACCACCCTCCAGGCCTTCCGCAAAGCCCTTAAAACCTGGCTGTTCCGACAGGCCTGGGGCTAAAGAACCGTGCCCCTATCTCGAATGGTATGATTGTTGCGCTTTTAAATTATGTATTGTTTTATGTTGTCAAATTGTTTGTATCCCCCCCTCCCCTTGTTTTGAGCTGTGAGCCGCCCTGAGTCCCCCTCGGGGGAAAAGGGCGGCATACAAATGAAATAAACAGTTAAACAGTTAAAAGGTGGGAAAAGAGTGACACTTCCATTTTGTTTGTAAGGTTTATTTTTCCCCACACTATATCTATGTTTGTATCAAGTACTTTTTGGATACAGGTTTAATGTCTGCCTATTCCACTTAAGGGGGCTGATTGCTAACACTTTGTGAGAGTGGAAACAAAATCAAAGGAATTCACCAGTTAGTTTCCTGCATTTCCCTTCCCCTGATGCAAGGAGAGGCCCTCTGCTTATGTGCAAAGACTCCAGGACCAGAAATACAGGCAGTCCTCAACTTACATCACAATTGGGATCAGAATTTCTATTGCTAAGCAAGGCAGTTAAGTCTTGCCCAAATTTATGATCTTTTTTGCAATGGTTGTTAAGCAAATCATGTAGTTGTTAAGTGAATCTGGTTTCCCCCACTGATTTTGCAGAGCAGAGGCTGGTAGGAAGGGCACAAATGGTGATCATCATTTGTGGAGGTAACACTGCAATCATCATACATACTTGCCTGTTGACACATACCCACACTTTGATCAGATTAGTTTGGGGATGCTGCAATGGTTGTTAAGTGCAAGGACCAGTTGTAAGTCATTTTTTCCCCAGTGGTGTTATAACTTTGAATGTTCAGTAAATGAATGGTTGTAAGTCAAGGGCTACTTGTAAGGCTCATGTCCCTTCATCTCCAGTAGTATCATGCTAGTATTTATGCTTTTATGATGGATAGCGTGGAGTCATTTTTTTTTGAATCCAGGGGTATATAAATGAACAGATGAATAAATAAATAAAGAATATAAAAATAGGATAAATATTCAGACTCGTGCCAACTTAAAATAAAGGAAGTTTTGTGAGCTCCACAGCCATTGAGATAATTGTCATTACTTCACAATATTTGAGTATTAGAGAAAGTAACTTCCACCTTTGGAAGCCATCAGCTGAATTTCTGCAATATCCTTCACACTGCCGTTCCAATTTTATGTGGCAATATAGGAAATGCCATATAGATTTTTATTCTCTCCTGCAGGAAGAGCTCTGCTCAAGATGCTAAAATGGCTTGGTAATATTTGCTAAGTTACTGCAAGGTGTTCTCTTTAAAGCTTATTCCTTTTCTTAGAGCTGGAAATGAATAGAAAAAGGTGGTCACATTGATGATATATTGCCAATAATAACCCCTCCCCTCCCAAGAATGAAAGTTCACAATCCACTGGCTTATCTAATGATACGTCCAAAATTGAGCCCAATCCTTACAGCTTAAGTTCCAACTCTCATTAAGCCTCCGAATAATATTTGGTTGGCTTAGAAGGCCACAGCTTAACAACTTCTCTAATTTCAGACTGTTGACCTGGTAGCCCTAGCACCAATGAACAAACACAGGCCTGTGCCTGTTGGAGGAATCCAGCTTTGGTTGCCAAGCATATTCTACCCTGGCATTTTCTGCTTCTGATGGCGTGCTGTCTACGCCCTTTTCTTGTGCTTGAAAAGGTAACATTATCAAACAGCTGCTTGAAATATCTTAGGCCACCCAGGAGCTGCTCAGCTACATCTGCAAGCCTCACAGGACAAGTTGGAGCAGTTCATGCTGACAAAGCCACACCTCTGTGGGCGCTCCGCAGACACCGCTCAACCCAGTTCTTCCCTCGCCACTCCCAAATAGGCCTCCTTCCTCTCCAACTTGCGTCAAAAGGAAGATGAGGTTGGGGCTGTTTCATGTAGGTCGTTTTTCCTCCATAAGCAGGTTTAGGAAGAGAGTCATCTCACATGTGTAATGAAGTGCAGTGATTAAACTGATGATTGCTAGTACTGAGCAAGGAATAGGTCACTCCCTTGCTATGCCATTACATGGCTGAGAAGGGCAGCTTTAGAATTTCTTTATACAAGGACCTGGAGGTACCATGTTTCCCCGAACACTTGGCCTTATTTTAGGGGAGGTCTTATTATTTTTGAGGTGCAAGAGGCAGTGAGCATGGTCACCTCATGGCTGCTGCTGAGTTGCAATATTTTCGGAGGGGGATTATTTCGGGGGAGGGATTATTTTAACGCATGCGCTTAAAAGCCCTAGGTCTTATTTTCGGGGTAGGAAACTGAAAACAGACCTGTTTCTTAGCTTCCATGTATTGCTTGAGCACATATAAAGGAGGAGCAGAATTGTGCCCATCAGCCCCATCCGCAAACCCTCTGTGGACAGTGGGAGGTGACACACATTCAAATACATGATGCCTCTTTCTAACTTTTGCTTCAGGCAGAAGGAACAGCAATGATTAGCGCACATAATCCTCCATGTGCTAAGACAAGGCATGTTTTTACTGTCATGTTGTCGATCTGCTTTTGTTCTAGCAGAAGCAAAGAAAATTATCATTAGTGCTCCTACTTCCTTACAGGTAATCCTTGACTTACAACCACAATTGAGCCCAGAATTCATGTTGTTGTGAGACATTTGTTAAGAGAGTTTTGCCCCCTTTTTAATGACTTTTCTTGCCACGTTTGTTAAGTGAATCCCTGAAATTGTTAAAATTGGTAACAAGTTCGTTAAGTGAATCTGGCTTCCCCACTGTCATGTGAGTCAGTGAGTCAAGCACCTGAATGTCAATCATGACCATGGGGATGCTGCAATGGACATAAGTGTGAAAAATGGTCATAGGTCACTTTTTTCAGTGCCGTTGTAACTTTATGATATGGTCACTAAATGGACTGTTGTTAAGTCAAGGACTACCAGTCTTATTTTCATAGACTAAATCATTTTGTGCTGGAGAGCACATTTGATATACTTATTATAGAGAACGTCATAAATTGTTTGCCATGGGTGAAGCCACTAACAAAATGACTGCAGTGGAGAACATGTAACTAGTTACAAAGCTTCAGTACCCCAGTTCACTCGCTACCTTCCATCAAGATCCCTATTCCCACAAATGGTCATGTTTGGGGGGTGGGGTGGGGTGTTGGGTAGATGAAATCAAAGAGGAGCATTTTTGAAAATGAAGGTTATGCTGGAAACTGCTTTGCTTTGTAGCATTCAGTGCCCTTATTCCATTTTTTTTCATTAAACAGAAACACTTTGGTGTGGTGGGAAAAGTGCTACCTAGAAACCAGGAGACTGTGAGTTCTAGTCCTGACTTAAGCATGAAAGCCAACCGGGTGACTTTGGTCCACTCACTCTCTCTCAGCCCAGCCCACCTCATAGGGTGGTTGTTGTTGGGAAAGTAGGAGGAGGAAGGTGTATTATGTATGCTCACCACTTTGAGTTACTTATAAAAGAAGAAATGTGAAATAAAAATTAAAGAAATAAAATGGACAGAGAAGAAGCCGGGTGGACTCGGAGACATCTGTGAACACAATGGAATTCCCAAGATTACCTGTTTTCAGGAAGGAAGGACTTTTTCATAGCATTACTAGAAAATGATAGGAAAAGCTTCCCATGATGTTGTTATATGTCACACTTACAAGTAAAACTGCCTAATGGGGCCAATTGGATGGCATCACAAAATTTATTCCCACCCTCTAGATTGCCCCCCCCCAAAGAACCTAAAAAGTGTCTCCACTCACGTGATTGAGGGCCAATAAACTTCTAGAGCAGTTCTAAAGGCCAGTTTGTACAAAAGCACTTCCCGTATTTTTACAATTCGCATGTACGTGTTCTTTTGGTCTCAGGCTTTCAAGTGGGAAGAATAGTAATCAGATCAGTGAGGAAAAGTAACTTTATGCATTTATTTATTTATCTTAAAATGTGTATGCTGCCTCTCAACATTGAATTTTCCAAAGGTTTTTGTAATACATTTAAATTCACAATATATAAGTCCTGAATCATGAATGTGCATGATTAAAATAAGCATAAGAAATACTTCATCTCCTACGTTCATCATTATTATCTTTAAAAAGAAAAGTAACATATCTATCCTAAAATAAATAAAAATTTTAAAAAACCCTGACCCAAAGGTGCTTTTTCCAAGAGGCAATTGGACTTTCTGGTTTCTGCCTCTTGAAAAAAGCACTTTTGGGACAACCATGACCTCGATGACTGAGAATCTCCATAGACATTTTTTTAAAAACCTGAAGCTGTTCTCACTACTTCTAATCAAGTATTCAGTTATGATTTGCAATCCAGAAGATACTTAAAGGAACTCCTCATTCATCCTGATATCCTAATTCTATATAACTATATTATGGATGAAGAAAATATGGACATGATTCAAGAGAAGGCAGGACACAGGAGCAAAAGGAAATTCTACTGTCTATGGAGAAACCAAACATGCCTAAACTGAAATATTATAATTTCAGCAAAATTAAGCTGAAATTCTACACATTTACTAGAAAACAAGACAAAATGAACTTAATGGGGCTTCTGAAAAGCAATGTATAGAGTGCTGCTGTGGGAGCAGAATTTAAATTGGGATAAAATACACTTCCAATTAAATATAGGTTTTAAATTCATCATATGAGCTTCCATAAGTAATTCCATTGTAATTCAGCATAACTGTATGCAACTGCTTCGATTGATTGGATTCAAGGACTACAAAATAAGCCTCTCTCTTTCCCCTATGGAAACGAATGGGATACAGTTCTCCTATTTCCATTCCTTTTTCACAAACTATATCATTCCTCTCCCCAATTATAATTATTTACTACAAATAATAACAGAGGAAGGCAGCTTAACTCTGTTCTATCGCCCCAGGGAGACATATAATTGTTGTAAAAGATGTTAGGTAAAATCTGTATTTTTAGCAAACAAGCAGTTCTTTGCAATTATGGCTCAATAGCTTCAGACTAGTCAAATGCTTCTGAACAGCCATTTAGTTGACAAAATCTGTGGTGAGCCAAACCCTGCTGTTGCCAAACTAGAGTTAGAAACAAGCAGCAGTTCTAGATGGCTTGGCAGATCCAGATCCAGAGATCATGCTTGGATCTTCCAGAGGCAGCTTCTACTTACTCCAACTCTTCTTCCACATACTTGTCTACTTAAGTAGTAGAAATTATGCAGTAATCAACAAGACAGAGCTTGGATTAAAGTTACTTTGAGTTATTGCCATGACCAATCCGGTTTTAGCTAGCAAGCTCTTAAAGGCAATTCCAAACTACAAAATCTGGAGATTAGTTCAAGGAATTTGCAATGCAACTGGCAATGGCCCTACACTACTTTCTTTTTCAAGGAAGTGGAGGAGCAAGTGCCTTTTCGCCCTTGTTTTTCTGGAAGTGACTTCTGCCTCTATAAACTTCACAAGTAAAACTATTTCCTGAAAGAGATGCATTACAGTAGCCGGAATTGCTTCATCTGCCAATGGTTTAGCTGAATTGTAAATATTGCCACAGAAGAGCGATTCTGCCAGCCACTGTTAGCCCAGTTAGAGAGTTCTTCCATAAGGCAACATCCAAACACAGCTCTCCAGTGCAGGAGACAGTAAAAGGTATGCTGGTTTAAACGTGCACTAACCACATTTCCAAACCCTGTTCTGCCTCAAGAGTGAAGCAAAAGAGATCCCCTGTTCATGCAAGAGGCAGAAGGGAGGAGAAAAGCAGACCAGGCATGTCTTCTCTGGTGCCAGTTACTGCAGATGATTGCCTTTTTCTTTTTTTTGCTGCCAATTCTCCAATTCCACACACTGATCACTCAAGTATGGATAAGAGAACTGACAGCCAGAGTGGTTTTCCAGCAGCTATGACCAATTTGTTAAGTGAGGTTTGCCCCATTTTATGACTTTTCTGGCCACATTTGTTAAGTGAATCACTGAAGTCGTTCAATTAGCAACACAGTTGTTAAGTGAATCTGGCTTCCCCATTGACTTTGCTTGTCAAAAGGTCACAAAAGGGGATCACATGATCCCGGCATACTGCAGCCGTCATAAATGTGAGTCAGTTGTCAAGCATTCAATTGTAAATCACATGAACAGGGGACGCTGCAATGGTTGTAAGTGTGAAAAATGGCCATAAGTTACTTTTTTCAATACTGTTGTAACTTCAATCTGTCACTAAGAGAAGTGTTGTAAGTTGAGGTATGTAATCATCTGCTCTCACAGAGCACATCAATCGGATAGGAGAATTGGGGTACAGTGATGCCTTCCACACTACAAATACATGTGTGTGTGTTTGTGTTTGTGTGTGTGTGTGTGTGTGTGTGCACGCTATCCTAAAAATGCAAGTTCCAGGTGTAGCTATAAAAGAAGAGACAGGCATTGCGATCTCCGGAACTTAAAATATATTAACCACTTAGCTAACCACTTTCGTTAGCCTCTGCTAACATCCGAGTGTAAAGAATACAGTTGAAGAGATATTTGCCTTTATACACAATTGATCAATTTGGCCATTGCTTGTGTGTTAGGCCCATCCACCCGCTTCCCACCTGTAATTAGCTCTGTAGGTTTTTTTTACTTCAGACATATTAATCAATAGAGGCTTAGCTCCTTTTGCTTCCTCCCCTATATCCCAGTAGTCGATCCTCCAAGCCTTGGCAGTTTAGGATTTGCTCCTAGCAAAAGAAATGAGAGAGACAGCTCTTTGACAGTGGGAAAAAGATGAAAGGTTGAAAAAAAAAATTAGTGGTCAGGCACCAGAGGTGAATTTTGCTGAAGTTTATTGATCCATATATACCAACAAATTATATTGAATCAGCTCTGCACACACTAACTGTTGTGAAGATATTTTTGCTTCTTTTTGGAAACATTTGATACCTTTTATAGAAGGTGGCATTGCTTAATAGATGGAACATACAGAATAGGTGGAAACAATGAGAAAAGCAAACCTTCAGTCATGTGCTATACCATAAAGAGCATTGTGGACATCTTGCATCACACATAGAAGATTGCCAGTAACAAGTCCAGCTTGCTGAACAGCAAAACTGAGCACCTGCAACTGCTCATGCTGCTGCATTTTGGACCAACTGTACTTTCCAAGTGGTCTTCAAGGGGAGTCCCACTTAAAGTGTGTTGCAATGACCTATATATGGAAGGTATAGGAAGGAAAGGGAACAAAGGGTTCCAGATGGATATGAGAAAAAGACATTCTGGTCACATCTGCTACCTGCTCTTCAAGCAGGATCTCAAAGTCCAAAAGAGCTCCCATTCTCTCGCAGAGTGCCCCATTCAGGACTAAAGAAGGAAAATCCATGGCCACCTGAACATTTAGGAACATGGCCACTCAGTCACCTGCGGGTAGACTTTAATTATATTCTTTCCCATCAAGACAAGCAAGGGGACAAAACCATTACCGGATCAGAAATATTCTCTTCTATCATTATCATTTGGTTGACCAAGGGCTGAGACATATAGCTAGTTATCATCAGTATGTTCTCCCTGCTATCACTACCAACCAGAACTAATTATGGAGAAAAGAAGTGAACCACTGCAAACTTATACTTTCCATTCAGAAAAGTATACCATGATTGATAGTATCAAAAACTGAGAGATCAGAGAATCAGGACAATAGCACCACACCATCCCTTCTCTATTATAGGTAACCCACAAGCACAATCAATGCCATCACCATACCATATGCTGGTCTGAAATCTAACCAAAAAATAGTCCTGACAATTCACTTCCTCTAGGACCATTTGTAGCTACAACTCTCTTCCCAAAAAGAGAGGTTGAAGACTAGATAAAGTTGTCCAGTACTGTTGGGTCCAGCAGTGGCTTTTTGAAGAGGGGACCCCCCACTGCCTCACTCAAAGAAACATTCAATACTATATGGATCCAATCACAGGCCAACTCCCAGGAGGCCTTAAGTAGTCTGGAGGGATATAGCATATATAGTATTTGTAACTGTATTTGTTGAATTATTTCAGAAAAGTATCCAATGAATATAGTGTACAAAGGAATTCAAGCATAAACACAATTCAAATCGTATGTCAAATATACAAAGTGTGGTACAACAAAACCGCGCTCGTCAAAATAGCGGTGATAAAACCGTGTTGATAAAGCCGCGACGTCATCACCACCGCGACAACAGTGCCGCAACAGCGCGGCGACAGAAGGGCGCTTTAAAACAGCATGGCGGCAGAAAGCCGATTTAAATTAAGGTAAGGGTTAGGATTAGGTTTAGGGGTTTGCTTTAGGGTTAGGTTTAGAGTTAGGGTTAGGTTTAGGGTGCTGAGTGCTTCGGAAGGCGTGCATTTGCCCTCCGCGGTTATGTCATCGCGGTAGGGTCGTGTTTTTCCTTAGCACTTCGGATGGCGCGGATTTGCCCTCCGCATTTATGTCGGCGCGGATAAGGGCTTCGCGGTTTTGTGGTGGAACCTATACAAAGTACTATGCAATACCCTAAATACATATTATGCTTTCTTTAATTGAGTTCTGATCATTTCTGTTCCTCTAAGGATCATCACAGTATTTTAGAATTAGTGCACATTACTCTTTCTATTATTTACTTCAATGTGATCCATATGCAATAATTCAAAATACATTTGGAAGACTAAAGAAATACACTTTTAATAACCATTTGATTTCAGATAATTAAGTTTAACGTTTGCTCTTATTCATTGTATAAATAGTAGAAACAATGCCTTTCTGAAAGCATTATAATAAGGATTCAGGTCCTCAAGAAGCACATCTAGCGTGTCATCTCTGGAAACATTAATATGCTTCATTTTCTACATAATTTATAGTATAGTCCTTTGAAATGAAAAGTTATACGCTTAAACACTACTACTGTTCAATGCAATTGCTAAAACAGAAGATTCCCATCTTACATTTCTATCAGTATTAAGATACTATACATTTATACAGGTATTTTTATTTTTTTTTCCATTAAATCATGCTTGATTCTTGGAGACTGCCTGGCCAAGTAACTGCAGTTTTCTTGGCAAGGTTTTTCATAAGTGCCATTGCCTGCTTCCTGGGGCTGAGAGAAAGTGACTAGCCCAAGGTCAGCCAGCTGATTTTGTGCCTAAAGGGCAGTAGAACTCTGTCTCCTGGTTTCTGGCCTGATGTCTTAACCACTACAGAAAATTGGCTCTCATTGTCAGAAGTCAATGCTTCTTTTTCTTTTTTTCTTACCTTTCCTCACTTCTCCTTCTCCTTTCCCTCCCCACTCCTTTCCTATTTACTTTGTATTTTGCATTTTACATTACTTTATAACTCAATAAAAATGCTAACTGGCAAAAAAAGTGGCTCATATTCTTCTATTTACAAACTTTATTTCTCACATTTCCTTCAAAGAACAGGAAGCTTATGTAGATCTTTCTATTGTTTTATATATTTGACTTTTTGGAAACAAACTGAAATATGATTACCGATCCAAAATTGTCCCAAGTTTCATTAGGACATTCTGAACCTGGATCGCCACACTTACCTGTGACATTTAACTACTGTATTGAAGACCCTGAAATTACAATCCTAGTTTATATGGCAGGGCCAGCAAGTTTCCTCATGTACTGTGTTGCCAACTGACCCATGGAGGAAGACGCAGGATACTGTACTACCTGTATTGGCAGGTTATTGCTTTTCCTATTAAATAATGTACAGCTTATTTGAATCTGTACAGCCACCTACCATCTATTTTCTAAGAAGCCCTTTGAGAACTATAAGGGCGCAAGAAACATTACTGGAAATAGAGGATATGCTTCCAGCGAGTGCTTTGCTTGCAGCATTCTGAGTCCCCATTCATTTAATAATAATAAAAAAGGGCAGAGAGTCTGGGTTGAAAAGTGTCAGCAGGCACAATTTTCTGAGGCCTAAGGAACTGTAGTCTTAAACCACAGTATGTGAGGCTGCCTGCAGTGCCCAAAATCATTTTTTGTAGCTTGAAGTAGTATTTTGTAGGAACTAAATTTGAAACAGTTAGAACAATCAATCAGTGGAACAGCTTGCCTCCAGAAGTTGTGAATGCCCCAACGCTGGAAGTCTTTAAGAAGATGTTGGATAGCCATTTATCTGAAATGGTATAGGGTTTCCTGCCTAGGCAGGGGGTTGGACTAGAAGATCTCCAAGGTCCCTTCCAACTCTGCTATTGTATCGTATTAAAAACTATTGTCATATATATCTATTACTACAACTATTATTAAAATATCAATTAAAATAATGGTTAATGAAAAATGCTACAGGCTAAATGATTGAAAAATTCTTTTTACACTTTTTAAAAATGCAAATACATTAACGTTCAATGTCCCATCATGTTAGTTTCCTTTGTACAGGTAGTCCTTGCGTTAGGACAATTGAACCCAAAATTTCTGTGGTTATGTGAGACATTTGTTAAGTGAGTTTTGCCAAGGTCGCAACTGTGAAAAAACGGTCATGTCACTTTTTTCAGTGTCTTTGTAACTTTGACAGTAACTTTGTAACCTGTCACTAAGTAAACCATTATAAATCGAGGACTACCTGTAGCTCACCCTTTTATTGTACACATTATCTAACAAGGCATCAACGTTTGAGCTAGTGATCATACATTTGGGAAGATTCTGCAACTTGATGTATGAGCAACTTATGCTATCCGAATGTGTTGTGTATCAGTGTATAAGCAGTATCTTTCCACATGTAAAAGGTGCCTCTTAACGAGATTAATTTCGTTTATTCTTTTATTGAAAAATGCGTGCTTCGCTGACAGGAGCAAGCAAAAGCTTAAGTACTGTGAACGCTAATCCCTCTTTTTTTAAACACCTTCCTTGGACTGACAGGTAAGAGAGAGAAACTCTAGCGGAACCACTGAATAGGATGGGCGGATGCCAACCCCCATTTCACCGATTCCCAGAAAATAGCTCAAGCGTCACTAGCCGTTACATAACGCTTTCATTAAATGGAGGCAAAAGCGGAACCTCGCTTTCCACGTCCGAGCTAAAATGGCACCACATCCGTCACTTTTGGCTAAGGCCCACGAGCTCCGTCATCCCCCATTGGCCAATTTAAGGCCGTCCGCGTCCCTCATTGGAGTAGGCAGGTTTCCGCCTCCCTGTCGTTGCTGCCCTTCGGCTCCACGTTTAATCGCTCCGAAAGGCTTCTTTTCCCTGAACTAGGGCTCTCTGTAGCCGCTGCGTATGTCACTTCCTGTCCTGTCTCCGCCTTCTATTCCTTTCATGAAAACCTCGCGCGGCCTTCTCGAGCTCCGATTGGGTTACAAGCAGGTCGGTCACGAGTCGAGCGGTACGATTTCATCATACGCGCAAAGCTTCCGAAACTTCGCGCGACAGCCGATTGGCAGATCGCGACGTCAGTTAACTCCTGCCTCTTCGTCCTTTCCTCGCCCGTGTTACTCGAACACTCGGGTCGAAGCTCCACCTCTCTCCATGGGGCGGAGCCTCGCTCAGAGGCGTTTCCTGGAAGGAGTGCCACCACCGAGCTTTTCGTAATCTGTTTCAATTTTCTTCAACCCCCCCCCCACAACGCCACCACCATTCCCGCGGCAAGCCCCGCCTCGCTTTGCTTGAATAGTCGGAGGACACGTCACTCATTGCTAGTACCGCCTCCCGGAGTTTCCTTCAGGCCTTGTGATTGGGCAGAGCGGCAGGAGGCGGATCCCTCGGCTAGGGCCGTGTCGGCGCAGCTCCCTCCCTTCGCCAACCCTTTGGCGGTCACCGGTGGGGTTAGGCTGTCTCGTCACCGACTTCGCTGCCCCCGCCCCGCCCACCCCTCCGGCACCACTTAGGTTAGCCTCCCCCGTCAGCCAACATGAGCGGTAAGGAAAGGACCATCGTGGCCGGGCGGGGGGCGCCGCCTTCTTTCTTTTTCCCGCCCCGCCCAGCCCAGCCCCCCGGGCGGGGTGGGGGGGAAGAGACCCGAACGGGGGAGGGGTAACGATTGTGGGGAGGGGAAGGCAGCCACAGGAGCCGCGGCAGGGGAAGCCTTTTGGGGGAGGGGCCCCGAGGAGGGGAGCGGGGCTTGCGATGGAGGGTGGAGGAAGAAGCGGCCATGGGAGGGCAAGCTGCCTCAGGGAGGAGGAGGATCGGGCGGGACCAGGTGGGGGCTGGAATTTCTCCGCTGGAAAGAAGCGACGGAGCCGGATGGATCCTCCGTCTGCTTCTCCCGGGTGCTGCTGCCCGAGGTTGGGAGGGAAGCGCAGGCGAGGTCGGAGAAGGAGGGAGGAGGAGGAGGAGGAGAGAAAGTAGCCAGGGAGACGTTAAAAGCCTCTGTGTGTATGTATATTATGGTCTCCCAATCCCACCTTGAATCCTCGCTTCGAAGCTTTAGAAGCCGGAGGGGGAGAGAGGGCTTCGGGCCATGTGCAAAGTGGCGCTCTCCCGGTTGAAAGGGTGTGGGGGGGAGGGAAGGGGCCAAACTTGCAGTTCCGGAGTGAGGCCCTGTATGTTGACTTTCCCAGGAAGGCCGGAGGCACTTCTGAGAAACGATAAGGCCTTGTTTGGTGCCGTGCCCAAAATATGAAGAAATCCACCCTTTCGGTAGGAAGCTTTGCTTCTGCCCTTAAGGAGAGAAGAGAGAGAAGGGAAAAGGGGGAGTAAAGAAGAAAAAGACGCAAAACCGCATGGACAACTCCAAAGATTTAGCTAGGCCTCTTTTACTCCCACTCTCAGATTCCCACGCAAAGGGAGGCGTCGTCGTGTGTGCGTGTGTTTTTTAAATTATTATTGCTGTTAACATTGGCTGAGCTGCTTTAAAAAAAAAAGCCTTTCGCTGGGCGAGGAATTTTAAAGTCGGAAATCGTTAGGTTTGGCAGGCTTTTGCTTTGTGTACACTGAGTGCAGAACTCCGTATTGAACCAGCTGCAAGTCAGAAGTTTGCATACTCCCACGCCCCTTGGGAGTGACTCATGCCACTACTTCCCCTTTTCCTCCCAGCCGTCCAGAGATGCCTTTTGCATTTCTGCCTTTTTTTTTACCCAGAGAGCCCCTCTCAATAGGCTGCTCTGCCCTGCAGCCATGGAGTTTAGGATGAAGTGATGGAGCTGTTTTGGGTCTTGGTTTTTTTTTTTTTAAAAAAAATAATAGCAACCCTTTGAGTATTTTCATGACAGAGAGGTTTTTTTTTAAGATGTCCAGCCGCCTTAAGACTCTTGTTAAGGGGAAGCTGAAAAAAAAATTGTAAACAGATCTCTGGTATTTATTTAAGATGAATTTCCGAGGCTTGAAATCCGGTTGGTTTTTGCATCATTGGCATGAGGAAGTGGCCAAGGCAGTGCGGGGTGAGGCAGAAGGCTGTGAATATGACGCAATACCGATATCCACCTAGCAATTTTGATTCCGACCTTGTCCTGGGATGTTTTCTTTTTATGAATGTTGTGTATGTGCAACTGCAGCAATCAATAGCAAAAGCTGATTTGGTCATAAGAAGCCCCTCTGGATATTTTATTCTGGGTCAACAGCAATTCTTCATGATCACGTTGCCCCATTTTATTTTGCTTGTTGATGAGTGAGTGTGTACAGTTTATCCGGGATGCTAATGCAAAGTTGCTCTTTAAATTTTAATCATAGTTATTTGTTGTACCTTTATTCAAAGAGATTGGGAAGTAGTATATCATATCCTTTCTCATTCTTTAAACAGTCATGTAAGATGGCTTGGCTTGTTTACTGTTTATTAAAAATGTGAGCATAGGATTTTTGTAGTTACATTTGAATTGTTCACTGGATTACCCTGTCTTTATTGACACTTTATATTTCTGTGTTCTCTTGACCACATTTCCTCTTAGACCTTAACTATGGTGTAGTTCATTATGGTGCCAGATGACTTTAAAGAAACATCCTCAATGGTTTTTGTGTGAGTGTATTGCAAAGTATATCACTAAATGCATAATCTATAGTCACAATGCTTTACTTTGTGTTAAGTGTGCCACTTTGTTTAATGTCTGCTGAAGATCTTCATTTTTAAATCTGTATTTTTAAATAAAAAATGCTGAAGATCTCTTGCTGCCCAATACTTAGTCCTCAACTTACTACCCCAACTGAGCCCAAAATGTATGTTGCTAAGCAACAAATTTGTGAAGTGAGCCCCATTTTATGACTTCTTGCCATGTTTGTTAAGTGAATCACTAAGTTGTTCAATTAGTAACAGTTATTAAGTGAAAAAAACTTCCCCATTGACTTTGCTTGTAAGGAGATTGCAAAAGGTGATCACATGACCCTGGGGCACTGCAACTGTCATAAATGTGAGTCAGTTGTCAAGCATTTGAATGTAAATCACATGACCATGGGGATACTGCAGTGGACATAAGTGTGAAAAATGGTTATGTCACTTTTTTCAGTGCCGTTGTAACATTGGTCAGTAAGTGAACTGTTGTAAGTCGAGGACTCCCTGTATGCTACATAGCATGGGAGGATCTAATGCTAATGCTAAATTTTTAAATAATCTGTGTCTTTCTGCTTCCTCTTGAAATAACTACATGCTTTATATAATTTATTTAACTCTTAGTTATTATTATTTTTTCTTTCTTATCCTCTAATTTCCATGCAGATCATGATATTTCAGAAGACATGGTTGTTATCAAGACTGAGAAGGTAGATGAAGGCTGCAGTAATGATGGAGGAAACTGTGAGGCCCATGTAAGTAAGAGTTCTGAGGAGAAATGTGTTGGGAAGGGGGAAAGATCTCAATTTGCAATAGAAAGATACCTTACCTAGTTTTTAATATGTGTGGTGATGGAACATTCTCTTCTTTTTCTTTGAAAAAGGTTGATTCCTCATTTTTGCAGTTAAAAAAAATCTTCCAGTGTTTTTGTAATCCTGTATAATTAAAGTCACAGTAGAAAAAGTGATGATAATAATCTTACAGTTGGGGGATGAGTAAATTTAAGACAGGTTAGGTTAACAGAATAACATAGTTGGAAGGGATTTGGAGGTCTTCTAATCCAACCCCATGCTCAGGCAGGAGACTTTATACCGCTTCAGACAAATGGTAATCCCTTCTTAAAAACTTCCACTGTTGGAAGCATTCACAACATCTGGAAGTTAAAGATTCATCAAAATTTTGTTAGTATTTCTGTGAGTGTTGGAATTTCTACTTTCTCATGAAAAATTGTTGGAGTGTAAAATTGTTTAATTCAAGTTCAAAGTGATTATTTCTAAGTAAAATAGTCTAACCTGAGTGATGATGGGTGTTTATTATATTAGAAGTTGGTTGTTGATGTCTTATGTTGGTTAGACCAGTGTGTACAGTCAGTGCTTTAGGAGATTGGCAAATCATCTATTAATAAGCTTCCTTCTTGTGCTCCTTTCCAATTGCTGTTTTACACTGTCATTTGGGATGGCCAGATACTTGACTCCTCCTGTCTTGCTCTTTATTTCCTGACAGGAGTCTCAGCCTTCTCCTCTGGCCCTGCTAGCAGCCACATGCAGCAGGATTGAATCTCCCAATGACAACTCTGATGGTTTACAGGTGCAACAGGGAGGCTCAAGTGAATTGGACCTTGCTTCTGCAACTCAAATCTCCCAAGGTGCAAATGGCTGGCAAATAATTTCCACTACTTCTGGAACTGATTCTCCTAAAGATCTGGGGAATAACTGCAATGAAGACAATGATTCATCATCCAAAAACCGAGCTGCCACCACAGGGCAGTATGTGGTTACCACCTCAAATATGCAGAACCAACAAGTTCTGACGGGCTTATCAGGAATGTTGCCGAATATTCAGTATCAGGTGATCCCCCAGTTTCAAACTGTGGATGGTCAACAGTTGCAGTTTGCCACTGCTCCCACTCAACTTAGTGTCCAGCAAGATTCCTCTGGCCAACTGCAGATAATTCCAGGAACTAACCAGCAGCTTATTACAAACAGGTCTGGCACAGGCAATATCTTGGCTGCCATGCCAAATCTTTTGCAGCAGGCTGTCCCCATTCAGGGAGTAAATGCTCTCTCAGGGCAAACCCAGTATGTCACTAATGTACCACTGGCTTTGAACGGCAATATCACCTTATTGCCTGTCAACAGCATTGCTGCCAGTTTGGCCCCCACTTCCCAGTCAGTTACTCTAAGCAATTCTAGCTCTCCAGAGAATAGCTCTCAGCCAGTTTCTGTCACATCAATCAGTTCCTCCAGCGTGGCTGCGACTCAAACCAGTACTGCCTCTTTTTTCACCAATGCTAACAACTACAGTGCCACTACCACCACCAGTAATTTGGGCATCATGAATTTTTCCACTAGTGGCAGTCTGGGAACAAATGTTCAGGTGCAGAGGACAAACAGCACTCAGAATGCCGATGCTGTGCAAGTTGCAGTCCAACAAGGACAACAGAAAGATATTGATCAAAACCACCAGCACCAGCAGATCCTAGTGCAGCCCCAACTTGTTCAAGGAGGACAAGGCAGCCAGACCTTTGCTCCTCAAGATGCCCTGCAGAACCTGCAGATCCAGGCACTCTCCAATGCTGGTCCAATCTTTATTCGAACGCCCACTGTAGGGCCAAATGGACAAGTCAGCTGGCAAACTATTCAGCTTCAAAATCTTCAGGTCCAGAATCCGCAAGCTCAGACAATCGCTTTGGCTCCCGTGCAGGGGGTGTCCCTGGGGCAGACAGGCACCAGCACAACACTCACACCAATAGCTTCTGCCTCGCTGCCCAGTGGCACGGTCACTGTAAATGCCGCTCAGCTATCCTCTGTACCGGGCCTTCAGACCATCAACCTTGGTGCCCTGGGATCTGGCATCCAAGTTCATCAGCTGCAAGGGCTCCCTCTCACCATAGCCAATGCCACTGGTAAGTAGGAGGTTCTTCTAGTGCAGGGGTGTCAAACTCGCAGCGTCATGTGACACATCCAGCCCATGGGCCGGGAGTTTGACATCCCTGTCATAGTGCACGTTGTTGATTTCCATGTACATTATTCATTTTAAATTGTTATTTTAAACAAAGTTTTCTTTTCTGAAGGAATAAATTGGAACATAAAGAACAAGCGTACTGAAGGTTGGACATGAAGAAATGAGCTAAAAAACCTGCATTTCTAATTCTTAATTTTTTCACATGAAGAAATAACAATTTTTTAAAAACATTTTTTCTTTTAAGGTGACATAAATCTGTCAAAAGTTGAAGGGGCCTGCCTTCAGAAGTATGGTGAAGAGATATATCTGGTGTATTTTTAAAAGAAAATTCTGCCAAGAATTTTCAGTCACGACACTATATGTTTCTTCACTGCGCTGTATTTTTTTTTACTGAGAATGTTCAAGTTGGATTTAGATGGTCATTCACGCTATGAATGGCAACTGACTATCACTATGTTCTATTTATCGCTATGTGAAAAGATAGTCATCTAGCATTATTAGGTACAGTATTGTATGTAGAAAATCTAATAGATCCCATTTTGAACTAGGAGCTTGTGGCAATGTGGCAATTTTCCCATTTTGCTTATCCATGAGATTTTTGCCACTTCAATGAAAATGTTTAAACATGTTCATACATGTTTAGGATCTTATCAATATAATTTGATGGAGAGACCACATACAATATGTTATGGCAACCATGTGCACTGTGTGGCCAATCCTCAATTTATTTGTGGAGCCTCAAAATTCATTTGGTAGTGAATGTAGTAATCTGGATAGATGGCTAGACTAACTATCATGCACCTTCCTAGTTGGATGAAATATATGGAAGGAATTTTAAGGCTGTAACATTGTGACACACATTCAGCTATATGGAATAAGGCCATAAGGCAGCAGCTTCTATACATTTGCATGTCATATGTGAATATTTGAAAAGGATTTGAGTGAATGGTGGATGCGAGAAATTGAAAAAACAGGTCCTCTAGGACAGGGGTCTCCAACTGTGGCAATTTTAAGCCTGGAGGGCTTCAACTCCCAGAGTTCCTCACCCAGCTTTGCTTTTCTGGCTGGGGAATTCTGGGAGTTGAAGTCCTCCAAGCTTAAAGTTGTCAAAGTTGGAGATCCCTGCTCTAGGATCTGCTGTAGCCTTCATTAATTAGTTACATTCCAAATGTATGGGAATTAACAACTTTCAGAATCCCTACTTGGCAAATCCCTTGGAGTCAAACTCATAACACTAGGATCATCAGAGTAAAGAAGATTGAATGAAGAACAGAGTGTCTAAAATATATTATGTCTGTAGGGTCTTATGGAGTTGTGTTCTCCCATATGCCAAGTGATTGGCTCTGCAAAATGTTAATGAATCATATGAGGACTTTTTTCCCCTTCAGGTCTTTATGATTGTATAGTGTAATACGATATGATTAAACCATTAAGAGATCATTGATATCGCACAGACAAAGGGGGGGGGAACAGTGGTGGGTTGCAGGAAGTACAGCCTGGTACGGGCATACCGGTGCCTGCTGGGAGTACCAGGTACCATTCCAATACGGTGTTCCGGAGGGCCCACCCACTCTCCTTACCGGTATTTGAGTGGATTGTACAGCGCCTGTAGGATGCTCCACCGAGCAGCTGGAGCGTCGCAGAGGCATTGCGGGCAGTACGTACGTCCGTGTGCTGCACGCATTCATGTGGTGGATGCCGGGCCCCGTTGCACTGTAATGGTTGCAACGGGATCCGGAACCTACCACTGGGGAAAAAAATAAGAAAATGCAAGAAACAGTTTAAATGAAGTAGGGGAATAATGCATGCACATTGAGTCAAAAGAGCCATTGATCTCAGGGTAATTTCTGAATGGACAGTTTTGGACATCCTAAATTTTTGTTCTATGATGCTAAATTAGAACTCAAACTGATGCTAGAGAATTAAAATAAGAATAAACTTCTAATGACTGGAAACATCTCTTAATGCTAAAGAATTACTGACCCATGAAAGTATCATTGTGTGTTGTTTTCAGAAGGTCAAACTGTTTTCCTGAAAATGTTTGAAGTAGGGTGGTTGAAAGACTAGGCACCCCTCCATTATTCTGCAGACTTTGCATGGATAAGGATAAAGAATAAAGTTGCCTTTCAGAACAAAATGGGGTGTGGGCAGGAAGATACTTATTTAATTTATATTATTGATTAGAGTATTTGATATTTATTAAGCAGATAGCTAAATATTCACACAATTAAGCAAATGTAAAGTTATTGGAGCTTCTCATTTCACATTTTCACTAGAATTTAGGATTTTTCTTTCATTGCAGTATACTTTTCCCCCTTATTTGGATAAATTGCACAGATATGGCTACTAGTTCTGTTGCTTTTGTGAATGTAGGGATGAAGTTCAGTGTGTTGTCATTCATTCTTTTTCTTGCTTACTTCATAGCAATTTCCCAAACCTACCAGTCTGGATAAGAATTGCTTTATGAGAAATCCAATCTATATTGAGAATATGAGGTTCAGGAAGCTTGCATTATATTACAGGTGTTATAGTCTGAGCTTCAATTATGAATTCTTGTGTTATGCATCAAACTCTACAGTTTTGGAATCCAGTGGCTTATTTGTGGTGAATTCTACAAATAGAATTTTTAAAATGAAGGGGGAAAATATTCTCAGCCTTCTAATATTTATAAAACTGTAATTAGAATTGGAAACAGAAAGGTGCTGGCTTGTAAAGTTTTCTGAAGTGTAAGGCTTCCCAGTCACAGCCACACCATCCACAAAGGCTTGGCTAAGTCCCTGTAGAAGTTGCCACCAAATTTTTAATGTGAGTTACTCTTTGTAGAAAAGCCAGTTTGGTGTAGTAGTCATTTGTAACACCAATAGTAGTTTGTAGCATTAGGCTACAAACCAAGAAACCAACTGGGTCAAAAAAAACTCAGCTGGGTGACCTTGGGCCAGTCCCACTCTTCTCAGCCCTAGGATGTAAGCAATGGCAAATCATTTCAGAAAAGCCTTGCCAAGAAAACCTCAGCAAGTAGTTCAGTCAGTTGCTAGGAGACAACACTGACGGCACACAGCACACACTACTACCCATATATTCAGTAAATTCAATCCTGTTAATATTATTTCAGTAAAGTTTGATCTCACCCATTTTATTATGGGCCTATCGATTTTGCAGAGAATGGTTGATGGCATATCATTTAAGGGCCAAATTCAGTGCTCAGTTTGGAAACTGAAAAATTTCTCAGATTGTTTGTTTTCGGCCTGCAGTTTTACTCCTTAAAGACCACTCATAATTCTATAACTAGTTATCAGTATTAATGCAGATGATCCCTACCGCACTCATTACGACAAGTTTTAATTTAGCAATGGAGGGTATGCATAATTTTAAATAGATAATTATAACATGGGACAAATGTAGGACAGCTATCAACTTATTTTTGAAATGTCTTTAACATTCAGAGTAGCGTAAAGATGTACTCTTTAAAATAACTACAAGTAGTCCTCGACTTACAACAGTTCTTTAGTGACCAAAGTTACAATGGCATTGAAAAAAGGGGCTTGTGACCGTTTTTCACATGACAGTTGCAGCATCCCCATGTGAACAAAATTCAGAAATTTGGCAACTGGGTAATGGACTCACATTTATGACGGTTGCTGTGTCTTTGGGGTGGTGTGATCCCCTTTTGCGACCTTCTGATAAGCAAAGTCAAAGATTCAATTCACAACCCTGTTACTCACTCAAAACTCTGGTGGTTCACTTAACAACTATGGCAAGAAAGGTCATAAAATGAGGCAAAACTCACTTAACAATTGTTTCATTTAGCAACAGCAATTTTGGGCTCAATTGTAGTTGTAAGTTGAGGACTACCTGTATAAAGTATACTTATGTTGCAAAGACTCCACATTGAAGATTAAGAATGATGTAATAGATTTGTGTCATTGTTCCCTAAAACTAACTCTTGGCACTCAAACCTGGTGCTGTTTTTTGAAAGAGATTTGACTATGAAAATAAATTCTGTTTGGAAAGCCTATTTTGTTTGTTTTAATTCCTACTTTGCATTCATTTTGGAGAATACTTAAACATCATGTTCTCCAACTGCACTTGAGAACTTTAGAGTTGATCATTAAATATTGCCTGCCTTAAGTTATTGCTTCCTCCACAAAGAATAATTACATTATTTTTTGAAGAATTGTGTTTTGTAGTATGCTATTTATCAAAGTGGTTTTTGGTTTTGAAATCTCTTGACAAAGCTGTTGATAGACTTCCTCATTAATAATTTTGGATTAATGAATACTCTGATTTTTTTTCACAGCACCGGTATCAGGTTTTCAAGTTAAAAGCAATATGACTACTTATTTGTTATTTTTTTAGAAAAACTTTATTTGGGGGGGTTGAAATAGTCCAGTTTCTTAATGAGAAGTGAAATTCTCTAGCCCCTATTAATTCCATATTTTCTGGGCTTAAAGGTTATGGTATATTTAAAATTAAACTTTTATTTACGTAATTCTAACAAATCAAGAATAAGAGAAAAAAACAATTAAAAGATTTCAGAAATCTTATCACAAGGTCTAGAAACTTACTGTTTAAAATATAAAAATAGAATATAAAAGCTGTGGTTTTTTTCAAAAATATTTTTTTCAAACTCTTCTGTATCCTTTTGCATTCATGCAGCCTTGAACTTTTCCTTCTGTATTTAAGCCTAAAAGGCAAACTGAAGGCCAGACATATATATCTTATATTTTGGGTTTGTAGCTTGCCACGTGGCCCAAATTTGCACATTAGAGCAACTTTTAATGGTTCATTTAAATATCCCTTCTCTAATTTCCATTGAAAGTAGTAGTTGCTCTTCTGTGTTCCAAAATTTAATAAAATTAAGAAATGTTCAAGCATGTCTATAGTACTAAGTGATTTAATCATTATATCCTCACTTCCCTAAACCTTCAGGATCTGTTATTTTCGGGGGTGGGTGTAAAAATGGGGATGACACATAATTCCCGTTACCTTGGAATAATTGGGGAGAGTTCAAACATTTCTCTTTACCACGTATCTATGTTCTTTAGTTAATATAGGAACTTGTAACCTGTATTCCTTAAATCCATTTCTCTCACTTCCTGAAGCCAATTCTGACAGGCTTGACAAGAAAATCTACAATTAGATTTCCTACTGTACTGAGTTGGGAAACAAAACTATAGTGTATATAGCTAAAATACATTAAAGACAGTTTTAAATACATACACAACCCTTCTCTAATGGAAACCTAGCAAAAGATGGAGAATCCAGACCCTACTAACATGGAAAATCTGGCACAGTGCCATATTTTCATATTGCCAACTACAACCTTCCTTCACATAAAAAAAAACTAAGAAATGTAACACTGGGTGCTGAATGGGATTAAGGTTCAACTTTAATTTATATCCAAGTTCAAATATTCTTGGATAAATTTCCTTTTACTATATTATTAAAGAAGCATAAAACATACAATATGTATATACAAATCCAATTATCTTGAACACATGTCGTATATATAAAATACACTTGTGTAAAAATGGGTGGAATGGCCATTTACTTGGCCTACTTTTTTTTCCTTTTTTTTTTGCACAATGACTAATTAGGAACCGTTGAAGTAATTGAACTGAAGTAGGGGATGTTCTCTTAAACTGTTACAATAAATCCTTGATTGACCTGACTAATGGTTAAAACAAAAAGTTGATTAACATTTGAAGCCAAAGTAAAGTTGGGGTTTACGCAAGGGCCTAGGAGTGGCTGGAGACCTGTGTTCTTTATTTCAGCAACACTCGGCTCACGTAGTAACTTTGCGCCAGTGGCACTGCTTCAGCCCACATATCTCACAGGGCTGTTGTTGTGGGAACAGATAAGGGATGGGAGCATTAGTTATGCTGTCCTGTATAAAATCAGGATATTAGCTTTTATAATAAGTAAATAATAAATGTTTGGTAATAAATTTAACAACTAGTCATATATGTTAAAGAAGGATTTTGTCTATTCTAAAACTCCTGCATTGCATGACCTTGGTTCTAGTATTTTGAAAAAGAAAGCGTTCTTCCTGTCAACCTTTTCCATAGTAGTCATGATTTTTATACACATTAATAACATACTACTGTAGTTAGCTTTTTTCTAAGCTAAAGAATCCCACAATTTACTAGTATTTTTTCCTAAAGGAAGGCATTTAGACTTGGTTTTCTTCTAATGGAAGGCATTTAAACTTTCCTGTACTTTATCCTGCATCCTTACTAAGTGATGGTGCAGGCCCCAAACAATATCTTTTCATGTGACACCACAGAAGAAATGACACTTGGCTACAATGTTAAGCAGTGAGTATACAGCTTGTATAACAGTGTAAATGTGCTGTCCCCTCAAAATAATGCAACAGACAGCTATTAATGTCTAAACTGCTGGCAATAAAAGTGAGTACACCCCTAAGTAATAATGTCCAAATGAAAAGATATACTTAAATATTTACAAAATGTGAAGGAATGTACTCACTTCTGTGTGTGAAGTTAGGATTTTTTTGTCCTAATTTACATCAGTTTCCAGTTACTTTAACTGGAATCTCATTTTCAATTTGGTTGCTCATTCACTTAGTTTTAAAAGCTTAAGAATTTAAAGAGCTGCCATGTGTTGATACACCCTGATTTAATGATACAGCTAGAAGTAGTTGTACATGGATTGGTATTTTCTTACCTTTTGTCCTTTTTAATAGTTAGGTAAGAGACTGGTAGGACAGAGAGATATTCACATTCAAGACTTCATATATTAATTATGAGTAAGTATAGAGATTAATCATGTTACTAGATAATTTCATATTAAATTAGTTTTTAGGTTTCACATGATTCATAGTACTTAAATTTTATGACAGAATCAGTTTAAATATGGGTAGGGAAATGTTCTGTACTTGCCTCTTTATCATCAACTTATGTCTATATAACTTATTTTTTAAAAAACACCTCTTTGCTCGGTGGAATAAATACTGAAATATGCAACTTCTGCATACCTCATGTGTCTAGCACTGCAAAGGATTAAGATTCCCCTTCATGATTCTTTCTAGCATTGCAATTTGTAGAAATTCAGTTGTGCAGACTTGTTTTGAAAAATATTTAATCTGTAAATACAGGTATGTTTGTTGAAGGGCTGACATTGTAGTTTTCAGTTTTCTTCTTTTACTTTTTCGTGAGCTGATGGGTTCCTGCCCCCCCCCTTAATGCAGAAGATGCTTGATACTATACAGTGCTTTTAAAAAGAATTAAGGGTACATACAGTATTTGTGTATGGAGCTAGTCTAAGCTCCTGGCTTTGTTCTTTCAGTTCTTTGTACAAATATTCAGTCTGGTGTTCAGCAGAAGTTGTATCATTAAGTTCCTAGCAGAAACACTTAGCCAAAGCCACACTGTTTTTGCATATTTAATGTTTGTATTTTGAATGTTTGATTCCTTTAATGTTGAAGCTTGGTTTCGAAAGCTAAAGTGGCATTTGCATTGTACCTTGGGTGCAATTAAGTGTTTTTCTACTAGATACAATTATGTCTCCTAATAATGTTGTTTGTCCAGATTTTCTGGAGAAGAAGACTGTGAGAAAAAGCTGCAAGCTATCACTTTGGCTAAAGGGAAAAAAACAAGTAGTGTGGGGTGTGGGGTTGTTGTTGTTTTTTTTGTTTTTTTTTTTGGGCCTGCATTTGCATCCAAGTTCTATTGAACTAGAATTCCTATTTATACTGGTTTAGAATGATTTGAGCTGTAGATCAACATATCAAGAGAACAACAAATTAGAAAAAGCTGATCTTCGTGTTTCCTTGTCCATATACAAACTAAACTAAACATGAAACTATTGTGCCCCTCCATAATCTCCCCTTTACCGATATTTACACCAGGTTCTATGTGGTAAAAATTGTTTGTTTATTCGCGTCATAGGCATCACATTTAAAATAAGGCATACTATACAATGTAACATTTAAAATATAAAATACAAGATTAAAATATGTACAAGTTAAACAAATATTGCCCACAACTAGCAACATCAATTGCTTTCTGTCATGCTGCCATGAGATCCTCAAGTGTACACTGATCAGGACACAAACAGCAGGTATGGTGGTGGTGTTTGCATGTCACCACAATCGCAAAGGGCAAAGACACCGGATAATCCCATTTGTCCAGGGTGTCTCTAGATCTTGGATCTGTGCACAGTGTATTCAGTGATTTCCATACTTCCCAGCTTTTATCAGAACTAGGTGCCAGCTTTTCCATTGGTTTTATCCAGTGTTGGTCCTTTGTTACTTTCCATAGGGCCACTCTATGCTTTCAAAGCCTTCTGTTAACCTAAGGAAGCTTTTCTGGATTTTAATCTATTGAACTGGTTGTAGGCCATAGAGAGGGTGTTGTCAAAATATACATGTTTTAAACCTCTCTCTGTAGGCTGCTCCTTCTCTGTGAACATCAGATAGGGCAATGGCACTAGGTGGTAGATCTTATCTAAAGGGGTAGTTTTAAGACATCAGATAATAATTCTGCTAGCTTCATTCAGAGCAATATGTCCTTTCCCAGTGTGTGCTGATTTATACCAGACTGGGCAGGTGTATTCCATCAATTAGTGAATTTCTCGAGGATGTTATTTTGTTAACTAACCTCCAGTGTAGTGGTGGTATAGTGCTGCTTATATGTTAGGGCCCTGTCTAGAGTGACCTCTAAGTACTTAGGGCTGCAGCAATGTTCCTATAACATCCCTTTCCATATAATATGCAGCTTCCTAGCAGCCTGCTTATTTCAAAGATGGAAGTCACATACCTGAGTTTTTGCTGGTCACTGTTTACCACTATAGTGTCGATCCAGTTTTGTTCGACCTCCTCAAAAGTTTCTCCCTGTACAGCCATTGCTCAATCATCAGCATGCACATAGTTGTTAATACCTTCAGGGAGCAGCTGATCATTGGTGTAAATCAGCAGTCCCCAGCCTTTCTGGCTTGGCAGCCATGAGGGAGGGGAGGGAATGGTTCTGTGTGGGCAGTGACTCCATTTGTGTGATTAGAGCTTTGCACGTGAGCACGAGCACTCACCTCTCACACAAGGGCCCGCCACTCGCACAAGGGCAGCTGTGTACGTGCACTCACTCAACACTTCTGCGGCCTGGTTCCAAATTGGCCATGGCCTGGTAGTGGGCCATGGGTTAGGGATCCCTGATATAAATATGAAAAACAGTTGGAGCCTGTTATATCACCCTGTGGCGAGCCGTTCCTTTGATTCCTTCTATCTACTTTGCACTTCCCTGGAATGCCACAAAAAACATACAGTTCTGAAGCAGATTCCTGGTGATATTTGTAAATTTAAAATCTTTAGTCATATCACAAACTTCCTGCTTCCGCCTTCTAAGATTGATAGTATCCCGCAGCCGTGAGGTCTATGAATACAGTTCCGTTGCCCTTTTGGAATCTATCTTTGATAAACTGGGTTTAAATTCAGGATCTCTGTGGTACAACCTTTTTCAGGGTGCAATCCAGCCTGTTGCAGTATGAGAAGAGGGGGTTCTACAGCGAGGCGATTTTGTATCATTCTTTCAAAGATTGTGTAGGTATGGCACAAGAGACAAATTCCATGGTTTTTCTTAGGGTTATTGGCTTCTTTACCTGTTTTTAAAACTGCTACAATCATAGCCTTCCGCTAGACACTAGGAATCTGACATTGTTCCAAGCATTCGTTAAACATTTGTAGTAGCCACTATCTTGCTTTCGATCCAAATTGCTTTTATCTGTTCAAGAAGGATGTCATCTAAACAAGCCGCTTTCTGTGGCCTACTCTTCCTTATAGCCCCTCTCGGTTGTTCCATAATAAAGGGAGATGATAAATTAGTCATTTCATCCTCATTTCTGTTGATCTTAATCTTGTGTTTTGGTAACCTTTGATCTGGATTGCCATTCTTGATTGGCTTTTTACCATCTTCAGTGGTAAAAATGATGAAGGGCTGTCCTGCGAGGACAGCCTGCATCTTGGCTCCCCAAAGTGGCACTGCAGCACAACAGTATGCATAATTCTTGGCACTCAATCATTGTGTTCAATGATTTTTTTGAATACAAATCATATTACTGTAAAACGAATGAAGCCTCCGCCTCGAGCATAATCTGTATTTCCAGCCATTCTTCTTTACCATACCTAAAACACAATGTTATTCTTTAAAAATGATTTGCATTTAATAACTACATTTATTAGTGACTGGAAACCCCTTATGGACTTTTTGTTGGAAAGAAAAAAGGGAACAAAGCGTTCTGATGTATGCATTTGATAATTAGATAATTGTAGACTATGGAGAGAAGAAAATTGTATTGTAACCTTACGATAAAATATAAGTATAGCTGTTGTTAAGACCAGAAACCTTGCCTTTTTTCACCTCTTACTTTTCTTTTTCTCTTTTAAAATGTGTACTGTCTTTATTTTATTTTTCAATATTTTTTTAGTAAAATTGTGTGTGTGTGTGTGTGTGTCCTAGTACTGACTTTGCCTGTGGTATATAATATTTTGTAGTCTGCCATATTCATTCTGGCACCCATTTTTCGGAATGCCCCTCACAAAGGTTTAGCTTTTGAAAGATGCCTCCTGGCCCAGATGTAGCCATTGTTGGGGATTGTTGTTTTGTAAGCATGGTTTAAGAAAGGGGATGGCTTACAGTTGAAAGGATTAGTAGTTACTTATCTTAGGGGTGCAAATGTCCTCAATAATAGAGCTGTGCAACATTTCAGGTTTGAAGGGACACGAGCTCCTGAAGCCAAATCACTTCCCACATTACAACTGTGGTGGAGGGCAAGTCCCTAATCCTGGGGAAAAGGCTTTGTAGATTGAAGATGTTGCAGACAAGCAGTGTTTCTACCAGACTGCTCCAATTCAGCTTTTTTACTTTCAAATCCAGTTGATTCTTTTGGGTTGTGAATCTCCATTAATCAGTTTACTTATAAAATGATTGCACAAAAACAGTTATTTAAAAAGTTAATTGAAGACAGTTTTTCTAATATGTTCAGTATTAAAAGTATTAGCATTAGATTGGATTTGTGCTCCCAACTTATTAAATATTAGGGGACTCTCCATGATTTGGAAACGATTTGGAAGAAGAGCTTCAACATCAGCCTACTACTCTCCTCTATTTATTAAAAGACTTTTTTTTTCTGTACAAGCCTGGGGAAAGAATAACTTTAAGGGCTTGCAATCAATATCTGCTATTTTAAAGATTTGTTTAATTAAAGTAGGGTGGTGGATTTTTTCAGGCTTGCACAGAAGTGTAACTAAAGGTGGGAACCTTTAATGAATAGCAGAGGTATTCTGAATCATTTTGTAAGCCTGCACAGTTCTATTAAATATTAGCACTTAACAAGATCAATTTTTCATATTGATTTAGCCATTCTTTAAACTTGAAGCAAAGTACTCCCAGCAGGAGGAGTATATGAATAAAATAGATTTGTCATTCAGCTTGTTGATGAGTGTTGATTAAGGAATCTCAGACAGTAACTGCCCTATGTTATCATACTACTTTGGTTGGCATATATCAAAATATATCAAGAGCCGAGGTGGCGCAGTGGTTAGGGTGCAGCACTGCAGGCCACATCAGCTGACTGTTATCTGCAGTTCAGCGGTTCTAATCTCACTGGCTCAAGGTTGACTCAGCCTTCCATCCTTCCGAGGTGGGTGAAATGAGGACCCAGACTGTGGGGGCAATATGCTGACTCTGTAAACCGCTTAGAGAGGGCTGAAAGCCCTATGAAGCGGTATATAAGTCTATCTGCTAAAATCCCTTGTTTTCATCCTCCATGTACAAAATAGTTGAGAAAGAAATAAAGCACCTTACTTAATTTCAATGTTTGGGTTATCCAGCCTCTGTCACTTTTCCTGACTGTTTTTTTAGCGTGATCTTTCTCAATTGAAATACAATTTCATTCTGTTCTACAAGGGTGCTCTTATTGAAGAGCCCTGGTGGCACAATGGTTAGAATGCAATACTGAAGGCTACTTCTGCTGACAGCCAAGCTGCCTGCAATTTGGCAGTTCAAATCTTACCAGGCTCAAGGTTGATTCATCCTTCATCCTTCCGAGGTGGGTAAAATGAGGACCCAGATTGTTGGGGGCAAGAGGCTGACTCTGTAAACTGCTTGGAGGGGGCTATAAAGCATCCAGAAGCTGTATATAAGTCTGCTATTGCTATTGCTGTTTTCCACCTGAACTCCAATGCATTTTAATCAGCTGCAGGCCATATAACCACTGAAGTTGTTAAGAGATTCACATGGCCATTAAACTGACTTCCCCTACTGACTTTGCTTGTCAGTAATTCATAGTCTGGCCTCACTGGCACATTAATGGCCCCAATCCTCTTTCAGTGATATAGCAGTGTGGCAATTAGGAGAAATGATAAACCATAGATTCATTAGTGACCATTTCAAAGTTAGAACAGCACCAGAAAAAAAGTAGCTTATACCTGGCCCTCACACTTATGATTGTCACAGCATACCCAAGGTAACATAATCAAAATTCAGGTGCCTGGCAATTGGCATGTATTTATGACTGTTGCAACACCCTGCAGTCTTGTGATCACCGTTTGCGAACTTCCCAGCCAGATTTTGACAAGCAAAGTCAGTAGGGGAAGTCAGTTTAATGGCCATGTGAATCTCTTAACAACTTCAGTGATTCTCTTTAACAAGTGTGCCATAAATCCCAAAATCAGGTGTGTCTCACTTAATCTTGTTAAACACAGTTTATAACACAGTTGCACAGTTTATAAACCATTTAAAAAAGCAGGAAGCAACTAAAGATAGTCTTTGCATATAACAGAAGTTCTGGTCTCAGTTGTGGTTTTTATGTCAAAGACTATCTTTAGTTGCTTCCTGCTTTTTATGATGGTTTATAAAATGTGCAAAATTAAGTCTGTCAGGGATTTGTAGTGATCAGACAGGTAGGTTATAACTGACCTAGTTGTTATCAATGCTGCTATACAGCCTCTGAAAGCAAATGAATGAGGTTGTCACCATGTTTCAACATTGGCTTGAAGTGGGATGCAACCTGTCCTTCCTTCAGTAGAAGTAAAGGGGGGTAAACCTAGGATTTTATAAGCAGAAAGTGTCACTGACTGTTAAGAGGAAAATGGTAACTCAGTTACTATATTGTCTTTGTAAAAAAAAAGTCTAATTGAAATGCCCAAAGAAATGATGCAGAGGAGTCCTGGATGCTCAGACTAATTGGTCTGAAATAACCATGATTGATGAATGAACTAAAATTGGCTCAGGGCTGAGCA
Organism: Thamnophis sirtalis; assembly: GCF_051295495.1. Taxonomy (NCBI): domain Eukaryota; kingdom Metazoa; phylum Chordata; class Lepidosauria; order Squamata; family Natricidae; genus Thamnophis; species Thamnophis sirtalis. The sequence goes on along the minus strand of NW_028261383.1, from coordinate 156,110,278 downwards.
GCTTCTAGTAAGAATAAATTCTGTCAGGATTAGGCTCTTTGCTTTAGTTGATTAGCCAGATTCTCAACCTGAGAACAGTGAAATGATGTATTGCTGAGAAGTACAGATGTTAAAAAAAAGAAAAGAAAACGACATGTTTGGTCAAAGGACTTGTATGACATGTTTTAGTTTAATTGTAATAATGGCAAATAAGTGGTGAAAATATTCCTTTCTTTCATCTGTAAAACAAATTAGAAATGGGAACAAGGTATGTTGTGGTTTACATAGATACCACAGTTCATAGTTTGCTCATATCAGGTATGTTTATTTCTTGCCCCTGGTTTTTGGTAAGTACAGCACTCAAGAAGTGATATCCTGCAGTAAGAAAGAGTATGTGTCTCCCAGGATAATGTGAGTGTCTAGAAACCAGGAGACTAAGTTCTAATCTCTTGCTTTAGGCATAAAAGCTGGCTGGGTGACTTTTGTCCAGTTACTCTCTCAGTTCAACCCACCTCACAGGATGTTATCCAGGGGAAAAATAGAAAGAGGAAGGAATATTAGGTTTGCTTGCCACCTTCAACTGTTTATGAAAGAGGTGGATTAAAAACCTGTTAAAAAATAAAAATGCAACTTAATAGTAAAAGGAACCCTAACATTCCAGCAATCATAGTTGTTGTTGTTTTTTAACCCTGGTGTTAGCGATATAGGTTAATTCTTAGTAACATCTCAACTTTTATCTGCAAGGAAATTAAGGTAAACAAGTTTTTAAAGATAAACTTGCTATAAAGAAACAACAAAAGATCTGGGCCTGAGCTTTATCATAATAACAGAGCTTGAAAACTAAACCTAGCCCTTCACATAGCTAAAATGCTCAGTAACTACCAGTAAATCAAAAGGTTGCATTCCTGTACCAAGTCAACCATATTTGTTGTGTTTGAAAACAAAGATGACTCAGTGGCAGAGCACCTACTGCCACTCCTTGCAAAGAAAAAATGATAGCATTTACTTATGTAAGCAAACAACTGAACAGATGGGAATTTGAGCTAAGCCATTTGAGGACTGCTCCAGATCTGTTTGTGTCTCATAGGATGAACATGAATCTGCATGACAAGTTTTGCACTTTCACAGATCGGGCCATGTTCATCCTAATGGGTGGAGGTTGCATTCCCCTCCCTGCTGACTAGTTGACCTTGTCAAAATCAGACTGTATAATTGTTCTCTATTTAGCTTTTCCACGACTTGCAATGAATCCTGCAAGCCAGTAGTGCTATTAAACTGAACAGAGCATGCAGATGGCATACCATAGAATTGCTTAATTAATGGTTTTAGCCAAAGACCTTACACCTTTTATAAAGACAATTCATGTATTTATTATTAGAATTCTGAGCCCCTCAGAGAATAACACAATTAAAATACCTGCAGATTAAAATATCTAGAGAAGATTAAAATATCTAAAGAAATATCCCCAAGTCTGGAAGGAACAGCCTAAATAAATATTCCCTCTACAGAAGGAGCAATTTCAACATTTAATAACTGAAAAGGCTCACTAAGAAGACAGGTATTTTCAACATGCCAAGAAAATGGGCCCCAATGTGATCTCCAGAGAAATGCTATTCCAGGAAAGGGGCAGGGATTGACAAGGTCTGTTGCAGATGCCATTCTGTAGGGATAGGAACCCCCAAGGGAGCCTTTTCTTCACAGTGCTAGAGATTACCTCGGTCTCAAGCCATGTTGGGCTTTAATGGTGACATCCAGCAACTTTAGTTGCACCCAAACCTGCGCCTGGTGATAGCAGGATAAAGGCAGAGGTGGAGCTGTAAGCATTATCCACGATAGCCCAAGGTCTTGGCATCAGAGAATTATATTAGCTGGTCTGAACATCAAACAGGTTCTGAGTGCAAGGCAAGGGCCAAGAGTGAGAGGAATATGGGTCCAGAGTTACAGATGTATAAGGGCCCCGAGCAGTGGTGGGTTCCGGTGTCCTCCACATGAATGTGCATGCAGCTTACCATCCAACGCCTCCGCGATGCTCCAGCTGCTTGGCGGAGTGTTGCACAGGTGCTGTATGTGCCGTGCGCAGAAGCGCTGAAGAGTTTAAAAACAAGTAAGGAGCACGGGTGTGCATGTGGACCCTCTGGAGCACCATACCGGAACAGTACCCGGTGCTCCTGGCAGGCACTGGAACACCCATACCAGGGCATATCGCCTGCAACCCACCACTGGCCCCGAAGCTGTTCTTATATAGCCACAGGTGCTGGCATAGGCAGGTGTGCTGTTTACCTTTGTTCCAGTGATATGTTCTTGGGCTAGGTGCCCTGCCAGAATCTATCCTCTCATTATCTGAATCAGGTCCCATCTGCTCAAGCTTATTATCTTCCAAAGCTGTCTGAAGTGTTTGTTTTGCCTTCTGGCTCTTCAGGTTACTGCTGTGCCTTTTTAGCCTGGTATGTCAAATTTTTCAACTTTCAATTTCCAAACATTAGGGGTGCTCAAAAGTTGTGACATGCCTTGAGGAACTGTAAAGAGATTTTGGTTGCATTAATATAATTTGAATGTGTTTGGTAAGTAGCTACATAAATATATAACTTTTTAACATTTTGTTTCATCGAGAAGCTTCAGAGGACGAGATAATACACCTACGAGCAAGCCAGTGCAGCTCTCAAAGCAGCAGTTTACGCAGAACAATTAAGCAGTGTCCCAAATTGCCCAAAGTTCTGCCTTCTGGACGTTTTTCAGCGGTCTTCGTGGGCAGCCAAAGGTGGAGCGCATTGCTGTAGTTCAAACAAGAGGAGATTAATGACCAAAGCATAGTGATAGTGAGCAGGGCCTTCTAATCTAGGAAAGGCATAACTGGGACACAGGATAGAGCTGTGCAGAGGCCATTCTGGTTACGGACCAGGTGCACGCAGCAAACCTTGTTAGGATTTAGCTTCTTGATTGATTGGCTGAAACCAGCAGTAATTAAAAAGGACAGTGTACTTTCTAACCACATCGATCTGTTCTAGCTTTTTTTAAACATAATGAACGTTCAGAAGTATAGATTGCGGCACTTCCTGTTTGAAGTAACATAATCCAGTCCATCACCTTATTTCCATTTTTTCCCTACCTATTTGGAAAAAGAAATGAAATTCGTTTGGAGACTGATTTGGGGTCATATCAGAATCTTCTCTCCATCCCACGTGAAGGCGATTAAAGTTGTATGATGTCACTGTGTGAAGTAGACTATTGCTTTTTGTTACATTTGGTTTCTTGGGAATGGTTGGCTTATTTAGAACCAAGATTAAGCATTTGGATGTGTGGCACTTCAGTAATGTTTCCCTTTCTTCGGTCCATAATTGCATCTTTAGTTTGTGTTTACATTTGGTCTCTTTTTGTCTCAATTAAAATTGAGGGGCCAGAAAGGTGAAACTTTAGCATCTGTGAACATGGTATTAAATCTGTAAACAGGACAGCTGCTAAGAGTTTGTTCCTATTGGTCAAAAATCATTAGCACTTGGCACAAAAATCATGAAACTTATCATTTCTGTGAATCTGGCACAAAAAGATCAGAATAGATCTTGCTTTTTACAAGTTTCGCTTAAAACTGAAGCTTTCTCTGGAGATCCGAATCACTAGAATAAAAGTTAACATTTTATGTACTTCACAATTCATGCATTTTTGAATGTTATAGTTGTAGTGCTTGTTTAACATCAAGACTTCCTTATTTAAATTGTTGATGCAAAGTTCATAGTTGTTATCCAAGAGGCAAAGTTTATTACTCAGTTGTAATGAACCAAAAATTATTTCTTTACAATAGGGTAAGCTTTTGATTGTCTTAAATTCTCCTTTAGGAAGAGATTGGGAGTGCAGATACTGTATGTTCCCTTTCTCCTTGAGGTAAACAGTTGACTGTACAGCTTTTAAAGACTTTATTTCCAATTGTTTGGAAACATTCTGGAAGGTTTCCACAGTTAATCCATACAGTTTCTGGTGTTCACAAAAGAAAGTGAAGAAAATATATTTAAATCTACAGAGTTGGAAAGAATTATTTTCCTAGGATTGCCCCCGTTTTCCCCATTCAATTTTATGGGGGAAAATATTTATTTCTGTTTGTGATTATATCAATCGGTTGACATTACCAGGAACGTGTTCAATCACATTTTTGAACTTGTACATGTTACCAGAGCTTTGGGTAACAGCAGGTGGTTGGTTCCTATTGGTTGGGCCAAACCGGTATTTTTTTCATTTTTTTTCATTTCGTTTCATTTATTTGGGATTTATAGGCCGCCCTTTTCCCTGAGGGGACTCAGGGCGGCTTACATTCATAGGAAAAGGGGGGTGCAATACAGAGACATAAACTATATGTGAATAAAATAAACAGTAAAAACACAACTTTCATTCAACACTCAACACGGGTGGGGCGAATTAGAAACTTATCCCCAGGCCTGACGGGATAGCCAGGTCTTAAGGGCTGTGCGGAAGGTCTGGACGGTGGTGAGGGTGCGAATCTCGACGGGGAGGTCGTTCCACAGGGTCGGAGCTGCTACTGAAAAGGCTCTCCTCCGCGTAGTCGCCAGTCGGCATTGACTGGCGGATGGGATTCGGAGGAGGCCGAAGTGGTTTGGCGGCCTCGGTTGCTGGAAGCAGCAGCGACCCAGACCTGCCATGCCCCCGAACTGGTTTTCATAGGTGGCGCCATTTTGTTTTTCTTCTACGCATGTGCAGAGCAATTTTAATTGCATTGCGAATGTGCACACAGCACACATCAAGTGTGAACCACGTGTGCGGTATAGCCACGAGCGAATCGGCAGTAGCAACTGCCGGAACCTACCCCTGGTGACAGCATTTATGAGTAATTTTATTAATTAATTCTAAAGGATGCCAAAGGAAGGATATTGTGATTTGGAGTGTTCCTGTCAAGACTAAATGCTGGTTTAGTATGGGAACAAAAAGCATCAATTGGAAGTACCAGTAAAGTTATCAATTTAAATCACACCTTGGGCATCTGTTGCAATGAGCATCACCATAGGTTAGGCTTTCCATTGAGGATGTCACTCTAAATAAAATGTGAGATATTGTCAGCAGTATAAAAAGCTTTATAAGAATACTTATGTGGGATCAGGGCTCATAGGGAATACAGCCTTTAGTTCCTTGCCACCAACAGCTTCTGTGAGTCACTCACCTGTTAAAGAATATTCCGTATTTATCTTGTACTTGGAGCACTGGCGTGCATGGAATATGCGTTGCAATCTTCATAGCAGCATTGGCTTTAAGGACAATATTTTCTTTTAAATAGAAACCACATTGCCGGAGTTATGAAGCATTCTTGAAGACAGTTCATAACCCTTGGCTCAATTGAAATATACTTGGCATATGCTAATTTCCTCAAAAAAAAAAAGAGATTGCCTGGCCTGCTGAGCTTTACATCTGTAACAGTATGTGCCAGTTTTCTTTCCCCATGCAGGAAAATGACCAAACAATGAAACTTGTAGGAGAATAAACTGATTTGGGAAGGTGAAGTGGGAGTTATAGAAAAAGCAATTAGATGGCAACCTGAGCCTAGGCCAATACAATGGGAAGAAAAATTGATAGGCTTCAGAGCTTGCCATTCCTCCTGAGCTCACTGCCTTTTAAAAAGTGTTTTATATCTTGCAGTGGGAATCATCAGCACTGAGCTATAATTTGTAAGGTTTTTGTAATTAGATATTAGTTTTCAGGAAGGAAGAAGAGAGAATGTGGTGCAGAAGTTAACACATGATTTCTCAAGCTTATATCCTTTCTGAAATCAACGTAATTAGACAGCTAGCAGGCTCCTCTGGATCTCTTTCTTAGGAGTAGTATTGTACCATTATTCCCTATCCTCCCTTTATCATTGGGTTAGTTCACATCTGCTTCCCAGATTAGCTTTCTTGGTTTTTGCTGCAATTATTTCCAGCTAAACAGATACTTTAAAAAAAATGATTTTTGTTAAGCCCAGCATTTTGCAAGTTCCAAAAGAAACTCCTACAATACGACATGTATACATACATGAATATATAACAGAAAAAGTTTCAGAAACGCACAGCAGGAATCAAACATTCAACATTGTGTAAAAGTTGAAATACATTTCAGATTATTAATAAGAATGGATATTTTTGTCTGTTGCATGCAGACATTGTAATAAAGATATTGGCTTCTGTCATCTAGGGCCACAGCTGCCTTTGCAGAGCACCACTGTGGCCATGTTTCAAAAGTTTTTAAGAGATTGGATAACCATTTATCTGAAATGGTGTAGGGTTTCCTGCCTAAGCAGAGGACTGGGCTAGAAGACCTCCAAGGTCCCTACCAACTCTGTTATTCTATTCCTATTCTATTCAGTGGAAAGTAATTGGGTCATTTTAAGAGCAGATTTAAGTATATCCAAGTATTAAGTTACTCATTTTGCCCCTAAACATTCCCAAAACACTAAAAATGACCCAAATGTTCCCCCACTTCCCCTGGTTATACCCCAGCAGCTCTCTATAACTATTAGGATTGTAGAAATCTCCATCATATCTAGTTGTGAAACATTTTGGAATATTAATTTTAGTTCAGAATGCCATTCAAGTCTGAGGAAGTGTGGTTAATTTAAAAGTTGGTTGGTTTGTGAATAGGCCAGTTGCAAACCATGATTTATGAACTTTGTATCTGTATACTGCCCAGATTCACTTGGATAGTGAAGTGTGTGGTTCTAAATTTGATAAATAAGTAAGTTCCTTCTTTCAACAGAGTTAAGATGCCTATTTCCCTTTTTCAAATTTTATGTTTAAATTTTACACGAAGTAGTCTGGAAGTTGAGTCATGGTAACTGGACTTCTTTTCTTTTTGGTTTGAAACATTTAACTTTTTATGCGAGTAGCTTCTTCAGTGTTTAGACAAGAGTTTTATCATTCTATGTGTTATCATTATGCTGAGTCGTGCTTACTCAAAAATGTGAAGTGCAAAGGCAAGAATGAAGCATGCAAGCCTGAGGTATGCACAAGGCTGATTGATGATGGCATCAGGATGCCATCTGTGTGTTAATATGCTAAGAATCCTAATTTCATACATGCCACTAGACACTGGGAATAATTTAATTAAAACAATTACACACAAACATTTGCCCCCAAATATGGCTGTCCTTTTCTTTTGCTTGCTTGTAGATGTGTCATCCAGAGTATTTTAAGACATTTTTTTTAAAGTTAATATATAAAACAAACTAGGAAAAAAAGACAGGAAGTGAAAGGAAAATTTGGAATAACATTTAGAACAACCTCTGTACAAATGATAATATAGTTGATATATGTTCTTGTGTTTGGATATATCCATTCTTTATTTTGACTTTCAGGTAGTGAAATTATATGTGTGATTAAATAGCATTGATTTGGTGAAAGATTTATTTTTTATTTATTTATTTTTTGCTTTTGTGGTGGTAACAATCCCAGTTTCTTCTACAGGTGATCATAATGCCCATCTTAGCCTCCATGGTACTGCTGGAGATGGGATGGCTGATGATGGAACCACTCTGGAAGAAGGGGACGGCAGTCCGGATGCCCAGCCACAACAAGTCCGAAGAATGCGCAGAGAAGCCTGCACTTGCCCTTATTGCAAAGACAGTGATGGCAGGTAAGCTTGTCAAAGGAAAACCGGCTGTAAAATTTTGAGTGGATTCTGATGCAAAGGTTAGTAAATAAAGGAAGGGATTATCATAGACTCTTGGTTTAGTGCAGGCATGCCAAACTCAAGACCCGTGGGCTGGTTCTAGCCCTTGAGCCACCCTGGAAACAGCGAAGGACCTGCCCACAGTTTCTCTGCCAACGAAAACAGAGTACTGAGAGGCCCAGCGCACCACCCTGCTAAGCTCCGTTTTCATTGGCAGAGGGCAGCAGGAGACCATCATCGATGAAAATAGAGACTGGGTGGGCGCACGCAGTCCCCCCCGAGCTCCCGTTTTGCTAGTAGAGGATGGCAGGAGACTGTTACAGCCGAAAACAGAACTTGTTTTCGCTGACAGAGCGCTCAAGCCACCACAGACGTCCCCGACACGAGTGACATTAAGCTGGCCATGTCCACCCCAGCCCCCCCGAGGTCAGACACAACCCTGAAGCGATCCTCAATGAAATTGAATTTGACACCCCTGGTTTAGTGCCTTAGAAATAAAATTTGCAGTTTGGGAAGCATGTTCTGTTGGGGACACAAACTTTAAGTAAAAATCCTTGACATGTATAGAGTTCGGCTCTCTTGTGTCTACTGACCTGCAAGGAAAAAAGATTCATAAAAACACATAGTTTGACAAAGTGGCACTATTTGCTTGCTTGCAGTGTTAATAGACAGCTAATTACAGCAGCCTCAAAGTGGTTTACGGCGTACAGGTAGTTCTTGACTTAACAACAGTTCATTTAGTGACAACATCATTGAAAAAGTGACCATTTTTCACACTTAGAAGAACCGTTGCATTTTCCCAGTGTCATGTGATCAGCTTTTGCAATCTTCTCATAAGCAAAGTCAACGGGGAAGCCAGATTCACTTAACAGCCACGTTACTGATTTAACAAGTGCAGTGATTCACTTAACTCTGGCAAGAAAGGTTGTAAAATGGGCCAAAATTCACTTTAACAAATGTGAATTTTAGCAACAGAAACTTTGGGCTCAGTTATGGTCATAGGTCAAAGACTATATAAGATCCATAAACACGTAACATTAAATGATTCCTGTGTTGCATAGATCGTGGGGAAAGGTTACATCTAGAAACTTGTGACTATAGGGTCAGGATTTACTTTGCTCAATAGCTACCAAGTATATGCAAGCATACACCGCTCTCTTTTTCTCTGTGTTGGCAGAGCATTTACCTTTCTGGAAAGAGTTGCACTTTGCTTTTTCCTGAACCATCTGTGCTTTTCTAGGAGCTGCAAATAGCTGCTGTTGGGATATGTAATGCATAGAAGTTTTCAAAGTATGGGAGAACAAGCAGTGCAGAGACAATAATATGTGATTTAAATATTGTCCAGTGTGTCTTCACAAAGTGTCTTCCTTGGGCAAAAGACTTGGAAAGATTTGGGATAGTTTTGGTCACTTAATTAAAATGTAACCTCCATCCAGTTTGCCCCCATTATATTATTGGAGAGTTTGTGATTAGTACTAGATTTCAGTGGAAGACTGTGACTTCGATTCTAGCATTCATGGCAATCACCGAAAAAGATGATGGACCATTTCTATGTGACAGTATTTCTTCTTTTTTTGCCATGGGGCAAAACAAATGGTAAACAAACCAATATTTCTGATTAACTCTTACATACGTCACTGTTTTCAGAGGCTCTGGGGACCCTGGCAAAAAGAAGCAGCACATCTGCCACATCCCAGGCTGTGGGAAAGTGTATGGGAAGACATCTCATCTGCGAGCTCACCTCCGATGGCATACTGGTGAACGGCCATTTGTTTGCTCATGGACGTATTGTGGCAAGCGTTTCACACGCAGTGATGAGCTACAACGACACAAGCGAACACACACTGGTAAGTGCAAGGAGCAATAAGTGCTGTGTGTAGCTTAAAGTGAAGGAGAGGTTTCGAAAGAGTTTTGCATTGGCATCTTCTTTGTTAATACAGCTATATATAAGTCAAGTGACCTCTTGGATATTCAGAATAAATTTACTTAAAGATTTAAGTAAAGCGTATGACACATCCCTTCCTAGTTTACTGCATGTAAAAGTGCCCCCTAGCACTCTGTAGTTTTTATATCATGGGTATAATGTCAAGATGTGTCTACAGTTACAGCTATTATAAGCAGCATTGCTGCTTTAAAAAATTGCAGTGGTATTTTGGAACAAATACCTCCCTCCCTTCGAAATTTTAAAAATGAAATAGCATTGCTATAAAAATGCAGTGGGGATGTGGAGACAGAAAGTGCTTTGAAAATAAAGTTTCCAGAATATAAGTATTTGCGTCACTCCAAAACAACTCACTGTAATTGTAAACGAATATAAAATAGCAAATTTAAAGGTGTTAAATAAGTATAATTTTTATTGTCATTGTACTTAAATACAACAAAATAGAAAGTAAACAAAATAACACAAATGGCAAACGTGATTATAAAACAGAACTAAATATTATTTAATTTGCTTTCTGCTTTAAGGGCTTGTAAATGAGCCTTGAATTGAAAAATGAGGATGGGGGCATAAAGAGCTATATGAATGTGCCAATAATGCACAACATGTGGGAACATTCAGTTGAATAAAAATTAGTCTACACCTTTGTCAAACTGAAATCTAAGAATTGGTTTTTAATTTTTTATATACCATTGTTTATATTGTAATATAGATTATTTTTATTGTAAGCCACCCAGAGCCACTTTGCCGTGGGATGGGCAACATACAAATTTAACGGCTAAATAAATAAAATAAATAAACTATGCAAGGACATGGCATTGAAAATGTCTCGTTTTTAGAAGCCTACTTTGTACAAACTTATTTGGATGGCTAATATTTGTTGAATGTAAGAAAGCTGAAATACCTTCATAGAATGGGGAAAATCAAGTGATTATAGGCATATGACTGGTATATTTGGATGGCATAAGACTGATGTCTGAGGAAATCTACTCTTCAAAAAGAAACCACAACAAAATAGGCTCCCACATTGGGAATTATTATTACTATTTTATGTAGATCACCCTAAAGAACTTAAAAAGTGGCTTGCATAGATAAAAGCTACTCTTGATATAAATAAGGATCTAAAAATAATAAGCTTTGTACAGCTCTGAGAAAGAAATAGAGCTAGAATAGGTGTCATTAGGTTTACCCTTTGTAAGTATTTCCTACTAAGTTAGGGTCCTGCATATGCCCATTTCAGTAACCTAGACTGGAGGTGACGAGCATGAATGACAACCAATTCTGGCTGGCTTGATACACTTTTTACTGATTGTCTAAAAACAGGACACGGTTGATGGGAAGACATTGAACTGCTATGTTTTAAGAATGAAATGAGTGAACAACTTCATGATTGTTTTCTTCCTTCAGGAGAGAAAAAATTTGCCTGTCCCGAGTGTCCCAAGCGCTTCATGAGGAGCGATCATCTTTCTAAGCACATCAAGACCCACCAAAACAAGAAGGCAGGCGCACCTAACAATGTGGCTATGGACGTCTCCGCAGTCGCCATTGATGCGAATGCTTCTGCCGAGGGCACCGGTGGGGCAACCCCTTCGACCCTCATTGCAACCAATATGGTGGCCATGGAAGCCATCTGCCCAGAAGGCATTGCACGCCTTGCAAGCAGTGGCATCAATGTCATGCAAGTGGCTGATCTCCAGTCGATCAACATCAGTGGCAATGGATTCTGAGGATCTACCTGATCTTGTAAAAATGTGTGGATTCTCAAGATCCAAGAGATGCCTTTCATTACAGAAGTGTGACAGAAGATGGGGACTCAGTTGCCACATCCAGCTTTCAGATACTATTTCTGTCTCCCAGGAATATTGTGTGCAGAATAAGGTCTGCTTGCTGTATAGGTCAGCCTGGTGATGCCTAGAGTGAATACTTGGGAAATGGGGATGGTCCAGGACTGATTGATTAATTTTTATTTTTGCTTTTTCTTCCCTTCCCCATTAGGTCTCTTCACCTTTATTAAGTACCCCAATGCCATCATGCCTTGGTTCTAAATGTATATGATCATTGAAATACTTTTTAGCAGAAAAAAAATCTATATTATTATTGTTATTATTGTAATTATATAAAATTATAAAATATGTTCTTTTGAATGAAAGAGATTAAAAAGTGCTGCAACCAAAGTCTTTGGTTGTAGTTCAAATGCCTTAACTTGGAATTTATTGAGCTGTTAAACGGCGCTCAGGCTTATGTTCAGATGCTATATTGCATTTTAATTGTAACTATAAAAATATGAAATTCAGCTTTTCTTATGGTTAACTTTTAGATTTGTCTTCCTTCTCTCCCTCCCCCCTCCATGTTCTCTTCCCTTACTTGATTAGACTCTCATACCTACCTGTACCTTTTTAAAAAAAGTTACTTCCTGCTAATTTCCTTTTTTCTATATATGGAGAAAGGAGTGTCTATTTAAGTCCCCGTCATCTTTTTTTCTACCCAAAGTTGTAGGGTCCATGACCCACTGTGTGTTCTGAACTTGCAAGGGAAAATGAGCCTAGGAAAGATGAAAACGTGACACACAATTTACGTTCCTTGCCTTCCAAATGCATGAATTCAACTTTTAGCCCAAGAGGAATTCTTTTCAGTTCCTAGTGTAAAGCCTCTTTTTAATCCTCTTTGTTTAAAAGTATTTGTGCATGCATACGATCCAGGAGATCCACTCTAAGAACACCAGGAAACTTAAGGGTGTGGTGGAGAGGTCTTTATATGTGTTATGGCTCAACTCAAGCCATTTTACTACAGTGCAAGTTGGAACTATGGTATTGGACTCTGTTGTGCTTTGTTTAAGATCTTGACAAATGCTATGGCCATGTAGTTAAAGGGGGGGAAATGTAAGTTTGGGTTCTTTTAGCTTGAGATATTGCATTGCTGTGAAACACTAAGGGATTTGCCCAGTTCTTTCCAAATTGACAAATGATCCAATATTTGGCTCAGTTGCTGGGCCCTCCATTGAGAATAAATTATGAATTGGCTTTTGTATCTTCTATTTGTAACTTCTTTTTTTAGCAATTTAGTGCTTGCTAGCCAGCTTGCTCCCTTTACGAGGTTACACATGAGAACAATTATTATGAGGAAATTGCAACAAAGGGAACTAAAGTAGAAGTTCAAATACCAAAGAAATAAGTGAAGAAGGCCAGTGCTTAACAAGATTTTTTTAAAAAAAAGTGATGGGGAGTGATGCTTGAGTATTTGCGGGATCTCTGTTAAGGAATGGGGCCTTGTGACACTCACCTCCACCCCAGTAAGTCTTCAGACAGTTCTGGCATTGTTCTTAAAATCTCTTTGTGTTTAGTGTGAACCAGTTAGACAAATTGTTCAGAACCTTACCAGATTGTTCAGCTGATCAGTCCTATGTCCTTTTCCCTTTGCTACTTAAACAAGGCAGCTCCTCAGTTAGCATGACCGATTTTCTTTTATTAAAGTTTTGAGGGAAATATTTAATTGTTACATAGCCTTCATGAAGCTCCTGCCTCTTACATTCTTCAGTGCTGCTCATGTGCGTGGTGAATTTCTATGCCCCAGAAAATTTACAAAAGGGTCCATGAATTGTTGCTGGGGTATTATAGCTGGCCATTTACATGTTGCTTCCGTTGCTTTGCTCTGAAGTTCTCTCATCATTTCTCACATCACTCCTTTCAGTAGCATAAAAGCCAGTTTATTTTTTATTTTTCTTTGCCTTCAGTATAAAGTGTTGTGTTGGTAACATTTTGATGCCTCTCTTGCCATGTCCTGTTCTGTTTTCCTTTTACTGTGTTGACCACCCTCCTCTCTGCCTTCATCTGGAGCCGTACCAGAATCATATGATTTATAATATGTATGTTACAGTGGTTTAGCAGAGCTGTATTACGACATCATTTTCATCAGGGACAGGGAGAAAATATCATTTTTCCTTCCTCAGGAAAACGCTGGAGTTAAAATTAATGGTCCCCAAAATTGTCCAGGTGCTTGCATCTGTGGATCCTTGGAGTCCCTTACCTGGAGTTGGATAGCGTTTTCACGATCTTGTGTTTTTGAGTTTTTAAAAAGAATACTCTTGTTTCACAAATGCTGCTTGTTGAGCTGAGAGAGGATGGAAACAAGACCAAAAAGCATAAGTATCTTAAAGCATATCAAAAACAAGAAAGCCGTGGTGTAAATTGTTGACTTCTGTAGCGCTTGTGAATTATTTGCACTGGTGAACTGATTTTGCTCAACCTATTTTGGGTGAGGTGAACTTTATCACTCCTTGCTTAGCCTTTTCCCTTTTTCTCTACAATTTCTCCATTCGTTTTGAGGGATTGGATTGGGAAGGGCAGACTTATACCAGTAATATAAGAAACATACAACAAATATAAAGCAATGTATAACTAGGAGGACTCAGTAAGTATGTAACTCAAGCATTTTATTAAGAAAGAGTTTCCTTGTTACAGAAGTAGGGATTTGTGATCTTCCGGGTATTGCTGTTAGATCAGAGATAAAGCAGATTGTATTCCTTATACAGTGCAAACTCAGAAGCAAGAGAATGTTTTAGGGTCTTGGAATTGGATGTTCCAGAGACTTAAGGATTGTAATAGCCTGATAGAAGATGACTTTTACTATGATAGGTTCCAAGTACTGTAATACCATTACTGAAATAATTGGATACAAGTATTATTTGCCATAGTGAAGGGAGCTCGATGTTCCAGATAAATTTAGTCCCATATAGTATACAGCAATAAATGAATTGCCCCATACCTCAGGCTGCTGGCTTATTCCTGCTATTTTAAAACTCTTGCTTTAAGATTGTCTTAGTAGCAATTATTTCTAGGGTTGGTGGATGGGAGAGCAGTATGATACCTATGATGCCCAAGTTGTCATTTGATTCTCAAATTTGGGAAAGGAGAAATACGTTTTTAAGAAAAAGTAAAAATGCTCCAGATCTCATGACATTTTTGTTTATACCTCCCAAACACCCACAGACTTATTATACACGCAACATGTATATGCTTGTGAAGGATTGCAGGATAGATAGCTATTCTTTCAGAAAGTGGGAACCAATTCTTTTTTTTCTTTAAACTTCCCTATAATGCCAGATCGTGCTTGTTAATGGCATCCATTCTCAAGTATCTGTTTTCCTAGCAGATGTGGTGTTAATGGAATGCTGTTATGACCTCACCGTTTTTCTTCTGCTACAGCAAAGACCACTAGCTTTTTCTCAAGTGCTACACTGGTCTGCATAAAAGCCTGTCTCTATTCACATTTACACCTTTCCGCAACTGAGGAAAAGGCATCCTTTTTAAAAATGCACTGGGCGGTTCTTGTTATTTTGAACATTACTTTCACTCAGTTCAGTGTGACTTGTAGAAGGAATCCATCTATAATCTGTAAATGATTTTTTTTTTTTTGTCTTGACAGACTTTCTGAGTCTGGTATCTCAGGTTGGCCATCACAGAAGATTTATGAGTCTCTCTCTTCTCGGCTCCTGTTTGTTTTCTAAAGAGCAATATTTAGTTTACAGCTATTGCTACAAACTAAGGAAGCCAGAAGGAGGGTTCCTAGTTAGTGATAGAAATTCAATCAATCTGTGAAGGGTGAACCCTTAAGGAAAGGGAAGATGCTATTATAAATCTCTTTAATTTCAAAGGGCAGGAATAAGGAGAAAGGGTGAGCATTTTTATTTGTAATAATCTAAATCTGGAAAATGAGCTGGGTGCGTGGAAGAATTCTGTTTGGGGAATACTGGGGATTTTAGGTCCCTTGATAGATGGCAGTATTTATTTCTCCTAAGTTGTGTAAATATTATCTCATTGCAGCACCTGGCAACAATTGCTTTTTTTGTCATACGCTTTTTCTGTGTTTCTGCTAGAATTGAAGGTATTTTCTGCAGCGTCCAAAGTAAATATATGCATGGTATATGCCAAATATTTAGCAGAGTATTGAGGAAAGTGGTCTTTACAAAGATTATATTGTATAGTAGCATTGAATTCCTTATGTATGTGTCCCTCATCCCCCCCGACCTATAAATGCTCCTTTGGTTTTCAACCAAGGAGAGAAATATTTAACTCAGGTCATTTTCTCTCTCTTTTTCTTTCATGTATAGATAATATTGACTGAAATAGGCTCTTATGTGTACTATCATTGAACATAATAGCAGTTACAGAAAAATTGACAGAAAAACATGCAGTAAGTGCCTTTCCTGGAACTTAAAAAAAAAAGTCAAAATCATAAATTTTCTATGGGAATTATCATTGGCTTGAGACCACCTTGGTTGCCTCTTTGGCAAGCCTGTGACACTTTCAGTAGCACCGTGTTGAAGTTCTAATTTTGCATTCCATTTAAACTCCTAACTAGTTGTTGTTTTTTTAATTGTCCTGAGACACGAATTGCCCCCCCCCCCCCGGTACCATAGCATCACTTAGATTTTTCTTCTGTCGCAAAAGAGGTCTGCTTGCATCATTTGGTTTTAGTTCAGCAGACAGGAACTCAGATCTTTGAAGTCTTAATGTAACCACGAGTGTTTTATTATGCCTGCTTGCATGCATAAGAGATGCATGCTATTTGAAATAGCGTTCTTGGAGAAAGCCCATCTGCGCATGGGTAGCCATGTAGGAAAGTCTTTGGTGCAGAAAGATCTGGCCTACCTTCTGTTTCCCTTTGGAGTCTTATCATTTAGATTTTTTTTTAAGTGTTGTCCACACAAGTGGCAGGGGCATCCCCATTTGGTGCCACTTCCCCCTCATTTTTCAGTTTCGTTTTATAACATTGTTTGCAGAGACTGTTCTGGTGATCTGGTCAGAATGATAGCGTGATCTTTGGTTTTCTGCTGGGCTGAGAATGTCTGTTGCTTCCAAAAAATGGCCTCTGCTTACAAAGGGCACTGCGCGCGCGCACACACACACACACACACACACCATCCTTTGCTGTGTGTGTGTATGTTCAGAACAAAGCTCAGTTATTTGTATAATCAGCACTATTGGGACTTGAGTTGTGTTTGGTTGTTAAAAAGAAAAAGAAAAAAAGAGCATCCCTTTCCGGAGGCTATTTCTTTTGAGTGAGGTTTGTTGTCTTATTGAATATTTTCCCATCGAGATGGAAGGGCTTCATGAATTTTGAAAATGACTGTCCAGTGAGAGAGGGCAGGGTAGTCATTAATTGGACACTTGCTGCATGTGTGAATATGTCTCAATTCCAAGAAGATTATTAATTGAAGATGGTTTAAACATGTAGTTGCAAACTGGGTCTTGGAAAAGCTTTACTGAGCCTCTGTTTATACAAACTGGCCTTAATATAAAATGTGTACATAAAAGGAACCTCCTTCTTCCAGATGGTAAAACCTGTTAATTTTTATATTCTCTTAAAATTACTTGCAATGCTGTTTTTTGGAAAAAAAATGTGCCTTTCCTTTTATAAACAGGAATTGTATATAGTTAAGCCAATGACATCAGCCTTAAGAGATCTCTGTAGCATTTTGTGCCTTGAGCCAGACTTTTCTATATTAAAATCTTGTCACAATCCAGTTTAAATGGTCCGCAAGTGTCAAGTAATTAATTTAATTTTCCTAATCCACTGGCAAAAAGATGAGCACTTGCTTTTTATGTGCTTTGTGGTAGGGGTTGGGCAGTAGGGAGTTTCGGCTCAGATTCCATGAAATAATGCATGTACTTTTACATCATCTCCAACAGCTTGTAATTCTCTTCCATAGTAACATGGTTGCCTCTATATTTGTTCCCGGGAAGTGAAAAGTGATCTAAGGTGGATGCGTTTTTTTTTTAATTACTATTTTTGTTTTCCTGGTGCTTATAGCACAGCTCTGCAGTCACTTAAGCCAACCTGTAACACTGGCAATAAAATAATTTTGTCTATTCTATGTAAAAGACTGTTTGTTTTATCTTGTAATAATGTATATGCTTTTTTAAAAAAAAATCCAATTACCTATGTAATGATGTCTGAAACACTTTTAAAAAGTGCTATTTTTGTACAAAGATTAAAATAGTTTGCCTCCTTTGTATACTGATTACATTTTTTAAATGAAAGGAATAAACAAGTATCTACGGAGTTTGTATTTAATCTGGCTGGCCATATGGATTGTGTATGTCTTTTCTCTTTACTTTGCTATATAACTCGCTAAGAAATCGTGGTTTCGTATTGTTGTATGATTCTGGTTATTTTACATTGCTGGCTTCATATTTTACTAATGTGGACACTGACAGCCAGGTATTAAACATTTAATAGTGTTCCTTAAACATTTAGATACAATACTGAACTACAGTATCCTCTGCCTTAATTTTCTAAGGATACTTATAGGATCCACATGAGGCTCGGATTCATTGTTGAAAACAGATGAGGTGCTGAAGTGACATTATCTTAGAATACAATTACAAAAGTGAAAAATTTTCATGGGAAGAAATTATATACAGTGTAAAAAAAATTACATGACAATGTAATTTGGTTTAAATATGTCCCTTTAGAAGTGTTTTTACTGATATATCTTAAGTTAGCAATACAGTTCTAAAGTGCATTTGATAAAAGGAAACCATATGAATATAAACAAAACCATAAGGTTTGTTTTCTGTAAAACAATACCCTAATTAAGAACTAACAAGGAGAAAGCCACTTCCCCTCCAATGCTGGCAGAGTAAAGTACTTGCATATATGCAAGAAGCAAACCCCATGCTAACCAGCACTGATGGTGTAGGTGATGAAATGTTTGCAGGCAAACAAGCTCATAGAGCACCAAGGACTCCACAGTTACATTTATTCTCTTCTATTGGTAAAGCTTTCTGCCTAAGGCAGGACTAGAAACTAGAAATCATAAACTCCTGGTTTCTAGCCTGATGCCATAATCACTACACCAAATTGGCCCCATAACTCTCCCTGGGTGTGGATTTTCTCCTAAGTGTGTCAAAGTATGTGGAATTTTGATGCTTGGAAGCCCTCACCTTTTCTACTGTAATGCGCTCTACATGGGGCAGCCCTTGAAGAGCATTCGGAGACTTCAGCTTGTCCAGAATGCAGCCGCGCGAGCGATTGTGGGTGCACCCCGGTACACCCACGTTACACCTATCCTCCGCGAGCTGCACTGGCTGCCTATTGGACTCCGGACGCGCTTCAAGGTGCTAGTCGTTACTTTTAAAGCCCTACATGGTATCGGACCTGGGTACTTGAGAGACCGCCTTCTGCCAATTACCTCCCTACGACCAATTAGATCCCACAGATTAGGCCTCCGGATTCCATCAACTAGCCAGTGTCGACTGTCAACCCCTCGGGGGAGGGCCTTCTCTGTGGCTGCTCCAGCCCTCTGGAACGATCTCCCCGTGGAGATTCGGACCCTCACCACCCTTCAGGCTTTCCGCAAAGCCGTCAAGACCTGGCTGTTCCGGCAGGCCTGGGGCTGATGAGTTCCCAGCCCCACTTGAATTGTTGCAGCTGTTGATGAGTTTTTTAATCTGTTTTTTTTTGTATCTTGTTTTTCTTGTTTGCTTTGTATTGCCCCCCCCCCTTTCCTATTTTGGTTTGTTAGCCGCCCTGAGTCCCCTTGGGAATAGGGCGGCATACAAGTTTAATAAACTAATTAAGCTAATTAACTATCTTCTCTTTCATAGGTTATGTTTTCCAATATTTTCTTTTTAAAAGCCATTCCTTTCCTTTTGTTGCTGATTTTATTATTACCCATTGCTGGTTAAGTCACAACAGATTAATTTGAATTAGACTTGAGTTTCAGATGGAGCCCCGGGTTGAAAAGCAGTTGCTACAAAAGTGAGGAAGAGGACAACACACTTTGGAAAGGGAAAGATTTCTGCCCCTGTCCCCAAGGGGAGGAAATGATGCAATAAGTGATTGGAAACAATTTGTTGGCCAAATAGTTTGTCAAGTATCCTATTTTCTGGGAGACCTGTTCTATACAAACAGTCCTTGACTAACTAGTCAGTTAATGACCATTCGAATTTACAATGGCATTGAAAAAAGTGAGATGACCATTTTTCACACAACCATTGCAGCATCCCCATGGTCACATGATCAAAATTCAGATGTTTGGCAACTGGCATGTATTTATGACAGTTGCAGTTTCCTGGGGTCATGTGCTCACCTTTTGCTAACTTCTGGCAGTCAGTGGGGAAACCAGATTCACTTAAAAACCATGTTACTAACTTAACAACTGTAGTGATTCATTTAGCAACTGGCAAAAGTCATAAAATGGGACAAAACTCATTGAACAACTGTCTTATTTAGCAACAGAATTGTGGGCCCAATTGTGGTCATAAGTCAAGTACTGCCTCTATAATTTTTCCACAGAGTGAAAATAATACAAATTTTAAGTAAAAGAGAGGAGATACAAAGAAACATAATAAAGTGAAAATGAAATAAATAAATTAAAAGAAGAGGAGGAAAAATGAGAGGCTTCCAATCTTCATTAGCAGCAATTGTTAGGTATATTTATATTTTATTCTCTCTTTGGTCACATCAGAGTTTTCTTCTTTCTAATCGTCAAATCCATACATCATCAGTTGATATATTTTTTTCAGCAAAAAGCCCATAAGGGTTTCCAGAGACTGATATAAATATAATCATTCATCTTTTTCTAAGCAAACAATTTTGTTATCCCTGTACTTGCGTCACAAACCATTTCTTCATTCTCGGTGTTTCAGAATTTTTTTCCATTTTTTGCACATATAGTTGTCTTGCAACAGTGTTCATATATAAACATAATCTTCCATAGTTTTTTTCTAGTTGTGTCTCCATTAATCCCAACAAAACAAAGTTATGGTTTCAGTTAAATCTTTGCCTTTAAGATTGTAATCAATATATGTATTTCCACCCAACATTTTCTGGCTTTTTTACAAGTTCACCAAAGATGATAAAATGATCCTCAGTGTTGTCCATGTTTTCAACTTTGAGGTACATTCTAGAATCTAGAATATGACATTTTATAATGTATTTTGTAAAAATGCTCTTGTGGGTTAAAATCATGTACATTTCAATGCTTTCAACCACAGGTTCTCCAGCTGTTCCAACAATATATTATGACCAAAATGCTTAGCCCATTTTATCATCCGCTCTTTCACTTGTTCCTCTTCCATTTCAAATTTTAGCAAGTTTATACATTTTGGCAACTATATGTTTGTCGTTTGTACATAACTCAACTTGAAATTCTGTCTGCGACTCCAAATGTTATAGCCCTGTTAAGCTGTGCCGTTGAAAATTCAGTTAATTGATTTCGTCTTATATTAGGGTACATGCTCTATGCTCACTAACCATTATCCCGTTCTCCAGATCCAGGTGGGAATATGTATGAAAGAACTATGAAGTCCTGGGCAGGAGGCTGAAGGGCCTGGAAGCCCAAGTGATGTTTTCTTTATTCTATAACGTTAAAGAACTTGGGAACAGAGAGAATAATATTGGAAATAAACAGCTGGTTATACAGTAGGTGCCATTAATAAGTGGAAAAATGTGTTTAGAAGGTAAACATCCAGATTGCCAGGGGTGGGCTTCAAAAGTTTTAGCAACGGCTTCTCTGCTCGATTGATGGGTCGGTGTGGCCATAGTGGGCGTGGCCTAGTCAGCCTCCTGCACCATGGTAGAGGGGGGATGTTTTTGCCCTCCCCAGGCTCCAGAGGCTTTCCTTGAGCCTCTGAGAGGGTGAAAACTGCCTCCCCGGGCTCTGGAGGCCAGAAACAGGCCTGTTTCCAGCCTTCCAGAATTTCTGGGAGACCCATTTTTCGCCCTCCCAGAGCCTCCACGCAGCCCCTGTACTTACCTGGCATCCCAAACAGGCCACGTAGAGACTCTTGGGAGGGGTGGGGTGGGCGGGGCCAGCCAGGGGTGGGATTCACCAAACTGAGCAGATCCTTAGCTAGAGGATCACCCAAACCCCGGTGGACCTGCAGCAGCCCACCCCTGCAGATAGCTATAAATCGAACCCTGCAGTGTGTGGGTGTGTGGAGAGGAAGCCCAGGAAGTGGTATCCTCGTGGACCACAAGCTACAGAGTGTGATGCACCTCCAAAGAATGCATAAAGCAATCCTAGGCTGCATCAACAGAAACAGAGTCAAGAAAACTCATTGTTCTACTCTGTTCTGCATTAGTCTGATCACACCTAGAACACTGGATCCTCTTCAATCTGGCGATTTCTTATCCTAGAAAGAATAAGCTATGAGGGAAGGTTGGAAGAGTATATTTAACTGGGAAAGAATGTAGGCAGACAAGAAGATTGTCATGCTGACTATAGGGCTAAGTTGTTAAAAATTGTTTCTGGGGTGAGGCATGAGGAACCATTTGCTAGTGATAGGAGCACTACAAGAGAGTCCTATAGAAGCTGGCAGAGACTACTCAGCAATAGCAATAGCAATAGCAGTAGACTTATATACCGCTTCATAGGGCTTTCAGCCCTCTCTAAGCGGTTTACAGAGAGTCAGCATATTGCCCCCAACAATCTGTGTCCTCATTTTACCCACCTCGGAAGGATGGAAGGCTGAGTCAACCCTGAGCCGGTGAGATTTGAACCGCTGAACTGCTGATCTAGCAGTAGCCTGCAGTGCTGCATTTAACCACTGCGCCACCTTGACTCAGAGATGGGTTGCTCCCAGTTCGGCCAAACCAATAGTGGAATTCAGGCCTGGGTCACAGAACCGGCAGAGACCCAGGCCTGCTATACCCCTGAACCAGTTTCCTCGCCACCGCTGGACGCTGCTATTTTGGTTTTTACTGACCGCGCATGCAAATTGTTCTATTACTGCACAAAGAACAATTTACATTGAACAGCACACATGCACGAGCGAAGCCTGTAGTAAAACCAGCAGCAACCCACCCCTGCACTACTTAGTGGAGTATATTATTTAAACTGGATGTCCATTTGTTGGGAACGCTGTAGGCAGAGATTTCTAATGAATTCAAGTCCTTTCCAACCTTTTTGTAGTCTGATTGTGTAACTCTGTTTTTATAGACCAACACCAGTTTCTTAGCTTGATGTTTTAGTTGGCAACCAACCTCCTATGAAGGGATCATTTTTGACTCCACCTTCCATCCTTCCGAGGTCAGCAAAATGGGGACCCAGATTGTTGGGGGCAATATGCTGACTCTGTAAACCATTTACGGGGGTGGAGGGTGGGGCTCTAAAACACTGTGAAGCGGTATATAAGTCTAAGTGCTATTGCTATTTTTATACTAGAAGATAGTCTGGGTTACTTCACATGGAAGTAAGGTTACTCATAGCAGGCAATATTTGTCCTTCTCCATTTCTCCGACTTGGAGACAGGATAATTCTCACATGACAAACCTGATAAAAGCAAATCATTTTAAAATATACATATATAAAGTTTAAAAGCAAGTTACGACCAGTGCTTCAGGTATGACTGCCAGCTAAATACCGTAATGATTTGAATCAGGGTGCCCTATTCAAACATGTTTGTTTTTACACTGCAATGAACTCAAGAGGGCAGCATTGCTATGTTGGCTGTAGGAAAGTTGGCTGTCCTTTCACCACTGTGAATAGTTTTGGAAATCTAGAATAAAAACAAGGACAAAAAAAGTGTATACAGAGGGGGAACTAGTATTTTAAAAATCTGTTGAAAAAGATTAGTTGTAGGTATTTGGAGAGAATTTGATCAAGGCCTTGGCCGAAATGGTAATTTCAACTCAGACCAAAGGACGAAACCTATTCGAGGCTTTCCTGGATAAATTGTGACTGCTTCTAGTTTATGTACTATAAGTAAAACTGGGGGCTTTATAATCCAGATGATATTCTTGCAAGCAAGAGATCATTTATCCTTTTGTTTCCCCAGGGTTTTCTGTCTAGTGCTTTCTGGGATTCATTGAAAGATTTGGGGGATTGATCAAGATACTAATGCCCTTGAGATAATCAAGGTCACTTAACCATAGTCTTCTGGATTAATCATCAGTCCCAGAAGCTCCAGCCGGTGAGCAAAGACAACACCTGGAGACCAGTTTCCTTTCCTCCTGATCTGGCATAACTAAGCTCTGCAATTTTGAGATGATTCGTTGTCATTTTACGCCACTTTGTGGGATCTTGAGAATTCTAGTGCAAAGAAAGTAAGAGTCCATTCTTGAGAGGCACCCATGTCCTTATTCGGGGAATATTTATTGTTCTTAACGTGAGTAGATACCGGCAAACATGGGAAGGACCAGCGCTGAGTACTGAAAAGAGAGGAGTATGCTTTGACTACAGCAAAGTTATTTATCATCCAGAATATGACAAGAGCATTGAGATGGTTTAGAAAGTAAAGAGAAGTGGAGCAAGTAAATCAATGCATTCCCCAGAAGTGTTTACACCACCAACCAAAGCTACTTCAGCTCTATTTATGCCATTGTGGGATTGCGCTTTTTAAGCAACCAAAAGGAAATAGCAGAATACAGAAACCCTTGCATATGGTTGTACTGTTTGGGGAAATGGTATACAAGGTAACTGAGACAAATATACTGTTTCAGATGTAGCTTTGGATAAAACCAACCAGAGGCCAATCCCTAGATATAGATCAGACTTTCCTCATCTTTGTGGGTATCTTGGAGTTTTAACTCCCAGGCATCATGGTTTAAAGGTGGGCTAAAGAGCAACTCTGATGTCTAGCCAAATGGCCAAGTAGCTGTGAATGTTGGGAGTTGTATCTCATATTTCTTGGAGATGAGCCAGCTTGGAAAATAGGTTTAGGTTTAAGTTTAGGTTTATTAGATTTATATGCCGCCCTTCTCCCAAGGACTCAGGGCGGCGTACAACATTAAAAGAAACACATAATACAAAACTTAAAAAAAAAATTAAATAGAGTATCCCAAACAAACCCAATTAAAATTAACAATAACATTTTTTTAAAAAATTCAATTAAAATTAACAATGATCAATCATTTATTTTGTTTTGTTCAGGCCAGGCCAGCTTGCTGGAAAAGCCAATTTTTTAGGGCGCGTCGGAAGGACTGGAGGTCGGGGATTATGCAAAGCTCCGGGGGCAGCTCATTCCAGAGGGAAGGCGCTCCCACAGAGAAGGCTCTCCCCCTGGGGGTCGCTTGCCAACACTGTCTGGCCAAAGACACCCTGAGGAGGCCAACTCTGTGGGATCGCACTGGACGGTGGGAGGCTACTGGTGGCAGTAGGTACCCTGGGCCTAAGCCATGGAGCACTTTAAAGGTCATAATTAGTACCTTGAATCGCACCCGGAAAACAACCGGCAATCAGTGCAGGCCGCCTAAAAGGGGTGTAACCTGGGAGCACCTCGGTGCCCCCATGTTAACCCGCGCAGCCGCATTCTGAACCAGTTGAAGCCTCCGGGTGCTCTTCAAGGGCAGCCCCATGTAGAGAGCGTTACAGTAGTCCAGGTGAGAAAGGACAAGGGCATGAGTGACTATGCACAGAGCATCCCAATCCAGGAAGGCGCGCAACTGACGTACCAGGCGAACTTGGTAAAAGGCCCCCCTGGTCACGGCGTCAGGTGTTCACACCTTTCTTATAGGAAATTCTCACATAAAACTGTTATCCAGTGCCATCATAGCAATGTTGATTACCATAATTTCCAACAAAATTCTAAATACCTGGGGAATTTCAATATATGTGGTATAAAGGTCTGTCCCTAGACTTTCAGAAAAACAACAGTTGGAAGAGACCTTGGAGGTTCATCTAGTCCAAACCCCTGCTCAAGTAAGAGATTCTATGCCATTTCAGGCAAATGGCTGTCCAATCTCTTCTTAAAGATCTCTAGTGAGGGAGCATTCACAACTTTTGGAGGCATGTTGTTCTACTGATTAACTATTCTCAGTCGGGGAATTTCTCCTTAGTTTTAGATGGGATTTCTCCTTGACAAGTTTCCATTGGTTACTTCTTGTCCTATCTTAAGGTGCCTTTTTTATCCTTTAAAAGTTGCCACTTTTAATGCTAATGCCAAAAAGCAGATTTTTAATTATAAATTTAATAAAAATAGTTTCTCTTTTTACACAAGTGTCCATTTACAGTGATACATGATTAGAGCAAAGTCAGAGATGGTATTCAGCAGGAAATTTTTAGTAGTTCAGAGAACCGGTAAATACCACCTCTGACTGCCCCCCCCCCCACAACTATTCTATGCCTCCCGAGTCCCAGCTGATCAGGAGGGAATGGGGATTTCACAGTAACCTTCCCCTGGAGTGGGGAGGGAATGGAGATTTTACAGTAACCTTCCCCTGCCACGCCCACCAAGCCTCACCCACCAAGCCATGCCATGCCACGCCCACAGAACTGGTAGTAAAACTTTTTGAATCCTACCACTGAACAAAGTGCTTGCAATCAGATACCCATTCAAATCATAATCGTTTTAATAACCTGTCCACAAGAAAACCTTTGTAACTACAGTAGAACCTCTGGTCACAAACACTTTTGACCACGACCAAATCGAGTTCCAACCAAAAAATTCACATTTTTTTTTCATGGCTGATTTCCCCTTTTGTGCCATTTTTTTTGTAAGCACCAAATTTCCAAAATTAGGTTCGGGTAACAACCAAATCGGTTTGTGACCAAAGTTGTGAAACAAATTAGGGTTGTGACCAGAGGTTCTACTGTACATTGTAGCTGACCTCATGTAAAGGTAGCCCTTGACTTGCAACAGTTCATTTAATGACCATTTGAAGTTGCAATGGCACTGAAAGAAGTGACTTATGACCATTTTTCACACTTACGACCACTGTAGTATCTCCTTGGTCACATGATCAAAATTCAGATGTTTGGCAACTTACTCATATTTATGACGGTTGGAGTGATCTTCTGATAAGCAATGCCAATGAGAAAGCCAGAATCATTTAACAACCGTGTTACTAATTAAACAACCGCAGCAAGTAACTTAACAAGTGTGGCAAGAAAGTTCACCTGAAGGCCAGACAAGGAATAATGGATGGAAACTGACCAAGGAGAGATTCAACCTAGAAATAAGGAGGACTTTTTCTGAGAGTGAGATCAACCAATGGAAAGCTTATCTTCAGAAGTTGTGGGAGCTTCATCATTGGAGGCTTTCAAGAAGAAACTGGATGGCATCTGTCATAAATGGTGTAGGTCTCCTACTTGGGCATGGTTTGGACTAGATGACCTACAAGGTCCCTCCCAACTCTGTTAAAATCTATTTATCTGTTAATCTAGTTTCTAGACAGATTTTGGCCCAGCCTATACATGTGGTGGCTCAGTGGCTAAGACGCTGAGCTTGTCGATCAGAAAGGTTGGCAATTCAGCGGTTCAAATCCCTAGCGCCGTGTAACGGAGTGAGCTCCTGTTATTTGTCCCAGCTTCTGCCAACCTAGCAGTTCCAAAGCACATACAAATGCAAGTAGAAAAATAGGAACCACTTTTGGTGGGAAGGTAAACAGCGTTCCATGTGCCTTCTGCGTTTAATCATGCCGGCTCCATGAGCACGGAGACGTCTTCAGACAGAACTGCCTCTTCGGCTTTGAAACAGAGATGAGCACTGCCCCCTAGTATTCATCTTGGAGTTGAGAAAACCAAGTTTAGGCTTCTCAAAGTCTGCATATATGCAGCTGAGCTAAGTTGGCCTATAGTTGGCCAAATAGCTCAGAACAAGCTGCTATGACTGATAAGATTCTTAGGTAGGCTGTTTCCTTGCTTGCTTACTGAAGCCATTATCCTTCCCCAAATTTAGAAAAAAAAATTAAAAATGTGAAGAAGAATAAGATGAAAACCTGCAATATTATTATAGTGCTGAAATGTTCCTATGGTCAGAACTCTATCAAGATGGGAGGGGACACATCCCCAACTCTAATCAGTGTTTCAAAGCAGCTGGATACTTTCTCAGGGTCATCTGTACTTCTCGCTAATTAACTGGTTCTACAAAGCTAAACAACTACATATTATTATCCATGCACTAAATATGGATAATCAAGATACAATATATGGGAGGTGGATTGTCCCATATTAATAATATGGCACTTCTGTGGTTTTTATGACACTCCTTCCCCTCCAAAGTCTAGTCTTGTAAACATGCAATGTGCCACATATTAAACACATCTGTCTAAGTGGGATTTAAGGTTTGCTGATAACCACCTCCAAAAGTTATTCTGCCTGCCTCCCACAAGCATCATTCACATGTGTATCTAAACCTGAAAAGATGTCCTTGGCCTATAGAGTTGATATCCCAGCTTAGGGCATCTCAAATTCTCTCCTTGAGTTTGCAGAGGAGTTATTTTTCCGAGCCTGAACGCAGCTGTCTTGTGGGAGTTGATTTTCTTTCTTTCTATGGTGTCTCAGAAACATGGGAATAAAGGCAGATCTAGTAGAGGTTCGTTTTGTCCTTCCTTGACTAAATTCATTGCCTCCCTCCCCTGTTCGTTTGTGGTCACTAGCTGACAGGAGTCAGTCCCATCCCACACACTGAAGCTTGCCAAGTCCTTCCCACCTGAGCCTGGAGGAGAGACACCAGAGCGGGCACGCTGGGTTTACATACCCAGACCAGGTGCTGCTGGAAAATAGATGGGGTTCCACATCTTTCTCCTTTGGCTTTTGATGCTGGAACAGCAAAGTAAGTATATGGATGCCCTGAGTAAAAACCGTAGCTGTGTCTCCTATGGATCCAATGCTCTGACTGAGGGACTGGAGCATCTTCAGGGCTTAATCTTGGAAGATGGCCGCAATGGCACGATCCAGTGTCCTCACAATCAGTGCTGTTTTGGCATCTGGGACCTGAACCAAGGACAACTTCAAGCCAAGGTGCAAGGTGAGGAGGACAAATGGAAGATGCAACGAGGAAGTCTTTCCTGGGGAGCGAGGGTGAAATGGAAGCAGAATATCAGCAAGCACGTTGAATGTTTTCTTTTTCTTGCTAACAAAGGGCAGTGGGATTTTTTTTTAAAAAAATGTAAGAATACATGAGTTAGGAAAATAATAATTTTATCATCTGTTCCTGTTCAAAAGTATGAACTTCAGGATCTTTAATATCTTTGCCATAAAGCAGGAGTTCATAAAGCACATGGTATGTTCTTCAGGTAGGGTTCACCATCTTAAAATTTTACTAACCAATCATACTATCCCAGATTGGAAATGGGGATTGAGTGTAGAGGGCAAAATTCAAGATGCAACTGCTATTTCTCTGATTCTTTGTCTGGCATGCATTAAATTTAAAGACACCGTACGTGTGGATGTTTCTGAGGATTGATTTGTACATGCATTTTGGTCAACTGATGTCTTACCTCTGGTTGATTCCAAGCTGAATGGCTGAACTATACTCCCTGCTGGAGTATAGGAAGTAAAGAGATGAAATTTGAGATTGCCTCACCGAAATGTATGTTCTTCCCTTGAAATTTGTAGTAAAGTATTCACTTACCTTGCAAATGCATGCCAAAAATTTGTAGAACCTTTTCACATTGGTAGCTTTACGCTTCTGCTTGCTTAAACTCATCTTCCTAAACCTAAGCGATATGGTGGATTGTAAATAGACCTTGTATCTTCTAGGTGGGCACATTTTATTATCTTTCATCTCAGATAATGAAGTTTCTTATTAAGAGGTACATCAATCATGTTTTATTAGACATAGTGAGATTATTTGGAGAGATTATTTGTTATATTTCAATTCGTGTTGAAAGGAACTCACTTTGGCAGGACTTTTGTCTATTTCATCTTCTCCTTCTAACAACCCTTGAAGGTAAAGTAGGCTAAGAAAATAACGCCTAATTAGCTAGCTGAGGTCCATTCAATTAGTTTCATAGTTGAGTGTAGATTTGAGTCTGTTTTCCTCCAGTTTCTATTCTTTTGACCCTGATCACAGGTGTCAGCCACTCTAATAATATTTAGCTTTATCTCTTTGAAGGAAAGAGAGAGAGCAGGAAATAGAGGGGGTGTTTGCATCTCTAGAAATATGTCTCCCAATATGTGTGTTGGGCTATAATTCTCAACTGTTAATTTGGGGAATTATACATCAAAATATCTGCACAGCAGCAGACTGAAAAGGGATTCCAGATTTGTAAGGTCTTTTTAAAAATCAACAAGACCCCCAACTTTAAATCCTTAAGATTCACTACTCATGATTTAAGTGTTTGACTAGTAGCTCACTGAGCAAATATGTACTGAGGTGAACAATGGGATAAACATAGCACAACAGATAAACACATTAAACGGCAAGTATGAGCATTTGCTCTCCTCAGGAATCTCTCTCACAGTAGTGAGAGCAAAACTACTTGCTTAAACACATCTTCCCTAAACCAAAGAGATATGAAGAACCGCTTCATCCAAATATTCAAGTTCTGGTTTTCCTCTTCCCCTGAATCCTCCCCCCACCCACCACAATGAGGTTCTCTTCATTTCGGCAACCAGCAAAAGATTTTTTGAGTTAAGCTGAAAAGCCAATGGTTTGCACATCTTCTGCAAGTCATCTAGAGATCTTGCCCAGTACATTCCAGTCTATTTTTGGCTCATCCCTGCCTGAGAAAAAGACGGCAAACTGGCTCTTCTTAGAGAGATATCTACAGCTTTCTCCCTTCTCCACACTGAATCACGCCCGGCAGCTGCAGTTACCATGGAGAGCAGCAAGAAAGATAAGGTCAGAGTACGCACTACGCAAGTGTGTAGCAAAAAGAAGAAAAAAACCCCGCCATTCCTGCCTTCTTTTATTTTCTACCATGGGATTCCTTTAGCCAATTATTAGACTATGATTCCCCAAGGAACGCTAAGACACCACACAAGGCTTCTAGAGAAGCAGGGGTTAAGGAGAGCATCTGGCTTGAAGGCAACAGGGATACTAACAGAGGTGAAGGTCATCTGAAGAGGTCTGAGAAAGTGTGACATTTTTGGTTGGAAAACTTTGTCGGTTTCCCATGGAGCGATTCTGTAGATTCTCCTTCCTAGGAAGCTTTTTTCCAGAATATTTTCTTTGGGGCAAGCTACTAACAGAAATTTATCCTGCACATACACTGCATACTGGGGCAGGCAATTAATTTTCACGCTTGAGAAACTGGGACTGTTATGGAAGGCCGAACCAATAGGTTTAACAGGTTTTGATTAGCTGCAATTGGTAAGAATGCACATTACATCTTATTTACGTTTGATTTCTAATTTCTGATTGACCTCGTGCAGACCAGACAGGCACAGCGAAAAGCCCAGGATGGACTTTAAAATGCCCCGGTCTGGCGTACAGATAGTCCTTGACATACAACAGTTCGTTTAGTGACGGCTCAAAGTTAAACAGCATTGAAAAAAGTGACTTCTGCCTTTTTTTTCACACTTACGACCTTTGCAGGGTCCCCATAGTCACATGATCAAAATCCGGATGCTTGGCAAATGGTTCATATTTATAATGGTTGCAGTGTCCCGAGGTCATGGGATCCCCTTTTACGACCTTCTGACAAGCAAATTCAATGAGGAAGTCAGATTCGCTTAACAACCAGGTTACTAACTTAACAACTGTACTGAGTCACTTAACGATGGTGGTGAAAAAGGTCGCAAAATGGGGCAAAATTCAGTGGACAAATGTCTCACTTAGCAACAATAATTTTGGGCTCAATTGTGGTCATAAGTCGAGGACTACCTGTATACTCTCAAACAGGGAGAAAGAACTTTGGTCCTAGCACCATGGATCTATTATTTCCTGGCCCAGAAGTGTTGGGACGATAACTCTCAGAATTACCCATCCAGAATAGTCTCATTTGAAGTGACTAATATCATGACCCAACGCATATGGATATGCGTTGGGTACATTGTGGAAGGCTGATTTTTTAAAAGTTATTTATTAGATTTGGCTTTCATTCAGGAGCTCAAGATGGCACGCACAGTGTTCCCGTCTTCTTCTTCCCCCCCCCCTGCATATTTGGGAAGGATCCCAGATTTTAAGAAGGGTGATTTGGAGCACAGGAAGGAAGGAATTGTAGAAATCAGATTTTAAATGTTACCGTTAGCAGTTGATTCTTCTCAGACAGCCAAACTCAGATCAGGCAAAACAGTGGACTCCCTAAAGTGGCCTTGAATGTAATTTCTCTCTCTCTCTTTTGCAGCCTCAGTGGTGGTTTTTTTTTTGCTTCTGCCTCTTAAATACAAACACAGTAATGGATAAAACTGCAGCATAGAATACAATACAATCCTATCCATGTTTAATGGCTTAATGTTGCATGGCCTTCATGCGCCAGCCCTGTTTTAAGGTCTTGTGGATCGGAGGGATTCCTTTTCATGTGAAACTCTGCCCCCCCCCCCCCCAGCAACCTACATTTATGATCCTCCCCTCTCCCATCCTTCTGTGTTATTGATGTGGCTTCTTTCATGCTTCTGATGGTGGGATGAAATAAGGGCTACTCCCAGATGTGGAGAGGGAAGGTAGTCATAAGAGGTTTGTGCATTATTCATTGTTATCGTCCTTGATGGAAAGCATGAAAGGGAAAGAAGCAGTGGGGAAATACAGGAAAGTAACAAAATAGAAGATGAAGCTGGTGTTTGGATCCCTCTGCCATAAATTTCCTTAAATGAGGTTCACAATTGTAACATCTCCAGCTTTATCAGAATGTTCCCAAAGCATTCTGGGGGGAGGGGGGCAGTTGAGGGGGGGCAGTTGGGGGGGGCAGTTGGGGAGGGAGGAACACCAAACTAGGTACAGATAGTCCTCAACTTAAAACAGTTCACTTAGTGACTATTTGAAGTTACAGTGGCACTGAAAACAGTGGCTTATGACCATTTTCACACTTATTACAGCAACCCCATGCTCATGTGATTTATATTTAGGTGCTTGATAACTGACTCACATTTATGACATTTTGCAGTGTCCCGGGGTCATATGATTTCCTTTTGTGATCTTCTGACGAACAAAGTCAATGGGGAAGCCAGATTCCCTTGACAACCGTGTTACTAATTTAACAACTGCAGTGATTCACTTACCAACTGTAGCAAGACAAGTCATCAAATGGGGCAAAACTCACTTAGCAAACATCTCACTTAGCAACATAAATTGTAGGCTCAATTACGGTCGTAAGTTGAGTGCTACCTTGTATGTTAATTATATTTTTAAGATGATGTTCCAGAAATTCAAAAATGGGAATAACAACACAACTGTCCCCAACTTATGCAACTTATTCAATCTTCATTGGCAGTCTCCTAATTATAATGCCAGGGGTATGGTAGGCTATTTATTCTGTTGCTATTCTATTATTTTGTGGTTCATATACTGTTCCAATTGCTGTTTTGGAAGTCTGTAAGTCACAGAGAATCAGGCATGATTGCAGAGACATATTAACTCCATAAATGTGTGTGTGTGTGTGTGTGTGTGTGTGTGTGTGTGTGTTTGTGTAGGTAGGCAAATGTTTCCCTTGCACATATGTGCTAGTCATTCCTGACTCTAGGGGGCAGTGCTCATCTCTGTTTCTAAGCCAAAGAGCCAGCGCTGTACAAAGAAGTCTCCATGGTCATGTGGTTGGCATGACTAAATGCTGAAGGCGCATGGAACGCTGTTACCTTCCCACCAAAGGTGGTTCCTATTTTTTCTACTTGCATTTTTACATGCTTTCAAGCTACTAGGTTGGCAGAAGCTGGACAAGTAACGGGAGCTCACTCTGTTATACGGTGCTAGGGATTCGAACCACCGAACTGCCGACCTTTCTGATTAATAAGCTCAGCGTCTTAGCCACTGAACTATCACATCCCCCTCCTCTCTCTGTGTGTGTACACCGTGTTTCCCCAAAAATAAGACAGGGTCTTATTTTCTTTTGACCCATGAAATAAGTGCTTGGCCTTATTTTTGGGGAGGTCTTATTATTTTTGAGGTGCAGGAGGTGGCAAGCACGGTCATCTCAGGGCTGCTGCTGTGTTGCAATATTTTGGGGGAGGGCTTATTTTAGTGCATGCGCTCAAAAGCCTGATTGGGCTTATTATCTGGGGAGATCTTATTTTCAGGGAAACAGGGTGTGTATATATCTTTATTTATTTATCTTATTTATCAGCACAAATGCAATACGCTCGCACGCGCGCGCACACACTCACACGCACACACACACACATATGGAGAGAGAGAGAGAGAGAGAGAGAGAGAGAGAGAGAGAGAGAGAGAGAGAGAGAGAGAGAGAGAGAGAGAGAGAGAGAGAGATTATCCAGTTGGTTTCATGCAGTTTCCTGGTTTCTAACTTGATGCCAACCATTACACCAAACTAGCTCTCCCAAATGCATGTTAGTAAAGGTAGTCCTCAATTTACAACCACAATTGGGGCCAGAATTTCCATTGTTAAGCAAGGAAGTTCTTAAGTGAGTCAGGCCTGATTTTACAACCTATTTGTCAGGCCTGCAATTATATTCCTTTTAGAATTTTGGCCTGCCACACTTTCTCTTATTTCATTATGTTGTTTCATTAGTATAGTTGATGGGAAGGGGGAATAGAAAGGAGTAGGATTGTGGAATGTGTTGTTATCATTCTTTTCTAGAAGACCAAGGTCATCTTTTGTCTCCGCACTTTTACACCTGACCGGAAGTAGCAGGGTGAAGATGCCAGCGTGGAAGAAGAAGATTGGACCATGTGATGGATTGTGGGTGTGGGGACAAGATCATGAACTTTTAACTGGGTGGAATTCTGATGTAATTTCCAGCATTGGGATTACACAGATGTGCTAAGATGTCTGCTTTATTAAATTGGAACTTTAAGGATTGTTTTGCCTTGGACTCTGATTTAATTCTACATGATATTTGGAACGCTGACACTATTTTGCCATGGTTGTTAAACAAATCACTGGAGTTCTTAAGTGACTCACACAGTCGTTAAACAAATCTGGCTTCCTCCATTGACTTTGCTTGTTGGAAGCCGGCTGGGAAGTATGCAAATGATGATCACATGACCCTGGGATGCTGCAACTGTCTTAAGTAGATGCCAGTTGCCAATCCCCCGAATTTTAAGCAAGCAGGATGCTGCAACAATCATAAGTGCAAGGACCAGTTGTAAGTCACTTTTTTCCATGCCCTTATAACTTTGAATGGTCACTTAAATGGATGGCTGTAAGTCAAGGAGTTCCTCTATGTAAAACAAAGGATGGGTGACAGCCCATCCTCTCTGCTTCAGTCCCTTTCCTAAATAAATATGTGTCAATGTTCATATTTCATTCAAGATTTATGACTTGAACTCTAATCTTGAGGTCCTGAGCATGCTGGTGACAAAAATTTAAATTTTTGTATCTTTAATTTGGTACACACAAAAAAGTATGTTAGAAACATAGGGTTTCTTGCAACTACAGTGAAGAATGAAAGAAAAAGCAGCAATGAATATAAAAAAGTTACCGAATAATACAATTTGGTGGAGGGCATGGGGATACCGTTACACTGTACCAACACATTTCAACAATTTAGGAGGGTGAATAAATGAAAAAAATCGGGATTCAACTACAAGGCAGGTCAAATCCAACACATTCTTTGGAAGGGAATGACTTGTTTTTGGTGGGTGCTCCAACAGCGTAGGTTTTTAAGAAGAGGTTGGACAATTATTTGCCTGAAATAGTATAGGGTTTCTGGCTTGAGCAGGGGGTTGGACTAGAAGATCTCCAAGGCCCCCTCCATCTCTGTTACTCTGTCCTGTTCTAAATGTCTATGGGAATTCTCAGGCATCCAGGTCATGGTTGTCCCAAAGGTGCTTTTTTTTCCTCAAAAGGCAACTGGACTTTATTTTTCCTTGAAGGCGTTTGGCTTCTCATCTAAGTTCTGAAGAAGCTTCTTGGCTGAGAATCAAAACGTCTTCAAGGAAAAACAAAGGCAGTCCAGTTGCCTCTTGAAAAAAGCACCTTTGGGTTCTGTTCTGTTCTGTTTTCCTTTCCAACACTTGCCAGGGGCAAGATTTAGTCCTTGCAGAGAAACTCTCACAAACTTTGTCCTCCTGAATTCCCTTCCCTCCCTCCCCCTCCCCCAATCTCCATTCAGGTTGCTGGATTAGTGAAAAAGAAGCCTGTGATTCCCCAGCTTGTGAGTTTCGCTCTTCGGCTGCCATCACCTTGTCCTGTAGGTGCCGCTCTGATCTGTGCAATGCGAACATCAGCTACGCCAAGCCTGGAAACGGACCTGGTAAGAAATCTGGAGGTCAGAGGTCAGGGAGGAAATGCTGAGTGGGACAGGGGTGGGGGAAGATTCATGGGTCGCAAGTGGAAGTCACAGCAGAACAATTAAGGTGGCAGGGAAAATAAAGGTAGGAGAATCTTCATGCCCCACACGCCCCCATCTCCACCCCTAGTATTATGCAGATCAGACGTGGGTTCCTACCAGGTTGCACCCTATTCAGTAGAACCGGTTCGTCAAATCTACCAAACCGGTTAGAAGAGGTTCTACCAGTAGACCCGGAAAGCAGGCCACACCTACAGAAGAGGTTCCAAAAAATTTTGAAACCCACCACTGGTCCTTGGAGATGATTATTCTACACTATCATGCTCATATTTATAAAACTCAGTGCCTCTGTGAAAGGTAAGGATGGCTACTGCGTTTGTGGTGCAGTCAGAACATTGCGTGTGTTGAAGTTGTTTTAACGCAAACCAAAGATGCCTTTTAAAAAACAAGTTTACATCATATTCTTATGCATGCCAGTGCTGTGTGTGAGGTAATTTAAGGTGGTTCTGACAAGTGTCGTCGGCATCTTCATATCCGGTCAAATGGGCAGCAAACCACTCCCACAAAGGAGGCCACACCCACAGAGTAGGTTTGAACAATTTTTGAAACCCACTACTGACGCAGATGCTCTTTCACAGTTCTTTCTTCTTCTTCCTATTTTGATCTATTCTTCTCCTTGCCCTGCAAATCTTGAGAGCCTTTGATTTTTCCCCCCCTCACCAAGAGATGCAGAGTTGGATAGGTTGTGGGAGGGGAGGGAGGAGGGTTGCCTTTGTTTGAGAAGAGCACTTAACTCAGGAGAGACCTTGAGGATGCCGAGAGAGAAAGCCCACGCCAGATCTCTGACTCAGACTGATAACTGCATACCAAAAGAGGGGGAGCTGCCTGGCTGCTCTCAGGGAAGGTTTCGGGGTAAAAAGGAGGATTGTTGCTCCCAAACAAAATTCCCCCCGAAAGAAAAGGGCTGAGTCACTTTGGGACTTTCAAGGTGGCTGATGTGGAAGGGATGGTATGGATCTGACTTCCTTGATTTTCCAATTCTGGAAGTACAATGGTATCTAGTGGTAGGCAAGCTAGGAGCAAATGTTGTCGTTTTGAGCTTCTGCGACCATAAATCACTGTAGTCCACTTTAGGTAAAGGTAAAGGTTCCCCTCGCACATATGTGCTAGTCATTCCCAACTCTAGGGGGCGGTGCTCATCTCCGTTTCAAAACTGAAGAGCCAGCGCTGTCTGAAGGCATCTCCTTGGTCATGTGGCCAGCATGACTAAATGCCGAAGGTGCACGGAATGCTGCTACCTTCCCACCATAGGTGGTTCCTGTTTTTCTATTTGCATTTTTACATGCTTTCGAACTGCTAGGTTGGCAGAAGCTGGGACAAGTAACGGGAGCTCACTCGGTTATGCGGTGCTAGAGATTCGAACCGCCTGGAGGTGCCGACCTTTCTGATCGACAAGTTCAGCATCTAAGTCACTGAGCCACTGCATCCCTTTACATATAGAATAATAAGATGCAGGTTATTTCTAATTTCACTGGAGAAGAGCCTAATGCTGGGAAAGACTCCGAGCAAAAGAAGAAGGGGATGATAGAGAGTGAGGTGGCTGGATGGAGTCACTGAAGCAGTAGGTGTGAGCTTAAATGGACTCCAGAGGATGGTAGAGGACAGGAAGGCCTAGAGGAACGTTGTCCATGGAGTCGTGATGGGTCGGACACGACTTCATAACTAAAAACAACAGTTTACAGTTAAAAATGTAAAGGGTGAAAAATGACAGCGAGGTTTGACTTGAACAGTGTGATAGCTTAATGCTGTCTTAAGTTTAAAAAGGAGGATACAAATAAATTAACCAAATTAGTTTAAAAGCTAATGTGGATAGGCCGACCAGTATATGTTCTCAATTTTCCTATATACAGGTAGTCTCGCTTTATGACCACAATTGAGCCCAAAATTTGTGTTGCTAAGTGGGACTGTTGTTAAGTGAATTTTGCCCATTTTATGACCTTTTCTTACCACAGTTAAGTGTATCGCTACAGTTGTTAAGTTAGTTACATGGCTGTTAAATGAATCTGGCTTCCCTATTGATTTTGCTTGTCAAAAGGCCGCAAAAGATAATCACGTGACTGCAACCATCATAAATATGAGTCAGTGAATTTTGATCATGTGACTATGGGGATACTGCAATGGCTAAGTATGAAAAACAGTCGTAAGTCACTTTTTCCATTGCCGTTGTAACTTTGAATGGTCACTAAATGAACTGTTGTAAATCGAGGACTGTTGTAAAATGCAAAGTCCAACTATGATTTTAGCAACCAAGGCAGAAAAATCACCTTCCACTCTTGTGGCAACAAATATAATTTTATATGCCTGAATTTCATCATAAAGGTAGGCCCTTCTTTCTGCTTTGTATTAGATTCCTAATGGGATCCTTGGATTTAATTGTTGCTTTGTTCCTTCTCTAGATTATTCTCTTGGGAATATCCAAATTTAGAGTGCTTTTCAGGTGAAGCTTTTGGTGGACTGCAATTTTCCAAAGTGCCCAGATAATAATCCAATCACTTTGCTAAAAGTAATCTGTTCGGTGAAGCATGGAAAGAAATGGTCATTTTTCCATTGTGAAGCTAGAGAGTTTGGATATTTGTTTCCTCTTTGAAGAATAGCAATAGCAATAGCAATAGCAGTAGACTTATATACCGCTTCATAGGCCTTTCAGGCCTCTCTAAGCGGTTTACAGAGAGTCAGCATATTGCCCCCAACAATCTGGGTCCTCATTTTACCCACCTCGGAAGGATGGAAGGCTGAGTCAACCCTGAGCCGGTGAGATTTGAACCGCTGACCTGCTGATCTAGCAGTAGCCTGCAGTGCTGCTTTTTAACCACTGCGCCACCTTGGCTCTTATATATATAGAATATATAGAGAATGATGATCCTCTTGAGGTAGAGAAGATCTACCAACAAAACTGTTCATTTGCAAAAATAAAGATATCTGGAACAAGAAAGTAATCCTATTTATAGGATGGTAGGGCTTTTTGAGGCCAGAAAGAGGGACAAGGGATTAATATGAACAGGAGTAACTTCATTCATACATACTAATGCAACTTTCTCAGATTTGCTGGTCTCTGCGGGTTATGCTGACTGGGAATTCTGGAAGTTGGAGTCCCTACACTTCTAGAGGACATCAGATTGGATACCACTACGTTTAGGTTTTTCATTTGGGATGACATTGAAGGGGTTAAATTTCATAGAAGAGATTGGAGGTCTGTATATTAAAAAGATGACTATCGTGATCTGGCAACCTTAAGAATTCTATTCTGTAACTTCTCAAAGCCAACTTATCAGAGATTCTATGACATCCCCCGGTCTCCCTCCTTTCTATCTTGTCTTGTGAATTAAAGAACCTTCCTTTATTTGGGGCAATATTTCATGCAGTTTTTAATTTGACACAGAACCTGATCCAGAGATAGAGGGAGCCTAGGAAAGAAAGGAAGGAAGGAAGGAAGGAAGGAAGGGAGAGAGAGAGAGGAAGGAAGGAAGGAAGGAAGGAAGGAAAGAAAGAAAGAAAGAAAGAAAGAAAGAAAGAAAGAAAGAAAGAAAGAAAGAAAGAAAGAAAGAAAGAAAGAAAGAAAGGGAAGTAACATCTCCTAACCTCTTGGGGAATATTTTTGCTCTTTTCTTCTTATACCCTCTCCCCAAATCTCCATCATCCCTGCGCTTTTGAAGTTGCTTGTCTTCTGCCGATATCAATCTCCAACCATCTTTGACATTCCCCCACCCAGATATTTAAATTAGCCACAGATTCCAAAAATATTAAATAGAACAACAATTAAAATGGAGTTCCACCTTGGATTTTCTCCTTATTCCAGCTTTCTCATCTATCTTAAATATCTACAGACCTCTCCCATCCTGGACATAAATTGTTTCAACTTCTGCCCTCAAAATGAAACTTTAGGGCACTGCACACCAGAACAACAAGACACAAGGACAGTTTTTTTTCCAAATGCCATCACTCCGCTTAACAACTAATTCCCACAACACTGTCAATAATTTACCCAGAATGTATTACTGTTATTCTTCTCTTCCTTCCTAGTATCTCTTTGTCCCCACTTATGACCATAACCATGTTGCTTGAATCTTTCAATTTATATTGTTTTTATTTGTTTCCTAGTACGATTTCATAGCTTATTAGTAACCTTGACTATCAGTAAGTGTTTGTATCTTTTTATTCCTGATAAATGTATTTTTATTCTACTTATGTCCAATCACACTTGGCCAATAAAGAATTCTATTCTATTATTTAGGGCTTTACATCAAATCCTACAAGAAAAGAAATATTAATCTCTCACTTTAGCATTGTGCAACCTGAGCAGTGGTGGGTTCCTACCAGTTTGGACTGGTTCGGGCAAACTGGTAGTGGTTTGGTGGCCTGGGTCACTGGAACCGGCAGCAATCCAGGCCTGCCACGCTCCCAAATGGGTTCTCCAGGAAGCGCCGCCATCTTTTTGTTTGCTTGTTGTGCATGCGCAGAGCAATTTTTATTGCACAGCGCATCAAGCGCACACGCACTGCACGGCCATGAGTGAACCGGCAGTAGCGAGTGCTGGAACTCACCCCTGAACCTAAGAGTTGTCTGTCATTTGTGTTCACTTTCTTGGTGGCTGAGCACATTTCAAGAAAAAAAGAGAGAATTGGATTCTGTAATCAAAAGTCCTTATAATGTCCATTTCCGCTTTTCGTAAAATATACTCCCCACTCTGCTGCTTTACCGTCTTTCCAATGCTTATACACAAACACACACTCCCATACGCACAGCCTTCTGTAGTGTTGTAATGCCATATTGTGGCCTTCAAAACCTATGGGGAGGAGATAGGAATGCTGGCTGCAGAGATAGATGAGAAGGAATGGGCTGCTTCTTAGAGGGAGGGAAATGTCCTTTCCCCTGCTTTAATTTTAATTAAAACTTCAGAGGAAAGGGCTGGGAGAGGATGGCAAGAGACCGATACCGAGGATGGGCAGAGAGGTTGGAGGTGGACATGCAGAGGCCCATAGGCACTTGGAGATGTGGAGGAGGGCCCGAGACTTTGAGCCAAGATGCTTAGCAATATACACAGCTATTACGTGGCAAATAGGTTGAAAGAGATTGCTCTGCCTTCTCTGAAGTGCTCTCCTCCCTTTTCTCCCATTATAATATGACATCTGTGCTCTCTTGTTTTATCTCTGCAGCTGAGTCCTTAACTAGTCCCGCCAGCATTGCCTGGATCACAGTAGCCTGTCTACTTATCCTCCTATGTTTCTTGGCATTTCCAGGTATGGCAATTTCAAGGAAAGTATTTTTTTTTTAATTGACTGCACAAAAGCCCTGAATTTGAGATAGGGAAAGTGAAGAAAAGCTCCCCTGCTATCTGGGACACCCCTGAAAAATACAATAGCAACATGTTTGGAGGATGTATTTCCATTATATAGAATAGAATAGGATAGAATAGGATAGAATAGGATAGGATAGGAAAGGATAGAATAGGATAGGATAGGATAGGATAGGATAGGATAGGATAGAATAGAATAGAATAGAATAGAATAGAATAGAATAGAATAGAATAGAATAGAATAGAATTCTTTATTGGCCAAGTGTGATTGGACACACAAGGTATTTGTCTTTGGTGCATTATGCTCTCAGTGTACATAAGGAGAATAAAATACATTTATCAGGAATAAAAAGATACAAACACTTACTGATAGTCAAGGTTACTAATAAGTTATCAAATCGTACTAGGAAACAAATAAAAACAATATAAATTGAAAGATACAAGCAACATGGTTATAGTCATAAGTGAGGAGAGGTAGATACTAGGAAGGAAGAGAAGAATAATAGTAATGCAGTCTTAGTGAATTATTGACAGTGTTGTGGGAATTAAATACTGAGCAGTGAAATTTGGGGCCACACTAGAAAAACCAAAGAACTGACTGCCTCTCCCCTCCTCCTAGCCACAGGTCATCACTTTTACAGGTAGTCCTCGCCTTATGACCACAGTTGAGCCCGAAATTTATGGTGCTAATTGAGAGAGTTCTCAAATGACTTTTGCCTCGTTTTACGACATTTCTTGTCACCATGGTTAAGTGAATCACTGCAGCTGTTAAGTTAGTAATCCAGTTGTTAAGTGAATCTGGCTTCCCCATTGACTTTGCTTGTCAGAAGGTCGGAAAAGGGAATCACATCATCCCGGATTGCAACCATTATGAATTCAGAAGCATCTGAATTTTGATCAGGTGATCATGGGAATGCTGCAAAGGTCGTAACTGTGAAAAAGGGTCAAAAGTCACTTTGTTCAGTGCTTTTCTAACTTCGAGCAGTCACTAGATCAGTGTTTCTCAACCTTGGTGACTTTAAGTCCTGTGGACTTCAACTCCCAGAATCCCCCAGCCAGCACAGCTGGCTGGGGGATTCTGGGAGTTGAAGTCCACAGGACTTAAAGTCACCAAGGTTGAGAAACACTGCACTAGATGAAATGTTATTAGTCGAGGACTACCTGTATAGTGTAAAATTGCATTTAGTCATGCAAAAAACTGAATGACTGGCAAACTGCTGAGTCGTTGAATGGGTTTTTCTAGTTGAAATATAAGGGAGCTTCTTATATGCTCATAGTCAGAAGGTACAGCTTCTCTGCCCTGTACTTTTTACTTTTCCCTTGAACAGCAAAATACTTATTTTTTTCTCAAATAGATGACTATTTGCCTAATTTAGGGAGGATATAACATTGGGAAAATATAGAGAATCTCATTGAGGGGGAAATGTCTTTATGTAACCTTTTAGTTCTGAAGCATCGGAAAGTTCATGCAGTGCTACTAGGACCAAAAGAAACTGGAGAACTCAACATGGTAACGACAGGCTCAGAACTAAAGGATGAGAAAAGACTGCCCAGGCTAGAGGTTCCAGATCTCCAATTCATTCAGGTATGATTCAATCTGGGGAGGATCCAAGCAGTGGTAGGATTCAATTTGTTTTACTACCCGTTCTGGGGTCGTGGCTTGGTGGGTGTGGCATGACCTGGTGGGCGGGGCTTGGCTTGGCTTGGCAGGCGTGGCAGGGGAAGGATACTGTGAAATCTCCATTCCCTCCCCACTCCAGGGAAAGGATACTGCAAAATCCCCATTCCCTCCCAATCAGCTGGGACTCGGGAGGCAGAGAATAGATGGGGGTGGGGCCAGTGAGGGGTGGTATTTACCGGTTCTCTGCACTACTCGAAATTTCCACTACCAGTTCACCAGAACTGATCAGAACCTGCTGAATACCACCTCTGGAGTCAAGCCACTAGGAGTCACCACCACTGCCAAAGCCATTGCAAAAAAAACAACAACAGATGCCCCCTATATGGCAAGCATTGGAATTTCTGTATCACTCTGCTGCCATCTAGAGGTGACTTGGAACTCTGCAGGCCAGATGTGGGAGTCTTACCATAATTTGCTTCCCCCCCCCGCCCCGCCCAATCTTAATGGCAATGCCAAGATAGCAGTTGTTGGGGTTTTCAGAGCTTAACTTCACATACCTGCAATTCCAAAGAAGGAGGTTCTTCACTTTGGCAGCCTGATGATCCTAAAGAAGTAATCAGGGACCAAAATATAAAGCTGTAAAAACATGTGCTACTGACCAGAGTGAGGTACTTGCCAGTACAGGTAGCCCTTGATTTATGACCACAGCTGAGCCTAACATATATGTTGCTAAGTGAGAGTTATTAAGTGAGTTTTGCCCTATTTTACAACCTTGTTTATATTTATTAAGAGAATCACTGCAGCTGTTAAATTAGTAACAAGGTTTTAAATGAATCTGGCTCAGGGGTGGGTTTCAAAAATTTCAGCAATGGGCTCTCTGCCCGGTTGCTGGGTGGGCGTGGTCATGGTGGCTATGGCCTAGTTGGCCTCCTACACCACAGCCGGGGGGGGGGAAGGAAGTTTAGCTTTCCCCAGGCTCCGGAGGCTTTCCTTGAGCCTCTGGGAGGGCAAAAACTGCCTCCCCCAGGGTCCAGAGGCCCTTCTGAGGCTGGAAACAGGTTCCGGAATTTCAGGGAGGCCCAGTTTTCCCCCTCCCTGAGCCTCCGTGCAGGCTCTGCACTTATCTCGCGTCCAAAATGCGCTGCATGGACACTCCTGGGAGGGGCAGGGTGGGATGGGAGGGGCCAGCCAAGGGTGGGATTTGGAGGTTCTCTGAACCGGCCATAACGTTAGCTAGGGGTTCTCCCGAACCCGGGCGAACCTATAGCAGCCCACCCTCACCCCTGGCTTCCTCATTGACTTTGCATGTCGTAAGATTGCAAAAGGGGATCATGTGACCCCGGAACACTGCAACCGTCATTAATATGAGTCAGTTGCCAAGCATCTGAATTTTGATCAACTCATTGCATTTGATAGTTGTACAACTCAGAAAAATGGAAATAAGTCACTTTTTTCCTGTGCTATTGTAACTTTGCGCAGTCACTAAATGAACTGTTGTAAGTCAGGGACTACCTGTATCAGCTGGAAGCTAGCTTTATAACAGGTGTGCCCAAGCTCGGCCACTTTAAAAGCTGTGAACGTCAACTCCCAGAATTCTCCAACCAGCCGAAGGAATGTCATCAAGGACAGAAAATAAGATCAGCGGGCAAAGAGTTTGTAATTTCTTGGCACAGTTGGAAAACAACAAGCTCCTACCTAAAGCACTGATAGGAATGTAACTAATCCTTTTCCCTAATCCTTTTTGGAATAGCTTCTCCACGAAGGGCAGCTTTCTAAACTGTGGCAAGGAACCTTCGGCCAGCAACCTGTGGCTATCAAGGCCTTTCCTCCTTTGTGCCATCAACAATTTGCATCTGAGTGGGCCATGTACAGCCTCCCATTGATGAACCACGAAAA
Organism: Thamnophis sirtalis; assembly: GCF_051295495.1. NCBI lineage: Eukaryota > Metazoa > Chordata > Lepidosauria > Squamata > Natricidae > Thamnophis > Thamnophis sirtalis. The sequence continues at coordinate 156,065,835 of NW_028261383.1, read as the reverse complement.
TGTGGTACGACTTGTGACTGCTGGATATGGAGGACCAAGTGAAGAACGTTGTGGCCTCCTGGTACTGACACTGTGCCCATTGGTAAGAGCCGGGGGGCAAGAAGGGGTGAAAGTGATTGGAATTAGGTGTTAAAAAATAAAAGTGATCTTGTATGTAGGGAGCTACTTTGGATAAGGCATCAGGTTAGGGAGACTGGGAGTTCTAGTCCCGCCTTAGCCCTGAAAGCCAGCTGGGTGATTTTGGACCAGTCACTCTTTCTCAATTCAACCCACTTCACAGGGTTGTTGTGGGGAAAATAGGAGGTGTGTTGGATATGTTCATTCCCTTGAATAATTTGTAAATAACAATAGCAGTAGAGTTATACACCGCTTCACAGTGCTTTACAGCCCTCTCTAAGCAGTTTACAGAGTCAGTCTATTGCCCTCAATAATTTGGGTCCTCATTTTACCGACCTTGGAAGGATGGAAGGCTGAGTCAACCTTGAGCTGGTCAGGATCGAACTGCGGAACTGCAGTTAGCAGTCAGCTGAAATAGCCTGCTGTACTGCACTCTAACCACTATGCCACGTCAGCTCTCGGTAAAAATACTAAAGGGGGGATATACTGGTAAATAAATAAAAATTATACACGACAACTTTCACCAGTGTATAGCGTAGGTATTAATATTATTATAATCCCATTGCCATGAGGAATAGATCTTTAATTAATTTTTTGCCATGAATGGCAAAAAAGATTTGGAATTTCTAGGAGTAAATTCAACTTTTCTGGATTCTCAGATTGCAGGCTGGTTTGTTTGTTTGTTTTGATAAGGAATACATTCCACAACTTAAGGTTTTGCTGAAGTATTAGGAAATAGGATATGGATTCAGCTTTATTTCCAAATTAAAATGTCATATCGTAGAATGGGGTGATGGGGATGAAAAGGAATTGTTAATGGCTAAACTAACTTCAGCAAGCAGCAATATAATACAGGTAGTCCTTGACGTATGACCACAATTGAGTCCAGAATTTATGCTAAGTGATAAATTTGGTGAGTTTTACCCCATTTTACGACTTTTGACATCACTGCAGTTGTCAAATTAGTAACTGGTATTTTAAAGTGAATCCAGCTTCCCTATTGACTTTGCTTGTCAGAAGGTTGCAAAAAATTATCCCATGACCCCAGAACTCTGCAACCATCGTAACTATGAACCAGTTGTCAAGCATCCAAATCAGGGGTGGGTTTCTCGCCCCGTTCTAACCGGTTCGGTTGGAACGGGGCCGGCGGCGTCCTCATGCACGCACGCGGCGCACGCATGCATACTAGCCTCTGTGCGATGCTCCAGCTGCTCCTGGAGGATCGCGCAGGCGCTGTATGCGTCCTGCGCATGCGTGGAAGCGCAGAATTCGTCAAAACCGGGTAAGGAGCGCGGGCGGGCGGGTGAGCCCTTCGCCGTTCCCGGAAGTTACTTACTTCCGGGTTCGCCGACCAACCGGTTCGTAGGGACCGCCGCAAACCGGTTGAAACCCACCCCTGATCCAAATGTAAATCACGTGACCATGGGGAATGATGCCACGGTCATAAGTGTAAACAATGGTCAGGAGTCACTTTTTCAGTGCTGCTATTACTTTGAATGGTCACTAAATAACCTGTTGTAAGTCGAGGACTACTGGTATCATAACACACAACACAAATAAGATAGGAGGATTTGAGCCATCCTTTCATTGGGTCGTGGTTTGCAGTTCCTCTCCCTACAGTCCACTAACTTCTCCTCCATTCCCATTCCTTCTTCAAAGCCTTAATTTGAATATAAATAAATAATCCTATTTAAAAACCAATACTTAACTTTGAATGAAGAGCCACATAAACCGATGTGTGCAATATTGATATTCTCAACTGCATAGAATTTTTACCTTTCTCTTTTTATCCTCAATTATTTTAAGCTTTCTAGATAAGAGTACAGGGAGTCCTCAACATACGACCACAGTTGCGGCCAACATTTCCGTTGCTAAGCATTTGTTTTACGATCTTTCTTGACACAGCTGTTAAGTGAATAACTGCAGTTATTCAGTTAGTAACATGGTTGTTAAGTGAATCTGGCTCCTCTATTGCCTTTGCTTGTCAGAAAGTCACAAAAGGTGATCCCATGACCCCGGGACACTGCAACCGCCATAAACACGAGCCAGCTGCCAAGTGTCAAAAACTCTGATCACATGACCACGAGAAATTTGCAATGGTCGTAAGTGTGAAAAAGGGTCATAAGACACTTTTTTCAATGTTATTTTTTTTAATAGTCACTAAATGCTGTCATAAGTTTTAATAGTAGATGGTATTCAGCAGGTTCTGACCAGTTCTGGAGAACTGGTAGTGGAAATTCTGAGTAGTTCAGAGAACCAGTAAATACCACCTCTGACTGGTCCTGCTCCCATCTATTCTCTGCCTCCCGAGTCCCAGCTGATCGGGAGGAAATGGGGATTTTGCAGAATCCTTCCCCTGCCACGCCCACAAAGCCACGCCCACAGAACTGGTAGTAATTTTTTTAAATCCCACTACTGATTTTAATCATAGCACATAAATATTGCTGTACTGAAGTCTGCAGTGAAATAATACAACCTATCAAGATTTATAACAATTAAAAAAAAGGAAGGAAAAAAGCATCGGAGGAACCTATTATCCAAAATTATTCTGTCAGTTTGCTTCATCCAGACCCATCCTTCACCGTAATGATGAGAAGTTGAATGCTGATGTCAACCATTTTGTGTTTGGGCCTAAACTGAATCCGTTGCACTTTCTTCAAAGGGATCCCTACGGAACTTCCTCAGCCATCACATTTGTTCCTGGGAGATCAGCATCCGGCTCGGATCATCCCTGGCCAGTGGCCTTGCTTTCTTACATGAGGAGAAACGGGAGGAAGGTAGGCAGCCAGAATATTCAGCAGGAAGCCAGAGGATGATCTTTGTCCTAGAGACTTCCTGATGGATCACTTGTGACTCCTGAGGCACCATCAGCCGATGGAGCCGGCTGGGTATCATCCACAGGTCATCTTCGACTTACAACAATTCATTTAGTGACTCTTTGAAGTTACAAAGGTATTGAGGAAAGCAACCTATGGCTGTTTTTCACACTTATGATTGTTGCAGCATCCCCATGGTCATGTGATCAAAATTCAGACACTTGGCAACTGACTCATATTTATGATGGCTGCAGCGTCCCAGGGTTACGTGATCAAATATTACGACCTTCTGACAAGCAAAGCCAATAGGGAAAGCAGATTCATTTAACAACCATGTTACTAACTTAACAAATGCAATAATTCACTTAACAACCGTGGCAAGAAATGTTGTAAAACGGGGCAAAACTCACTTAACTAGCTCGCTTAGCAACATACATTTTGGGCTCATTTACAGTCATACATCGAGCACTATCTGTATTTATAAAACCCTCAATCCAATATGTAAATATTATATTGGATAGAGGGTTTTATAATGAAAGTGGGAATAGCAACCGCAGGGACGAATCTTTTTTATATTATACTAGCTGATAACCAGGTGTTGCCCAGGTATTTATTTATAGGGGGGAAATGTCCGGACCAAATGTAATTTCTAATGTTGGATTTTCCCCCTTACCAGAGGGAGCCCCCTTGTGGAGTACTGTGAAGCCGTTACCATGGCAACTGCACTGCACTGTATAGTAGAAGCCATTTTATGGCAGTACAGTAGAAGCCATTTAAAGGCACAACAGCCTGTATCTTAACAGAACACATATACTGAGAGGTGTTAGGGGTGTCTTACCCCCACAGTATATTTTTCCAGAGAGTAAGCCATCTGTGTACCAAATTTGGTTGAAATTGGTCGAGGTGTTCCAGAGTTATGCTGGAAAACACACACACACACACAAACACACACACAAACACATATATGTAGTTCTTTGGTTATTCGGGTTTTTCCCCGCATAAAATTGGAAGTGTCTTGGCGACGTTTTGACCATGAAGACCTGGCACGGCCACAAACACAAAGCCAAACCACAGCAATGCAGCTCACCAGCTCAAATCCCCCAGCAACTCAGACTAAGCCAAGCACAAAACCCCCAACCAATCAGAACACACCCCCACCCAATTAGAACACAGCCAAGCTCCCACCCAATCAGCTCACACCCCCACTGGCAGTTAAAAGGAAGAAACAGCTGCGATCTGACATTGCTCCTGGAAGCATGAAACCAAATAAACCAGCCTGAAGATGACGAATGAGACTTCGTCGAAACGTCGCCAAGACACTTCCAATTTTATGCGGGGAAAAACCCGAATAACCAAAGACTTACATACAAACACCCGCAAAAACCTCAGAAAACATGTATGTATGTATGTATGCATGCATGCATGCATGTATGTATGTATGTATGTATATATGTATGTATATATATAAAATCTCTACCACTCGGGGAGGGGGGTGTCATAGGAGAAGGATCAAATAAGAAAACAGTAATTATCAGAAAGTAAACTGGAATTTAGCATTGATATCCAGGAGATCTGTCTTGATCACAGAGTATCCAATTCTCACCAACTAAATTACTGAATAACATTACTCAGACAGTAATACCTAGAAAACCTCCTCCTTTTAAAATTTGGCTGGTGAGATACAAGAGGAATGATAGATAGGAAAACAGCACCAGATTGAGCATATGCTCAGAGGCATTTTTATTCCTTAACTAGCTGATATATCTATTTATCCTAATCCATACATGACCTCAAAAACAATCCCGCACCAGACATAATTTCTAATGTTGGATTTTCTCCCTTACCAGAGGGAGCCTCCTTGTGGAGTACTGTGAAGCCATTGCCATGGCAACTCCACTGCGCTGTACAGTAGAAGCCATTTTATGGCAGTATAATATAAGCCATTTAAAGGCACAACAGGCTGTACCCTAACAGAACACACATCCCGAAGGGTGTCTTACCCCCCCATTTGTTTCCAGAGAGTAAGTCATCTGTGTACCAAGTTTGAGTGAAATTGGTCAAGGTGTTCCAGAGTTATGCTAGAACACACACACACACACACACTTTTATATATGGTATATTCTTACAACTGTGTTCCCCCACTATCACACTCAAAACATTATTTAGCACCTGGCTTCATGTTCTACTAAAAAAAAAGTTTGCATTTATTGTATTTATGGAAAACATGTATATACAGATTTAATTATTTTTTAAAAATCAGAGTGCTGTATATATATATTGATGTTTCAGTACATGTTACAGTTCTGATATCTCTGCAGACGCTATGCTGAGAATGTGGGTAAAATATATCTGCTTCTAAGGCTAGCAGAGACGTCAGCCTTCTAAATGTATTGTTACTTCTCCTGTAAGGAGAGGGAGATTAACTTGAATCAGGAAAAAAATTATGGAGATAGTTAATCCTTTTTAGGATCACTTTGGGAGAATGTGTGTTAAAATGTTCCTGCCTCAGTTAAACCGCAGGGAAGGAGGATGGTAATCTCTCTGGTATGTTTGTTTTCTCCATGCAAATTTTTGCACTCAAGATAATCGGATGCTGCCTTCATTTGATCATTTTGTTCCTTTATTTCTAAATCTCAAAAAATAAAACATTAATTGAATGTTTATCTTTAATCTTAAAAGGACTACCAATTTTAAGTTCTTCTCTCTGATCGCACTCCCTAAGTGTGTGTACATTAATTTCTTTACATAGACATGTAGGTAGATATATGAATTCAAAGCAAGAATATTCCAGTACCCCTTTATTCACAATAAAAACAAAAAAAACCCCAATCTCTTTTGAAACTTCAGCATTTGTTAATTACAGGCAGTCCTTGATTTACGATCACAATTGAGCCCCAAATTCATATTGCTAAGAGACAGTTGTTAAGTGAGTTTTGTCCTATTTTATGATCTTTCTTGCCATAGTTGTTAAGTGAATCACTGCAGTTGTTAAATTAGTAACATGGTTGTTGAGTGAATCTGGCTCCCCCATTGACTTTGCTCATCAGAAGGTCGCAAAAGGGGATCACATGAACCTGGGACACTGCAACTGTCATAAATGTGAATCAGTTGCCAAACATCTGAATTTTGATCATGTGACCATCCCCAATGGTTGCAAGGGTGAAAAACGGTCATAAGTCACTTTTTTCAGTGCTGTTGTAACTTCAAACGGCCACTAAATGAACTATTGTAATTTGAGGACTACCTGAACTGGCTTTGTCATAGCTCAGTGATGGCTAACCTTTTCCGGTAGGAGTGACCAAAGCGCATGTGCCTGAACCCCCAAAATGCAATGTGCCCACGGGCCCCGTGCATGCGCCACGCCCCCCTACAGGCACACATAGCCCCCTCCATGCATCCTCACCCTTGTGTAAGCTCTCGTGACCCCCCACATGCCCCATGCACATGCAGACCCGAAGACCAGCTGGCTGGGGGGGTGACACCCGTGTATGCGCAGCGGAGCTGAATTGGGGCGACAGCTCGTGTGCCATCAGAGAGGGTGCTGTGTGCCACCTGTGGCACATGTGTCATAGGTTTGCCATCATAGTCATAGGTGTTTCTCTGAATAATAACATGCACTCCTCTACTTTTAAATTAACCTGGGAAAAGTTTAAATGGGAAAATGTGTTTTCTTCTTGGATAAGGGGAGGAATCTAAGAATTATCCAAGAGATGTGATTCAGAAGTCGGGGTGGAAGCCACAGTCCAGTCTATTTATTTCTCAATTTTTTTAAAAAATTGAGCTGCTCTAGAGCCAGACATGAGTGAATTCCATGTTGGCATTGCATCCAGAGGTTTTTCCTGATTTTCCTTAGTGACCATCATTGCATTTTGAAGTGGCCAGTTTCATAAATAACACAAGCGGTCGGTATTCCACCAATATTTAAAATAAAATATCACCAGAGCTAATGTTAATGTCCCATGTGAACTTGCCTGGCACATCAGTTTCAGTGACTGAGATGTGGTGCCATGATTAGACAGCAAAATATCTCTTTTGTACTTTTTATTGAGCCTAGTCAAAATTTACTACTTTGGCATCATGCAGATGTTCTATCACTACCAGAGCAAACAATCAGAGTTAATGGGAACTGAGAGTCAGCGATATTTAAAGTGGCAAAGATCTGCCACGCTGGCTGTTATCTGACTGCCAGCAGCTCTCTGGGGCTCCAAGCAGAAAGAGAATATTCTGCCTGATGTCTTTTAACTGGAAATATCTGGGCTTCAATCTTATGAATGGAAAACATCTATTCTTCAGTTAACGGTGTTTCTCAACCTTGTCAACTTGAAGATGTCCGGACTTCAACTCCCAGAATTCCCCAGCCAGCATTCGCTGGCTGGGGAATTCTGGAAGTTGAAGTCCGGACATCTTCAAGTTGACAAGGTTGAGAAACACTGAGTTAACCTATCTAGGCTCCTTTTAGCTTGGTTCACCTGACATATTATACTATGTCATCATCTGGTTTATGAGATTTTTACTTACTACGTCTGTGATGGCGAATGAATGGCCCACGTGCCAGAGGTGGCACGCAGCACCCTCTCTGATGGCACGCGAGCCGTTGCCCCAGTTCAGCTCCGCCGCACAGGAGCACACACCTCCCACCATCCAGCTGGTCTTTGGGGCTCTATTGCGCATGTGTGGGGGTCAGGGTGCATGCAGGGGGGGGATTTGAGCATATGCATGGGGGGATGTGCAGGGTGTGCACACGCATGCATGGGGGTGGGCTGCATGCACAGGGGACACACACGCATTGTATTTCGGGGGCTCGGGTGCGTGCGCATGTGCTTTGAGCACTCGCTCCAGAAAAGGTTAGCCATCACTGTACTGGCATCGGACCTGGGTACCTGAGAGACCGCCTCCTGCCGATCACCTCCCATAGACCGATTCGATCACACAGGTTAGGTCTCCTCTGGATTCCATCTGCCAGCCAACGCTGGCTGGCGACTCCCCGGGGGAGAGCCTTCTCTGTTGCAGCGCCAGCCCTCTGGAACGATCTCCCCGTGGAGATCCGAACCCTTACTACCCTCCCGGCCTTCCGCAAAGCTGTTAAGTCCTGGCTGCTCCAGCAGGCCAGGGGGCTCTCGAAATATCCAGCCCCCCGGAGATTGTGACTGTTGTATATTTTAATGTTGTTTGTGTATTATTCCCCTCCCTTGTTTTATTGTAAGCCGCCCGGAGTCCTTCGGGAGCGGGCGGCATACAAATCAATAAAACTATAAACTATAAACAAATATAAACTGAGACTAGGCTTTAATCAAATTTTCCTTACCACGCAATTCCTTCTCATGATTCAATAAGCCACGTTTAAACAAACAATGATGTGATGTGTGAATTCGTATTCCTTTGCCCACGCTAACTGGTTTAGTAAGTTCATACGTGGTTAAGATGACAACTTTGTTGAAACTTGTTATTTTTTCCCCATGATATCAGGCCTGCATAAACCCGGGGTGGCCCATCGTGACCTCAGTAGCCAGAATGTGCTGGTGCGGGAAGATAGGACTTGCGTCATAACGGATTTTGGCTTTGCTATGACCCTCCCTCTGCGACACGAGCAGTCACGAAAAGGTCCTGCAGAAGCCATTGTGCACAAGGTACCATACATGACATAGAAAGTCCCAAAGAGATGCATATTGTTGAAATGGGATCAATGGTTCTTCTAAAATTCATTTACTTACATTGAACTTCAAGCCCCAGACGTCTCATATCAAAACTCATAAAACTACAACAATCATCACAACCACGTTCAGACAATAGTAACAAGAGAGGTAATATTTATTCCAGTAGAGATGCAGGATCAGTATGTCAGGGGTGGGTTTCCAAAGTTTTTACTGCTGGTTCTGTGGGCATGCCTTATTTTGTGGGCGTGGCTTGGCTAATTTATGTTTCAGATTGGAGATGGGAAATGAAATATGCTGTAAAACTTTTTTTTAAAAGGCCAAAGAAAGCAGCAACCCGAGCTGCACTGAGCTGAACGCAGGAGCTGGAGGGTCCGAAGAGTGCATGGTTTTGTTCGCTGCCTGTTAGCTCCGGAGGGCGGCGGGGCAGCAGGTCACCCTGCTCATGAGTAAACTTGCTCATGAGAAAACTGCAGATTAGAGGCAGCCAGCAGATCCTGGCATGCTCGCTTGGCTGCTGCCGCCCTCTTGTGAAGCCTCGGGGCTCCCTGAGCAGCCCATGCTGCTTACCTGTGTGTAAGCACTAGGAAGCAGTTGTGTGGGTGCACATGGTGAAGACGAGGCAAGGCGAGCGTCAGAGTGATCCGGTTCAGGGCGTGGCCAGCCAGCCATCACTACCGTTCAACGACCCATGCCCAATTACCACTACCAGTTCTCCTGAACTGGTCTGAACTGGGAGCAACCCACCTTTGCAATATGTCCGATTCCAGTATCGTGTTTCAGATTCCAGCATTGTGTTTGAGATCTGACAGCATCCTGGTAGTTAGCACTTAGCTATAGCACTTTACACTTAGATACCACTTTATAGTGCTTTATAGCCCTCTCTAAGAAGATTACAGAGTCAGCATATTGCCCCCAATAATCTGGGTCCTCATTTTACTGACCTTGAAGGATGGAAGTCTAAGTCAACCTTGAGTCAGTCAGGATCGAACTGCTGATAGTTGGCAGAATTAGCCTGCAGTACTGCATTCTGACCCTGGCTCTTTCTCATATTGTACTGTTTTGAAATGGACTACTTACCGTATATAAAATTTGGGCATACCCAGTTCTTGCTCCAAGTAGGCATTATTCATAAACTGCTTGCTTCTTTCATTGGTATTTTCTCCAGGTAGGAGCTCAACGCTATGTAGCTCCTGAAATTTTGGATGAGAATTTGAATCTGCAGGATGTGGGCTCTGCACTGAGGCAAGCGGATGTCTATTCCCTGGCACTGGTACTGTGGGAGATCCTGATGAGATGCTCTGCACTTTTCCCAGGTAAACCATTATGGAATTCCACAATGGCCAAAGACTTTGGCTGACAATTACTGGAGATGATATCGAGTAGCTTTGCTTTTGCAATCATCAGTTCCCTTCCAAAGAATGCTGAGAACTGTAGGTTGATGAGAATTCTCGGCTCCCACAATTGGCTGGCTGTAAGGAAAAGATAACCTGGCACCTGCTGTTCATGCCAAAAGCAATTGTGGTTTATGTACAAGACAGTGGTGGGTTGCAGGCGGTATGTCCCGTTATGGGCGTACCGGTGCCTGCCCAGAGCACAGGGTACCATTCCGGTACGGTGCTCCGGAGGGCCACCCACCCGGCCATCGTCCTTACCTATCTTGAAACTCTTCAGCCCTTCCACGCATGCGCATGGCATGTACAGCACCTGTGTGACGCTTCACCGAGCAGCTGGAGCGTCGCAGAGGCTCGTGGAGGCATCGCTGAAAGGTAGAACGCATGTGCATGCTGTGCACATGTGTGCACGCTTTGTGTGTTCATGTGGAGGGCTCGGGCCCCTACTCCAACCGTACCAGTTGCAACGGGATCCAGAACCCACCACTGGTAGAAGAGATATCATAGCTAGCATTTTAGAGAAAGGTAAATGTGGGCTTCGTAACAGGAGGAAACCACTGTATAATGAAAGTTTCAGTGCAAGCTGGAAGAAAAAGTGTAAACTATCGTTGCCTATATCACTTTTATTCTTATTGTTGGTTATCTTGGATAGAAAAGTGATCTGTGTGTTTGTGTGTGTGTGTGTGTAAATGTTCTATTATAGTAAAAACACATGGAGAAAATTTATCTATGTGGCACAATCAATAAAAAGAAGTCCTACATAGATATATCCATGTAGAAAACTGGAATTAAATCCAATTTGAAATTTCCTCTGTATTCTCTGTAAAATAGATTCTTAATTTAGAAAAGTCCATGGATGAATGCAGGAGTGAAGAATGGAAAGGATGAACTCCGTTCTTCCTTATTCTTGGAAAGCTCAGAATGTCAAACTTTTCTGCATTAAACTATTAATAGAGCAACTTAAAGTAAGATTGTAAGTCTAGGGCTGAATTTGAATCATTCCCGCATCGTATTTGATTCCCTTATTGGTATCATTATTGTGATTGTTCTGTTATTTTACCATATATACTGAGAGCTTCTGCATTGGAGACAAATCCCCTGGGGGGGGGTTCTTATCACACTTTTTAGAATAAAGCACAATTTCTGGGTCCAAGCAATAAAGTAACCTTATACCATGTTTTACAAAGAGTGAGACTGGGGAGCATGATGTTTGAACCCAACCTTATAGTCTTAAGAAAGGGAAAGGGAAGTAGCAGAAGAACAGGGCCTTGTGCTGTTTACCCTTTAGCTGTTTCTGCTGTTCAACTGAGCAATACAACTGGCAAAGGATGATTTAAATCTCCTGCAAACCTTACTCAGTTAATCAGCAGACAAACAGCACTCCCTATAATCTTTTAACTTCGGTGTTTTTCAACTTAAGGCTGGGGAATTCTGGGAGTTGTCATCCACATATCTTAAAGTTACATGGTTTGAAAAACATTGTTTTAGCTGCTCAATTAAATCACTAGAAAAGAGCAGAGAAATAAGGCAGCATGTTCAGAGTGGATAATTCTTGGGCAGATGGGTGTGAGAGATTATGGGGAGGTTGGAAAAGAAAACTATTGGAAAGTAGATCTAAACAATCAAAGAGAAAGGCAATTTAGTTGGCAGCTTATCTTGTAAATAACAACTTAGTCCAGGTGGTAAGAAATAGGGGGAGGAAGCATTGCAAAGCCTTCAAAGAGACTCAGCCTGAATTTATGCCCTACAACTGAGGCTGTGAAATTCCTCTCATAGTTTTCCAGATTCTGTACTTACCCAAGGCTAACATTAAATATACCTTACAAGTAGTCGACTTATGACCTTCATTGAGCCCCAAAATTTTGCTGTTAAGTGAGACCGCTGTTAAATGAATTTTGCCTCATTTTACGACCTTTCTTGCCACAGTTGTTAGGTGAATCACTGCAGTGGTTAAGTTAGTGACACAGTTGTTAAGTGAATGTGGCTTCCCCATTGACTTTGCTTGTCAGAAAGTCACAAAAGGGGAACATATGACCTTGGGACACTGCAAAACGGTCATAAATATGAGTCAGTTGCCAAGCATTTGAATTTTGATCACGTGACCATGTGGATGCTGCAACAGTTGTAAGTATGAAAAAAGTTCACAAGTCCCTTTTTGTCAATGATGTTATAACTTCAAACGGTCACTAAATGAACTGCTGTAAGTTGAGGACTACCTGTACTAACCTCTTGCTAGTTCACTCGTGTGGGTGGGTTTGACAATGGGGATACCCTGCAGATTAGATAGTCCTCATCTGTTTTAAAACTCAAGACTTACTCACAGGTTTCCAACTTTCTTCCTGACTCATAGTCAATGTTAGGATTAGGCTTACCTAACAGTCATCGTTTTACTCTATTCGGTTAATAATGGTTTCTCTCTGTTTTCATAAGCCTGGGCTTGTGTAATGCATAGGACCATGATGGCGAACCTATGGCATGTGGAGCCCTCTCTGCGGGTACGTGAGCCGTTGTCCAGCTCAGCTCCACCGTGCATGCGCACACGCCTCTCACCAGTTAGCTGATGTTTAGGTTTCTGCTGAGCATGTGGGAGACATGCACGCTTGGGGGGGGGGGCTCAGCAAGGGGGTGGGAGAAGCGTTGGGGCGTGTCCCCCACGCCCCACAAATATTTTTGATCCCATGGGGGTCGTGCGCATGTGCAGGGGGGTGGGGCGCATTGCATTGTGAGTGTGGGGACACACACACAATTTCGGCCCCCGAGAACAAAAAGTCAGCCATCACTGGCATAGGAGTTACAGTTACTTTCTGTCTTCATACGGCTTCTTTTTCAATCTTCCATTTTTCCAAGCATTAGGTTTTCTTCAAAGACATTTGCATCTTCATTAGGGGCCTCAACTAAATAAACTTTAGCTTCATCGTTTGTGCTAAGGAAGGCTTTTTCTGTACCCCATAAAGGGATCCTACATGGAGGACACAACACTTAATATGTTCTTCTGGGGTTTATTCCCTCCCACTGTTAATTAACTAGGATTATAGTCCTAATGATATCAAATTTTCTTAATATGAAGGGTATAGTTGATTCTTTTTTCCCAAAGGATAAGAATAGTTTTGATTCCAAGTAGTAATATTTTTTCCAGAAATGAGAATGTACTCACTTCTTCCAGGTTGTTTTGGGTGAGCCCTTACCATAACCAGACACTGAAATTACATCTGATAAGATTCAGTTTGAGAGTCAAATTGGTATTTTTGTTGTTAGTTGTGAAGTCGGGTCCGACCCATTGTGACCCCTTGGACAACGTTCCTCCAAGCCAGTGGTGGGTTCCGGATCCGGTACGGTTGGAACGGGCCCGGTGTCACCCACATGGACGTGCAGTGTGCGTGCATGTGTCCTATTTGACTGCAACGCTTACGCAAGCCTCCGCAATGCTCCAGCTGCTCGGCGGAGCATTGCGCAGGTACAATTTGCACCATGCATGTGCGCGGAAGCGCCAAAGGCTTAAAGGACAGGTAAGGAGCTCAGGCAGGCGGGCAGGCCCTCCGGAGCAGAGTACCGGAATGGTACCTGGTGTTCTGGGCAGGCTCCGGTACGCCTGTACCAGGGCGTACCACCTGCAACCCACCACTGCTCCAAGCCTTCCTGTCCTCTACCATCCTTTGGAGTCCATTTAAACTCATGCCTACTGCTTCAGTGACTCCATCCTTAAGGTGACCAGATTTTCAGACTGGTAAAGAGGGACACCTTTGCCCCCGGGGGGGGGGGGGGGGCTTGATTAAAAATTTTATACGGAGCAACAAAAATTTTCATACAATGCAAAAATAGTATTGTATTTTTTTTATTTCAACATAACTACAATTTACAAATATAAATTGTAACTGTTGCCAAACATCAAAATTTTGATCACGTGACCATGAGGATGCTGCAACGGTCGCTAAGTGTGAAAATGGTCGCTAAATGTGAAAAATGGTCATCAGTCACTTTTTTCAATGCCATTGTAACTTTGGTGACTATACCACCTTTCTTGCCACAGTTCTTAAGTGAATAACTGCAGCTGGTATTTTGTATTTTGGATAGAATCTTTTTTTAAATAGTCTAAGACAATTTAAAAAAAGAATCCACACAGAATAAATTGAAGTAAAACATTTCAAACTATTCCACACAGAATAAATTGAAGTAAAACTATTTTTAAAAATTCTATGCACAATATATTTCAAAGATGAAACAGTGGAGAACTGAGTTGGCAGTAGGGAATGAGATCTACGGAATGGTTAATATCAAGCAAGGAATTTTCCAGGGTGATTCACTTTCACCTCTTCTCTTCATCATCGCAATGATCCAACTATTAGTAATCTTAAAAAAAAAATGAAATTAGGCTACCAAACCAAGCCAAAGAAGCTGAAAAAAATTCTCATTTATTATATATGGATGATTTGAAATTCTATGGAGAGTCAGAAATAGAAATCCAATCACCGACAAACACAGTCCGAGTATTCAGCACCGATATTTCAATGCAGTTTGGCATGGAAAAATGTGCCATGGTATCCATAAAAAGGGGCAAAATCTCTACATGTGAGGGAATTGAAATGCCCAATGGCCAACTAATTAAATGCAATGAAAATGAAGCCTACAAATATTTAGGCATTCTGCAGTTGGATAACATCAAGCATGGAGAAGTAAAAACTATTGTCAGGGGAGAGTACACCAACAGAGTTAGGAAAATTTTGAAATTAAATTGAATGGTGGAAATACAATCAAGGCCATAAATACCTGGGCAATACCAGTTATAAGATACACAGCTGGTATAGTTAACTGGACACAAGCTGATTTGGACATTTTGGACCGAAAAACCAGGAAACTAATGACAATGCACTACAGTTTACATCCATGTGGTGATACTGATAGACTGTACCTGCCCCGAAAATCAGGTGGCAGAGGATTATTACAAGTGAAGCAAATAGTTGAAGAAGAAAAACATGCACTGGCTGATTATTTAAAAGAAAGTCAAGAACATCTATTAATCGAAGTAAAGAACAAAAATCTATTGAAGGTCCAACAGACGAAACAAGAATACAGAAAAGATGTGATAAAATCAAGAATGGAGAGTTGGCAGAACAAAGCATTGC
Source organism: Thamnophis sirtalis (assembly GCF_051295495.1). Taxonomy (NCBI): domain Eukaryota; kingdom Metazoa; phylum Chordata; class Lepidosauria; order Squamata; family Natricidae; genus Thamnophis; species Thamnophis sirtalis. The sequence continues at coordinate 156,050,737 of NW_028261383.1, read as the reverse complement.
ATGGCCAATTTCTGGAAAAAATAAAAGATAAAGTGGACAGTGAACAAACTTGGTTATGGTTAACAGCAGGTACATTAAAGAAAGAAACAGAGTCACTAATCCTGGCTGCGCAAGAACAAGCTATCCGCACAAATGCCATTAAGGCCAAAATTGAAAAATCCTCTGATGATGCCAAATGCAGACTTGGCAAAGAAGCTGATGAAACTGTTGATCACATCCTCAGCTGCTGTAAGAAAATCACGCAGACTGATTATAAATTGTGGCACAATTCAGTAGCGCAAATGATCCATTGGAATTTGTGCAAAAATTATAATATTAAAACAGCAACAAACTGGTGGGAACATCAGCCTGAAAAAGTCACCGAAAATCAGATGGTCAAGATCTTGTGGGATTTTCGCATACAAACGGACAAAATACTGGTGCATAATACACCAGACATCACACTGGTTGAGAAAAACAAGGTTACAATCATAGACATTGAAATACCAGGTGATAGCAGGGTCAATGAGAAGGAATATGAAAAAAATCACGAAATACCAGGACTTAAAAATCAAAATTCAACGATTATGGCACAAACCAGCAGTGGTAATTCCAGTGGTTATTGGCACCCTGGGTGCTATTCCAAAAGCACTGGAATTACATTTAAAACAGTTAAAAATTGACAAAATCACCATCAGGCAAATGCAAAAAGTCGCACTACTTGGATCTGCACGCATATTACGAAAATACGCTACGACGTCCTAGGCCCCTGGGTGGGACCCGACTAGCAATGAATGCCAAATCCAGCGAAACAACTGGCTGCTGTGATACAATTCTGTTGTTGCGATAATAATAATAATAATAATGTAGAGCAGCGGTTCTCAACCTGTGGGTCGGAACCCCTTTGGTGGTCAAATGACCCTTTCACAGGGGTCACCTAAGACCATCGGAAAATACATATTTTCAATGGTCTTAGGAACTGAGACACCAATTTTATGGTTGGGGGTCACCACAACATGAGAAACTGTATTAAAGGGTCGTGGCATTGGGAAGATTGGGAACCACTGCAGTAGAGCTCCATTAGTTCACAGTCTTTGTTTCTTGACCGGGTCTTCCTGAAAAGAGGTGATGAGGCTACAGTGCTAGTACAGCCGATTGAGGCGGCAGCTGGCTATGGGGGAAGCAGCGGTTTCTCTTTCTTCCCTCCCTCCATGCTACTTGCCTGCTGCTGCTGCTGCTATCCCCAGGCACTAGGTACCATTCCGGTACGGTGCTTCGGAGGGCCCACCTGCCCACCCGCGCTCCTTACCTGTATTTGAGCTGTTCGGGGCTTCGGCACATGCACACGGAGCGTTTGGCACCTGTGCGATGCTCCGCTGAGCAGCTGAAGTATTGCTGCCAGTAAGTACGCATGCGTGCGCTGTGTGTGTGCGCGTGTGTGCCGGGCGCGTTCATGTGGTGGACGCCCAGCCCCATTGCACCATACCGGTTGCAACGGGATCTGGAACCCACCACTGATTGGTATGCAAGTTAAAAAAAAAGTAAGCCTATTTTTGAGGAGTCCAAACATGGGTGATGTTACCTAGTTTGGGTCGCATCACAAGAAAACCAAGTTCATAGAGCACCATTTCAACCCTGAGCTACAAATATTCTTGATAAGCCTATTTTTGTTTACTAACAGAAACTGTGCCCTGTTGTTCTGATCAATAAAAGAGAAACTGATCCATAGTCTGCTTCTTCACAAATGCAGCCCATCTATAACAGGCATGGCAGCCAAAGGGCTGCTATAACCTGGTATTCTTCCATTCCCACTTATCTTCCTTTGAAGGGGGAGGAGCAGTGGTGAAATTCAATTTTTTTTACTACCAGTTCTGTGGGCATGGCTTGATGGGTGTGGCAGGGGAAGGACACTGCAAAATCCCCATTCCCTCCCCACTCCTGGGAGGATACAGGGGTGGGTTTCTGCCGGCACTACTGCCGGTTCAGTGTGCGCACAATTTTGCCTATAAATAGGAACAATTAAAAAGGTGAAAAAAACCCCACCATGTTGCAGCAACTGGAGAACCAGTTGGGGGCGTGGCAAAAATACCGTCCCTACCGGTTCGGAGACCCAGTCACCATTTCCACTACCGGTTCCACCTCTGAAAGGATATTGCAAAATCTCCATTCCTACCCCACTCTGGGGCCAGTCCAGAGGTGGTATTTTCTGGTTCTCCCAACCATTCAAAATTTTCACTACTGTTTCTCTGCTGAATTTCACCCATGGGCAGGAGAGAACTTGATTTCCGACCTTTATTATGGTCTCAACTGGTTGCACTAATAACTGAGAAGAGCTTTCACATGGTGAAGTCATGAATGGTCACCCCTTGCCTATTTGAGGCACCTCATTATAACTTGGCCTGATTTTGGATAGTGGCAATAGTTATTCCTGTTTTGCTGCAAAAGGACAATTTATCCTACCTTGGCTAGGCAGCTCTGCCAAGAGATAAGGAAGGGAGGGCGAGCATAACAGTGGTGATAATGGTGTGGGGTATGCTGCCATCTGGTGGCAATTTAGGAGCACATCCTGCCCTTGATCAACAACAAATGCGGACATGTTCAGCTTGAACGGATAAAGCTGAACTGCAGACTTCCGGGGTGGAATTATATGATCTTGGTCTTATTGAACTCAGTCTCATTCTGCATCCTCTTCCTCCTTCTCTTCTCCAGACTTTGTGTGACCTTTTAAATCCCTTGAGACAAGAGCCTTCTGTTCTGTTGCTTCGAGACATCATTTCCAGCGGTACGGTGACTCATCTCTGTACAATGAGACAGAGTCATTGATGGAGCAACATGAGCAAAAGCACCCCAACCTCTCTCGGCATCAGCCAGACTCCTAGTCTCCTGGCAAGACCCGTGGCTAAAGAGAAAAGATTGTTGAAGGAGAAAAATATTGCATTTCCCAAGTTAATAAGTTAGAGCTTGTCTCCAGGGAATGGGCAGTGTCCCCCATGCAAAAGTCTTTTTCTTAAGAGTAGAGGCTGGATTGGAATACAGGTAGTCCTTGACTTACGACCACAATTGAGGCCAAGGTTTCTGTTGCTAAATGAAACATTTCTTAAGTGAGTTGTCTCATTTTATGACTTTCCTTGCCATAGTTGTTGAGGGAATCACTGCAATTCTTAAGTGAGTCACGTGGTTGTTAAGTGAATCAGGCTTCCCCATGGAGTTTGCTTGTCAGAAAGTCCCTAAAGGGGATTGTATGGCCCCAGGACACTGCAAAACCGTAATAAACATGGGTCTGAATTTTGAACACATGACCATGGGGAAGCGGCAATGGTTGTAAGTATGAAAAATGGTCATAAGCCGGGGTGAAATGCTACCCGTTTGAACTGGCTCGCCTGAATCGGTAATAAAAAATGCTACCAGTTCGCCTGAACTGGTAGTAAAAAAAATGCGACAATCAGCTGTGCCATGCGATTTATATTTGCTAGAAAGCAGGAAGTCCTGCTTCCTAGTGAATCTAAACTGCACAGCACAGCTGTTCCCCCCTTGCTGTTCTATTTACCTTTGCAGACTCAGAAAATGCTTCTTAATCCTCCCTTTTCAGTGCTGTGGGGTAGCACATCCCTGCGCAAACTGGTAGCAGACTTTAGAGCATTTTACCCCTGGTCACATGTCACTTTTTTCAGTGCCACTATAACTCTGAACAGTCACTAAATGAACAGTTGTAAGTTGAGAACTATTTGTAGACCGGATGAACATTTGTTACTGAGAGGCCACTAACGTTTAATAGCAGTATGTGTCTGAAAGTCTTTATCCCTCTACAGCAGTCAACTTTAAGATATGTGAACCAACTCCTAGAATTCCCCAGTCAGCATACCTGAAGTTTGTCCACAAGTCTTAAAGTTGACAAGGCTGAGAAAGGTTGCTTGCTCTGCAGGTAAGAGCAAGGAAGTGCACATTTTATGACACTAAAGAAAATCTTTGCCTTCAGTAATACATGCAAGGCTCAACCCCCCCCCCCCAAAAAAGGTGACAGGATGAAAATAGGCAGCAACACACTAAATATTTCCTTTGGTATAGTAACTCCTATGAATCACTTTGGATTGGATTGGATTTATTACATTTATATGCCGCCCTTTTCCCCGAAGGGGACTCAGGGCGGCTCACAATTCAGTTAAGGAAAGGGGTACAGACAGGGGATAAAAAGACGAACATAACAGTACACAATTTAAAACACATAACAACCATACCATTCGAGGAGGGGGGCAGAAGCTCTTTAGCCCCAGGCCTGTCGGAATAGCCAGGTTTTAAGGGCTTTGCGGAAGGCCTGGAGGGTGGTGAGGGTTCGAATCTCCATGGGGAGTTCGTTCCAGAGGGTCGGAGCAGCCACAGAGAAGGCTCTCCTCCGGGTAGTCGCCAGTCGGCATTGGCCGGCGGATGGAATTCGGAGGAGGCCTAATCTGTGGGATCTGATCGGTCTATTGGAGGTAATTGGCAGCAGGCGGTCTCTCAAGTACCCAGGTCCAATACCATGAAGGGCTTTATAAGTGACGACTTTCTCTTGATAATTTTCAGTACCAGCAACTGTAAATGGATAGCTAGTTTCTGTGTTTCTGCCTTTCCTTTTGTGAATAGTGGTATTAGTGGTCATTGCAGTGCAACCTGCTGACTCTCCTTTATTGGTAGTCCTCAACTTATAACCGTTTGTTTAGTGGCCGTTCAAAGTTACGAAGGCACTAAAAAGTGATTTATAACTATTTTTTCACACTTACGACCCTTGCATACCATCCTCCGTCACCTGATCAAAATTCAGATGCTTGGCAACTGTCTGGAAGCCAGAGTCATTCAACCACCGTGGTATTAATTTAACAACTGGAGAGATTCACTTAACAACTGTGGCAAGAAAGGTCCTAAAATGGAGGAAAATGCAGTTGTCTTGCTTAACAACGGCAACCTTGGCCTCAATTGCAGCCATAAATGGAGGACTACCTGTACCAGTGGAGTTGAAGTCCGGACATCTTCAAGTTGCCAAGGTTGAGAAACACTGACCTGTACTAACAGATTGCAACCCTGAGTACAGGGACCACCACTGTCCAAGCAATGCAGCAATTATTTGGAAGTGAAATTTTGTTATGAAATGGGTAGGTGCTGTGAAGCGTGAAGAAGACAGCTGAAGCAATAAGTTTGCTATTCATGCACTGGCTATGCTTGGCCCACATGTGCGCTCGCACAAACCCTGCTTTGATAAAACAGGCCATTTTTGCCTCTTCAGAGAACAGCATTCCCCCATTCCAGCTCGCCTATGAAGCAGAATTAGGTAGCAGCCCTACGTACAGTGAGCTGCGAAGGTTGACTGTTGAGGAAAGGCGAAGACCAATCATCCCACCAGCCTGGACAAGATTTGGGCAAGTAAGTCCACAACACAGGTAGGTTTGAATACGGGGCAGTAGGCTTTAGACAACATGTTGGCAGCTACACTCCTAAAGAGGATGGACCAGGAGTTGAGTTTGTTGATCAGAAAGGTTGGCAGTTTGGCGGTTTGAATCCCTAGCGCCACGTAACAGAGTGAGCTCCCATTACTTGTCTCAGCTTCTGCCGACCTAGCAGTTTGAAATCATGTAAAAAATACAAGAAGAAAAATAGGGACCACCTTTGGTGGGAAGGTAACAGCGTTCTGTGTTCTTTCAGCGTTCAGTCATGCCACCCACATGACCACGGAGACATCTTCAGACAGTGCTGGATCTTCGGCTTTGAAACAGAGATGAGCACCGCCCCCTAGAGTCGGGAACGACTAGCACATATGTGCGAACCTTTACCTTAAACCCTGCAGGGCTAAGGGAACATGGTTCCACTACAAAACCGCGTTCGACTAAAACGCGCTCGACGAAACCGCGTAGCTGACATCATCACAGGGCGACAACAGCGCGGAGACAGAAGCACGCTGTAAACGCTAAACCTAAAATTAACCCCTAAACCTAAACCTAACCCCCCTAAACCTAATCCTAACCCTTAACCTAACCCTAAACCTAACCCTAACCCTTAACCTAACCCTAACCCTTAACCTAACCCTAAACCTAACCCTAAACCTAACCCTTACCTTAACTTGAATCGGCTTGCTTTCAAAGCGCTATTTAAAGCGCCCTTCTTTCTCCGCGCTCGCTGTTGTCGCCCTGTTGATGACGTCAGCGACGCAGTTTAATCGGGCGCGCTTTAGTCGAGCGTGGTTTTGTCGTGCCACGAGAGAACACAGCTTGTGCCTTAGCCCTGTCTCTCTGCCAAAAAAGGGAAAAAGGAGAGAACACGGGCTGAAAAGTCGGCCCTGTCAGTTCTGAAGGCCACAGATAGGACAAGCCTGTATTTGACTTTTGGGCAATATTTTTCCTGCACTGAGGCTCTAGATGCAGTGAAAGGGATGGGAGGGATTAATTCAGGGGTGGGGAACAATGGCTCTTTTATGACATGTGGACTTCAACTCCTGGAATTCCTGAACCAGCCATTAATTCTGGGAGTTCAAGTCCACAAATCATAAAAGGACCATAGTTCCCCACCTCTGGATTATTCTAACAAAAAAGGATAGCCAAAGATTGCTGCAGTTGCTGCAGAAGCAACTGTCATGGGGACAAATCCATCAGGTGATTATCGCAGGGGACGATGGAACAAGCTCCTAGAGAACTTTAATGGAGGGAAAAGATTTGGGGCTAAAGGCAAGAGGGGAGCTCAGTGAACAAAACCATGATCTTTTAACGACAGCAAGGAGAATAGAAGTTAATCCACTGGATCCACTGGTAGAACTCTGGGTATTTTACATTAGTTCATTAAGAATTTTATTCCCTATTTATTAGTGGCAGGAGAAACAAAATAGCTCCCTTGCCTTGTGCTAAAAATAGTTGAAATAGAAGGCGCTTGGAGTAACCAACGGCAGATTTTGCTTTGAAAAGGAGGGTTCTTATACATTAAATGAAAGCCTGATTTCAGAATTGTATGTCCCTTTGCAGCTGGGAGGATGTCAAGATTCTCTTTTGAAAAAAATCGCTTTCTCAAGTCCAAAGTCTGCCTAGTTATGTGCAGAGAAATCACGTTTCCCAACATCTGTGTTAGAGATGGGGTCTCACCAGAATGCATAGCCGCAAAAGCTCTCTTGAGATTCCTTATTCCAGATACAGGAGGCCTATTTGCACCCCCATGTCACATCTCCTGCAACAGCTTTTGCTACACCTTCCACATGCATTGGGTACCCAGGTCTTCATCAGCACTGGCTGAGAAGGATGCAAACTGAAGCATCTAGAACAGAGATGGTCAACCTTTATGGAACCGAGTTCCGAAACTGGAGCGTGTGTGGGCATGCATGTGCGTGCGCACACACTGGAGCACCAGAACCCGGAAGAGAACAGCTGGCTGATGCTCATGTGTGTGGCGGCCAACTGCTCTTCCGGGTTCTGTCACAAGCATGGCGGACAGCTGCTCTCTTCTGGGTTCTGGCACGCGCATGTGCATGCTGGAACCCGGAAGAGCAGCTGGCTGTTGCGAGCATGCCCATGTGTGCGATAGTTTTGCCATCATGGATCTAGAATAAGACACTAGGGAGGAAGTTAAATATGAGCCAACGAAGTGTTAGCAGCAGCCAAAAAAGTCAATGCAATCCTAGGCTGCATTAATAGAGAGATAGAAGATCACGTGAAGCTTTATAAAGCCTTAGTGAGACTACACTTTGAATAGTACATCCACCACATAAAAGCTGTGGAGACTCTGGAAAGAGTGCAGGGAAGGGCAACAAAGATGATTAGAGGGGCTGGAGGCTAAAATATATGAAGAACGGTTGCAGGAACTGGCTATGTCTAGTCCAGTGAAAAGAAGGATGAGGGGAGACTTGAAAGCATTGTTCCAGTATTTGAGGGGCTTCCACAAACAAGAAGGGATTCAACCTATTTTCCAAAGCACCAGAAGGCAAGACAAGAAGTAATGGATGGAGACTAATCAGGGAGAAAAGCAACCTAGAACTAAGGAGAAATTTCCTCACAGTTAGAACAATTAACCAGTGGGATGGCTTGCCTTAAAAAGTTGTGGGTGCCCCAACACTGGAGGCTTTCAAGAAGAGACTGGACAGCCATTTGTCTGAAATGGTATAGGATCTCCTGCTCAAGCAGAGGGTTGCACTAGGAGACCCCCAAGGTCCCTTCCAAATCTGTTACTCTAGGTTCTAAGTCTTCTAGAACAGTGTTTCTCAACCTTGGCAACTTGAAGATGTCCGGACTTCAACTCCCAGAATCCCCCAGCCAGCATTCGCTGGCTGGGGAATTCTGGGAGTTGAAGTCCAGACATCTTCAAGTTGCCAAGGTTGAGAAACACTGTTCTAGAAGGAGTTCTTCTTTTCCTGACCTTTGCTGTTCCTCTTCTCTCTCCTGTCCTCTAGGTAGCTATTTCTTTGCAAGAGCTCCTGGAAGACTGTTGGGACCCTGAACCAGAAGCTCGTCTGCAAGCTGAGTGTGCCCTACAAAGGCTGCAAAGGCTGGGCACTGAGGATCTGGTGAAGGACTACTGAGGTCAAAGCATTTTAGGCTTTCCACTCAGATTTACTTGGACTTCTTTGCTTAGAAGAACTTTGTCCGAGAAGAGCAGGAGGCCTTTAAGAGAAGCCCATCCAGGTCCATTTTCTCAATAGGACCCTACCAGGACATTGTCCGAATGGATGCTTTTTTATAAATGCTAGCCACTAAATCAACTTGAATTGTTTCTGTTAACTACTGTTAACCTGGGAGCCATCCTATATCCAGCCTCTGACTTTGGAATGTTCATCGTTTCAGTTCCTCCAAATAGCACAATATCTTTCTGGAACCTTAAGCAACCTTTCTTCCAAATAACTCCCAGTGAACTCAATTTCTGAGCAGATATTAGGTGCATAGTTTATAACATGGGTGTCAAACTCAAGGCCCACGGGCCGGATCTGACATGCAGTGTGGTTGGATCCGGTCTGCAGGGCCGTCCTGGTCTACCCACTGCGAAGAGGAAAGATCTTAAAATTAAAGATCAAGAAAATACAGAATATTATACGATTTGGAATAAATTCTATGAATGGCTAGAAGCAAGAGGTGGGAATTAGAGAAAAGTAAGATCCTAAATGTTAGCACTGAAAATAAGAAGGTAAATAATTACAATAATCAACCAAAATGTACATATTTTAATGTAAGAAGAAAATTAGCTAAAAGCTTGTTTATATTATTACTATTGTTACTATATCATTATTATTGTTATTAGCTTGTATGTTGATGTTTAACACCACCCTTCTTTTTTTGGTCTTTTTTATTTGGTATACCCTGACAATGCACTTTTTTTCAAAAGTGTTTATGAATAAAATTTATTATCAGGCCCGCATGACTTCCCACCCAGTCTATCCATTGTGAAGAGGAAAGATTAGGCCAGTGTGGCTTCAGCCCAGTCTACCCAATGCGAAGGGGAGACATGCCAGCAGTTTGGGGAGTAGCGTCATGCTGGCCACACCACCCAGTCAGCTGCACCCAAAGCTGCCCACCCTTCCTTGAGGTTAACCAAAGCCCTGATGTGGCCCTCAATGAAATTAGTTTGACACCCCTGGTTTATAGCATGTGTTACCTGAATGCAAAAATTAGTTTTAAATGAAGAATTCAGATTCCTAAGAAATACTTTTCTCTGGAATTGCTGAAAAATATGGAAGTGCAGCCCAACACATCTAAAGGACATACAGCTGGGAAAGATTGAGGACATAAATTGTTGGAGGGCAATATGCTGACTCTAAACCATTTAGAGAGGGCTGTAAAGCACTGTGAAGCAGTATATAAGTCTAAGTGCTATTGCTATTCTCTTCCACTGAAGGAAAAAATCATTCTTATGTCTGCATCCAATTCAATACCTCTACACCAGGGGTGTCAAACTGGATTTCTTCGAGGGCCGGGTCAGCATTGTAGTTCTCCTCCATGGGCCAGCAGCAGGGGGCCGTGGAGGGAGACAGGACAGATGCCTCCCTCCACGCCCCCCCACTGCTGGCCCACAGAGAACTACGCTGCTGATGCTGGCCCAAACAGGGCACAGGAAGGTGAGCCTGCACATGGCTCCCCTGGACTTCATTTTCACCCTCCATGGCCTCCTGCAGCACTCTGCCAAATGAAAATGTGCCATTTTGGGCTGGCAGAGTCACCCCGGGCCAGTCCTTTGATACTTCTGGCCCGGCCCCATGGGCTGGATTTAAGCACCCCGTTTACTGGATCTGGCCTGCGGGCCTTGACTTTGACACCCCTGCTTTACACCCTCTTTTTGCAAAAATTTGTTACCAAAAATTGTTCAAGATTGTTTGGGATTATATGTCCTAGTTGACAGAGGGACAGTCATTAACTTGATGCAGTTTTGTTCTGATGGGCTGTCCAGTCTATTCCCGTTTTAAAGGGAGGGAAGGAAGGAAGGGAGTCTTCAAGCCAACCATCCAGAGGAAGGGAACCAAGTCACCTAATCACCACCACAAGGTGGTGAGACCTCCTATATTCGTAATAGATTTTTTCCCCTTAGCTTTCATCCAGATTTATAAAGAAGCACAGGCAGACATTTATATTTCTTTTCTCTTTTGTTGTTTGGTGACACCCCCTCCCCCCACCCCATATATTCTTTTGTGGTCCGTTCCCTTTTTCATCTAACTGTTTTAAAATTAAAAGCTTCAGCCAAAGCTGTTTTTAGTTTATTTTTATCTCTCCAGAATGTAATGTGAGATTAGCATTGACCAAATTTATCACTAGTAATCTAGGTTTTACATTGATTTAAAACATGCATATCCCTCTCTGCCATTAAGATGCTCACAAGCAGATGACAGTAACTTAAGCATGCCCATTTTAATGCAAAAAACATAATAAAAACGATCATGGAAAACAAAACAAAAAAACCCCCTACTTTAAAAAAATTTAAAATTAGGAAATTTCAGGCATTCGCAATTTTATAAACCAGCTAGTGAAAGAGTGGTAGGAAGGGGACGAAGGAATTCCTCTAGGAATCCAGCCTCATTCCAGATATATTGGGACTACCAATTCCATAATTCCTAGCCAGGTTTTGGGAATACACTAAGTTGGGAATGTTCTTCCATTTCCTAGCCAAAGACATGAGCGCCAGTGGAATGGAGCGGTTCATGGATTAAAGAACCCCACACCCACAATGCAATGCGCCTCTTCCCCTGCACATGCGTGTGATTCCCGTGACCCATTTTGGGCCTAGCAGGCCTCCCTGAAGCCTCCTGGGACAAAAAACGGGCACGGGGGGGGGGCATGCCCCCTGCTCGTCCCACCCCCATGCATGCGTACATGACCTCCTGCCCCTCCACATGGGGCATGATCCCCTGCCCCCTGTCCATGCACGTCTCCATGTGCAGCTGAGACCCGAAAATCAGCTGGCTGGTGGGAGGCACATGCACATGCACTGTGGAGCTGAGCTGGGCAACGGCTCGCATGCCCGCAGAGAGGGCTCCACGTGCCACCTGTGGCACGCGTGCCATAGGTTTGCCGTCATGGATATAGAGCATCTACCTAGCTGTAAAACCAGCATGGCATTTTATTGTAAACCTTCTAGTAACCAACTGCAGGATAGTCAAGGATGGGGCTGGGAGACAGATTCCACCTTTGGGAGTTTGAGGCATTAACTTGGGGTTGGATTACCCTGCCTTAAAGTGGCTCTTTGACATATGACAGCAGGCAACATACTGTGTGTGAGAGAGAGAGGGGGGGGGATTGTCGGGATGATGGCAGAGACACAGCCACAAAGTGGTTATGTCATTCGTACAAGTCTGTTCCATCTAGCCAGTCACAATTACAATAAACATGCCAGAGGAAAATTTATTTCCCCAGAGACGGCATTACATCGTGAAATTCAATTGCTTTGGCGATAAGATCTTATGCGGTGCATCTGTTTTCTTTCTTTACCTTGCCCTAATAAGGTAAAGAACCAGCGTGGATCATAATAGGAGAGTTGAGTAAGGATGGGCAGAGTTCAAATCTCCCTGTATCCACAACAGCTATACTTGGATGACCTCCCCTTAATCTCCTTCCCTTCCAACGGAATCGCCGCACATTCAATTTCCAGGAAGGAGACCCGGAAGGTACGAGAAAGTCAAAGTTTCCCTGTGAGCTGCTTCAAGACCGCAGGATGAAAGCAAAAATAAAGAGCCCAAGATTCAGCTGCTCAGCTTTTGTTCTCCTTTTGACCTTCAGCTGTCGAACAGAATTGCATTCTTGCCATCTCATCAGAAGAGAAAAGGACGATTTGTTACTATATCATGCACCAAGCTGCTTGGCCAGATGCCACCAGCCACCAGAAATGCAAGACCTCTGTCCTTGACGCAGATGCTTACATATACACAGGCTCCGCTCTTCCGTACTGGAGCCCCAGATTTTCTTTATATAGCCGGCGAGAGGAGTGAATCACCATTAGAAGCAAGCCTGTTATTCTGACACAAGCGGTATTTTGAATATTTTTAGGGACTAGACGAACAAGCGCTGCCGATTATCGGGGTAGTGATTTACCAGAAGCATTTCCTGTGCACATATTCCACCTTATGTCTAATTTTTGTACAAACATTTGTAAAAAAACATTTTAAAAGCTGAAAGTGTAACACCACACAATAGAAACACTTTTTTTGAAAAAGATAAAAATAGAATAAAAATGGAGTAAAAACTAGAACCATCCGGGAGGGAGCGGGGAAATAATGACTGGAAAAGCTGATATTTTTTTAAAAAGGAGTTTTTAGGATATCTAAAGCACTTTACATCCAATTTTGGTATAGTGGTTAAGTCAGGGGTGGTGGGTTCTTGCCGGTATTGCAACCAGTTCGGTGACCAAACAAAATTTGTGTGTGCATGCTAGCTTCGCTCGTGCGCATGCGCATTTGCACTTAAAAAGGTCTTTGCATGCGCACACCATTAAAAAAGAGGGAAAATTACATTTTTTCAATGAAGATTGTTCTGCACATGTGCAGAAAAGAAAATAAAGATGGCAGCACCCAGGATAGAGCCGGTATGGTCACGTGCCCGGCTGAGTTACTACCTATTCAGCCAAACCGGGCTGAACCAGTAGGAACCCATCTCTGGATTAAGTCCCACCTTAGCAAAAAACCAGCTGGGTGACCTTGGTCCCGTCACTCTGTGAGCCCTAGGAAGCAGGCAACGGCAAACCACATCTGAAAAACCTTGCCAAGAAAACATCAGGGATTAGTCAAGACGGTTGCCAGGAGTTAACACTGACTCAAAGGCGTGCGCGCGCGCACACACACACACACACAGATAAGCAGCCTAGACTTGCCTCTGTGACTGAGACAGCATACAGGTTCATTAAATACATAAATATTCTTTTCATACAAATCACATTAAGCCAAATCCAGAACCAGACCATTTTATAACCAATCCAAGCGAGCCCAGACTGTTCCCCAGGGTAAGTAGAACTCAGAAAGAATAAACCTGCCATCTACAGTAATTTCTCCACTGCATAATGGTAGAAATAAGCCTAAATGCAGCATATTTTTACAGCAGCTCTAAATGATATGATGTTAACTTTTAAAAATGACATTTGTTATTAAAAGTCCCCTCCGTCCCCCGGAAGTATACTTATTGCTCCTTTCTCTTACCCTCCCTCCGCCTCCCTCTATTCAGCCCAATAATATGGGGCAAGGAAATGGATACTCTCCTTGGGTCACATGGCTGCCAGGAGAAACAGGCGTGGATGTCATGTTGGTAAGCAGGCTCCATTCCTTAACGCTGGCCAAGATTTCAGAATGCTGTGGGGCTAAAAATAGATTTTTGCTCCGGGATTTGTAGGAGGCAAACGCTCTTTAATCTGTGCCTGCATGATGGACTGCACAGTGCAAATATAACTCTTTACCTCACTGATTTTCAAGGGTTCTCTGGACCCTTGAATTAAAACCAGGAAAAAAAACAAAAACCTTGAACTACATTTAAGGCACACATTTGAACCACTTAGAAGCTCAGTTTTAAAAAGGTGAGGCATGTGGAGATGATCACAAAACACATCATGCAGGATGCGGAAGGGAAAAAGATGTTGAGAGTTTGGAAAAAATGCAAAGGAACAACTAAGATAATTAAAGGTCTGGAGACAAAAACATGAAGAACGATTCCAGGAGCTGGATATGGCTAGTCTGGAGAAAACAAGGCCTAGGGATGGCATGACAGCAATATTCCAGTATTTGAGGGGCTGCCACAAAGAAGAGGGAGTCAATTTATTTCCCAAAGCACAAGAAGGCAAGACAAGAAACAATGGATAGAAACTAATTAAGGAGAGAAGCAACCTGGAATTAAGGAGAAACTCCCTAACAGTGAGGACAATTAACCAGTGGAACAGCTTGCCTTCAGAAGTTATAGTGCCATGATGGTGAGTCTATGGCACACGTGCCAGAAATGGCACACAGAGCCATCTCTCCAGGCACGCCAGTTATCGTTGGTTGCTCTTCCGGTTTCCGGTGCACACAGGGGAGTGCCAGAAACCAGAAGAGCTGCTCTGTAGTGGGCATGCGCCAGAGCGCTGGAAACCAAAGAGCAATTCCCCAGTGTGCATGCATGCACCGGGAAGCTGTTCCTCTGGTTTCCGTGTGCACATGCGTGCTGGGCAGCTGGTCTTCGCATATGTATACACACCAAAAAACAGAAGACAAGGAGACTGGCGCGCATGCGCATGCTAGAAACCAGAAGTTCAACTTCCCGGTGTGTGCATGAGTGCCAGGGAACTGCTCTTCTGGTTTCCAGCGCTCCCGTACATGCGCACCAGGGAGCAGCTCTTCCGATTTCTGGTGCTCCCCCGTGCCCACTCCCGTTTTGGCACTCAGTGCCGAAAAGGTTCGCCAACACTGTTGTTGGTGCTTCATCACTGGAGATTTTTAAGAAGAGCCCAGACAGCCACTTGTCTAAAATAATATAGGGTCTCCTCCTGCTTGAGAGGCTGAACTAGAACTGGAGTGTCAAACTCACGTCGCCACAGTGGGCTGGGAGTTTGACAGCCCTGGACTTGAAGATCTCCCAAGCTCTATTCTGATTGAATCAAAATTGCTCTCCCAAAGCCACATACATGAAAAAAGGGGAAGTACTTGAACCCACAGTCAAGCCCCTCCTTTTGAAACCAGTAACTATCTCAGCAGATGTGCTCTTCTTGGGTCCCAATCACAGTTAAACTGGCCCAGGTGTCATCTGCTCAGGTTCTGTACTTCATTTTTATTTATTTATCTAGGTGCCTTCCAGCCTGTGTTGACTCCTGGCGACTTCCTGGTCAAGTCCTTGCAGTTTTCTTGGCAAGATTTCAGAAGTGGCTTTCCCTTGTTTGCTTCCCAGGGTTGAGAGACAGAGAGAGGGACGGAAGGAGAGAGAGAAATAGGCCCAATGTCACCCAACTGGCTTTGTGCCTAAGGCAAGATATGCACTCAGTTTCCTGGTTTCCAGTGCCTTAACCATGATAACAAACTGTCTCTATTTATTTTACCAGATTGGATAACATGCCCGAATCACAAAGGTCTCCCACAAACCACATCTAAGAAAAAGAGGGTGGGGGACATGGTAACTAAATCTAAATCATAAAAATAAAATATGAAAGAAAAACAAAGAACCCAATACAGGCATCTACTTACTGGCAACTAAATGCACATGAGAATAAAACAGCATTAACTTCCCTCATACCCCACAAAGTGGGAACTTTCAGCAGGCCTTCTCCTGATTTGCCTGGATGGGCACATGTTGCCTGCTGTAGGGTATCTCACTTTACATCAGGGGTATCAAACTCACGCCGTCACATCATCCTTTTGTGACCTACCGGGACTTTCCCCCCCCCTTTGCTAAACTGGGGGTGGGCGTGGCCAGCATGTGACCCATCCAGCCGCGCGTCGTGAGTTTGACATCCCTGCTCTACATCATTTAATTCAGCTTCTCATAGCATAGAGAATTCACTAAAAGTTAACCTGTGATTTGTTTAATTGTAGTTTCTAAAATAAACCACAATTGGCTCCAATCATGCAACACAATAAACCATAAACTATTATTTTTAAATCTCATTGGTTGGGGCTAATCAGATGCACTAAGCCACAAACAATCAAGGACACTATCATGGCTTAGCACTGATTGTAAAATCAGTTTGTATGTTGTATTGTAATTATGCCTTCAGGGCTTATAGACTTTAACATGTTTGGGTTAGAACAGCCTTTCTTAACCTTTTTATCCTACAGCAGCATTTCTTAATCTTGATAACTTTCGAGAGGCGTGTACTTCAACTCCCAGAATTCCCTATCCAGCAGGCTAGGAAATTCTGGGAGTTGAAGTACACATATCTAAAAATTGCTATGCTGAGAGAAATCATGCCAAGAAGAACTGCTGGAATAATTGTAAGATCTCAGAACGTCTTGCATAAAAATCATAAAATATCCAATTTCATAAGACAATTCACTTCTAACCTATATACTCTGTGTTTTATAACCTTTACAACAGCAATAAAGCAGCAGATGAGCATATGAGTCACAGCACATAAAATTTTTACCAAGGTGAACTTTTTGCATTGCGCAGTCCATGAAGTTCAAGAAGCAATGTTTATTTCCCCCACCCCATCATGATAGCACGCAAAACCCCTAGAGTCACTTGCAAATCCCAGTTGAAAAAGCTGGGGTTAGAGGATCACCACTGATTTTGGCTTGTTTTCTCTGTTATTTATTGACTTACAGTATTTCTATGACTATAAATTTCATCCATAACGCAGCTTCTGGGAGCAGCTTTATCCATTACGCAGAGACCTCATTCACACAACACATTAAACTATAATGTGCTTTGCTTGTGCCTAAGTTAATATATGGTTATAAACCATGTTTTAAGGCTTAGTGGGCTAGGTGAATCCAGTCTGCTGGAATTGCTGAAAATAGGCTCTGGTTAAAGAAAGCATGGCTTAATTCAGTCTGTGAACAGAGGCATCGAAAGCAACCCCTTGCTTCTTCAAAATCAAGTAGACATCCCCTCATGCTCATAGCAGAGGTGAGGAACTTTGACCCCTTTATGACTTACAATACAATAGCAGAGTTGGAAGGGACCTTGGAGGTCTTCTAGTCCAACCCCCTGCCTAGGCAGGAAACAAATGGCTATCCAACATCTTCTTAAAGACTTCCAGTGTTGGGGCATTCACAACTTCTGGAGGCAAGCTGTTCCACTGATTAATTGTTCTAACTGCCAGGAAATTTCTCCTCAGTTCTAAGTTGCTTCTCTCCTTGATTAGTTTCCACCCATTGCTTCTTGTTCTACCTGCAGATGCCTTGGAAAATAGTTTGACTCCCTCTTCTTTGTGGCAACCCCTGAGATATTGGAACACTGCTATCATGTCTCCCCTAGTCCTTCTTTTCATTAAACTAGACATACCCAGTTCCTGCAACCGTTCTTCCTATGTTTTAGTCTCCAGTCTCCTAATCATCTTTGTTGCTCTTCTCTGCACTCTTTCTAGAGTCTCCACATCTTTTCTACATCGTGGTGACCAAAACTGAGTGCAGTATTCAAAGTGTGGCCTTACCAAGGCATTAAAAAGTGGTATTAATACTTCACGTGATCTTGATTCTATCCCTCTGTTTATGTAGCCTAGAACTGTGTTGGCTTTTTTGACAGCTGCTGCACACTGCTGGCTCATATTTAAATGATTGTCCACTAGGATTCCAAGATCCCTCTCACAGTTACTACTATTGAGCAAGGTACCACCTATACTGAACCTGTGCATTTTGTTTTTCTTGCCTACTTGTCAACTTCAACTCCCAGAATCCCTGAGCCAGCAAGAAAGTCAAGATGGCTGCCTCAGGGATTCTGCAAGTTGATGTTCACAAGTCATAAAAAGGCCCTAGTTTTGTACTCCTGGCTTATAGGAAGCAGAACTGGCTTCAAATAGGAAACGATCTTTAGGGGGAAAAAACATCCTCTGGCCCCCAGTTCGACTTTCATTCACATCTACTCAGAAATAAGTCAGACAGGAATGAGATAAGTGTATTTAGGATTTGGGGAGATGAGAATGGTTTATAATGTATCCTTGCTTGCTCATCTCGTCAGCCTGATCGTACACTCTCAGCGTATAGAAATCTATTTATTTCCTTAGGCTTAGGAACAGCTAAAGAAAAGCTTGTACGGGTCTTAACTGAAATGAGTTCTCTTCTGCAGAAGCTCAGCCTTACATGTCTTATTTCACTGCTAGCGCTACTTCTCCAGCCCATTACATCTAAGTTCGGGCTTCATTGGCTTGTAAAAATCTAAGATCTCTCTGTTCTCTTCTTTTCCATTTTCTACAAATCAAATAAAAAGTAGGCAAGATTTATATGCTGCTTTCAGAATTATGAAAAGGCGCTTGTCCATTTAACTTATATTATACATTGGACAAAATGCTCACAATGGAAAAAATGACTAAGCTTCTTTATTTTCAAGAAAGCATCCTGTAACATTTTCCAACACAAAGCTACACTCTGTTGGTACACATTATCCTCAATCACCACAGAGCCTTAGTTCGAACAAATCCATCAATAGCTTTTAACACCCACTCCTCTTCATATTTTTATCTGACATTGCCTGATCAGCAAAGCAAGACTTAATCTAGGAGTTGCCATTTTAATTTTCCATAACAGTATTTCAGGATGCAATGGAAAATGAATCTGGTAACTTCCAAATTTAACAACCACTAGTAGAGGGGGCCTTTAGGAAATTCTTTGGCATGCACAGGTGTCCATGTATACATGCACACACTCAATGAGAAGACTATATGTTGCTGATGTTGGTTGTGGAGAAAAATAGATCTTCTACTGAGCTTAGATTTAGCCACATACTTAATTTTATAATAATCTCTCCACTTGCTTGCCAAGAGCTTCTGAAACCTGGAGTTAGGACTACCAGAGGAAAAAGAGGTAATAACCCGTGTTTTTGCATTTTTTGGATGAGTCTGTTTACTTCTGGCCATGTTCTGCAAACACCAGCTGCCCTGTTGTTATTTATTTCTTTACATTGTTTGTAGTCTATGCTAGTTCTAAGATCCTGGGCAATTTACAACATTCCAAATTATATACATGATATAATATGTGTGTGTGTGTGTGTGTGTGTTGCATTTGTGCTGATAATTAAATAGAGACTGTGACACAATACATACATATATACATACACACACATATACATACACACACACACATTTCTCTGTGTGTATACACACAAACAGCTAACACACACAGTATATATACACAAACACACAAACATATACATGATGTATAAAATATACTAGAAAGCCATAATAAATTAAACCAAACAGACTAATGTAAAACACCTCACCACTACTCTTTCATAGCCCATTGAAATAAAATGGTTTTCATAATCTGATCAGAAGAAAGCCATATTAAGATCACCAAGTCTTCCTCCTGAACTAGTATGTATAACATTGTGATTTATTCATTTGATTTATATTCAGTTGAACTATACATTTTGTCAACTACCATACTTAGTTTCTGTCAACAGTTGGGTAGACAGTTGTGCCTGGTTGTTCTACACCAGTCTTTTTCAAACTTTGCTCTCAGGACTGCTTCCCACATTTAAGAATCCCAAAAGAGCTTTTGTATATATGTTACATTTATCTATATTTACCACATTAACAATGAACATTGATGCTTGTGTAGAACATTGAATCGCATAAAATAGCAATATTAAACTCCTTAGATGATTAATACAAATAAAAATATTCATAAAAGTCTTATAAACAAAGAAAAATAAGTAATAAAAATAGAATAACAGAGTTGGAAGGGACCTTGAAGGTGTTGTACTCCAACCCCCTGCTTAGGCAGGAAACCCTATACCACTTCAGACAAATGGTCATCCAACATCTTCGTAAAAACTTCCAGTGTTGGAGCATTCACAACTTCTGGAGACAAGTTGTTCCACTGATTGTTGTCAGGAAATTTCTCTTCAGTCTAAGTTGCCTCTCTCATTGATTAGTTTCCGCCCATAGTCTCAAGTCCCCTAATCATCTTTGTTGCTCTTCTCTGCATTCTTTCTAGAGTTTCAACATCTTTTTTTACATCATGGCAACCAAAACTGAATGCAGTATTCCAAGTGTGGCCTTACCAAGGCATTATAAAGTGGTATTAACACTTCACGTGATCTTGATTCTATCCCTCCGTTTATGCAGCCTAGAACTGTGTTGGCTTTTTTGGCAGCTGCTGCACACTGCTGGCTCATATTTAAGTGGTTGTCCACTAAGACTCCAAGATCCCTCTCAGTTACTACTATTGAACGAGGTATCACACATACTGTACCTGTGCATTTCATTTTTCTTGCCCAAATGTAGAACCTTACTTTTCTTCACCATTGAATTTCATTTTGTTAGATAGTGCCCAATGTTCAAGTCTGTCAAGTCTGTCAAGTGATATTGTTCTAAATTTTTGCAAATTTCTTCAATATCTGGCAAGTTGTTTTGGTTTTGTGGACTCTTCAGGGTGTTTTGGGAGATTCTTGGATCACACTTTAAGAAACTCTGGCCTATAGAAAAGCATCCAAGTTTTGTGTGTGTGTGTGTATTTTACATGTTTGTTAATAAAAAATTTTTTTTAAAAAAAGCATCCAATCAGTCTAATATCAATACCTGGGGAGATCCTGGAAAAGATAATCAAAAAGCAGATCTGCGAACAACTAGAACAGTGGTTCTCAACCTTCCCAATGCCACAACCCTTTAATATAGTTCCTCATGTTGTGTGACCCCCAACCATAGGAACCAGTGTCTCAGTTTCTAACACCATCGAAAATATGTGTTTTCCGATGGCCTTAGGCCAGGGGTCTGCAATCTTAAACATTCAAAGAGCCACTTGGGCCTGTTTCCCAGAGAAAACAAAATACAGGGAAACTCGATGTTACTCACTCCCACTGAGTCACTTGACTCCCCCCTAGCTTCCCAGGTTTTGTGACTATTTTCTATGGGAAATACACACACACACACATACACATTTCTCCCTCTCCCCTTCTCTCTTTCTCCCTCTCCTTCCCTAATCTCTTTATGTCTCTCCCTCTTCTCCATCTCTCATTCTCCCTCTCCCATCTCTCTCTCTCCCTCCCTCTCATCTTTCTCCCTCCCTCCATTTCTCTCTTTTTCCCTCTCTCCCTTCCTCCCCCTCTCTCATTTTTCTCCCTCCTTCTCCCCATCACTCTCTCTCCTTCTCTCCCTACCTCCTATCTCTCTCCCTCTCTCTCTCTGCTGAGGAACAAACGCCAGCCATGGTGGAGGCCTCTCTTCAGGTGACCCTCCTCCCTCTCTCACAATCCCCCGGCCTTGCTGTGTCATCCCTCCCTCTCACACGAGAGCCCGAGATGCGGAGCAGCGCTGCGAAGTTCCGACGCTCCGGCCCTGACTGAAAGCAGAGCGCCGCGGCCAGACGACCCGGCGTGACAGGCAGGGGCTGTTGGGCGGCTCTCCCCCCGCACGTTCCCCGCGGCAGCCGCTTCCCTAGTTCCACTGAGCCGCCACTCCAGGCCCCGCTCGTAGTGCCGGTCGAAGAAGCGGGACTCGGTGCCGAGGGCGCGCACGTCCGGGTGGCCGCGGATAAACTCCAGCACGGCGCAGGTGCTGCCCTTCTTGACGCCCACAATCAGCGCGTGCGGGAGCCGCTTGGCCACCGCTGCCTTGGCCTAGTTGCTCCCGCCGTCCCCGTCGCCCGCCGGCCGGGCCGAGGGGGCGGGCGGGTCGTGGGCGCAGGGCAACGGGGCAGGCGCGCCACTCCTGCAGAAGTTTCTTGCGGGCGGGGGGGGGGGCGCAACAGAGGAACAGCGGGCTGTAGCAGAGGCAGGTGCCCGACAGCGAGAGCAGCGCGCCCAGCAGAAGCGCCCGGCAGCGCCGTAGCCGCCGTCTCCGCCGGTCGAGCGCCATGGCTCCCCGGCCAGCACCAGGCGACCCACAGGTGGAGAACCGCTGAACTAGAAACAACTAAAGTGATAACTAGTAGCCAGCACGGGTTTGTTAAAAACAGGTCATGCCAAAACCATCTTATTTTATTCTTTGATAAAGTCACTAAATTAGTAGACCGGTGAAATGCTGTGGACATACTATACTTAGATTTCAGTAAGGCATTTGACAAAGTAGACAATCTACTTGATAAGCTAGAAAAATGTGGAATAGACAACATCATCACCAGATGGATTTAATGGTACTGCATCCACATGGTAAGAAGCAGCTGGGTACCACATGGTTCCTTCTCTTCTCAGGCCCAGTACTCTTCAATATCTTTCTAAATGACTTAGATAAGGGAATGGGGGATGCAGATTTGCAGATGATACTAAACTAAATGGAATAGCCAACAACCCAAAAGACAAACTCAGGATCCAAAAAGATGTTGACAAACTTGAACAATGGGCCCTATCCAACAAAATGAATTTTAATGTGGAGAAAAGCAAAGCTTTACATTTAGGCAGGAAAAATCAAAGATATAAGTATAGATTAGGCGAGACCTGGCTCAAAAACAGTAACTGTGAGAGGGACCTTGGAGTCCTAGTGGATGATCACTTGAATATGATATGAGCCAGCAATGTGCAGTCATTGCCAAAAAAGCTAATGCAGTCCTGGTTTGTATAAACAGCCGCATAGAATGAAGATCATGTGACATATTACTGTCGCTTTACAAAACCCTAGTAAGACAACACATGGAATACTGCAACTAATTTTGGTCACCATTCTACAAAAAAAAATGTTGAGACCTTGGAAAAAGTTCATAGAAGAGCAACTAAGCTGATCAAAGGCCTGGAGACTAAACCATTTGAAGAATGGCTGCAGGTTTTGGGTCTAAAGAAAAGAAGAACTAGCAGTATTCCAGTATTTGAGGGGCTGCCACAAAGAAGAGGGGGGTCAAATAATTCTCTAATGCACCAGAGGGCAGGACAAGAAATAGCAGTTGGAAACTGATCAGAGAGAAGCAACCTGAAATTAAGGAGAAACTTCCTAGCAGTGAGGACAATTAACCAGTGAAACAACTTGCCTTCAGAAATTATGGGCGCTCCATAACCGGAGACTTTTAAGAAGAGACTGGACAGTAACTTGTCTGAGATTTCATAGGTTCTCATGCTTGAGCATGGGGCTGGACTAGAAGATCTCCAAGGTCCCTTCCAGCTAACTTCTACTTCCTCCTCTTCCAATTCAAATTCTATTCTATTCTGGAAGGAGGCAGTAACAAGCCATCTTAATTAAGAAAACGACCATGCGTTACTGATTTAAATATTTAGAATAGCAATGGATGCCAGTGAGGCCACAGTGGCTCTCGTTTCCCCCTTCGGCCATCCCTCGGTTGGCGTTTGCAGTTTCAAAGCGCTGCACTTTATACAACGCCCTTTTCCCGTTCACGTGCAAGTTCTATCTCAAGATTTGAACGGAAACAAAGGAGGTGCATGTCCATTTAAAATTTTTAAACCGGACCACAACTGTTTATAGCAACGGAACCTCTTATAACGCTGTTCCTTCCTGCAATTCCTGCTCTAAAAGCTAGGAGAAGAAGGCGGGGGTGCTGGAGACGTGACTTTTTGACGGACATCCCTTCCGACCAATGGAAAGTTTGGAAAGAAGCGCGCTGAGCCAATGAGACCGAGCAATTTGGAAATGGTGTCAGGTGCAAAGGGATCCAGGAAGTGATAGTTGGAGCAGTTAAGAGAGTGCTGCCGCAGGGAGAGACACTAAAGGTAGTTAACTCTTATTTGGATGGGATTGTTTGTTTGGGATCGTCTTCTTTTCTGAAGGAAAATGGGTGTTGTTTCTCCTGTGGGTGTGGACATAAGGGATGACACATTTAGCCATGGCTAGTTTAAACCACCTTTTATTTAAACTACTTGCTGGGTTCTCAAGACGTAGGATCAACAAACTAATTTCATGCATGGATTCAATTTGCACCTCTTGAGAACCCAGAGTGCGGCTAAATATAACTGGGAACGGGTCTTGCACATTTAAATGGAAATGCAATTTTCAGGACATCCTTGCTGAGGCTAAATCCACCTCGGTTAATCATCTGATCGAGTTGGATTTACCCTATTTTTACTTCTTAAATTACAGTAATGGGATTGCCATGCCCAGAAAATGAAGTATTGGCATCTTTTTAGAAAGTAAAATTGGAATCTTAGAGCTGTGTTTTTCAAATTTGGCAATAATAAGATGTGTGGTCTTCAATTTCCAGAATTCCCCAGCAAAAGCATGCTGGTGGAGGAATTCTTGGAATTCAGGTCCACACATCTTTAAGTTGCCAAGGTTGAATAACACAAATGTAAAGCTATGACCCATCTTTAAAACTAAGGAATACAGTTAGGTTATTAGTAATCATAAGCACACTAATATTTTAGAGCACTTAACTAATAATCCTGGTGATGAATTTTTAGTAACCCATGCAAACGTGTGAGACTATCTAATCCTAAAAGTGAGGATTTTTAACTGATGAATCCTACCGGAAGTTCACTTACAGAGCCGGGGAACTATAGCCCTTTTATGACTTGTGGACTTCAACTCCCAGAATTTCTGAGCCAGTCATGCTGGTTTAGGAATTCTGGGAGTTGAAGTCCATAGGTCATAAAAGGGCCATAATTCTCCACCTCTGCCTTCAAGTATCATAGATTCTTAAAGAGGCCTGTACTAAAATTCCAGATGTTAGAAGCAGACTCATTGAGTTTATGTAGATCAAATGATGTGAAGGAGGAATAATTTTGGAGAAACCAAAAAGCAAGGAAGATACAAAAAGTATTGGGAAATCCGCTCCCATTTCTGAGCATGTTCAGCAAATGCAGGATGCTGGCTGACTATTGGAGGCTGCTGAAAATTGAGAGGAGGATGGCATGGAACAGCCTGGGAGTGGGTGGGCACAGCTGGCTGAGCTTTAGCAGGCATACGATATACACTGTCACGTGTTGTTTCTAGTTCCACTCACTGTTGTTTAATGTCAACAGTGTAAGTACATCCTATGTAAAAGAGTATAGGGAGTCTGTGTTGGGCAAATAAGAGCAAGATATGAGAGAGTGGAAAAAGTAAAGGAGAGGAGATGTTAAAATTATACAATGAAGGACGTGGGTCTGCAGAATCATAGATTGGAAGAGGCTATGAAGTGCTAGAATCCCAATTAAAGCACCCCTACCAAAGCTATATAATCTCTGCTTGAAGCCTTCCAATGAAAGATGTCTCCTAGCCATCTGGGTATTTAGACCCACTGTCAAACTGTTCTTATTGGTATCTTTCTTAAAGTGTAGAACTAGTAGTGTACAGATACTCCAGGTGGGACTGACCAATCAAATTACCAGTAACGATTATTTCGTGTAATTTGGAATCTATTTTTGTGGATGCATCCTGAAATGACATTTGCCTTTTTTTCTAGTTACACAGTACTTGACTTACATTGAGTTGCCAAACAATCACTATTCGAAGATTATATATAGCCTTCTGCTCTGGACATTATGGCAAAAAGTTTCCTTAGATCTCATAAAATGGAGTTTTATTTTTTTTTCCTACATCAAATAATGTAGTCTAAACACTTGGGCAGATTGTAGAAATTGAGACAATGATTCTAATTACAATAATAGTGTAGGGAAAAAAAATCTGATTCAACTTTTTTTTAATCCCACATTTCTCTCTGATCAAGAGGGAAGGAAGTAGTATAGAACTGTAGCCTTGTTAGTTTAATTATAGTCTATACTGATTGCCAGGTGACTTCATTCATGGTCTCTGAATTTCAACTGAATTCTTCCCCTCTTTGATTTCCTTCTCATTTGCTTGAGCATTCTTATTGTAGGCATGTGCTTGCTAGTTTTGTATAAACATTTCAGAACTTCCTTAATTTTGTGGACTTGATTGATCAAAATGTGATTTTATTTGTGATCTATAAAAGCTCAACCTCATATTGGAAGACTCAATCTTCTCATCAGCAATAGCAGGAGAAGAAAGTAGAATTAATGCAAATACTTCAGCACAAAACTACAGAGTATTATAGAGTCCACAAGAAAGAGTTGGCTGCTTTGTTCTAGCACAGGGTGTCAAACTCGATTTCATTGAGTTCTTCCTGTACCTTTCTCCTACTCCTGCTCTTCCTCTTCCCCTTCCTACCCTCTCTCCTCCTCTTTCTCTCCTTTCCATCCTCCTCTCCTTACCTCTTTCTTTTCACCCTTCTCTACTTTCTTCCTTCCTCCTCTCCTTCCCCTTCCTTCTTCCCTTACCTCTCCTTTGCTCCTACTCTTCCTCTTTCCCTTCCTACCCTCTCTCCTTCCTTTTCTCTCCCTTCCATCTTCCTTTCCTTTCCCTTCTCCCTCCCTCCCTTCTCTACTTTCCTCCTTCCTCCTCTCCTTCCCCTTCCTTCTTCCCGTACCTTTCTCCTACTCCTGCTCTTCTTCTTCCCCTTTCTACCCTCTCTTCTCCTCTTTCTCTCCTTTCCATCCTCCTCTCCTTACCTCTTTCTTCTTTCCCCTGTCTTCCTTTCATTCTCTCCTCCTCTCTCCCTTTCTTTTTCTATTGTTGTTGGTGTGTCTATTTTAAATCTCAGTTTATGTTTCCTTGGGATGGTACTTCCGCCAACCCAGATATAATTTAGTATCATTTCTTATTCCCTTACCTTTGCTAATCTATCCTAACTATATTTCCCCCCACAGACACACTTTGTATCTCTCTATTGTATATATATTTATATATTTGATACACACAACATTAAAAAACCACAAAAAAACCACAACAAATATATGTTATAAAAAATATATAAGCTGTTTACAAAAAGCTTTTGTGCATCTCTTCCATTAATTCATATTAATTCGAATGTCTTAACTCAAATATTTACTATATTAACATCATCATACCTCCACTTTTAGTTGACTACAGTTATTTAAACATCCTTCATCCTTAAATATACCAAGATTCAATCCATAACCACATACTGGCATTTCATTTACTTATTTATAAAATCCTCCATTAACATTAAGTCCTCATATCCTGTTTTAGCTAAACATCCATAATATTTAATACCAAAAATTTCTAATCATGTATATAATTTGTTATCATTCTCCTTTCTTTATTTAATTATATCCTATATCATAGCATTTTCCCCCTATTAGTTAAGATTTAACTCTATATAGTTTTATTTTATTTTTTTATAATAATTATTGTTGTTATTAATAATCTTTATATATAGTCCAAAGATATTTCTAACCTTCCCTTGTCATATCCAATTATTACTTATCATATCAACTCAACATTGTATACATTACTATCATCATCAATTTTTATTTAACTATACCTATTACAAATGGATTTAACTAAGTTTAGCTAATTTTGAATTAAACTCTTCCATCTATCAACCTGTATCTCTCCAATAACAGAATAATCTTATATCTGCTGCCATTTGTGGATCCAATTCTCCAAACATCTTTATAAACAAGTCCATACGAAGAAATCTTTGCACCTTCTTGTCTGTAGTGCCTCTCATATAATGTTGACGCCCTCTTTTTATTTCCTTTATCAGCTTGTCTTTAATTCTCAGCAGTGGTATCAAATGTTTGTCAAATAGTATTTCATAAACTATAAATTCTTTGATGTTTCCTTCTCCTCCTGTGCCCTGTCTTTTGAAGTAGATTTTTTCTCCATTTAACTCCTCTTCAAACATTCCATTCTTTCCTCCCTTGGAAGTAAACCAATTGTCACGAATATCAACAAGTTCAGATTCTTTATCTCCGTCATTCTTATTTTGTATTTATAGCAATAGCAGTAGACTTATATACCGCTTCATAGGCCTTTCAGGCCTCTCTAAGCGGTTTACAGAGAGTCAGCATATTGCCCCCAACAATCCGGGTCCTCATTTTACCCACCTTGGAAGGATGGAAGGCTGAGTCAACCCTGAGCCGGTGAGATTTGAACCGCTGACCTGCTGATCTAGCAGTAGCCTGCAGTGCTGCATTTAACCACTGCGCCACCTTGGCTCTGTATTTGAAAAACATCCTCAGTTTTTTCCTCATACTTTGTTGCCAAAAACACCAAATAATCCAATTTTCTCTGAATTCTGTCTTCTGTATCAGACAGCGTCTGTAGGGCTGAAAGAATCACTTGAAAAGACGCTTGAATAGACGCCATGTTTATACGCAGTTAGTATTCTTTCTTAGGAGCTCTGAGGTATTTGCAAGTAAAAGCAGACTGAAAACTGTACAATCTTATCAGATCTTAAGCCAAAACAACCAAGCAATAAAAGTGTCAAGATGTAAACAGCCAAGTTATAGTGAATTGGTTTACAGCCCACTTGCAGAAAATCAGAAGAGATGTTGGAGTAATCTATCCATTATCCGTGTGAATAACATTTAAAGAGTAAGATAACCACTGTCCAAAACCATTAAAAAGATCAAAATCGCCGCTAGATTCTTCTATTCTTTAATTTAAATTAGTTTGAATTTTTAGGCAGTCCGTTTTTCTCTAAACAATAAAATGTTCTTACCAGCTGGAAACACTTTCTCTTTCTTTAGGGCTGTTTGCAGTTTCAATAGCCTTGTGGCTAATCCGGAAGTCACTGGCAAAGAGGGTTTTCCTGGGTCCCCAGAGATTTTGCGAACATCTCTGGGACCACTGGGTCTCCCCCTACCTTTCACTGTCTCTTCGGGACAGCTTGGGTCCAAAAAAGAACCGTCCAG
Organism: Thamnophis sirtalis; assembly: GCF_051295495.1. Lineage (NCBI taxonomy): Eukaryota > Metazoa > Chordata > Lepidosauria > Squamata > Natricidae > Thamnophis > Thamnophis sirtalis. Next base: position 156,022,130 of record NW_028261383.1, on the reverse strand, counting down.
ATGCTCCGGTATAGATGGGCATTCAGGAGCAGCCTGAAAGTCCGTCTTCACACTGCTAAGCCCCGCCTTCTCTCCCAAAGTCCACAAGTCTTAAAGCTCCAAGTTTAGCTACCCTTGTTCTAGACCAGGGGTTTCCAACCCTTAGCAGCGGCATGTCAGAAACCGGGCCATGCAAACAAGCAAAGCCCCATCTGCGGGATGCAGGCTTTGCATGCAAAACCACATCCCCTCCAGTCCGTGGGAAAAGTTTCTATCCATGTAACTGGTCCCTGGTGCCCCAAAGGTTGGGGATTGTTACTCCAGACCAGTGGTAGTCAACCTGGTCCCTACCACCCACTAGTGGGCGCTCCAGCTTTCATAGTGGACGGTAGGGGTTTGCTGTAACTCTGCTTTATAAATTTTATAAAGTAAAGTTACTTCCCTACTTTATAAATCACTATTACTGTGGAACATGTGGGCGGTTAGAAAATTTTACTACTAACAGATACAAAAGTGGGCGGTAGGTATAAAAAGGTTGACTACCCTGCTCTAGACTATGAAATAACTTAGTGTTAAGTTGAGGCTGGTCTCCCTGTTACAGAGAGGAGGGAACTTAAAACACTTGTTTTTACAATAACCCTTAAGAGATTTTACAAAAAAAAATAGTGATAGTTTACAATTAAGATTATATCTAGGCTGCAAAAATCCAGATGATCACTACACAGCAGCAAAGAGTTTTTGCCATCTGATTTTTTTTCCAGTCCTTTAATTATATACAGGTACCTTGATATACCTTGATTCACAACCATTTGTTTAGTGACCATTTGAACAATAGCACTGAAAAAAGTGACTTATGACCTGTTTTCACACTTAAGTCTTGTAGCATCCCTGTGGTTCACATGATCAGCATATGGGCACTTAACAACTGGCATATATTTATGACAGTTGCACTGTCTCGTGGTCATGTAATCACAATTTTAAAGCTTCCTATCTGGCTTCCAAATAGCAGAGTCAGTGGGGGAAGTTAGATCTGCTTAACAGCTGCATGATTGACTAAGCAACTGCAGTGATTTGCTTAATAACTGTGGCAAAAAGCTTGTAAAATGAGGTGCAACTCACTTAAGTGCCTTGCTTAGCAAGAGAAATGTTGACCTCCGTTGTGGTCTTAAGTTGAGGACTACCTGTATGAATGTTTGTAAGTACTTAAAACTGCAAAGTGGGAATTGGTCTATCTTTGGCTATTTGAATAACTTTCTTTCCCCTATTGTTTCTGTTTGTCCAGTAAGATCTGACAGTGGGCATATTTGTTTATTATTAATCAAGTTTTTATGGCTGCCCATCTCATGGAAATTGAGCAGCATGCAACAATCTCACAAGATAAATATAAAACATTTTTTTCCTCAAATCATTACAGTTAGTTATTAAGAAACATTAACAACTACAAAAGTAGAAGTAAACAAGAAAAGGAAAAATAATAATTGGTAGGATATCACTCATTGGCCTTACAAGTGCATTCATCCCTTGAGGTCCTGAGATCCCATTCTTAAAACAACATCATCTGATGGAATCCCAGCAATATGTCTTCTCTGTCATGGGCCTTATTCCCAACCCTCTCATCTTTTGAGCCTTGAAGATCTTTTCCCAGGTGTTGGATTAGGAAATACTAGTAGATGCTGCTGGTTTTTTTAAAATTAGTTTGCTATCGCCAAGTTTTTGCTTTCTTATGGATGGCTTTTGCTATACTGAATTTGACAAAGTAGACTACAGCCTACTTCTTGGTAAGAAGATATAGATGGCGTCACCACCAGATGGATTCACAATTAGCTGACCAACTACACTCAATGTGTACTCCTCAAAGGAACTACATCTTTATGGAGGGAAGCATGGAGAGGGGTACCTCAACGTTTGGTTTTTGGCCCAGTGCTCTTCAACATCTTCATAAATGATCTAAATGAGGGGATGGAAGGAGAACTCATTAAATTTGTAGAAGATACCAAGCTGAGGGTGGGAAATAGCCAACACTTTAGAAGATAGGTTCAACATTGAGAAAGGTCTTTTCAGACTTGACATTAGTCCCTCTCCAACAAGATACAGTTCAATGGTGGGAAAAGTAAGGCCCTGCATTTAGACAGGGAAAGGCAAATGCATAGGTATAGTATATAGATCTGCAAACCTATGGAACACATGCCACAGGTGGCACACAGAGTCCACTCTGCAGGCATGCAAGCCATCACCCCAGATCAACTCCACCATGCACGCATGCATGCCTCTTGCCAGCCAGCTTTTTTTCGGGTCTCTGTAACGCATGCACAGGGTGGGATGCATGCATCGGGAGGGGCATTTTTGCTCCCAGGAGGCTGCAGGGAGGCCTACTAGGCCCAAAACAGGGAGCATGGGGAATCTATGTGCATGCACAGGGGATGGGGGAAGCACAGAGGTCACGCATGGATGCGCAGGGATGGGCTTGTAGGGGGGGCGCTGCACATTGCATTATGGATGCGGGCATGGGCGTTTGCTGTCGTGCACACACTTTCGGCATGTGACAACAAAAAGGTAATAGATAGTACCTGGCTCAACAATAGTAATTGGGATAGGGAATCTATGAATCCTAGTGGGCTATTACATAAGTATGAACCAGCAGTGTACTGCAGCTGTCAAAAAAAAAAGCCAGTGCAGTCCTAAGCTGCAACAACAGGGGAATAGCATCAAGACAAGGAGTGATAGTACTGATTTACACCATGCTTGTGAGACCACACTTAGAATACTGCAACCAGTTATTGTCATCACGATGCAAAAAAGATGTTGAGAACCTGGAAAGTGTGTAGCGAAAAGCAACAAAGATGATAAAGGATCTGGAGGCTAAATCATATGACAAATGGTTGAGGGAACTAGGTATGTCTAGCCTATTGAAGAGAAGGATTGAGGGGAACATATGTAATAGCTGTCTTCTAATACTTGGGCCTTCACAAAGAGGGGATTGACTTACTCTCTAGGGTATCAAAGGGCAGGACAAGAAGTAATGGGTGGAAGCTTGTTAAAGAGAGATCCAAACTAGAAGTAAAGATAATTTTTCTGACAGAGTAATTAATCGGTGGAATAGTTTGCTTCCTGGGTGTGTGGGTGCCCCATCACTGTAGGTTTTCAAAAATAGATTGGACAACCATCTGACTGGGATAATATAAGACTGCTGCCTTGAGCAGGGAGTTGGACTAGAAGACCTCCGGACTACCTTCCAGCCCCTATGAATCTAGGATTCTGTTTTTTATGAATATTGATTATTTATTTGTATACCATCAAAAGTTGTGATGAGAAAGGTGGCTTTTAAATGTGATTAATGAATAAACATTTCAGATATAAATCATACCTAAAAACTTAGTGTCTTGGACAAAGCCTTCAATTCAGAACCTTCATGAGCTAGTTTGTTGTGCTAGGCATTTCCCTTGTTAACATCCTGCCTTAAACAAGCCTTTTTATTCTCTCAACATACTTGTTGAATTATGAAGGGATAATATTAGTTTTAATAATGGCGGAAGAGCGATTGAAATGATGTAGATCATGGGTCCTCAAACTACGGCCTAGAGGCCTCGTGTGGCCCGCCGAAGCCATTAATCTGGCCCATACCAGACCAGGAGGCTGCTCCACCCACATCACCCCACCCACCCTTCGGCAGAGCACAGAACTTACCTCCACGGGCTGGAACTGAAAGGTAAGGCCAACAATTTTGGCCTGCAGAGACGTTCTATAGGTGGGGGAGGTGGAAAATGAGGCACACAGATGCCCAGGAGGCCCAAAAATGGGTGAAAATGGCCCATTTTTCACCTACCTTACCCCCAGAAGATAAAGATAGATAGACAGAAATGGGGGGGGGGGCAGAGAAAGAGGGGAGGGAGATTTCTCAATTTCCTTGGGGCTGAGAAGAATTACGACAAAACTGAGTTTCCTGAAGTGGACCACTAGACTCCTAAACAACTGAAAAAATGATCTAGTAAAAAGAAAAGGCAACCAAAAGAGCAACATGCAAACAAAAGCAAATGAAACACCCCCAGAAGCAAAACAAATTAGGTTAATCTGTATGCATTGTTCAACGGACTGTTAAATTGGCCACGCCCACCTATTCACAAGACTTAGCCATACCCACCCAGTCACATGACCACCTAGCCACGCCCACCCAGCCAGTCTGCCCCCCCCCCAACAGTCTGAGTGACTCTGAATTGGCCCCCTGTTTAAAACGTTTGAGGAGCCCTGATATAGATAAAGCCTTTTCTTTTTCAGCACTATAGACTTGCTGCTTCCTTAGCTGCAAATATTGGTTCCTGACCTGCAACATTTGGGGGTGGGTGGGTTATGCACTTAGTACTTTAAAGCCAAAATTCCTACAATAGCAGCAGTGCAAATGTTCATAGAGAAAAAAGTGTATACATTAACAATGACCATTTCAGGGCTCTGTAGTGTATTTCAATGCAGAAATTGCCAATGAGGGAATCATCCTGCCTAAGGGGATGAGGATTTGTTAGAATGGCATTTGCAGTCAGTTTCTCCCTATAGCAAGACTTTAGTAAAGAGTTTGCATAAGAAGCAAATTGTAATGGAGGATCTAAATATATTTGGCAGGAAAATTGTTAACCTTTCTGGATTCAGTAAGTGAAAAAGAGTGGGGCTTTTTATCCTGCCTCAGTCTAATGCAGAGTAATTTATGTAGCTTTCTTGGCCAGGTTTCAGTCATGTATTCTTTTAGTCTAATTGCAATAACAAAATTGATTTACTTTGATGGAGATGTATTGGTCGATGCGTGTTCCCATCATTTGGTCTTGGAACATTAAGACCTTAAAACCGGAGGATGCTAATTCTATTTTGTCCTTTTAAATGTTGTTTTGAGTATACATGAGCGCAATTAGAAATGAAAAGCTGTAATATTTATTGTGGAATTGTAAGGACATTGTTGAAAGAAAGTAACATTTTGTATTTAAATCATTTCATGGATACCTTAATGACTTCATGGCCAAAAGGAATTCTAAACATTGAAATAATGTATTTCTTGCCCTGAATGTTCAGTTCAATATTAAATGTTTTAATCTCATTTAGATAACACACCAATGCTAGGATTTCTAAAATGGTTTAAGGAAAGGAAAGCCTGTAGTTATACTAATGGGGAATATAAGAAATAATATTTCATGGCCCCTTGAGATGAAAAAGGATGTGGGTGAGAAAAAAACAAAAGGCAATAGTTCCTGCTGCAGGAAAGATATGATATAATGTGTTTAGGAAGAAAAAAAAAGGGCAGCAAATGTAGTCAAAGACTAAGGAATAGATCAGAAAAAGACAGAAGAAAATGTAGAATATTTGTGTAGAAATAAAAGAATTGTTTTCAAAGTGGATGAAAATGGCTAAAGAAGGAACCTTTAGCAGAGGCAATGGAACTAAAAATAAACGTGCTGAACTTATTTTATTTAAGTGATTATTTTGTATCTGGCCTTTCATTCACCAATTCAATGTGTCATCTTCTTCCTCTTTTTTCCTCACAATAATAATTATGTGGGGAAAGTTCAGCAGAGAGAGAGAGGGAGGGAGGGAGAGAGAGAGAGAGAGACCTAATTTAAATATAGTGAGGGGGAAATATGATGGTGTTTTTTTAGAAATAAGTTTGGGAATGATAGTGAGATGTCAAAAACAGAGTTGAAATGTACATTGCAAATGTTTGGGTTTGAGGAAAAGTTATTTTAAACAAATCTTGGTACTGTGAATTTGTTGAACAAGACTGCAGATGTAGATGGTGTAGATAAAAAAAAAAGTTCAGTTATGAAATTTTGTATATGGAATGGCTTGGGCATGTTGGGAGAAACGATTCAAGAGGTAACAATGAACAAAATGTGGGAAGCGTTCTGCAACTTTATGCCAGAAAGTTTGCAAACTGTCTGATTGTGACATATAAAATTTATTACATTTTTTTTTAATTCAGAAAAAGCATATAATAAAATGGGTAGACTTGACTTGAATTATGGAACATACAAAATAGTTGAAAATGGAATATGGATTAGAAAATAACTGGGTCTGACTGAAAATGGAGTGAATAATTGCAAGTTATACATAATTGGTAAACCCTAGAGCAAGGGGGTGAATTTGTATATCTTGGTGGAAACTTGCCAAAGATGGGAAAATGACAAGCAACATCAACGAAGGAGGCTAGATCTGCTTAACAACCACATAATTCATTTAACAACAGCAGCGAATCGCTTAACAAACATGGCTTAAAAAGATAATAAATCAGGCATGATTCAACAGCCGCTTTACTTAGCAACAGAAATTCTGGTCCCAATTGTGGTTGTAAGTCGAGGACTGCCTGTCTATGAAGGAAGTGTAAAAACTGAGAAAGTTATGGCTGAAGGAGACCCCAAAAAGAGCAAAAGGCAATGTGGTGCATGAGCTTAGTGGAAGCAAAGATGGTTTCAAGGATAGAAAAGTAGAAAAGACTATAAAGTGAATGGCATTTAGATTGCTCTTTTTTGTTATCGCCTGTCTTTAATTTCTTTTGTTTACTACAACTTGATATTTTTCTGCATTTCGCATAGCCTGATTTATCTCAAAAGGGAATAAAACATGGGTAGTTTCTCAAAATTCAAAAGGTTTCTTTTTTTTTAAATAATTCTCCAAACCTATTGAGAGTTTTGCATGAAACATGAATATTAGAAAACTTCATCCCATTTTTTTAAACTGCTTTCTTGTATTTGGGTGCATTTTCTATCCTGCTGTGAAGGATATTGTTTAAATCGGTATGAGTAAGAACTACAAATACTAAAATATATATATGAAAAAATATGTCAAGAATCCTGAAATTCACACTGTGCTGTTTTCCCAAATTACTTGTTGCTGAATTTATACATCATATTTTTGTACTAGGGGGGGAGGGGAGGGCAGATGGGAGGAGGTTCTTCATGAGATGTGTGAAATCAACCACAATTGTTTATAACTCACGATTTATGGTTTGGCTTTATAAATGAAACAGGCCACTATAATTTGTTCCAAACCATGATGAAAACAAACGATGTATATCTAAAATACATAGATGTACACCTGCCATGTGCAACTTGACCCTGGAGAAAGATTAAATTGAAAAGGGCTTCAATGCATGTTTCACTAGAGGTGGTTTGGGCAGTACTGACGGCCAATTTTAATTTTACATTGTTGGTCTTACTTTTGTGTCTTTTTCCTTCAATTGGCAGATTGTTCTCTTGTGAAGGACCATGTGGGATCCCAATGCAGGTAAAAAAGGGAAGGCGATTTAATGGGATTTGCTAGGATACTTCTCTAAAAGCCCAAATTGAGTACAGTGTGTCATTGCCTATTAAATCTCTCTGGGCAAGTAGTTGGCCTCGTGACTGGAGGCTTTAATGGAGACCAGCCTTTGGCAGCTACCCATAAAGGTTTGGAATGCAGGATCCTTGCTGAATTAATACATTTGTTGCCATGGTCTCTCTGTCTCTCTCTGTCTCCCCACCCCCGTAATAACTTAAATGCCATTTTGTTGATGTCTCCTAACATTGTCAATGTAACAGCATTAGCACATTGGTGGCAAAAATCTTGCAAATTTCCTGTGGAAAGGAAATCTGTCCAGAAGCAACGCTGCAGGCATTTATGGCCGGTTGCAATTAACTTCAGCCAGCCCACTTCCTGCAGCCGAATTAGTCTGTCTCCAGTAATCTGTGGAAGAACTTCCTGTATGTTTTCCTTACTGCTGCCTGCCAGATAAATTTCACCATTGGCTCATTTGGATTTTTCCTTTTAAGAGAGGTGCTTAAGGTTGAAACCCACAAACACGGAGGAATCCTTTGCCGTGGTCTCTGAGACATTCACCCCCAATTTGCCCTAAAAGATGGAACTTAAGATAACCTCATTTGCTAATGTGGGGGAGAGGGGATAGTTTCATAATTTGGTTAGCTTTGGATAAATTCTATTTACAAAAACAAAAACCACCCAAGCCAAAGCATCTTTATGATGTTGCTCAAAGAGCAAAAGCATTTGCAATTGCCATTGGGTAAGAATCTGCTGTATCGAGGGGTTTTACAGTTATCACTGAGCGCACTATAAAATTGTGGGGAAAATAGGAGCTGGTGCTATTTGCATCCATCATGAGTTGAGGATGATAACTAACTAGCCTTTCCCAGTCTGATCTTAATCCAAATGTATTGGGCTTTCTCAAAACGGTCAGACGGTGTCATGGAATACCCCAGTTTAGCAGCATTCTGGGTGCAGCAGGTGAGGAAGGAATTGAGTTTTGTATATAGAATATATAAGCTACAAAATATAACCAGGAATTCTGTGAGCAAATTAGCCCTTCATTTGATAGGCATTCTACAAAGATGGCTACAGCTGGATTTGTTTCACCAAGTAACAGATATATTGTTTCTTCTTACCTTTCATTTTAGGGCAGCCAGGTGCCTTCCCCGGAGCAGCACATCCCCCCAACCCTTCTTACCCAGGTGGCTTCAATCCTGCATACCCACCTCCTGTGAACCCTGCATTCCCTCCAGCACCTATGCCTGCTGGCCCCTGCCCTGTTCCCCCAGTAGGGATCCCAGGGCAACCTGCCTATCCCCCTGGCCATCCCATTCAGCCCCCGTATCCTGGTCATCAGCCTATCCTACCTGGTGGTCCTTTTCCCCCACTTGTTCCTGGGATGCCAGGAGGAATCGGAGTCAATCCATTGATGCCCGGGGCTGCTGCTGTGGGCGCCTACCCGATGGACAAGAAAGCTGCTAAAAAGATGAAGAAGAAGATGAAGAAGGCACACAAAATGAATAAACCACACCACAAGGGGCATGGAAAGGTCAGTAGAGAAGAGTGAGATGGCAAACCTAGGCTGTACAGGTAGTCTTTGATTTATGACCACAATTGAGCCCAAACTTTCTGTTGCTAAAAACGAGCTTTTCCCCCCATTTTGTGACCTTTCTTGTCACAGTTGTTAAGTGAATCACTGCAGTTAGTAACACAGTTGTTAAGTGAACCTGGCTTCCCTGTCGACCTTTGCTTATCAGAAGGCTGCAAAAGGTGATCACACGACCCTGGCACACTGCAACCGTCATAAATACGAGTCATAAATACAAGCTAAGCACCTGAACTTTGATTACGTGACTGTGGGGATGCTGCAAAGGTCATAAGTGTGAAAAACGGTCATGTCACTTTTTTTCCATGCCATTGTAACTTCAAATGGTCACTCAAAGAACTGTTGTAAGTTGAGGACTATCTGTATTGGGCAGTGGTGGGATTCAAATTTTTTTACTACTGGTTCTGTGGGCATGGCTTCATGGGCATGGCAGGAGAAGGTTACTGCAAAATCCCCATTCGCTCCCCACCCCACTAACCTGCTTTCCAGCTCTGTTCTCCTGTTCAGGGCAACAGAAGAAGACTAGCTAGGAGGCAATGGGGGCAGGGGCAGCCTGTTTGCCGGTTCTCCAAAGTACTCAAAATTTCTGTTACCGGTTCTCCAGAACCTGGCTGGATGCCACGTTTGGTATTGTGAATGATGATTTATTTCCAACTGCCGCCAAAGTATATTTTTGTCGCAAATCTGTATCTTCCGTTTTCTGAAAATCTCAAAGGCTTGTTTGATTTGGATCCATATTTGGGATCTGGGATTAATTCCTTGGCTCCTTGGTAGTGGAGGTAGAGGAGGAGGAGGAACAGAGGAACATGTTGTTTTGGGGATGGGGAGAGGGGAAGCATTGCTCAATGAGGTTTGATTCCTGGTTTACACTGGGGCTATGCATGAAGGAACATTTCAGAAGCAGTCAATGTACCAATTAGCACAGAAGTGACAATCTGAAACAGAGGCTGCTTTTGTTGTCCTGGCTGCGTTCCAAAGAACTGATCAACACCATTGGTGTTGGCTGAAGAGAGAGCTCCACGTGCAGATATCAGCATTTGGATTGGGAGGGGCGGCTATTCACGCCTTACTGATTGGGCTCTCTTGTTCCATGTCTAATAACTAGAGACCCCCCCATAGGGCAATCTTGAAAAGCCCACATTTATTTTACTCGATATCGAACGGCCATTCCACCACCACCCCCAGCACATTTCTACAATCAAAGGACTACATTTTGCTTTTTGAAAAAAAAAAAAAAATTAACTTAATATGATTACGTTCACTCATTAGATCCATACAACCACATGGAATGAAAATACATCTTCTAAAGTTCTCTTTTAAAACGACTCTCCGGGTTGGTGTGCACTATAAAACTAGAAAAGGAATAACGCTTCATTCTAGAAAAAATGATAACTATGTTATTTATTAATAATTAGCAGAGAAGACACCTAGAAAGGTCCTGGCTAAAAGCCAAGAATGATCTGATCAGACCTAGGTAGGAACTTGGGTTTGATCCTACACTTTGAATATAAGAACAATCATCAGTATTTTTTTCTGTTCATATGGTCACCCAGATTTTTTTTAAGAGAGTGATAGGCTTGGACATTATTTGTTGGGCCACTGTGAGAAATGTTCAAAATATCCAGAGGATCAAATTGCTTAGATTTGCTTGGAGTTTGCCACCACAAGCTGGACATCTCCTCGTGAGATTATGTAAACCTTGTCTAATTAAAGTTACCCGGGAGGAGTAACTTGTTAATCTTAAAGAAGTTGGTAGAGTTGTTTGTGATGTTAGTCCTGCCACCAGTGGTTCGGACCATCCCTTTGCTTGCTGGTGAACATCACCAGGGAGGTACCAAAAGGCTGTGTCAGAGCAGTAGTCAATGCATCCTTGAAAGAAGGAATGCTTCTGTCTGCTTTGAAAGAGGTGATGGTGCACTCTTTCCCCAGGAAGCCATTGCTTGGCCCGGCATATTAGGTAACTATCATCCAGTCTCCAACTTTTTTTGTAGGGAGGAGTCGGCACTGTTCCATAGAGGAATAGGGGTCTAAGGGGAAGATACTAGGCAGTGGTAGGGAAGAGTGGAGATGCTACATCCTAGGGCTCTCCACTGTGCAACAGGGTTCAAAACATTCTTCCTTAAGTGATATCTGTTTAAAGTGCTCTCTCTCTCCCTCCCTCTCCTCCCCATCCAATTCTTAGCTTAGGAGGTTTTGATTGAACCTGGATACTGTTTGAATCTAGATGAGGAAAAAGGCTCAGGCCTGATCCCAGCCAGGCAAGTGCCAGGAACCTTCCAATGACTTGGCTACTACTGACCTATAGATCTCTTCCACAGTAGAGTTGGAAAAAATGCAGGGTAATGGATATGAAATACATGTAGGACTGGCAGAAGAGATTTGTTGGGATAATAAAAAAAGCAGGAAATAGACACGCCAGAGTATGTGAAATAGGCTTCACCACCACCAACCTGTTTCATAATAATTGCCTTGCTGCTTATACCACTGTGAAACTGTGTTTTATTCTTTTGCCATTCTGTTAAGCTGTCCAGAAAACATTGTTGGATAGTCATATAAATGAATTCAGTTCTACAAGTATGACTGAGACCTTGCAAAATAGCTTTCTACTCTATTGAGCATTAATGAGCATAATAATCTACTCTATTTAGCATTAATTAATGACTTGCAGAAGTGACAAGGAATTAATGGGATTTTTAAATTTATTTTAGATTTTTAAATTTTATTTGTATTAATATCTCAAGCTGGCAAACATGCCTTATACCCCACCCTGTTTTCCTAACAAGAACCTGTGAGTTGGGTTGAAAAGAGTGACTTGCCCAAAGTCACCCAACCAGCTTTTATGCCTAAGGCAGGACTAGAACTCAAGTCTCCTGGTTTCCAGCCTGATGCCTTAACCACTAAATGAAACTTTTTAGATTTTTTTTTTTACTTGCAATCTTTGCTGGTAAAAAAAAAGCTGCCTTACTTCTAATGTACAAATAGATAGATGTTGATGTTAAAGTGCTCAGCCTCACCCCCAGATATTTAGAATGTGGTAATAGTGGTGGTACTCAGAAAGGAGAAGTGTGCTATAAAACAAATGTGTATGCATAAAAATAAATATAGCTGTTTTATGTCATAATTATCCACACTTGACAATTGAAAACTTTCTCTCTTCTTTTCAGCATTCCTCCTCCTCTTCCAGCAGCAGTGACTCTGACTGACATCTCCCTACTTTCCAGCTGCATCCTTTTCCACCATGGCTGATCCTTGCACTGCTCTTCCTGCATTCATAGAAAATTCACTAGATTGGTTACTTACTAGATAAAAATGACATCTGCTTAATTTTTGTCTGCCCCTCCAAGATGGCCAGTCATCAGGCTTATCCATAGGACTAGTGCCTGCTGATTAACCAGCCTGCTATGATCAGCTGTTTGGGAGGCTAGAGCACGATTGGCTCCAAAGCAGTATATCTGCACCTTTTGGCAATTGTGATTTCATTTCTGCAGCCAATCAAATCATCTCCTGGCACTCCAAATGTTTTATTGGGAACTAACCAAATGATTATTTTGAGGTTGGTTGGGAGGTCCAAATCCACCCAAGTGCTTTTAAAAATTATTGTTCACCAAAGTAGTTCTTGAATGTACGTAGTGCCTGGAAAAAGGACAAAAAAGGAGCGATTGCTCAATATTATAACTGCGTTTGGAAAGTGTTGCTTATTTAATATAAACTAGAATAATCCGCTTTCAAAGAAATCACAAAATGTGCTGAATCAGGGATAATGGCATGACTGTATGCATGCAGAAATTTATTGTGAGATTTCCTTCTCGGTCACTCAGAAATATACATACATTCATGTATTTATGGCATATTTTAGAAAGCTTAATTTCTCTAGCATACAAATATTTTGGTGGCTCAGGGTTTGCTTCAAAGAAACACTTTTTCATGGCTGCGATCTTCGTTTGCTTGAAGTTTGTATTTGTGATAGCAGTATCTTAGTAAATTGCTCCAGGGTATTGAAAGATCATACTACATACATATTGCATGATATGTTCCAAACTTCTGCATTTGGAAGAAGCATTTTCTCATTCATCAGTTCAACATTGCTGATGCCCCATTTAAACTGGCTACTTATATAATACTTAGATGTGTTTCTAAAATGAAAGGAGAAGATTGCAGTTAGCCAGTTTTTAAAGAGAAAAAAACACAACCACATCATTATCCAGCATGGCACAATTTGAGATTTGCATTGGACATCCAATAATCTTGGGTGGGGATTCAAAAGCCCCTCCAGAAGTACCCACCAAATTATAGCATTTAATGGGACAAAAATACATAAAATATATTGGAAATAACTTTAGTAATTGTGTTAATAATCAGGTTTAAGTAAAGGGATTAGTATGTAAATAAAAAAACTTTATTATGTACATTCCAGCTCAGTTTGCATCTTGCAATGCATGTCAGAAAGACTAAACAAAAATGTTACAGCTATCATTCCTGAAAACTCTGTCTACCCCTAAGTTGCACAATGCCTACAAGATTGAACTTAAAAGAATCATGTCTTGTTAGAAATGTGTTCTATTTTACAGATTCTTTTTCTGGCCAGTGACAATAATTACAAGTCTGATTTTTGCTTGTCCTAAAATTGCTCCTCCCTTGATAAAGAGACTTTGGCTTTAATGCTCAGTCTGAATTGTAGTGTGTTACTTTATACGTATAAAATAAAACTCCAGAAAAGAATCAAAATCAAATTAGTGTTTATAAAATGTATCTTAACAAATGCTCTTCTGTTCTTGGCTTGAAGTTCATGTCAATGCCGTTTTGGCATTACCTTCCAGAATGCAATTAAACCAAGGAATATGGATTGTCAGAAGAGAGCTAGAAGGGACCTTGGAGGTCCTTCTAGTCCAAACTCCTGCTCAAGCATGAGACCCTATACCATTTCAGACAGGTGGCTATCCACTATCCAGTCTTTTCTTAAAAACCTCAGTGATGAAGCACCCACAACTTCTGAAGGCAAGCTGTTCCACTGGTTAATTGTCCTCACTGTTAGGAAGTTTCTCCTTAGTTCCAGGTTGCTTCTCTCCTTGATTAGTTTCCATCCATTGTTTCTTTTCATGCCTTCTGGTGAATTCTGCTAGCTCAGAATCCAATTAAAGTTGGGGCAAGCAGTATTTTTGTGGTTGGGATAGAAAAAGTTGTAGTCCTCGGCTTGTGACCACAATTGAGACTGAATCTTCTATCACTAAATAATGTGATATTTAAGTGAGTTGGGTCTGATTTTATCTCTTTTTTTTTTGCCATGGTCTTAAATGAATCCAGCTCCTTCCCCCCCACCCCTTTGACTTTGGAAATGGCAAACTTCACAAATGGCAAACATGTGACTCCAGGATGACTGCAACCCATCATAAATGCTGTTTATGTTGCTCGGCAAGCATGTGGATTTTGATCATGTGACCGTGGAGACACTTCAAAAGTGTAAGCGTCATTTATAAGTCACTTTTTCCAGTGCTATCGTAACTTTGAAAAAAATGGTCATAAGTTGAGGACTATGTATATTTATTTTTCAGCTGTTAGTGGCTGTAGGAGAGAAGCAGCAATGGTATTGGAATGATTACAGCTATAATTTTCAGTCCCTTTTGGAATATGTGCGGCTTTAAAAAAAAAAAAAAATTGAACCTACCAAAGGGCTTATTGCCTCATTTCACTCCTTTTATTTTTCACACACACACTTCCAAATCACACCATGGTGGTTTGGAATTTGTGCTTCTGAAATTTTACCTCTGTTTTGGAAAGGCTCTGGGTCTCAGAAAGGGATTGGGCCCTGTATGGCTCAAGGACTGAAAGCTGCCCACTCTTTAACAAAAGGAACTCAATACATTGAAAAAAAAAGAATTAAAGAGGAACAAATTAGGCTTTGTAAAAACAATTCCAGGATCCGTCTTCTTTTTGGTAGAAGGCAATGATTTATCTGTTTGTTATCATGTTGTATCTTGTTTTGCAAAAAGTATAAAGGACTCCTTTGATGAGGAGGCCTGGAAATAAAGTTACTGATTATTTCTAATTAAATAAATAATTTTATTTTATTGGAATGGTTCCTTTTTTTCCAAAGTCATCTGGCCTTCATAAACCACACAACTATTTTATATTAAGCAAAGTAATATTGTTCTTAAATGGAAATTATTCCTAAGCAAGTACCGTGTTTCCCCGAAAATAAGACAGGGTCTCATTTTCTTTGAACCGAAATAAGCACTTGGCCTTAGTTTCAGGGAGGTCTTATTACTTTTGAGGTGCAGGAGGCAGTGAGCATGGTCACCTCCTGGCTGCTGCTGTGTTGCAATATTTTTGGGGAGGGCTTATTTTTGGGGGAAGGGCTTATTTTAGCGCATGCACTCAAAAGCCCGATTGGGCTTATTATCCGGGGAGTTCTTATTTTCAGGGAAACAGGGTACAAACAGAATTTTTAATCCTCCCAAAATGTCTATAAAGGAGAGCAGTGATGACAAAGAATATAATACTGGTATATCGATACAAGCCAAATTCCTTATTATAGAGGGGGGAAATGTCTTATTGTGAATGCAGTCTTCTTTAGGCCAAAGAGATTTTAAATCAATACTCCACCAGCAAGGGGGAAAAAAAACTTTTGAAATACATTTATTTTAGTCCCTGTTTTCATCCTCCAAACAATTTTTCTTTTTAAAAGAGGAAATGTGGAGGTGGCAGGAAGAGAGGAGCCTAGAAGCTGGGATGTGTGCACCATGCAAATATGCACAAAATATTAAGGCAGCCATAAAAGCTATCTGAAATACCAATATTATGCTAATAGTATTGAAAATATAGTTTAACTGTGGCAGGGCTAAAAAAAATGCCCCAAAAGATAAACCCTTACATTTCTAGCAAGAAATTTCTGGAATAATTTTGAGAATAGCCTTTTTTCTAGTTGCCTTGTAAATAGCCTTGTTACTTGTTGGCACCATGAATTTCCATCTGTAGCAAGGATGCTTGGATGATATTTAAGCAGATTCCTAAACACTCAACACTTGTGCTAAGGGCAAGTAGCCTAGCTCCGATCTTCAATCATAGGGGTGGAATGCTCCCCTGTGCTACCACCAACTATGTAATCACAACTTCTCTATTTTGCTGGTAGTGATCGGTCTCCGGGTCATTCCCAGTAAGATAATTCAGAAGAAAGCAACTGTCCTCAACTATCAAAATCAATCACAACTTGCCTATTGTAAAGGAATGAGCTGTTTGATTGAGCAGTCAACTCTATCATGCCCTCCACTTGTGCTAGAGGAGGGGTGTCAAACTCACATCGTCATGTGACATATTTGACTTTTCCCTTCGCTGAAGTGGGAGTGGGCGTAGCCGGTGCATGATGCATCCGGCCTACAGGCCGCAAGTTTTACACCCCTGTGCTAGAGGAAGAATCATGCCTCTCATTGACCCCCCATCCCAGCTTAGCTCATGAGCCAAGACTGCGGCACTGCTTCCTCAAGAAACACCAGGCCTCCAGTGGCCATCACCCTGTCCCTTTTCTTGACTGGCAGACCTTTCTGTGCTCTTCCCTCTGATTATCCTTTTAGCCGCTGTTCTAATTTTTCTAATCATGGCTTTGAGAAGGGATTTTTTAAAATGTCAGGCAGAAGATATCCTGAGCGGTAATGCAAGGAGAAAGAGTGGATGGGAAGAAGCTGTAAAGACAAATCGATACTTTTTTTTAAAAAAAATGGCTGTATTTAATGTCTCCTAGCAAAAATATCACAGCAGTGTTTTCACTAGCAGTAATGCAACTACAACATCGCTTAATTGGAACAATTAATTTGTAGAAGTAATAAGCAAGGAGGGGGAAATGTCCATTTTAACGTGCAAAGGGGGAGCTGAATGAACAGCAGATGGCCTCTCTATCCATAGAGCAATGGGGAAGATAGAACTCACTAATTCTTACTTTGCATCTTTTTTCTCAAAAGGACAATTGAGCTGGATGTTGTTATGCACTTGGAGACTGAGGAAACCAGATTAGAACTGGCAAGGCTAATAGTGAATTTAACTAATTTAAATGATTTCTCAGATTGCAAGAACATGGTAATTTTTGAGAACTGCTGTAGAACTGGTTAATCTCCAAAGATTGAGGAACAAATATCTTCTATTTGCCATAAAATTCACATGCTTAGCTTACAGAATAGACAGCTAGAGAGATGACTGTAGTCTTCAAAAAATATCAGGTGGGATATTGCACCAAAGGAATTAACTTACTATCTTGTTCTAGAGATAGGCCCAGACAAATGGATTAAAAGGAAGTTTTAATGGAAGTAATCAAGTTCATGCTAAACACCTGGATGAAAGCCTGACTATACAAACTGTCAGTCAGCAGAACACATGAAGTGGTGCATTCTTTAGAGATTTTCAAACAAGCTGGTTGGTCAACTTCTGTCAGAGAAATGCCAGTGGATTCTGCAATGTTTCTCTATGGTTCTGTGACGACCTTCTATAATCCACAAAGGGAAGGAAGGAGGAACGACTTTAGCTTCACGCCTGTCCAATCTTGGGAGCTAGCAAAAACTGGCTCAAAAAACTGCACTGACATCATCTGAAACTGGACTTACAAGCGGAGTTGAAATGATTGTGAAGAATCTGAACAACTTCATGCAGGGGTGTTAAACTGGCGGCTTGCGGGCTGGATGCATCATGTGCAGGCCACGCCCACCCTGGCTTCACAAAGGCAAAAAACAACATGTGACATCACTTGACGCAATCACATTTGACACCCATGAACTAAAGCATCCCCAATTTGAGCTCATAATTAAAATAACCAATACAGACTGTAATAAGGGACCATGAAGGATTTAGGTTTAAGGGAACGGGACAAATTCAGCAAGGAACTTAAAAATAGGGCCCTTAAACGACACTGTATGATTTTCATTGGCTTTTACTTTATGTAAGGGCATAGCTGGGAACCATATAGGATCCAGGAGATTATTTATGGTTTAAAGGTCTTAGTGAGGGATAGCCTAGAATGTCCTCTTCATGAATAGTAGAAACCTAGCATAGCCTTTGCACTCTTGCCAGCCTTTTAGGTGACTGACCTATTTTTTCCCCCTTTATGATCCAAAGGAACAGAAAGTCGTTCCAAGATATTTAAAGGATCTGACTTGCTCTATTAAGTTTCCATGTTTTTGCCAAGAGTGTTTGAAGCTCTGGACCCCTTCTGAAGAAACCGTGACCTTGGTTTTGGATTAGCTTCACTTCATCACAGTAGGTTGCTATGGTCCTCCAAGGCCATAAGAGTGGTCATAGGGCTAGCTGCACCATTGGCATAAAGAAACATGGCTCTATGTCCACTGCCCAGCCTGGCAGGGTGGAACATACTTTGTTTAAACTGTAACTGTAACACTCAAAATAATTGCTAAAGGAAGGGAAGCCAAATGCAATCTGACTCCTGGAGATTTGGAAGAAAGATGGCAGTACCTACAAAATATACAGTATCAGGCAAGGAGACATTTTTATGCAGCTTCATATTAGTAGTACAGTAGTAGTCTCTACTCTATGGCATTGGAACATCTGTATTTGTTACTTTCCCAGTTTGAGCCAGCATAGCAATAGCACGTAGACTTACATACCGCTTCACAGTGCTTTACAGCCCTCTCTAAGCAGTTTACGGCAGTGTTTTTCAACCTTTTTTGTGCAAAGGCACACTTTTTTCATGAAAAAAATCACGAGGCACACCACCATTAGAAAATGTTAAAAAAATTTAACTCTGTGCCTATAGGTTGTAATTCCCCCACATTAGGTGCAGTATAGTTCCCCCACAGACATACAGCCTTCAGCCATACAGTGTATTACTGAAGGCTGTATGCCTGTGTACTGCCCCACTTCGGTGCTCGGAACACCGAAGGAGACGCGCCGCTGGTAACACTTACCAAGTTGACAGCGCGCGTTCTCCTCGCTGCTCCGGTCCTCCGCGATTGTTGCTATGGGCGCACGCATGGAACGTCAGTGACGTCCCTGCGTGCGCTACCTCCCGGTGGTCCCCGCATTTTTAAAGTAAACGCGGGGCAGCAGGGACTTAATAGAGGCATCCCTGTGTCCCGAAAGTAACTTTCGGGACACAGAGATGTCCCGAGGCAAAAACACCCAGTGGGTGTTTTTCCCATGGCACACCTTACACTATGTCATGACACACTAGTGTGCCGCGGCACAGTGGTTGAAAAACACTGGTTTACGGAGTCAGCACATTGTCCTCAACAATCTGAGTCCTCATTTTACCCACCTGAGAAGGATGGAAGGCTGAGTCAACCTTGAGCCTGGTGAGATTCGAACTGCCAAACTGCTGGCAGCTGGTGATCAGCAGAAGTAGCCTACAGTACTGAACTCTAACCCATCATGTTTGCATCTTTTCTGTGGACCTTTTTGCCAAGGTTACTACATTGGCAAAACAATGTTTTTGAAACAGACTTGCTCAAATATGTATTGGTTTTCATGGGCTATGCTGAACTCAAAAAGTAAAGCTCACCATTTAAAAACAATGTACAGAAAGCAACAAGGAAGCAGGAGGATAGAGAAAATAAACCAACTGTATTAAGATTGAAACAGTATATTTTCAGTGGGGTTCATCACTCTGGGGTCTAATTTAATTCTGCTGCAGATTTTTTTTTTTTTAAAAACCACTTAACATCAGAATATGATATTCTATCTCCTTCCTTCCGAACAGGAGCTTCTAGTGCCTGTCTGCAAAAGAGATGATCCAGTCAAAATAAGGCACTTCTTACTACTTGCCATCAGAAGCATATTTGTATTACAAATTGTATAGCCTGTCTTCCTGAAGCCTACAATTACACAGATTTCTAAATTGGTTTATTGTTCAACTTCTTGCTCATTCCAAGCCAATTCCACAAGCCATCACTAACTAAGATTGGTTTTATGAATCTACTGTTAATGATGGTTTTTCCTGGGCTAATACTGCAATTTAGATGAATTGTTAGAATGACAATCACAGCAAATGCTGCTTGGTTTTGTAGTTTAATAAATGGAATCTTGACATTGACCACTAACCTTAAGTGATAGCCACATATGGACATGAAATAGGAATGGTTGCTTTTATAGCCAACATCAGGTCTTTTTCTGGTAACCAAGGAATAGAACAGTACTTCAGCAGATCATATGATTCCAGAGTAGTATAAATAAAAACCACTTAGATTTTCACCTTGCAAGTAACTAGTCCATATGAGGTGTATCAAGCTGTATGTGGTGCTTTCATCTCAAAGTTCAACTGCCACAGGCTTCAAACTTATTTCATGGTCTTAAACTGCTTGGTGTCCCCTCTGTATCTTACCTTGCCAAGCTGTGAAGCCTTTTTGCACATTAGATTCCTGGTAGTTTTATATAGCTGTCCCCTCCAACTCCAGCTTTTTTTTATCTCTTTGTGTATATCTGTCAAGTGGCAGAAAGGATTGGCAGAATGTAAAGAGAGCAATCAGATATAATATAGTACTGTGAAGCAAAGACCAGGAAAGCAGAGAGTTGTGTAGCCTTAGCCCACTGCCAGTTCAAAATTGTCAACATGTTAATTACAACGTACCGGGATGAATCATATGCTGCTGTTTGCTTCAGGCTGACATTTTGCTTTTATAATCCAATAGTTGGATAACTATAATTACAGAAATGACTCCACTGATCCTCAATCTGATCCATTACTCATTTATACAAGCTGTGTGTGCGTTTGTGTGTCATCCATCCCTTCCCTGCTTGTTTTATTTACAGATAAAACAGGGTGCCCCCCACCCCCCTTGCCTTGCTTAGTTTTTCTCACCAAAGCAGCTCAATAAATACAAACGTCACTGGTAGCTCATTTATATAGGCATATTATGAATTATGGGAGAGTTTATATTTCAAATACATTTTAAATCCGAAGATTCAGTAGTGAGCAGCACTGAAAGAAGAGAGATGATGAAATAGTTTAGCAATAAATTACCTTCTTAATTAAGTTTGTAAAAAGCTGCTTGCTGCTTGTTTTACTAAGTTAAAATTACTTAGAAGACCAAGTAAGTAGAATTAGCTTTTCTTAATGGAAAAAAATATAACAGGTTCAACTAAACAGTATTAGTCCCCCTGAGAAAATAACCTATGACAGGCTGGATTGACAGCCTCCTAGTGTTAAAACTAAAAGTCACCTTATGGCTTATTTGCATGACAGGTGCTATCAGGTGCTTATTTATCCTGTTTGGCCACCTGGAGGTTGTGGCAAGGATATCACAATATAGGTTGAAGATGGAATTTTTATCCTTTTGTTTTTGTTTTCTGGGCGGGTGGGCGGGATTGATTTTATAAATAGACTATAAAACCTGTTAAAAACAACCTATTTTTAGTGGATGTTTTGTCTTTTAAAGCAGAAAATTGTTCCACCATAATTTGGAGCTTGCCCATAAACTGTAGTTGATGAACTACATTTGGCTTGTCAACTGCTTTTGTCCTACCTCACTTTGTTACTAGCCAGTCTTTTACTTTGTTTGTGTGTGTGTGCGTGCGTGTGTGTGTATAACAGACTGTTATACAGATTTCACAGATATCTGAGTAGCCGGATTAAAAACCCTCCCCCCTTTTTTTGTATAGGATAATAGCTTTTGTGGACTTACTTGCAGAACCTTAATTTAAAGGTTTATCTAAATGAAAAGGTCTGCTGTGTTTCTGAATTGAGTCACCTAAATGGTTACCTGCATGGCTCCATAGCTTTGCATTGTAACCTCAGCAGGTGTTTGAGAATCCTGATGCATTTGCAGTCCTAGGTAATTAGTAAACAAGAAAAAAAAAGGCATCAGCCCATTAAAATAAAAAAGATATAGTAAGGGCTCACCGAAAGACTGAGAAGCTTTGTTTCAAATGTGGAGTAACTGAAGATCAAAAGCACCTAGGCTTTTGGCCTTCATGTTGTGGATTGTTTTGTTGTCCAACAGGTATGCCTACCTTCCTAACCACATTTGCTATTATCCAGAACATTCTGTCAGCTTTCTTTTGCCTCCCTCTGGATAAAGGGGAAAAACCTGTTAAGGATAGAAATATTACAATGAAATGAGTTATTTTATGGATGCGCAACTGCGAAAAAAATATGGGAAGCTAATATTATATGTACTGGTACGGCAAGATTGCTGTATATACAAAGATGGAAGACTAACAAAAAAAAACCCAGTTAGAAGTTTGGATTATAAAAGTAACTGAGCTCATATGGAAATGGCAATACTGACCACTTTGGCTAGGGGGGAAAATAATACTTTTTTAAAAAGACAGACCTTAAATCAGTGATGGCGAACCTTTTCAGCACCAAGTTCCGAAAAGTGAGTACGTGCATGCGTGTCTGATCTGAAATCTGGAAGAGGAGCTGCCCAGGAGGAACGTGTGTGCTGGAAAATGAACTTCCAGTCTCCGGTGCACGCTTGTGCACTGGCCAGCTAGTCTTCTGATTACTGGTGCACATGCGTGCGTGATGATCAGCTGGCCAGCGTGCATATTCATGCTGGAAAATGGAAGACCAGCTCTTCCAGTTTCTGGCACTACTGCAAACGTGAAGGCCAGCTGATCATCTTGCACGCATGTGCGCCAGAAACCCGGAAGAGAAACGGGTGATGCCGCATGTGCCAGCTGACATAGTTCTGCGGGTTTCTGCCAGCATTATTACTGATTCAGTGTCTGAAAAATTTTGCTCTGTGTGCGTGCACATTTGCACTTAAAATGGTTTGTGTATGCGCAGAACATTAAAAAAGAAAAAAATGCATTTTTTTAAAATGAAGATTGTTCTGCACATGTGCAGAACAGAAAATCAAGATGGTGCCGCCGAGGATAGGATCTATTTATGGATCTATTCAGCAAAACTGGGAGGAACCTACCTCTGTTCTGCATGCCACTTTGGGCACACGTGCCATAGGTTGACCATCACGGTCTTATATGGCTTTTGGTTGAAAGAAATCTGAATTGATTATGTATGGATTTGAGGATGAAAAAGCTTTAAAGAGAAAGGGGAAGGATTAAGATGGCAATTACTCAATGCAAAGAAGGATGAAAGTCATACTTCTATGCTTTTTGCTTCTTTTTTCACTTTTTCCTATTTTCTGTCTTTTTTGTTTAAATTTTTTAATCCTTTTTTTGCACTAAAAATTCCAGTATTTTTTTTTAAAGGCTAGAAATACTTACAGTACTAGCAGCTTGAATGGGCCTCCTGTTTTGATATACATCTTTTCACAATGCCAACAAACCTCCTTTCCCCACCATTTATTCATGTTATGTTGAAACCTGGGTGGGAACTGTGGCTGAATTGGTCCCTGTTCCACAGCGTATTCAAGCTTTGACAGATCTGGGGGTGGTGTGTGTGAGGGAGGAAGGATTGGGGGAAGAGGCTGCCACTATTAGTAAGGCTTTTTCTGCCCTTGATTTTACAAACACATTACAAAGCAGAGAAACAAAATGGTGGGATACTCCAGTTGCTACAACCATGCAGTTTTGCTTCAAGCAGTGTGCAGAGACACAAAGCGGTTTGTTTAGTTTTGACTTTGCTGGTTGCAAGAATCGTTGTGAGGAGCCAGATATTGCTATAGTTACCCTATAGATTGCAGTAACTTTAAGGCTTGTTTCCACTCCATTAAGAATTGTAGTTAGACAGAGCTAAGAATCTTTGACAAATTTAACGTTCTTGTCAAACTATCCCAAGCCAAGATAGCTACACTTCACTACAGTCTCTAATTGCTATGTTTTAATCTTTCTGACATGTCCTTTCTCCCCCAAGAACCAGGCTGCAGAAAACTACCAAATACGAATTCTAAACAAATATTTAACATACAAGATGCATGTAGTTGTAGCTGCATAGTTTGTCCTATGGCCTACCTGCCATCTCTGACCTAGGAACATCCCTGTACTGTAATTCTGCCACAGTTCTTATTCAGAGGCATGACAAGCATCCACATCTTAGCAAGTTGTGCTTTGATTAAACCATTGTTTGGTGAAAAAGTGATAGTAGCCAATTTTGCCGTTCATGCTGAATCAAGTTTTTATATATTTTAATCTTGCAGCACAATATGGAAATTTGTATGTGGATGATTTGTATCCAATCTCTAATACCATATGTGAGATGGGTGGCTAAATAAATGGAATGAATGAATGAATAAAATGCCAATGTTTTCAAGACCAGACAAAATATCATATCATAGCTAAATGTTCAGAAATCATGGTGTTTTTTTTATTGGAGACAAAAATTTGGCTAACAAGGTGAATTCCTACACTATTTATGGATCTGAAAAAGAGTTCAAGTGTGGTTTAACTTAAATACTACAAAAATCCATTGAGTATACTCATACATGCTATGATCACAAATGAAAATATTAGTAAGAGACTTCTAGCAGTTTCTTTCCATACCTATTGTTATATATTTTCAGTTGTTCTGAAGAGGCTTTCCTCAAAATACATCAATGATCTTCTGAGGTTAAAGAGAAACAATAACTCTTTGGTAATCACTTGTTGTAAAATGAAATCCTAACAAAAATCAATATTTTATTTTTTAGTTTTCAGGAAAGATGTGGCTATCTAGATAAGCATTTGGAATCTAATATAACACTATGAATTAATTTCAGTAAATCTGAATCTTAGTTGAGTGTGCTTTTTCACTGTATTTGATACAAGTTTATGTTATTTATATTTTATTAATCCTTTTCTAGAGTGTTTATGCAAAAAAAAAGAGTCCAGGTTTGTTCCTGTTATATGAACCCAGCCAGTTTGCAAAATGTCAGCTTGTGTTTCAGGTCAAGTTCCAGCCTGAAATATTAGTAAAAATGATTAAATTCTGTGTGAAACATCTAATTACTACCTGTCTATCTAATTTATTTCATTCCACAAGTAATTCTAGCTGCCTTACAAGTAAACATCCTTCCAAAAATATACATATTATAAAAATACACAAAGTTAGAAAGACAGAGAGCATCCTTAAGCCACCACCCTAGATTTGCCATAAATCCATTGGAGGAATTAAAAAACCAAGTCTAAAGAATGTGATTTCTTGGCAGTATTTTAGCATTTAACCATTGTTAATTCCACAGCCCATTTGAGTGTCTTTTTTCTGAAAATTAGCCAAAATCTGGATTCACATTTTATGCTAACACATAATGTGGATTTTTTTTCTTAGCAAACCAATTGCAGCTTATTTTACAGACCATGGGTAACTAAACACTGATTTAGCTCATGATGGTCCCGATCCATAGATGATGACTTACTTACAAATACCTTGAAACAGGACTTCCTTTCCCTCTGTTTTATAGGTGATTGCTTTTAGACCCCCTTCCATTTACACAGGTTTGACCTCTTTTGAAACAGAGATGTTGAAAAAAAGGAGGATCAATGCAATGTCCTTGAATAGCTGAATGTTCCTGTGAGAATAAATTAGCAAGCTTGAACATCACAGACACTGCAGCAACAATATGTGAAAGTTGACACCTGTTAAAATAAGGGAAGCTGTTCACACCCAACCTCCTCATCATTTTATGCCATTTCCACTTCTCTCCATGGTTTTTAGACACCCAACGCTTTTTTCACAGCAGCATTTATTTTGAAAACTAAACAAATACACCAGCATAGGTAAATATGCCTGGAACATTACTTTGTTAACTCTGCCCATTTTACAATATTCAGCATAATAAAAGATCATTCTATTATTCCCAAATAACCTAAAATTAAGTTCACCCTGCCACCCCAAAAAAAGGCAAGTTAAAGATTAACAGGCTAGAAATGTTGTAACCTTGCAGACATTTACACACAATTCTTAGCAGTCTTGGTGTTAAATTTAGCAGCATCAAATGGCAGATTACCACTCTGGCACGTATGTTGGGAATACAGCACTATACAACAGTGTATGTAATCATTATGTAGCTGGCTCATTTACTATTTTGAACCAAATGAATGCTTGATCCACCCTCTCTATAGTGTAAGAAATGTGTGTGTATAAATCGCTTCACAGGTTTTATTTGACTTATTCCCACTTTCAAAAAATATATCTGGAATTTTGAAGCACTGTTTCTGTCTTTAATTTGGAGACTGTTAAATTGATGGAAACTTAATTATTTTGCCATGTTATATTTCAAACACTGACTTTCAATTATTAATCATGCTCCTTCCCAAGTCTTTTAGCGGGCCACATTAAAAAAAAGTTGCCAGTGCAACCTAAGTTAAGGGGAGGACATGTTTTGAATAGATTTATGTTTTTGCACAGCAGCACTCCCATTTTTTGCGTTTTCTGCTACTACAAAGCAATCTTACATATCTTCATCGAATCTAGTGTGGTTGCAATAGAGCTTCTTCCTAGATAAAAGTATGCCATGTCTTTCTCTGTCTTCGGGCAAAGCATTTTTCTTGTAAACGGATGTAGGCGAATACAGATGTTGCCATAAAATACGATTTAGCAGGACATCGAGTTTAATTCTCCGTCCCTACAGAGCCTCTGAGACTTTTGAGTTATTCTTCCTGTCGAGAATTATTGATAAAAACAGGAGCGAGAGTGAAAAGATCCACTAAGGAACTTTTCTGGGGTGTGGCGCTCTCTGTCTCCGATTCCAGCGCCTGTAAGAGGGACATATTTCTGTTTGTCCTGGGTTGCTGCTGATTGTTCCGTCAAAGTTAACAAGAACAACCGAAAGCAAACTGGATGCTTCCGCTCCCCCTTGTAAGACTAACAGGGCGGCAATTTTGGAAACCGCAGTATTACTATAGATACGCTGTTGATAAATAGATGGCTGCCCGCTTTTTCCCCTATCCCTTTCCTCCTGCAGCGATTCTCCATAGTTCGTCAGTCGCACCACGCTGCTTTTGGAAGACTACACAGCAGTTCGCCTGAAGGGGGTATCACGCACTCCCCGCCATAGAAGACGCTCTATCCGGTGTCCCAGACCCGCCTATCATTGCTTCCACTCTATGATCCAAATTACAACGGCAATTGGCAGAGCCGCGCTGGGCCGCCCTTCTCTCTCGTTCTTGCGCGCAAGAGGTCCGCACGGGGGAGGGATCTTATTATTTCCGGGTCAAGGCGGGGTTGAAATCGCCCCGCTCTCCGGCTCCCCCTCCCAGACCCGCCGAGGCCGCCGCCGCAAGAGCAGCTGCCGCAGCCCCTTCCCGCTGCCCTTGCCCTCCTCCCGCCGCCGCCATCCCACCCGCCCACCCCGGCTCTCTCCTCCTCCTCCCCTCCCCCTGTCCCGCTCCCTCCGCCCGCCCCGGAGACCCACGCACCACCCGCCCTCCCTCCTCCCGCTCCCCCGTCCCATCCCCTCCCCCTCCCGCCCGAGCGAGTCAGTGAGCAAGAGAGCGAGCGGACGTGCGAGGCCTGGCCTGGCCAGCTATCCCGCCAGGTAAGCTTCCCTATTAACCCTGGGTTAGTGTTTATCCTCAACCCCCCCCCCCTTCTCAATCCTCGGCCTCGAGTAGTTTCAGTTTTCCGCCAGTTCTTTTTCCCCGACCCGGCCAGGTCACTAAGGAAGCTGGGGGATGCGCGCGCGGCCTACTGGGGCCTAATCTGGCCCGAGTGCGTGTGTGAGGCGCGCGCGTGGGGGGGGGAGGGGCGGCCGCGTTCGTCTTGCCACCTGCGTATCGGAGCGGGGCCCGCGCGATCAGCTCTGCGTGTTTGCGGGGGGGGGGCACTAACTGGGGAGGCCGCACAGGGCCGGTGGGGGGGCGCGCGCGCTGTTGCTGCGTCACATTGGGCGGGATCTAGGCCCTGGCCGCGCGAGGGACGGTCGGAGGGAGGGGGGAGAGAGGGAGGAAGGAGAGGGTGGCGGGGGGGGGAAGGGAGGGGCGGAGTTTATGCGTTGTAGTGGGGGAGGGAGGGCGAGGCTGACGCTATAACGCGCTTTGGCTCTGTGGAGTCGGGAGAATGGAGGCGGCCCCGCTGGCGGGCGGAGGAGGGAGCCGCCGCCGCCGCCGCCGAGTTGCGTCTTGTGTAATTTTCAAAGCACTGTATCCCGCCAGCGGTACAGCGCCCTCTTCACTGTTTAACCGCGATTCTCTTTTTAAGCCTTCTCAGGTCGTTTGGGGAGGAAAAGTCGACACAGTATAAGAACTTTGCCTCAAGGATTTTTTTTAAAACCCGAGTAGGGTTTGGATTAAAAAAAAGTGGGGTTGTTGTTTCCTCCCGACACTGGATACATAGGAGTATTTAGCGTACTTTAAATAGCGAGATTGGTAAATACCTAATATGGAATAAGCTGGAATATATGTATAATTGGGCTGTATACTCACATTTTGCCATTTTGCCCCCCCCCCCCTGAAACATTGAGAAGGAAGCCAGATCTTTTAGAAAAAGAAAAGAAAATCCTCTGATAGAAACTTTAACAATGATTGGAAAATAATAAACATAATTTGGAGATTAAATTCTTATGGGCGAGGTTTTTTAAAAATACAATTGTAAACAAGTAAAACACCTTTTTTATGGGCATCAGATTTATTAATCCAATGTGTTACATTGTTGATGTAGACAAAAATCCTTGTGAGTTACACCAATGAGTGAATAAGGATTTGGGAGAGAGTTGCATAACACACTTTTAAAAATATAGAGACTTATCTGAAATGTGGCAGATACAGTGAAATTGTGGTCTTACTCTATTAATGGTATATTTTTATCTACTTCTAAGCAAAAAAAAACCTTAGTCTGGTTTTTAATTTTTGATAATAAAAAGCAATTTCTGATGTCTGTTCTTCTATATTCTTAATATTGATTTATTTTATTTTTTGTGCCTTCAAGTCAATGAGGACTCCTGGCGACTGCCTGAACTAGTCCCTGCAGTTTTCTTGGCAAGGTTTTTCAGAAGTGATTTTCCTTTGCCTGCCTTTCTAGGGCTGAAAATGAGTGACTGGCCCAAAGTCACTACCCAGCTGTATTTTGTGCTGATGTGTGACTAGAACTCACTGTCTCCCAGTTTCTGGCCTGATGCCTTTATAATACACCAAATACACCAAACTGACTCTTTAATACTGATGCATATCTTAATGAACAAGTAATTTTTGTCAATTCATTAATTTAAAAACTGCATGTGTTGTAGCTTCCTGTAGTGTAGAGTAAGTAGCTTAAGAAAAGCATATTGATCATACTCAGAAGTTACTAGATTGGAAGTCGCCTATACCCACGATGGGTGAAGAGGCGTCAAGTACAAGTACTAGATTGAAGATTGAGGTTCTTGGTGCTTAAAATTGGATATTATATAAAAGGTGATTTAAGTGTACCATATGATACAATTGGTCAACCAGGCTGTACACTGTCAGACTTAAATAGTTTTTTTTTCAATATTCTTAATGCAGAAATTGCCAGAAGAACTAGGAATTAATGGAGAAACTGGTTTGCTGTGGATATGAAAATGACAGTTGATCTCTATCCCAGCAAAATTGGGGAAAGGGGCGTCTGGGTCGAAAAGAAAATCAAATTGTTCAAGGGGAATCTAGTTCATGATGATTATTTCAAGCACGAAACTATAATCCATATTTCTGGTAAACATCATTTTAATTTTTCAAGTATCTGAATATTTTATGAATAAACATATAGGAGATTGAAATTTATCTTTATCAACTCTTAAGAGAAAACACCAGGAAATCTAGTGTAGGGATTACTTTGGCCTATTCTCTCCTGTCAAACTAATGTTATTGTGAATACACAATGCTAAGACATACAGCAGGGGTGTCAAACTCATGTGGTCATGGTATCACATGATGTATTGAGACTTTTTCCCCTTTGCTAAACTGGGCAGGGTCAGGGCCAGCATGTGACGCATCCAGCCCACAGGCTGTGAGTTTGACAGCCCTGGCATACAAAGTATCCACAACCAAGCTAATGTGAACAGAAAAGGCAATGCAATCCAGCCATTAATCTCAAAGGATTCCAATACGCCGCAGACATTGCATACTCAACCAAGCTAATGTCCAGATGGGATTAAAATGAACACAATAAATTTGCATCTTTTTCTTCCCTTCTAAAATAATTTTAATATTTCTCTTCCATTGCAAACAGTAAAGGGCCATAATTTATTATTATTTTTCTTTGCTGAGAGTTATGGCAACATTGCAGTTTAAAAGGGGAGAAAACCCTACATCCCTTGGTCTACTTTTTGTTAAGATATATTTAAAAAACATGTTTTCAGACAATAAATTAAAGACAGATTGGAAATGGTTCCAATGAACTGGTGGGTGATGAGATGGTATTTTTCTATTACAGTGCGGTTTTTTTTCTCCCAGCGACCAAAGATTTGACCACTGACTAAGCCTGACCTAACTGAATACAACTCAAGATGGACACCGGCGTAATTGAAGGAGGTTTAAATGTCACACTTACTATTCGCCTACTTATGCATGGGAAGGTAATTGCAGCTTTCTATGTTCTTTGTCTTGGCATAAAACTAGGTCACAGTAAATGCCTTGGAAAATCCAGTTGTCTGATCAGATTAAAACATCTGCTTGCTCTTGGCATGCCATATATTGTTCTCTTAACCCCTAAGAAGGGAAACTAGAATTTAACTTGATTAAGTATATCTTCAAAATGCTGATTTAAATCCTCTTCCAGTACAATTACTTCAATCAGAGCTTTGAGATTATCAAATTAAACTTAATCAAGTTCCTCTTGTCAATTGTAAAAATAAATGTTTTTTTGTTTGAAAAATGTAGGACTTATAAGCATAATGTTTGGGAACTTATGGTTATGGACATTGTTAAATTATTGAAAAGTATAACTTTTCATGTTTGCTGTTTCAGGAGGTTGGAAGCATCATTGGAAAGGTATGTGACACAATTTAATTAGTATTTTCTTACACACATTTGAATTAATAAGTTTTCACAAGTATTTTTCTTTTTTCCCTATCTGCACAGAAAGGAGAGTCTGTAAAGAAGATGCGTGAAGAGGTACGTTTCAAAGGATAAAAGGCAAACAAAATGGACCTGATAAATAGGGCAATATGGGTCTTCTTAACTAAACATTAGTAATTATGTTGTTCTTGTGTTATATCTGTTTTGTTTTAACTGGATATTGTTTCCGGATAAATTTGGAGTAGAGAACTTTATGGGGGGAAAGGTGAAGCGGATCAGAGGTGAAACTCAGAGGCTACAGTCCAAACCTTAGCATGCTTACTTAAAAAGAAATCCCAGAAATCTAATGCAATCCTAAGAAGTGGTGCATTATTGTCTAGCAATTCATTTATTTTTCTTTTTAGAGTGGTGCACGGATTAACATCTCAGAAGGGAACTGCCCAGAACGGATTATCACTCTTGCTGGACCCACTAATGCCATCTTCAAAGCTTTTGCTATGATTATTGATAAACTGGAAGAGGTGTGTGAATTTAATTAGATGATCCTTGATGAGTTGAGGATATGACCATGAAAGGCATTTGGGGTAATGAGCATGGATTGAAACTGTTTTGAGAAGATTTAAAGTTGGAGATAATTCTTTTTCTTAGAACCCACATTTTTATGAAGTAAATATTTTTTTTAAATGATAGTCGATTTTGTTTCTTATTCAAAAACAATTAGGATACTAAGCTGAGGAGATTCCCATTATAAGATATTATTCAAGTGGGGTGGGGGGAAGCCTCAGTCTGATAGCACCTTTCTGACTCACAAATTTTATTAGCAGATATACACTTTTGTGAGCTGCAGCTCGCTTCATAAGGTGTAGAGCTATCTTTGACAAAATTTGTTAGCCAGAGAAAATGTTATTGGACTTTCTTGATCCTATCATAGACTAATGGCTCTCATCCTACAATATACTCAAAAGGAGGAAAGAAGTTAATTAGTTTCCCCACACAATCCCAAGAGTTCTTTAAAAATCTCTGGGTGGCTCTGATACAATATTGAGATATGTTTCGAAGAATGGTTTCAATTGTTCTTCAAAGTGTTGCTTCTACTTGCAGAAACCAGAAATGTAACAAATCTGCACTATAGTTTCAATTCATTACATTTTTATCATGCCACGTAAATCTATACATACATAGTTAAATATAAATGACAAAAGGCAGCAATCATAGCTAATATTCTAGCAGCATATTTTTCCCCACAACAACCACCCTGTGAAGTGAATTGTGCTAAGAGAGCAACAGACCTAAAATCACCTAGCTATCTTCTATGCTTATGGTAAGCCTAGAAATCAGCACCTTAAGTACTACTTGTCTGAAATGGTAGAGGGCCGTGTTGGCAAACATACGGCACAGGTGGCACGTGGAGCCATATCTGCTGGCATGCAAGCTGTCAGCTCCACCGTGCACGTGCATGCCGGCCAGTTGATTTTTGGCTTTCTGGGGGGCTGCGGGAAGCCATTTTCACTGTCCCCAGGCTTCAGGAAAGCCTCCGGTATGTTGTGCTCGTTATTTGCCTTACCCAGGCTCCGGAGGCTTTCCTGAAGCCTGGGGAGGGGGAATCCCTCCCTGCGTAGGGGGTTGTGTACGCATACATGGGGGGGGGTCGTATTCGGACACATGCACAGGTGGCCGGGGCGCATTGGATTGTGAGTATGGGGCATGTGCATGCTATTGTGCAAACACAATTTAGGGTTTCCTGCCTGAGTAGCGGATTGGACTAGAAGACCTCCAAGATCCTTCCAACTCTTGTTATTCTGCTCTACTCTACTCCACCAAACTGGCTCTGTGAAATTATAGCCACTTGAGAGAATTTTCTCAATTCTGTGGTGTCAAGAGCTTTGGTCACAATAAAATAGACAACAATAGCAATAGTTCTTTTTAACCTTTGAAAATTTCAGTTGATGCTTCTGCCTGAGCTGCCTCGGAGTATAGAGCAGGCTTGCACAACATATGACCGGTAGCCGTATGTGTCTGCTGGTATTTTTTTTAAAAGTCAATAAATTTGCTGCTGCAGGAGATGTGCTGCTTAGCACCTCCAGATCTCTCCAGTATTGCTGTAGCCAATTAGTGTGCCACATACTTTTTTGTAGCCTAAAATAATTTTTACTATGACAGTGTATCCCTTTCCCGTATACAAATTGTGCATAACTGGTACATAGTGGATTTGCCCCAGTTAGAATAACAGCAATAATAAATAAGGCATTAATAAATAAATAAGGCATTTGCCTTTGTTTCCTCTTAAATCTGTACAATACCAGCTTTTTACAGGCTGGAAATTGAAGAGCAGTCTGCTATTGTCCTGCAGTGTCTTTTTCTACTGAAATAGCAGATGTGAACATTTTGTTAGATAGCTCCCCCCCCCCCCCCCCAAAATCTTCTGGATATAATTTCAAAAGCAAGCCTGGAAGAAATTCAGTTCTTAAAAAAAATGACCTTTTTTTAGTATCAGAATGAATACTCTAGCAAAACAGTTTTGAGTTGCTCCTAAAATTAGCAACTTTGTGAAGTCATTTTCTTAACTTCAGTTGGCTGGCTTCACTGACCCTGCTACTTCAATATCATGCCCTTGGTCTACCAAATAATAAAGCATAGGAATATAGTTTAAAATTTCAAGCTAAAAAAGGGTAATCTTCAGTGGAAAGCAAATATTAAATGGATGTTCATTTGAATGTTTGAAATTTGATATGCTAAAATAGGCTTCTTAACTTGAAAGTCAGTGTCTAAACATACACACAATTCCAGTAACCTTTTACAACTTGAAACAGCCTTTTCTGCTTGCTCTATTACCTCTTCAAAGCTTCAGTCCTTGTCTTTGAGTAGTAAAATTTTTTTTTTACTGTTCTTGGCATGGAAATTTTAGCTTGCTTAGAAGAAAACTGTAGTTATTTAGTTTAGGTTTTTAAGATAATGCAGGTATCTATACCATGACTGAAGTTTCACAGATAAAAACACTAGCACTATAAGTAGGGTTTTGTGTCTGATAGCTGAGACAGCATATTATGAGTGTTTTCCCTGTTACAATATGTGAAGTAAAAATAATATGTTTGTAATGCTGAATAAGAACTTAATTCTGTACATTGGAAAACATTTTGTATTTTTACATACTGTAAGGAAAAATATGGGAGGAATTTCTTAAGATGGCCCAAGAATTAAAGAGCATGTATTTACCTCATTAGAAGTTCCCTTGTTAGGAACACTGCTGGTAATCTACTGAGGACATGATGCAGGAGAGTTTAGCTTTTTGAAACATGAGTTGCAGAGTGCTTCAACACAGTCTCCGGTTGAAACCTTGCTTATTTGAAGTTTGTTAATCTCTATTTTCAGGACATCAGCAGCTCAATGACTAATAGTACAGCTTCTAGCAGGCCCCCTGTTACTTTGAGACTCGTGGTACCTGCCAGCCAATGTGGTTCTCTTATTGGGAAAGGAGGCTGCAAAATCAAAGAGATAAGAGAGGTGGGTATTCAATTCTGCTAGTATTGTGAGATAGTTTACTGTGGGGAAAAATACACACTCATTATTTCATCTTTGGTCAAATGCAGTAAACACGGATGTTTTCCATTGATGCTGCACCATTCTGCTTAATACTGTACAGTATGGCCATTTAAATTTAGTGCTCATGAAACTGACAGGAGAGGACGGCTGAAAATCTCTAGCAATAAGTTGGTGTCAAATAAAATAATATCTTAACAGAAGAGTTATTCTGACATTCCCTGTACCATACTACTTTGCTCATGACATCTTGGATGAACAACATCATTTTGATAACCCCTTTCATTAAAGAAATTAAGTACATGGCTGTGTGGATTGAAACATATATAACTACCGAATCATTTGATGTAATTATATTGGCAATTACATTTTACCAGGGTGTTACCCTGGTTAAAAATGTAAATGACTTGATCCTAAGAGCTGTAGCTCTATCCTTTCAAAAGCAGGAAAGTTCTTTTGCTTTAGATTGGGTAATTTACTTCTAACTGTACGAAATTAGTATTTTTCCTACCATTCTAGAAAAGTTATGAATGTGCATGGTTTTCTATTTTTGAGCATCTTTTTGAAGTTGTTAGGCCTAGAAATAACATTGTCTATAACAGTTGATGTTGATCTTTGTCAGATTATTTTGACTACAGTATTCATGTAGTATACCACGTTGCAATCGTCCTTGCTTAACATCAGGTTAAAATCTACAGCTGCCAAATGTCAATTTAACATGATTGCTGTATAACATGTCAAAAATATAAGTGCAAAAAAGTGGGAATTAATAACTCTTATTTTAATTACTCTTTTAGAGTCATCCTGGAATAATATTTACAAGGTTATTCTATAACCATAAAATGAAAACAATTTTTTAAAAAAGGATTTTGAGTATTATACTGGAACTGTTCTGCAATTATCTTTTTCTATAACAATAACTTCCAATAAATGTGTGTCTTTCCTAATAGGTACTAATTACTATCTTTTTTGGGGGGGAGGTATAAACCACATAAATCATGAAGCAAAATACCTGATTTTTTTTTATTTTCAATTTTAAGAGCACAGGGGCGCAGGTCCAAGTGGCAGGAGACATGTTACCCAACTCTACTGAAAGAGCGATCACCATTGCTGGGATTCCACAGTCCATCATCGAGTGTGTCAAACAGATCTGTGTGGTCATGCTGGAGGTAATCTTTATTTTTATAAAGGCTTAACACCTACACATAGAAAGTAGATGACAGAAAAAGCAAAGAGGATAGGGTCATTACCTAGTGGCCAGTTGTTTTATTTAATTTTCAGCAATTGATAAAAGACTCCCATGCTGTCAACTGAATTGCTATTTTACTTTTGCTCCATAAAATGCAGCAAGAAAGTTTTGTGAAAGCATATATCCCTTTTTTAGTAGCAGGGTGATTCATGTAAATGGTGTTTGAAGTGTCATTTAGGCGAAGGATTTTTCAAAGGATCACAATTTCTAAAAGACCGTTTTGATTGGTTCATTGTCTTGATTAGCCAGAAAGCTGAACTGTCTCTTCAGTTATTTGCAGGTATCTCCAGGGGAATATAAACAAAAAAATCAGTGCTATGTTTCTCAGTAAAAGAGTTTTTTATTGTTACAATTCTATGTCATTTGTCTTCATTTTGTAGAAATGCTTTATTTGCTTCTAGATTTCCTAGTCCTGTTTTAAACTGTAGCCTTTCTGTTTTTATACTTGTATCTGTTGAAGAAAGTGATTCTTGCCTGAGAACTCATGTCACAAGGAAACTGCCTTTGGGCAGCAAGAGTTTTTCTTTTTCTCTTTCAGAAGATTGATATGACTACAGTTCAGAGACAAATCAAAGAACTGTAGAAGCCATAGACCAATCAGTTAGTTATGTAGCCTGTTATTTAAGTATTCTGGCAGATACTCGGTGTCTCTAAGAAGTCCCTATTGATTAACCATGTTTTCCCTTTGACTCTTTGTAATCTAGTCTCCCCCAAAGGGTGTCACCATCCCCTATCGACCCAAGCCATCCAGTTCTCCTGTCATCTTTGCAGGTGGTCAGGTAAGGCCATTCCTCTTGTTGGGCATGGGTGAGGGCAAAACAGCAGTAGCCTACCAAGCTTCAACACTGCCAGCACACATCAAACTACTCTGCATGCTTATCACCTGTGCTGCCCATCTGGCCAGCACAGTGCTATCTCTGCTGCTTTGGTTTTGTTCTTTGGAGGCTGCTCTCAAATGTTCACAAAACTCTGGTCTCTTTGGAAAATTAATGTAGTCAGCACTGTGATTTGCAGGATGTTGTTGGCATTTATAATCCACTCCAGGCATAAGACTGTTTGCAATCTCTTTTTATCTGGCCCATCTATTTTGAGTCAGCATTCAAATTAGTGATTATTAAGTAGACTATTAATTCTGCAGAACCATAGTTCAAAAAGCAGCAGGGGCTTGAATTGAGACGGGTGGACATTGGGAGAGTTGTGTCCTAGAGGGCTGAGAAAGTGAGGAGTTGCTGGTTGATGCCATAGTACCTTTGAGCACAAATTCGGGAGTATCTGGGAATTACTTCTTTTTTAACCTTTTTCATCCTTTTAAAAGGAAATGAGTGCCACTTTCTTTTTAATTACATATGAAGTAGTAACTGGCTAGTTTAAAAAGAAATGATTTGGGGTGCAATTATTTTATTCTGCTTCAACACAGAGGAATATGAGGCACAAATATGTTAATTTTCTGATAAATTGTTATGGCCAGTGCATGACTTCAGTCTCTCAGCTGGCTGGAATCCTATAACTAGTTAAGCATTTTCAATGATATTCACTTGGTGAACTGTGAGTGCTCAGATATTTTAGCTGGACTTGAAGATTCTCGTGATCATTTTAGATATATTTGGTTTGAGGTTGAAGCATGCACTTTGGAAAAGCGGGTCTCAGAACTATGTGTCCAGGGCAAGCTCTTGGGTATGTGGAGTTGGAACATATAGTCATTCAACTGCTTTTGAGCACAGTGCCTCAAGGCCCACCTTTAAGCTTATTTTCTTTTAAAGGGCTGCATTAATTTTCAGATGCTTCAGAAATGGATTGGGTCAAGTGGCCTAAGCCAGCATGAGATTGTCAAGATAAGCAGTGATGGCACTGGGAAATAGATTTCAGGCAGCAGCTGGACAGGCCTGGCTGCAATGTACCCAGTGCTTTATACATTCATACGCTACTTATATTGGAATATCTTGCTGGGGGAAAGGTGCTGTCGTGATCTTGTTCTTGCCTCAATCCCTTCCTCTTCCTTGCCCCATTCATATTACCTACCTTCCAGAAGCTCTTGATAGCTTGCTAAGCAATTAATTGACAGTGCAAAGGCACTTGGGAGGTTACCAAAGATATTTGAAGTAGTCACTTGCATCCTAGAAATTGATCTTGTGGCAGAGTAGCCCCATTAATGCCATTAGAATAAGACATTTTGTATTCATGCAGTCCCCCTGTCCCTGAAGTTGAAGGTAGTTGGGGTTTGCACTCAGGGAAATCTCACATTGTCTTTGCTACTGAGTAAGAGTAAGCCAGCATTTGCCTAGTACAGATTAACCCTTGATCAGAGTAAGTTTTATGTGACTTTGGTGTTAGCGAAAGGTTTCGGATTGACAGCCCTGGAGACTGAAGTCCTCTATTTATCCACAGGACAGGTACAGCAGCGGCAGTGCAAGCTACCCCCACACCGCCCCATCAATGTGCCTCAACTCTGACCTGGAGGGACCACCTCAAGAGGTGAGAGGGGAGTTCAGTCTCCATGGCCCATTCAATCCTTGGCCTCTTTGAGACTGCCAACAAGGGTGGCAAGATTGGTGGTGGCGGCTTGTGCTGTGAACTCCTGTTCATTGGGAACTGGATTAAGGCCACCAAACAGTACCTGGCAGGCCAGTAGGCAGACCTGCAGGTGGCAACTGCTTGGCCAATTCCAACCAGGGCCTTATTTCTCCCCATGCCCTACCAGTGAGAGATAAGTTCTTCCAAAGCTTCACTTAGTGTTAAGCAAGTCCCCATACAGTGACTGCCTTGCTGGGTTTCTTCAGTAGGGTTATTCCTAGAATCATCGTGTTTGGCTGGCTGCTGCTTTCTCCTTATTCTTCCAGATGTATTTCTGCCATCCAGTGCCTGACTGTAGTAGTCCACTATAAAATTTTAAAGAGGATGGGATGGGGATGAACACCCAGCTGGTTCATCTTAGCTGTTAAAACAGTTGGAGCTATAGGAAGTAATTAATCTTCCCTTTGAGCCGAGAATGCAGAATGTGTAGGGCAGAAGGGCTTGTAGCACAATCCAGTCCTCTGCTAAACAACAAATCTTCACCAACAACCAGCTGTTAATACTAATCATTTTTGTGGTGGGGAACACTTTCCCTTCAAACACTATATACACCTAGCTAATACAAGGAGCCCCTTTAAGAGACCTGGTTTCAGGCTCCCCACCAACAATTCTCCCTTCAGCTTTCTGGCTTCCTGGCTAGTTGAACTCTTATCTGTCACTGGGTGGCTGTCCAATGGTTTTTAATAGGACTGTTTTCCTCCTTTTTGTAGGCCTATACCATTCAAGGACAGTATGCCATTCCACAGCCAGATGTAAGTTTTGTTTACACTTCTTGTCTTGAAATCACCCACTTCTCCCTTCAAAATTTCTCCATGCTTTCTCAACAAGCCACTTTAGAAGTCTGTTTTAATTTGAAACCACAAGCCAACCTAAAATGAGCCTCAAATTTTGTTCAGCAGTTCTATATGTAATTAACCTTAAATCTCTCCTCCTTTTTCTGTGTCCTGTGACACACACTTGCCCAGCAAAACTTGGCATTCTATCCAAGTTCCAGTCCCTGTCCCACAATTTGATATCAGATCCCCCAAACAAACAAAACAAAACTCCATGGTATACTGTCATTGTGGTTCTTAGTAAATGGCATAGGGCATTGGGTGTAGTGCACTTCCCAGTGGTGGAGGGGAAGCTAGCCTCAGACTTGAGCTTTCATCTCTAAAACATGATGGCCAGCACATCATGTAGTCACTACAGGTGTCGTTATAAGGTGGAGGGCTTTTGCTTGGGATGCCTTTTCTTGGCACACTTTCTGCTAATAAATAAAATCATTAGCTGTCTTCACTTGATGTGAAAGGACTTTTTTCCCTCACTGTCCTTCTTTACTAATACCTTCTGTTGTGTGAGATAGTTGTAGTACTTCTCATGGAAGGGCATATAGGAATTGATCTCTGCTCATATAGCATGTTTAGAGCAAGAAAGGGTGGGGCTGGGATGAGTGAGTCTTAAGAGCTATAGAAATTTGTACTGTTTAAGATTGGGGAGAGCATCTGACTCCATTCTGGTCACTCATGATATACCTCTCCCCTCCAAATGCTTGACAGAGTCCTGCATGGTGTGGTCCCAAGCACCACTGCAAATCAGTCTCTGTGTTATTTTGCCTGTTTGTGCTTTGTCTCCTGGTGTTTGTCACAATTCACTGCAGATGCCTTCTGTTGAGCCAGGGGTTTTTTGAGATGGGTGTTGGCTTTACACCCCATTAGTGCTTTTCTACTGTGTACCCATCTCTGCTCAGGAAAGCGCTTGCTCCTCAATCCAGTTTTCCTCCTGAACTCCCCTATCCCAAGGGGGCAGCACCTCATGCTCAGCTTGCAGGGTCTGTTTTTCTTTAAACTGTGCTGAACAAGTAAGTCTGCAAAATTCCTAACATTCACCTTTCTCTCTCTCTTTCTAGCTGACCAAGCTGCATCAGTTGGCAATGCAACAGTCACACTTTCCAATGTCTCATGGCAACACTGGATTCAGTGGTATGAAAATGTTGTTCTTTATTATATAAGCTAGCAGTCCAAGAATCTCCACTTGGCCTTTTAAGACAATTGCCTTAAGCACATTTTTTCACTTAAAAAACAAAGGATCCACAGGTACCAAT
Source organism: Thamnophis sirtalis (assembly GCF_051295495.1). Taxonomy (NCBI): domain Eukaryota; kingdom Metazoa; phylum Chordata; class Lepidosauria; order Squamata; family Natricidae; genus Thamnophis; species Thamnophis sirtalis. Next base: position 155,982,053 of record NW_028261383.1, on the reverse strand, counting down.
CTTGAAAAACAGGTGACTGTTACTATCCTCAAGAACAAAAACATTGTGTTGATTTTAAAGAGAATATTGATGCTGCTTCCTCCTTTGGTCCTTTCAATAACATTGGCAGTTGCATCTTGCCTTCCAATTACTATGGTAGAAATAGTTGTACCAAGTTGTATAAAAGTTTGCCTTGTTGCTGAAAGTCTGATAGGACTTCGGCTAGGACCACCACACTTACTGTCCCTTGTATTTTGACAGGCGTTGAATCCAGCTCTCCAGATGTGAAAGGCTATTGGGGTAATGACTGAAAAAAAACCTAGTTACTCTGTTGTGTATGTTCATAATGGTAGGGGAGTCTTTCCCAGTTACCAAATTCTGCTAACTGCATTATAGTGCAGGGGGGAAAGCCTACAGCACATGATATAGGTGCAAAATCATATTCGATATTCTTTTTTCCTTCTGTAAAATACGGTGTGCTGGGACCTATATTGGAGAGCAGATAATAATAGAATGAATAAGTCTATTCTCTTTTCATGAGCTGTTTGCTAGTGAAGATAGTAGGCCAGCTACAAATGTCCACACGGTAGCTATATTGGGTTGATAAACATAAAAATGGCATTACACACAAGCCTCTTGAACAGTACAGATGGTACTGCTGTTTATTTATTTGCTCAGGCTTCTGTGCAGTTCTAGTCAAAAGCAACTGAAATATGGCCTCTGTCCATTATATAAAGTAAAAACCACAATAACAAGATAAAATGAATAACAACAGACCACAAAACAAAATACAGCACCAAGATAATCAACAGCAACCACTCAGAAGGTGTCACCTTGGATCATTCGCCAGTCCCTTTGAAAGAGGCAGAAATTAATGGCCTTCCAGAATCCTAGCAGCACTGATATCTGGAGTATGGTGTTCCAGAGAATGGATTCCGTGATGGAAAAGGCCTACACCCATGGGCCCTGGGGACAACAGTCCCAGGTCAGCGGTCAGGTCCCAAAGAAGCCCTCTTTTCCTGTTCTTATCAGATGGATAGATATCAGAGGAAGTAAGAAGTCTCTTTGAGAGTGTTGTACCATGAGGCAGCAATAACTTTTATGTACAACTAAAATGTATACTGATGAACATGAGTATTTGCTTTGAGTCTGTGTTTATTACAACTTGTTGGAAAGTATTATATAAAGGATAATTGTTTTTCAATTGTTTGTTCATAAGAAGAGACAGTATTACTACTTCGGTTTGCTCTAGCTAAGTGCAAACATTCATTTTTGTCTCTTATAATCAGAGTTTACCAAAAAGAGAGAGAGAGGAAGAAAGGCTTAAGCTTAACATTTTGTTCATCTTCTGCTTGAATACTTCAAGATTATAATTCTTTCAGCAGCAAATGATAGCCTGATTGCTTTGGCATTTCAGTTTTGTACTGGGCTGATTGTCTCAACTTAACTTGTTTTGATCTCTTCCTATGTTAGCAGGTTTGGATGCATCAGCTCAGACTACTTCTCATGAACTCACCATTCCAAATGATGTAAGTATTTTTCAAACATGCCCAAAAGCTCTCTATTCTGGATTGTCTTGAGATACTGTTTCAGGAATTCCATTTCAAGGAAATTATGGTTGTGCTCTAATCTAGATAGCTGTTCTATTTTAAGTTTAGGGAATAGTTAAGGATGGGAAGAAGGCATTTAAATTACATGTCTTTGATTTGCAGCCACAATTGGGCAAGAATAGCCATTGCTGAGTCATGCCCGATTTTACAACTTTTTTTGCCACGTTAAATAAATCATAGCAATGGTTAAGTGAATCTGCCTTTTCTCCCATTGACTGCTTGTTGGAGACTGGCTGGGAAAGTTGCAAATGGCAATCACATGACTGCTGGTTGCCAAGCAACTGAATTTTGATCATGTAATTGCGGTGATATTACGATAGTCATAAATATGAGCACTGGTCAGAACTCAGTTTTTCAGTACTATTGTGATTTCAAACAATCTCTAAAGAATCAAATAGAATAGAATATAATTCTTTATTGCCCAAGTGTGATTGGACACATAAAGATGGTGCATACGCTCTGTGTATATAAAAGGAAAAAAATACATTCATCAAGAATCATAACATACAGCAAGTGATAGTCATAGGTTATTAATAAGGAATCAAATCATACTAGGAAACAAACAGAACAATATAAATGGTAAAAATATAAGCAACATAGTTATAGTCATAAGTGGGAGGAGATTGGTAATAGGAAGGATGAGAAAAATAATAGTAATACAGTCTTAGTAAATAGTTTGATAATGTAGGAATTAGTTGTTTAGCAGAATGATGGCATTTGGGTGGAAAACTGTCCTTGTGTACTTTTTCTGGTGTGCAGTGCCCTTTAGCGTCGCATTGAGGATAGAAGTTGAAACAATTTATGTCCAGGATGTAAGGGGTCTGTAGGTATTTTCTCAGCCCTCTTTTTGACTCCTGCAGTATACAGGAATGGTAGAGGGATACCTGTACGTGAACAATGACACCAAAGCATCTCGCAGTCTATCTCTTAGATTACGATTCTGTAATTGAAAAGGAAAGGAACAATTACACTTTCTCTTTGTAATCTTTTAAAACAAACATTGCAACTTAGAATAAGGAAAATTCTTTACGAATTAAAACGTGGCTTAATGATTAGTTTGAAGGGTGTTCTGCTGGCCTTCTGAGAAGAAGCCTTTAGCATACAAAAAAATTGAAAACTATTACACATCTCAAAATTAATGCAGCTGCCAACCTTTCAGAAGAATATTGATTATGAGCACCAAATGCCACGCTGTTACCTTGCAGGCCAAGTTTTACTATTAACATTCTGGAGTGCTGTTAGGTTGATTTAAACAGCAAATGTTGAAATTGAGTATGTGTTGCTTTGAATTCCAAAAGGAAAGTTATGATTCTTTGGTAATATAGGAATACTGTGCAAAAGGTAACAAAGTTATTTGTCCAACCAAGTTAATACTACAGGACAATTTTATTCATTTGAATTCACGTTAGTTAATATGCCAATTGGAAAACAATTTAAGAAAAGGTCTTTTAACAATAGTGAAGCTTCCTGATAGAAAACAGCATTTACATAGTTTCTAGACATCAGCCGCATCCAAGTCTGAAAAGAAAACAACAGTACAAAAACATATTTTTGACATTTCAGATTGCAATTTGACTAAGACTTTGTTTTCTTTTTCTTAGCTGATTGGTTGTATCATTGGGCGTCAAGGCGCCAAGATCAATGAGATTCGCCAGATGTCTGGGGCGCAGATCAAAATTGCCAATCCAGTGGAAGGATCTACTGACAGGCAGGTTACTATAACTGGATCTGCAGCCAGCATCAGCCTGGCTCAATATCTAATTAATGTCAGGTAAGTTTTTAGTAAACTGCTTATTAATGCATGCCTCAGATGATAAAAGAAATGTTTACTTTTTAAAAACCTTTTAAAAAGACTAAAAGTTCCCAATTACCCCCCATTCCCCCACTCTTGTGTAGAAATAGTGCAAAACTGCTGTTTGGTGCAGTGGAGCAACCTCATCTTCGCAGATGTATGGGTTGAGATTGGGAAGGTATTGGAGCTCTTGTAGGTAGAGGAGAGAAATAAGACATGCAGTACATCCCTCACTGCACTATAGACCCTGAGCTTCCTTTAAAAAACATTACTAGCTGATTGTCTTCTGAAAAACCCGTTTTTTTATGAAGGCAAGCTAAACTTGGAATTGCTAAGTACTACGTGTTTTTTTTTTAAAAGAGGTGCTTAGTTGGATTCCTAAATGATAACAGCATGCAGTTTATCGAGAAAAAGGTAGGGGTAGCTGTGCCCCAGGAATGTGACTTTGGTCACTGCCACTGCTCCTGCAGTTCCTTTTCTTCATGTATGCTTTTGCTTGCATTGAGCTTTTGTAATGGGCTGCAGTGGGGCTCTGCAGCAAGCAGTGGCAGCTTCTGGGGTTCTTTCCTTACAATCCCCAACTGGCAAATAGCCATTATCACCCAATCTCGTGGCGCAAAATCCAAATTATCGGCTTAACAGAAATAACATCTTCAATAATTAAAAGTCCAGACCCAAACAGCTGGTATTCTATGTCCTGACATTCTTACTTGCCATCTATGCTATGACTAAAGTATCCATTGTAAGAAAGTAAGAATATACAGTTTAGTTTCAGGGCTGCTAGAGAATAAAGAAATATATTCCAGATATGAAGTTGCTGACATTTTTAAAACTATCCAAACATCTCAAATGTCTTTGAACAGAAGTGGCCATTTTGGTATGCCCAGGAAACTCTTATTTCAATTCAATAGCTAAATGTTAACATAGGCTCCATCGTTGGAGTGAATATTTTTTTCACTCATTGCTATGAAAACCTTCTAAAATTCTTATTAAAGGCTCTCGTGCTCTCCCCAATTAAATTACATTACAGAACTGTAATGTAATATAATGTGGTGGCGGTGATGATGGTGATGGTAGCAACTGCAAAAATACGTTTTGTAAGTGGCTTAATGACACTTGCAAATGGCTGCTGTGCAATCAAAGAGGGATAATAATGGCTTCTGACCAAACTCAAGGACTCAGAATGTTTTGAGAGACATAGTGCCTATAAAAAAGTATTGTATGGCAAATAACTAGAAACAAAGCGCTACATACATAATTATGACCCACATTGTACTACCCTTACAGTTGCCCTATAAATTGTGTGTCTTATTATGAGTTCCTCAATCTTTCAAAAAAAATTTTTATTAGTTTTGGCTGATCTGGTATTAAGCAATAGGGATGAACCATTCTATGCATTAAGCAGCAGAAAAAAAGCCAATCCCCTCTCCTAATCTACATTCCGAGATGTATAAGAAAGTTTAAGTCTAGGTATATCAAGCAGAATAACTGCATCATTTTCCTTCAGAAAGCAAAATAAAACAGTTCCATGTGCAGAGCATAACTTTTACTTAAAACATTGTTTTGTTAGGTTTCAAGAGACTGCCAATCTCTGGAAATTTATATCGTAAGAGATTAGTAGCAAGGGTTTGCTCCATTTTTCATTCTAAAACAATAAAAGTAGGCAGGCAGTAGTCTGCTGATTTTTTTTTTACAACATCCAATCTGCAGAAAAAAGTAGCCAAGGTTCAAATACATTTAAAATTAAATTTTTCTTGTTCAAGGATTAAATCAGGGGGTTGACTTTAGCATAGCCCATAAACAGGTTATTAGCAGCAACAGTAGATTTTTCTGTTGGAGCTTTTTTTTATCCTGAATACTCAATAGCCTAGCAACACAGTTTCTAATAAATATATACATATTGGTGTTTTGGTAAACTTCCTGTAAAATAAAGCAAAACACATAATGGAGAGACAATGCTCCAAGTACATATTCTATTATAATTTAAGATAACCTTGACCCATAGCAAAAGATTTAAAACAGCAGTACAAGTAGTCCTCAACTTACCACCATAATTGAGCTCAGAATTACAATCATATGTCATTGCAGTCATAACTTGAGGCACCCACATGACTGGAAGTAATTTGCTGCCTCTTTTGTGGCAGTCAAGCAAACCCATTCATTTGGGCGTTTTCAGAAACCAAAAAAGCATTGCATATTCCACTCATGTGACTGCTGAACAATGCAACCACCCAACATGACTGCCACAATTTCAAATGGTCATTAAGTGAGGACTATCTATAAAACTGGCAATTAGATAGATAGCAGTTGTACGGTTTCCTTTCTTCAACCAGCTATCACCAGTCACAAGGATGGCAATTTAGCTTGCTGCTTTATTAGCTAAATCCCATTTAAAATCTTCTAAATCCAAGCCCTATTGTGGGGCATCAGAATAGTCAAAACTAACATGGAATGAAGCGCTCCAATTTGCCCTAGGTTTGGGATAAAACTAAAAAAATGCTGGATGTTTTGTTTGAACACCAAACACTCAGTTGCTGTTCTGAGCTCTGAATATTCAAGCTTGGAATGTTTGCACATGCCTTCATGTTTTTGGTAGATAATGTGGGTTTTGGGGGGGGGGGTGAACTCGAGCTTCAATGTGAGAATCAATAGCCAATGCTGAAGTATCTCAAAACAAAACAATAATCACTACCATTGCCTATTTATTATCTGGGCACTCTCAAAACATTGCCTCTCTTAACTGATGAAGTGTCTCAGTTTATCAATGGAGAATGAATTCTGTGGGTACAGTAAATGAAAGAAAGCACATCCAGAGCACAAGCTGCAATTGTGGATGTGAATCCTGTTTTCTAGGCAAGTACAAGTTGCTTTAAGACCTGATTAAAAACATCAGATCAGCCTACAATTCATTGAACTATTTCTGACAAAAATAAAATAAGCCCTACCTCTGGAGTTTGATTTTATGAAATTATTGTTTTAAATGGCCTCTCCAAAATAAGTTATTTTCTTTCATTAATTAATATGGAGAAAACTAAACGCTGAATTCCTGGAGTTCAGTTAAGACTTCCTGATTGGTGTAGTACCATTTCATAGAACTCAGAACTGTGTTAATGTTGGTTTTGCTACTTCCAAGAGACATTTAAATACTGCAGTCTGTATTAAATCTGAAATAACAGTTGGGAAGGCAAAGAAAAGAATGCTGGAAGAACTTTTGCGAATAAACACTGACCATGTTGATTTAATAGTCTTGTGTAATTTCAAAGGGTGGTATGTAATTCTGTATTAAATAACAAAATGGTCACTTCTGAAGTCAATATAAATTGGAATTACTCCTAATGGGATTAGGATTGGGCAATGTTTTTGGGGACTATAAAATGGACCTTGGTACATCTAGAGAATGTTGAGATTCCCTGGCAGCCAGCATTCTCTCCCCATCCCATCTTTCTTCTGGCTATGCTATTTCCAAACCTTTCCAGACTAGGTTCATGCTATTTAAGCTGTTTTGTGTCCTGTGCTTTTTGTGTGGTGTTCCCATCCACCCACCCGTATATTTTGTTCCTTTTTTCCTCTGTTACAGTTTAGAAAGCGCTAAACCCTCCTCCCAGGCAGCCTCCGTCACGATCCCCGACCACCTCAGCATCAACCTCTCTCAACCCTCCACCCCTTCTTCTTCTTCCTCCTCCACCACCACCCCCTCGCTTGCGACAGCAGGGGTCTCCGACGCACCCTCCAGCCTCCCCAACCCTCTTCCGACCGCCCCCTGTGTCTCCAGTCTGCTTGGCATGAAACCCGTCCCTCTCCTGGCTCTAAATGTTGTGTCTGCTGCTAAGGGTGCCTCCACCACCTCAGCTGTGCCATGTGTTACTAACAAACTGAAAACGGAAAAACAGAGATTCTCTCCCTACTGAGAGTCTGCTTGTGGCCTTAGAGGAACAGCAGATTGTTTTTCAGCAATGTGGAATCCTGTAGAGGAGACTTGGAAGAGATTTTTTTTTTAAACTTCAAAAACAGAAATGAGCTTGTGATTCTTTAGAATGGAGTTTCTTTTTGCTGCCAATCTCCACTAGGTCAAAGACAATTGAGCAAGTGTATTAATCAGTTTTGGAGTCCAGTAGTAATCTTGATTATATAGCTTGTAGCTGTTGCTTTAGTAGATTTTGTTTGCATTGTTACATGAAATAAGGTGGGTGGGCAAGGGTGGGTGGGGTATGGGATTCTAGCATTTGTTAATAAAAACGATTCATTTTGTGATACCTTGGTTTAAGCTGTTGCAAAGAGGCTACTTTGGTCAAACCTGTCTCAATGTCTGTCTTGTAATAAAGCTATTACATTGAGAATGTGCACAGATGTGCCTGAATTGGATCCAGACTATATAACTGCAAACTGGTGGATATCACATTGCACACCCAGGCTAAAAGTCTTTAAATAGATGTCAATTATTGTCCTAGAATAGTTTTCCTCAGCCTAATAGCCCCGCCACCCCCAGTGTTTGGGACCAAAATTTCAGTCATCCCTGCCTACTGCTGTATTGCCTTGGGCTTGATGGAAAAGTTAAGAGAAAATGTATCTCATATTAGAGAAGACTTTCCTGGAGTGTAGTGAAATGTTTAAGCTCTATGCTTGGGAAGCTGTAACCACTCAGTATACAATTGTGAAGTTGCCAACTGAAGGCAGGGAGTAGGCCTTGTACACTGTGTTTCCATTCAGGCTATGGCTTGTCCCTGAGAATTCCTAGCTAGCATGTCTATACATTCACCTGTTTGGTAGAAATGTGATACATTTCTTTGCGCATACAGTATGTCCTATGCTTTTGTAGAGGTTGCTGTGAGTTTCTGAAAAACGCAAGTGCCTCAGATACCTGGCTTTCTCTACATCCAGGACTATGTTATCACTAAGGAGATAAAGAGAATTGGATCAGCAAGCACAGTGTATAAACAGCTTTAATAGTGCTTCAAGTCCAGCCTTCTTTTGCCATATGTTCTAAAAATGAAATAAAAGATCTAATCCTCAAGTTGATAGATGAGTAGCCCAGAGCTATAGTTTAAAAATCTCATTATTATTGATGAAAATATTAGCGTGTGTATAGTGTCTTTTAAAACATGCTCCTTAGGCCATGTAGTTTGTCTTGAAAGAAAGTCTTCTGCCAAAGCTAGCCAGTTGGCTTCTCTTGTTCCAGCAAACATCTAGTTTTAAAGACCAAGGAAGTCGCCTGTTTCCACAATAAAGGTTTTTTGGAAGCAGAAGTCAGATAAATAGGATAATGTAATAAAAAGCAGAGCTCCAGTGTTTATCATGGTGCTCATATTATTTTCCCATCTGAATCAGAATCACTCGATTTTTAGCCTGGGATTGCCGCATGAACATTGCAGTTTAAAAAAAATGGGAGGGGAATGTTTATTAATTTTCAAAGTGTTGAGGTAACACTGAATAAGAAAAGATAATTGTTAAAATTGATAAGAATTGTGTGCTTATCTTTTGTATTAAATTGGAACAAGTTTGAAATGGCAATTAGATTATGGGGCTACATAATTTTGGACTTCGTATTCAGGGATGTGGAGGGTCTAATCTGATCCTATTGTGAGGGATGGGATGGCCATTAACTGGCTGACTTACGCAGTTATGTCAAATCTTTTTTTCCTTTAATAGTAGGAGTCTTTTTTAGTAATTGTTTCTGCAGTTTGACTTTCACAATTGTAACTTTTTAAAAAAATCTGTTCTGCTGTAGTGTAATCACATCAAGTAAAATTGTCCACTCTTAACCAAGCTTATGGATTGGCCGTCTGTTTCATAGTGTCTTGTAGAGACTGATTTTGTGACCAGTAAGGTGGTGATGTGTTGTCCAGAAGCTATTTGTTATATTGCACAAACACTAGTTCTCAGTAATAACCATATCAAACTCACAGTATTGGGAAGTGGATATCAGTACCTGACTTCTTAAAAAAAATCTGCATTTGCCTTCATCTGCATCCACATTCACTTTTACAATTTTTCCAATCTTTAACACTATTAGTTTTATGGTGCAGCAGGAAAATAATGTTCCTCTGTCAAATTATATTAAGGCAGCACACTTTGAATGTATATGTTGTATGTACAAAAATTCTACATTTCTAAACAGTTGACTTCATTGACAGTGGGGGGAAATTAATAACAGGTCTTTTTTCTGGGTTTGGGTTATGTCCCCAAGGTTGCTTATTTCACAGAAATTACAAGTAAGATGACTCCCTATAGAGTCTTAATTCTCTATAATCTGTTATTTCTGGACTATGATTTGTTCATAGCAGTGATCTATTCATTGGATCTGTAAATTTGATTTGAACTTGTCTCAGCTTTTTGGTACATGGGATTATATTCTCATCTCCAAGATACAGCTGCACAATGAGGGTCAAGTAGCAGAGGCTATTTGAGGTTCATTTTTCAATATTCCAAGTTCACACATAATCATCTGCTCTATATCTTGACGGACAGAACATACAAACAAAGAGGAGATACTGCTTTTCAACACACCATAGCAAAACCCATCCTTGTCCCCAGTCTTGTTTAATATAGGAATCACGAATAAGTGATTGCTCTTTATCAGTGTCATTTAAAAAAATGTCAAGCTGTATTAATGCATAATCCACTAATGTTAACTTTTTAGAAAAGAAAATAATTGTCCATTTTGGGGTGGGTAAGGAAGGGTAAACAAGCTTTGCTCAAATGTGACACACTTTCATTTTGTGAGAGCCTTCCCCCTTGACTATACCAATTGGGACTTAAGGAAGTTCTACTTCCATAAATTATCTTAGGAAGGCTGCTCTGTAAAAACAACACAAAAATAATGGTGAACTACTTAGATGTACTTGAACCTCTTCCTGTATTTACCGGTAGTTAGTATGAATGATTCTTTGCCCTTGTTTCAATGGGTCTTATTTGGAATTCTACTTTTTGTCCTTGTATATGGCCAGCTCAGCCTTCCCCAACCTAGGCATCCTTCAAATGCAAGAATCTGAGCTACCAAGAAGCCTAACTGTTACTCCAGGGAAAACTACCTTGGGTTAATTATTAATAAAAGACTGGACATTTCAGTTATTCAGTAGTATATACAGGGTCTCATTTTATCACCCTTCTATCCCCATTCTGGCCTGATTGTGGCAAAGACCCATTCAGCTGAGCCTTACCCATTTGTGTTGCCTAACCCATGTCCTATTGATGTGGGTGCAGCTTGTCAGTGAGTCTCTCGGTCAATTAGTAGTCTACTTAGAGAGCCTCCTTCCTAAAAGGTAAGTTTGTATAGCATGGCTTCTGCTTAAATATACAGACCTCAAGCCCTAGATTTCAAGTGGTTGAAGACTTCTGTTCTTTTTTTAATTCAATCGTTTTATGAACATTCAGGTTCTTTTAATGTAATTTTATTGGTAAAATCTGTTCTTTGTTACCAATCAGTGGATTAAGACGTGCCTTTGTAATGGTGACAAAGTGGAGAATTCATGGTTCTCTCTCTCTCTCTCTCTCTCTCTCACACACACACACACACACACACACACCTCCACCTCCAGTCTTCCATTTAGGGACTTCTGGTTTTTACAAGCAAAGATCAATTTGGAATAATTTTATATATTTTATATTTTTACAGGCAAAATAAAGCCACTTTTGCTATAAGCATCAGAAGCTGTAAAAGTTGTATGAATTGTATTATATTTAACAAATTGAAATTAGAGGTTGGCAAAGAAATTTGACTTTTAAATCAAAAGTATTTCTGATATCTTTTAATGATTTGACTTGTTAAACCTGATCTTTCCTAAATACCTGAACATACCTAATCAAGTATTACAGGCAATAAGAGGGCCATGAGTTCTAGTCCCAGTTTAGGCATGAAAATCGGCTGGGTGACACTGGGCCAGTCACTCCCTCAGCCCAACTCCCTTAGCAGGATTGTGGGAGAGTAGGTGGCAGTATTGGGTATGTTTGCTGCCTTGATTTTATAAAAATAAAGGCAGGATAAAAATGAACAAAAAATGGGCAATCCAGTCATATAATCTAATGGCTATATGTTTGCATATGCTAATAAAAGCGAAGTACTATGTCTACTTCTAGACAATTCTGGTGACTTTTGAGTAGTATGCACACATGCAGAAAGGGCTGAATATTTAAGACTGCTGGAAGCCATGCTTGATATGGGGATGTATGTACAAAAGCTGCAGTAAAGCCTGCCTGACTTTCCTTTTGGATATGTTCGAGATCATTATTTGTGTGTTTTGTAGCTGCTTCTGTATTAATTGATATGTGGGGCATTTGCCCCTGAAAAATTAGTTTTCAAATTACCATATGCTAAATACTATTCTATGAACAATATAGTTTTTATGGTTGAAAAAGGTCATATTATAACGCGGAATTTGGACTTGTGTCAACATCTGGCTCTGTTTGTCTACGTTTGTTAAAAGACTTTAACTTTTGTTTTCATCCTAGGCTTTCTTCGGAGACTGGTGGAATGGGAAGCAGCTAGGACAATGCCACCACCTCACTCATTACCCGTTTCTGCCGTTCATCCCCATGATCCATCTGTGTAGTTTTTGAGCAGTCAGCAATTCCAGGTTTTAACTAGTTTGTAAATTTTCAGTTCTACATGCTTTACCCATTCATACATGATTTTTTTTTAATTGCAGCATTTTAATTCCTTTTCTCTGTTCAACTGTTAAAATGCTGATTCATATTTTAGTTTAAGCTTCTTCCCCTTTCTTGGCTCATGAAGTTTTTCTGTTATGTCATGAAATGTAAGAGTGGAATTAATACATTTCAGTTTAGTTCTGTAATGTCAGAAATTTTTCAAAAAAATAAAAAGATGGACTGGAGTTTTTTTCCTTGTGAATAGAAATGTGTGGTGGTCTTGAGTCTTTATCGCTGGTCTTTATTATTTCTTCAGACTTCTGAACTGCAGATCAGAAAAGCTTCTTAGTATGGAATGCAAAGTTATGACCATCATGGATGAGGGAGGAGAGTGCTATAATCAGAAGAATAAATGTTCCCGAATTGGAAGATGAATTGGGAGGGGGCAGTTGGCCTTCAAATGCAGATCGTTATGGTGTAGGTTTGGGTTATGGTGGAGCCTAAATAATGGTTAGCCCTTCTCTCATTTGAGGATTACAGATAGTCTTTGGCTGATAACTGCAATAAAGTCCAAAATTCCCATTGCTAAGCAAGATAGTTGTTTGAGTTGTGCCACATTTTACAGCCGTTTTTGACACAATTGTTAAGTGAATCAACGCAGTTGTTAAGTGAATCATTTGGTTGTTAAATGAATCTGCTTTCCCCCATTGAATTTGCTTCTCGGAAGCCAGCTGGGAAGATTACAAAGGGTGATCACATGACCCCGGGCAGTGCAATTGTCAAAAATACATGCCGGTTGTCAAGCAGCTGAATTCTGATCATGTGATCATTGGGATAGTGCCATGGACGTAAATGTAAAAACTGGTCATGTTACTTTTTTCAGTGCTGTTATAACTGAACTGTCACTGATGGTTGTAAGTCGAGGACTATATGTAATGGTTATTAATTTTCTCCTATATAGCTTTTTTTTAAAAAGCTTGTATACAGTTCCCTGAATGGTTATGTCATAATGGCATAATCCTCATGTATGTGTGATTCCCAAAATATTGGGGGTAGTGTGTGAATACCTTTTAGTTTATTACTGAAGTCAAGGTTTCTTTTATATAAGATACAAACTGAGAAAACAAGTTGAGTGTAGGATACAGTCCCCATTACCTTTGTTTTATAGAAGTGACCACATATTTTGGAGTGTAAATACTATAGAGCAGATGGTGGCAAATTGCATCCCTCCAGCTGTTTTGAATTTAAATTCTTATCAGATCAGTCAGTAGCAAGAAAATCTGGACATTTCTGTAAATGATTTATCTATTTTGCAAAGTATATGTATTATGCTTATCTGAGCGTTTTGGTATAAGCCAGGTTAGTGAAGTGCCTATTTTTGAAAGGTTTGCATGGAGCCTACCTGTGTTTTTTAAAAGCTCTCAAACTGGCAGAATTAAACAAAACACAGTACTTCTCAAAGTACAAGAAAATAAGTTAATTGGGGGGGAAATGCATTATTACCCAAGTTACATTTTTATGAGACAAGAGAAGGCCATAAAACTATAGTTCTGCTTCCCTACAATATCACTCTACCAACTGTTGGGATATGTGAACATACAAGGCTCCTTGCAGAAGTTGCACAAAACATATAAATCCTCTCAAGATTTTAACCAGATATTAACATTTAAGTCAATATTGGGTTTATGTTGATCCTCTGCCAACAGACAATTGGCAAGAACCTCCTCTTGCAGTTCTCCAGAAGACTTTCTGGTGGCATGACATCAAGTAGTTGTCATTTTGATTTTCCCAAACTATTCTATATCGTCATTCCATTGTGGAGAATTTCAAACAGTAGTCTGTACAATGAAACTAGAGTTCTCGGCTTTTTTTTGCTGGTGTTTGGTTAATGGAGTAAGGAAAGCTTGTAGTAATTGTTTGAAAGGTTTAGATGTAGTTACTGAAGCTAAACTCAAGAGTGTTTAGCATTTTTATAAACATTACATCATATCTTACTTTCCTGAATTAGATTTGCATTAGTGGGATTCGGATTTTGCACTGAGAAACATTCAGATCTTAGAAAATAGTGGTGGACACTCAGTGGAACTGTCATTAATATGTCACTTTGTGACATTAAACAAATTTAATAAAAAATACTTGTATCAGCAGAAGAACCATCCCATTTGGAGGCCGTGAAATAGCAATAGCACTTAGGCTTATATACCGGTTTACAGTGCTTTACAGCTCTCTGAGCGGTTTACAAAGTCAGCATATTGCCCCCAACAATCTGGGTCTTCATTTGACCCACCTTGGAAGGATGGAAGGCTGAGTCAACCTTGAGTCAGTGACTATTGAAGTGCCAAATTGCAGGCAGCTGACAGTCAGCAGAAGTAGCCTGCAGTATTGCACTCCAACCAATGCGCCACCGTGACTCAAATATGCTTAAGATCTCTGCTTTTGAAATAGCTAAAATTAGAGTGAATCTAGCTAGTTTTAGGTGCTTGCCATTACACTAAACAGGTGAGCCTAATGAAGGCTGCATACAGCAACTGTTCCAGAGGGCTACTTTGGGCTGTTTGATGTTCTATGTCCCTATTCTTAACCACACAGTTTGAGAAATAGCTAGATGCAATAAACTAGGTTTCCCAATGTCTTCAAAATAGAACAGCAGCTGCCAAATAGACTATAAGAACTTGATTTCTTGTGGTTGTAGAAACAACCTTGAAATCAAAACTTTACAAATCTAACAACATTAGCCTGGCAATTGCCTCCTTGTGTTGTAGCAGAAATTGTGTACATTTGTGTAGAACTCTTTTAATAGTTTGACATTAGAACTCAAATTCTCCAATGTTGCTGGAGACAGCGGTCATGCATGGGTTAACTCAAGTCAGTAATCAATAGAACTGAGTCTACCAAAGTGATGTCATCGCCTCAGGAGTGTCCTCCCGCTTTTTTAGACTCCGTTCAATCCGAACTGGCTGTGCTAACTGCTTTCTCCTCAACTTTCGTAGATATTATAATTACCTTTAATTGGATTTTTTTCTAAATTTCACCTAAATTACATCCAAATTGGGAAGAGCTAATTCTTTCAATTAGCCCCAGGCTTCTTGAAGAGACTCACCAGGGCTTCTTCGAGGCTTCTGCCTCCTGAGCTTACCGGCAATTTCAGAGGCTCTCCTGCAAGCAGCGCCTCCTAGCAATGGCCGTTGGAGGCCCCGCTCAGCGCTGCCACCTCTTCTGGCCTCCGGGCTTCTTGCTGCCAAGCCCTCAGTTGCCTCCAAGCGTCACAAAGCTGCCAAAAGCTGCCAGCAGCCGTCCAAAGGGCCGCCGGTGCCGGGAAGCGCCACCGCTACACACCACTGCTCCTCAGCACTCCTGCCTCCACCGGATCGCTGTTGCTGCTCTCTTCAGCATCCGCAGCCTCTTCGCAGGTCCTTTGACGCCCTCACTTGTTTTGCAGCCTCTGCTACCTTGTGACGCCCAGCCCATAGGCTCTGTAGCCTCAGTGGCCATTTTGTTTTGACATGAAGATCTTCAGTGGGCATTTTGGGTACTTCAAGGAGTCGTGACTACAGACTATGGCCTCATCTCCTGCCCCTGAACCACAAGTGCCTCGACCCACCAACGAGACCCCTTCTTCTGGGACCCGCAAATGCAGACGGTTGCTCCGCTTCGTCTATGCGGGCCGTCACTTTCAGTATCGGGCCCTTCCCTTTGGGCTATCATCAGTCTCAAGGGTCTTCACCAAGCTCCTGTCAGTCGTAGCAGCCCACTTACGTGCCAGACCCATTCGGATTTTTTGCTACCTGGATGATATTCTCCTGCTGTCCAGGTCATGCAACCAGGCCCTTCATGATCTCCAGGACACCTTGCAGGTGCTTCAAAAGGTGGGATTCTCCATCAATCAGGAGAAAAGCCACCTTGTTCCCACCTCCCATCTAGTGCATTTGGGAGCCCTCATCAACTCCACTCAGGGGAAGGTTTTTCTGTCTCGGGAACGACCGATCAGCCTCAGGGACTTAGCCTTCGAGGTATGGAGGAGACAGCAGGTCCCTCTTCTCCAGCTGTCTCAACTGCTGGGGAAGATGGTCTCTTGCTTCTCCATCATCCCTTGGGTGTGGCTTCACAGCCACTGCCTCCAGTGGTTTCTTCTCCCATTTCAGAAGACCAACAGCAGCTGCTCCCCAGTGAAGGTCAGGTTGACTCCAGAAGTCTTACACTCTCTGGACTGGTGGATCTCCCCGGCCATCTCTCAGGTCCCTCTTCAGGAAGCCCCCTTGTCTCGTAGTTACGATGAACACGAGTTTGACGGGTTGGGGTGTTCACCTGGAGGATCAGATAGCTCAGGGTCTCTGGTCCGACTCCGACCTTTCCCACAGTATGAATTGGCTAGAGTTGAGGGCCATCCATCTAGCCCTCCTTCAGTTCCAATCTTCAATTCACAACACATGTGCTAATTCGTACAGACAACACAACAGCCAAGGTGCATGTCAACTGCCAGAGGGCGGTGAGAGCAGTATCCCTCATGGAGTCTGCCTTTCACTAGGGATCTGGGTGGAAGCCAACCTTCTCTCTCTCCACGCCAAACACATGTTGGGCTCAACACCAGAGCAGACTGATTGAGCCGCACAGCAATCGATCCTGCAGAGTGGACCCTCAACCGTCGCATCTTCAAACAGCTGTCGACTAGGTACAGGACCCCAGTGCTAGATCTCTTCGCAATGGCATCCAACAATCAGCTGCCCATGTTCCTTTCTCGCTACATGACACCAGGCACGGAAGTGACGGACGCCTTAAGGTGCAGGTGGCCTCACGGTCTCCTGTACGCCTTCCCTTCCCCCTGATGCAGAGGGTCATTCAGAAAATGATAGAGGAAGAGGCCAAGCTCATCCTACTCGCCCCCCATTGGCCGTGCTGCCCATAGTTCGCGGACCTAGTCAACCTCTCAGTGGGCCCAGCGTGGCGTCTCCTCTGCACCAGGGCTCCATCCACCATCCAGACCTATCTTGGCTCCGCCTAACTGCATGGAGGCTGAGCGGGCGGTCTTGAGGGCGGCAAACCTTTCTGAAACTGTAATTCAAACTATTCAGGCTTCTCGACGCCCAACCACTAATAGAATCTACGAGTCAATGTGGCAGACTTTCAGCACATGGTGCCTTTCTGGAGGCACCATGTGCTGAAAGATCGAAGCCCCTGGAGGCTTCGATCTCCCAGGTTTGGGGAGTTCCTGCAACAGGGACTAGATAAAGAGCTCACGCCTAACACCTTACGGAGGCAGGTGTCGGCCCTCTCTTCGGTTCTCTTCTCTGCACAATGGGTCTCAGAATTGGAGGCCCTTTCCATCCATTCCCACTTGTGTACCTTTCACTCAGACCACGTGGTCCTTCGACTTGATCCCACCTTTGTTCCAAAGGTCAATTCGGCTTTTCATCAGTCTCTAGATCTCACTCTACTGAACTTTTGTCCTAATCCTTCTCACAGTCTCGAACGCAAATTGCACAGGTTAGATGTAAACACTCACTTAAGATCTATATTGCCAGGACGGCCATCTTCAGGCGCACCGAAGCGCTCTTTGTGTCTTTCCATCCCATAAACAAGGGTCTGAAGGCTTCTCCATCTATGGTTGGGCGCTGGATCCGGTCAACCATAACTAGAGCTTACCTGGTGCATCACCTCACACCTCCATTCAACATCGTGGCGCATTCCATACATAGCGCGGCTACATCAGCAGCGTGGACAAGGCAGGCCTCAGTGGAAGAGATCTGCAAGGTGGCCACCTGGGCGACTCCTACTTCCTTTATCCACCATTATAAGGTGGATAGATACACATCGGCAGATGCGGCATTCGGACGGCGGGTCTTTCAACAGGTTCTTCCCTCTTCGAGCTCCTAGCCCAGTCTCATTCCCACCCGGGGACACGCCCAGCTTTGGTACGTCCCATGCATGACTGCTGTCTCCACCAACGTTGGAGAATAGGGTATTGGTTCTTACCTGATATGCCCCTTCTAGAGGCAGGTGGAGATAGTGGTCATCCCCACCCTTTGGTTTCTGGCCTAGGTCGCGGAGTGCATTCTGGCAGCTAGGCTGGAGTATCGGAGGATTGAAAGCAGTTGACTAATGCACAGCAGTCTACTTATCTCCGTCACAAAAGCAGGAGGACACTCCCCCGAGGCAATGACATCACTTTGGTAGACTCAGTTCTATTGGTTACTGACTGAGTTAACCCATGCATGACCGCTGTCTCCACCTGCCTCGAGAAGGGGCATATCAGGTAAGAACCAATGCCCCATTTTCTGCACTTAGGCATTTGCTGGCAAAGGCTAAGCAATTCTACTATCAAGCACCATTATACTGTATATCAGTTAAGCCAAGAGTACTATGTGTAATAAGGAGGCACTTGTTTTAAATTGAAACTATTTACTTTAACTTAGTACAGGTAGTCCTCGACCTGCAACAGTTCATTTAGTGATTGTTCAAAGTTACAACGGCACTGAAAAAAGTCTTACAACCGTTTTACACATTTAGGACCATTGTAGCATCTCCATGGTCACGTAATCAAAATCCAGGTTCTTGGCGACTGGCTCATAACAGTCTCAGTGTCCCAGGGTCATGTGATCCCCTTTTGCAACCTCCTGACAGACAAAGTCAATAGGATAGCCAGATTCACTTAACAATTGTGTTACTAATTTTAACAACTGCAGAAATTCACTTAACAAATGTGCCAAGAAAGGTTGTAAAATGGGACACAACTCACTTAACTAATTTCTCATTTAGCAACATAAATTCTGGACTCCATTGTGATTATAAGTCGAGGACTACCTGTATATCTCAGAAACCAAGTAACTAGCAAAATATAGGGGGCTCAACAGCATCCAGAAATCCCTTTTATCCCTAGTTGTTTCCTCAGTCAGCCAACTCCAGAGTATGTCTGGATGTTTTAAAAATATTGAAGGCTTATACTCATATTCGCATTTAGGTAGTATAATTTTGTGTTAATTAGTATAATTTTGCTTGTTGGTGGAGAAATCCTAACAGTCATTGACAATTATATTAAACTTTTTTGGCTTTTGAATTTCTAGTAGGCATTGCACACTCTCTTTCAAACATACCTTTTGTGTATCCATAAGAAATAAAAACGTCCTTAAGAGCAATTTAATAAATGATAGCTGGAATCCTTAGAATGGGGAACTCTGGTCATATTGAGGAAATGGATGTAAAGTGGGGACCCGCTTTCAGGTATACACTCTCACACGCACACGATTGCATTCGGAAATACAAGCAAAACGAAGAGCTACATCAGCATGCCAACACTGAATACAAAATGGTCTTTAATTGAAATCCGCAGTGCCATTATTCATCTAAGCAATGTTAGTTCCATACAGTTATGATCTATCTTACAAGTGTAGATGTTAAAACAAGAATAGAGAAAGCACAGATCCAAGGTGGTGGGAAGTATGGCTTTATCTAAGGGATTGAAAACTTGCCTTCCACAGGAAGAATGACAAACTGAGCTGGGAGGGGGTCGAGGCGGGTCTTTTAACATCATGCTTGCTGCGTAAGTGCAGCGTTTCTACAGAGGCTTTATGCTGGCAAGGGAATGAATACAGTCATAAGGAGTCTGAACGGAGACCCTGGGTTTTACAACCAAAGATTCCGGTGCGCTAACAAAGGATGGAATCATTTTAATCTGCTCTAAAAGGACATGTACTATCTGCCGGGAGTTTGGCTTTCATTGAAGGAGATTGTTTCTAAGAAGTGTCATTTTCATTTTGAGTAGAAGAGAGTTTTGATTTGTCTGTAACTTGGGAGAACTTTTTTTGTATATTGATATTTATGGTTGGAAAATCAAGCCCAGTATTGATTTCTCTTGCCAGCATTTTTCCAAACCTATGAGGCACATACCTTTCTTAGCAGGGCTATCCCAAGCACCAGTATTTGACCTCATAAATTCGGAGCATGCTGTGTCCACAATTGAATTATAGTTCCGTTTTGCAGAGGCAGGCTGGGAATACTGGGTGCCATCCAGGGGCTAGCAGTTTCAGCAAGATAGGTTTTATTACCCATTCCCAAGGTGGTTCACCCTTACATAAAAGAATCAGTAACCACAATGCACTTGTAAATAATTGTAGCTTCTTTTGGCTGGATATGAAATATAAAAATGCTGATTTATCAGCACTGAAATCAGCCGAACAGCAAGAGGAGATAAATTCTGCAGGACTTGATATATATTTACAGGGATTTGATGCTGAATTCTGGTTTGAATTTTGCTTGAGATTTAGACCCACGTTTGAGCTTTCTCACTACTGTTATGTTACTAAATGACCTTGCATGGATCAAATCAAAGGGCTGTAAAATTCAGCTGCAATCAGAGCCCAATTGCCCTGCGGTATTTGTTCAGGCTAACTTGATTCAACTTTTGGCCTCAATCCAGCATGTTCAGAAAACACCTATGGAAGAGACGGTGGAAAAGGACATCTCTTTCCATCATTTGAACGGAAGTGACATTTTGTGACTGAAAAATCCAATGATGAATTGATCTGTAAAGTTGTTTGATGAACCTAGTTGTGTTTTCTGAGTGCAAGAAGGAAGAGCCACCCCAGCTGTGTTAACTCCTGCAGGTATATTAACTAGCCATATCTACCCCCCCACCCCCAATTGTGTATTCAGTGTGAAATGGAGCCTTGATGCATGTCCAGCTGTTGTCTCTAATTTAATTTGCCTTATTTGTGATTAGGGGAACCAAATGTGTATGGTTACAGATGTATAGGGCTTCTTTCTCAATTGTTTTGTAGCACGGGCCCAAAAACATTGGGTCTGAAACAAATAGAAAAATGCCTATCATGCTAAAGTGGTGGGAAAGTTTTTTAAAAAAGAGTTTGCCTAACTCCTGCCATACTGTTATTTTTAAAAGTATTTTTAAGAAGTATCCACAAGAAACATTAAATAAAGTTAACAGAGGGCCCTTTTAATTTTGCTTAGAATTTGTCTCA
This sequence comes from Thamnophis sirtalis, assembly GCF_051295495.1. Classification (NCBI taxonomy): domain Eukaryota; kingdom Metazoa; phylum Chordata; class Lepidosauria; order Squamata; family Natricidae; genus Thamnophis; species Thamnophis sirtalis. The sequence continues at coordinate 155,961,120 of NW_028261383.1, read as the reverse complement.
AAATTATACCTGAAGTCTTGCCAAAAAAACTTCAGATAACAATGCTTGGAAGACAGTCTGTTTTCTCTCTGGAGTTTTGCCACAAGATCTTTTGGGTAGTTGTTTAGGGAACACAAAATGACCCATGCTACTGGCCCCTTCTGCACAAAGGGAATGTAAACATGGAGTTCTAAATTACCTACAAATTCTTAAACATTCTCCCAAGTTAAACCCCCTGTTTGGGCTAGTCAGGAGGGAGGCACAAGGAAGTATGGTGGTTTCTCACTTTCACCGAGTAGGATAAATTTCTTCAGTTCAAAAATCTTTATTTGAGGCTAAAGAAGCAGCTAGACATGCAATTTCACATCTTCCCTTCCATCATTCTTAATCTTGGTTTTCCTGCTTCTAAGGTTATTACCATTTTAGCTGATGCATCTCCTGTACAGCTAGGAAGCTAGAATCTGATTTTAGTATTGCCCAGGCAGTATTTAGTATTGCCCAGACAGTCTGCCTCTGTCCCCGGCTAGAATGTTTCTGTACTACTTAATGTGAATTCACTGGGAGCTGCCCTGCCAGTAAGTCAAAAGGGATTCATTTATTGGCTCCGCTGTATTTCTTGCTTTTCAGCAGATGGCACCATTTGCCAGATCTTGTTTGGGTTCAGAAACTAAGCAGTTCTGGTTAGTGTTTGGATGGATGCTTTCCAGGAAAGCCTTGCACCAGTGATGGCCAACCTTGTCAGCACCGAGTGCCCAACCAGAACATATGTGCATGTGCGTGCGCCGGAGTGCCGGAAACCCAAAGATAGCTGGCCAGTACATGCATGCCTGTTTTTTGCCTGTTTTTGGCCATTTCTCAGGCTGTTTTTTTGGGACCATTTTTCAGGTTGCTTTTTGGGCTGTTTTTAGGCCAAAACGGCTTGAAAAATGGCCTTTTGGGAGGGAGATTGGTTGCTTTCAGGCCGTTATCTGGTGCTCCGGCAACTGCAAAGGCCAGCTGCCTGGAAACCAGAAGCACAGCTGGCAATGGCAAGCGTGCCCACAGAGAGGGCTCTGCGTGCCACCCCTGGCCCATTACGGCCTTAGACTCTCAAAATGGGAAACTGAAAAACATCATGGAAGAAAGCACTGACCAAACGCTTGTCTAAAACAGCAGTCCCCGACCTGTTTGGCACCAGGGACTGATTTTGTGGAAGACAATTTTTCCACGATGGGGGAGGAGGAGGTGGAAGAGGAACACACAACATAGATCCCTCCTCGCATGCACCATTTATAGTAGGTTTTGTGCTCCTACAAGATTCTAATGTCTGGTGATCTGAGGTGGAACTGGAGAACTCTTGTAAATGCAGGTAGTCCTTGACTTACGACCACAATTGAGCCCAACATTTCTGCGGCTAAGTGAAACATTTGTAAAACCATTTTACAACCTTCCTTGCCAAAGTTGTTAAATGAATCGCTGCAGTTGATTCACTGTCGCTAAGTGAATCTGGCTTCCCCGTTGCTTGTCAGATGGTTGCAAAAGGGGATCACACATGACTTCAACACTGCAATCGTCATAAACATGAGACAGTTGCCAAGCATCTGAATTTTTATGTGACCATGGGGATGCTGAAATGGTCGTAAGTGAAAAAGGTCACTTTTTTTTCAGTACTGATGTAATTTTGGTCATTAAATGAACTAATAAATCGAGGACTACCTGTACAGATGAGGCTTTGCCCACTCACCCACTACTCGCCTCCAGGCATGTTGCCTGGTTCCTAACAAGCCGCAGAGACCAGTACCTATCTTTGGCGCAGGGGTTAAGGACCCCTGCTCTAGAGTACTCTGCAGGACTCAAGCTTGGCTTGATACATCTTATAGCAATAGCACTTAGATGTATATACTGCTTTACACCTCCCTCTCTAAGCGGTTGACAGAGTCAGCCTCTTGCCCCCAACAATCTCGGTCCTCATTTTACCAACCTCGGAAGAATGGAAGGCTCGGTCAGTCAGGATCGAACTGCCAGTCAGGATCGAACTGCAGAACTTCGATCAGCAGAATTAACCTGCCATGCTACATTTTAATCACTGCGCCACTACGGCTCTTACAGGTAGTCCTCACTTACTGTGTCCTGTTTAACAACTGAAGCAGTGCTGAAAAAGTAAAACTGACCAGTCCTCACAGCAATGACCATTGCAGCATCCCATAGTCACGTGATGATCCTTTGTATGCTTCACAGCCAGCCTGCAGTAAATCGCAAGCTGCAGCCATGCAATACCTCGCTTCGTGAGTGCAGTTTGATTTGCTTAATGACTAGGGCGGAAGTGGCATTGTAGGTCCTGTGCATATATTGTTTTGCTTAAGGACCATTTCACTTAGTAACAGAGTTGCTGCTCATGGTTGTGTTCATTAAGCATGGAAAAAGCAAAAGTTAAAACGTTAAATTGTTCTTTTAGCTCAGGGCCCCCAAACCTGGCAACTTTAAGACTTGTGGACTTCTGGCTGGAGAATTCTGGGAGTTGAAGTCCACAAGTCTTAAAGTTGCCAAGTTTGAAGATCTTTTTAGCTAGACAAAAAAAAATAAAAAACAACCCAATGCATAGGATTCACAATAAGGGCCCAGGCCTAGATGACTGATCAGAGAACATTTTCATTAGTCCTTTGCTTGATGGGTACTGTTGCCGTGTGGTGATGATGTGAAGTTTTGCAGCCCAGATATTCCAGCCTGTGAAGTCCTAAGGAACAGACCAAGTTACATCTCTGCCAGCCAGTCTGTCTGCTTTCACCCCCTATTTACACCGCCTGCTTCACAGATGCAGGATTTCTAACAAACAGCTTATGTACCCTGCTGTTCCCATTATTGCAAGGGCTGGCTTTTTAAAGGGGGCTAGCAACTTATTTTTGGGTTACCCCATTTTTCTTAAGCTAAAGAAATTAAAGGTTTTTTAAGAATTTTGATTGCCTTTCTTGTTTTCTTGAGAAAATCAGACAGGGGAGCCTATTTAAGATCAAAAAGCTGATAGTCTACCCTCCACTTTCCAGCAAAGAAAATATAATCAAAGTTCGATAAATGTTCAAGCAAGTCCCTTGTGTGTTGCATTTCACCACAACTCGGGATTAAAACGGTTACAATTTTCCCTGAATAGCAGTAGAATTTCTTTCAGGTCTCCATACTGAGGCTGGATTTCTCTGCTGCCATCTAATGGTCATCCACATTTTTGCAGCGCAGATATGGTAGCCCTGAGAATAAATTCTGCAGCAAAACTTTACACTGGTTTTGTGTGTGTGTGTGTGTGTTAAACAGTAATGCAATGGTTGCATAAAATTTAGCAACAATTACAGTACCCTAGAACTTCCACCATGCCTTTAAGGCAGTGTTTCTCAACCTTGTCAACTTGAAGGTGTCTGGACTTCAACTCCCAGAATTCCCCAGCCAGCAAATGCTGGCTGGGGAATTCTGGGAGTTGAAGTCCAGACACCTTCAAGTTGACAAGGTTGAGAAACACTGCTTTAAGGTTATGAAAAAGCCATATGTTGGTATGATCCTTCTCAGACTAGCGAAGGTGTGGATTATTTCAAGATTAAGTGGAGGATCAAACAACAGAGAGAAAAAATATTGCCGAGGCCAAAAGATGATCTCCAAAAATAGCGTGAAATCTGATTAGTATTTGAACAGGGGTCCACCAGGGAATTCACCAGGAGTCCACCAGAGTATCGGCTACTCTGGAAAGTAAAACATTTATAGATCCCAGAGGACAATGGCAAATAGTTTCTCTTTTGTTGCCAAAGCAACAACCACCCAACCCTGCACAGATGTAACTAAGAAGTTGCGATAAGTCAAGCTTGACCTGAAGGAGACATTTGCTAAAGCAGCCGTACTGCATGAATAGGGTTTGAGAGCCTGCGTTGATAATCAGGAGAGATTTCCTAACCCATTTCCCAATATTTCAGAAGATATTCAGTAATAGTGTCTGACTTGGCAGAAACCGCTTTAGATATGCAGCAGGCCAGTACTCTGCTTGACCTAGCCCCATTCAACCTTGGCTGGCAGATTATTAGTATGCCATTTTCCCAGGAAATAATGCAACTTTTGTCTGGAGAGGGCTTGTTACCAGAAATATAACATTCCAAACGTAGGCAATTAAACTGCTAGGCCAAGCTTGTGTCTGATTGCTGTAACCCCCCCCCCCCCTCCGGGGTTACTGAGTGTCCTCTTTCATGAGAAAGGAGCACCTGTTGCTATATGGATAAATAAGCATCAAGCATGCTGCAAGAACAGCATCTTGTGCACCTAAGGGCTTGGCCTCTTTTTAACTGAGAGGACCAGCACTTGGGCACCTGAGGGTTGAATGCAATCAATCGTGGGCTTCCGAATCTTTTCCTACCAGTTCTATGAGAGCGTGCTTTGCACGCACACGTGCCTAACACGCGCAGCACTCAAAGACCGCCCTCGCTGTCAGCGCTGGTGAGCTGAACTGGTTTTTTAGCTCAGCTGAGGCGTGGCAACCTGCTCTGCCGTGTGAATCAGCTGAGCTAAAAATCAAGGGGATATAGGACAGGGAATGATGCGGGCAGGAGGGCAGGGCCAACCAGAGGTGGTTTTGCCGGTTCTCTCAAAATTTCCGCTACCGGTTCGCCCGGACTGATCTGAACCGGCTGAATACCACCTCTGAATGCAATGGAACACTTTCCTGCCCTAGAGGCAACAGAAACATCCGATATATCATGTAGAGAGCCAATTGCCCCTCATAAGATTTCCTTCGACAATAATTTTTTGAGAGCCTCTCTTTCCAGCAAAAGCTGGTTGGCTGCAATAGGGAAAGAGTTGCATTGGTTACAACATTTTTTTTTTTTTTTTTTTTTGTGGCTGTGCTTTTCCTGCAAGTCTTCCACTGGGAGAAAAATGTTTCTGAATAAGTTTATGCCCATGCTTGCACTTAGCCTGAGTACGACTTAGACGCTCATATCCCTGGGGTTTAACCAAACACCTCTAAGCAACAAATGAATTGCAAAGGGGGCAATAGCACAACTTGATTCTCCAAGCCAAGATTTTCACCTGTGAAACCAAAGAGAGGACTGGGTGGTTTGGTTTGGTTTTCCCCACACAAGTGTAAACTTGAGCAACTCCCATTTCTCTTTTTTTTTAGGCCTGGCAGCCTCTCGATGTCAAATCCTGCTTCCTGCCCCCTCATGCGCTCCCTTTCCTTCCCCCTCCCTGGCTTCCTCCCTCAGACGGGACACACAATAAGTGCAAATGTAAACATTTCTCATAATAAATAAATTAAATAAATAAACAAACCAGGCACAAAAAAGTGCAGTGCATGTTTGTGCCAGCAGAGACCAGAAGAGGGCCACGTTCCCTATCCCAACCTAAGAAGCGAGCCTTCTCAAAAGGGAGGAAAGCCTCTGTGTGTGTGTGTGTGTGTGTGTGTGTGTGTGTTTCTGCAGAACAATTGGATGTGGAGAAGGTGAGGATGACATACTGGGAAGAGACATGGGGCCTGGGAGGGAGTTGAGGCCTTCAGTCTTCCTGTTGTTGCTTCCGAGAAGAGATACAAGAGCAGAAAGGTGATGGAAATGGCTCGTTTCCAAGCTGTCCATTGGGACAATAGTTCCGTGCTGACTGTGGCCCCAACATGCATCAAGTCCATCTCAGAGACAGTCTAGTTAAGCACTCAGGATGTTGTGGTGGTGATGTACATCATCCAGTCAAGAGGCTGAGGTGGGACCTGCAGCCCTGCTGGCGCACCGTTGCCATTTCCATTGGTGGATGAAAGCACCGTTTCTTAGCCCATGCCACCTCTGCCTCTCTTCTCTTCATCCCTTGGGCATTGGTGGCCCATCAGGCCCAGCTGATCTTCTGCTGAATTCCCAAACCATTCGGGACTTTGGAGGAAGCAAAATGGAAGGAATCGGTGCCTTCCTCTGGGTGGAGCAAGTGGTGAGCTGTGGGGCCAGTGGCCGTCCTTGGGGAGGGTCCGTTCGGTCGCTGCCTCCACTCCAGCTGTCCAGCGTTGAATGCAGTGAGCCCTGATCGTAAGGTGAGACCCTGGACCTCCCTCCCCAACTGGTCAGAGAAAACGTGGGAACAGGAACTGAGGAGAGGAATGAGGTGTGCTGGCTCTCTTTCCAGAGATTATGAGATAATATAGATTTATATAGAGCTTTATAATTATTTATATAAATATCTGGGGAGAAGGTGGTGATGGTGCACGGTGGCCAAGAAGGGAGAAGGGAACTGTACAACCTGGGAAAGGAAACCCAAGCAGTGGAGATCACAAATTCGGTATGTCTGGAAGTCTCTGCACCTCCCCACTGCCTGAATTGTCCAGTTCGGCACTATCACAATCCGAGTCTTCATAGGCGGCAGGATCCTAGAAAGAAAGGAAGCAGGTGAAGAAAGGTGGAGCCAGAAGAGAGAGGGGGATGAAGGAAAGGAGGGAAAGGAAGAAGGGAGGAAGGGAGACACGAAAGGAAGGAAGGAGGGAAGGAAGGAAACAAGGGAAAGGCAGGCAGGATGGAAAGGAAGGAGGGAAGGAAGAAAAGGAAGGGAAGGAGGGAGGGAGGGAAGGAAGGAAAAGGCAGGCAGGCAGTCTGGAAAGGAAGGAGGGAAGGAAAGAAGGAAGGAAGGAAACGAAACCTGGCAGAAAACCTTAAGTTACATTTGGCCATGGATTCCAATGGGAAGGTATGTTTTAAAAAGCAAACATTTTATATTAAAGAGGCAAGTAAATCTGTTTTGACCACTGGAGCATGCATATACACTACACCAGGGTCCCCAACCCCCAGGCCACGGCCTGTTTGAAACTGGGCCATGTGACCGATAGTCAAGTGCGTACAGGTGAAGCTCCACTTGTGCGAGTGGCGGGCCCTGCCTCGTGCGTAAAGCTCCACTCGCATGAGTGAGGGGCAGCACTTGAGCAAAGCAGAGGTCTGCAAATGAACACAAGGCCTTCAATGGAAGAAAAAGATTGGAAAGTAAACCACAAATGACTTATGCATGTTCTTTGCAGCTCTGAGGGGTAAGAACCAGATTCTCAAAGCCTCAGAATGAAAGCCAATAAATTCCTGTGAGTGCAGGCAGACAAGTTATGGCTACTGGTACAGGTTGAATGTGTAGCATAATAATAAAATGAGGTTGAACCAACTTGGAAGATTTCTCTTCCGAAGCCCCTTCCTCCTAAATGGACACCACTGGTGGTAAGTCTGTGCTTGGGGTATGTGTGGGAGTCCTAGTCCTGAGAGAGAGAAGGCTAATGTTTACTCAGTACCCACCTCTCCAGCATTCTGCTCAGCACTGAGTTGCCGTTTCACAAGCTGAATGGCGGCTTCCTTTTCGGACAACCCATCAGAGTTCCCCAGAATGTCGTCATCTGAGCGCTCAGCATCCAGGCGTTCATCTGTATTGGTACTGGGCACATCAGGGGTGCCGCCACTGTGGGAAGCTGTGGTGCCCTCACTGCCGGTGCCCTCCTCACCGTCCCCATCAGAGAAGTTCTCGGAGCTGAAGGTGGAAAGAGATTGCCGTTTGCTCCTAGCCTGAGGCCACCTAGGGAAGACAGCGAAAGAAGAGAAAAACTGCAGTCAGCCTGAAACAGAAGATAAGAAGGCTGCACCCCGGGAGGAAACTGGGCTCCAGACGGAACCAGCGCACTTGGTACCCAAGCTTTGAGAGATGCAGCAGCAAGACAAGAGGAAAGTGTCCCAGATTGACTCGAAACCCAACCTGCCTTTTCCCATCAAAGCACCCATCCCTAACTCCCTTGTTTTTCTTGACTTAAAATATTTCACACCTCCTTCTCCACCCAGGAACCTGAGATTATAAAACTGATCGTTCTGGAGAGCCATGAAGTTAGAGAGAATGTAGTTAGAGCAATAATGTCCCCATGGAAAGAGAAGAAACCGTGTGCTTCATTGATTACAGATCATGTCAAAATATGGAATGTCCTTTGGAAAATGGGAAATCCAGAATATCTTCACACAAAATTTAAGGCAAGAATCCACAGTTCAGACTATTGGCTCCAGGTCAGCAAAAAAAGGGAGTGTATTCTCTTGTTTTATATAACCTATACCGTATGCTGAATAATATATTGAGAGAAGCTGGGTTGGAAGACAGTAAGCATGATTTTATAATTGGAAGAAGAAAAATCAATAAATTGCTCTACAGCAATGATATTTCAGTGGAATCTGCAAATGATCTGGGGGCTCTAATAATGGAAGTTATACACTGAAAGAATGGGATAATATCAAGAAGACCAAGTTAATGATAACAGGTACAGCAATCAGATTTAGAACTGGCAATTTTATGAAAGCAGAAGTTGGACTTTGAAGAAGCAGGAGAGAAAATGCTTTTGGTGTTGGGGAAAATTGTTGAGAACACCATGGGTAGCCAAAACAAAGAAATGGATTATTTGGGGGGGGGGAATCAAACAAGTCACAAATGATCAAGCTCAAATCATAATAATATGCAAAGAGCTAGCTCTCTTGAATTCTGGAAACAGTAGAAGGAAAGATAACAGGAAGACGAGCAGCAAAGTGGACGGATTAAATTAGTTTCCATTGGCAACTGGATAACCTAAAAACCAGGCTGGGAAAAGATCATTCTGGAGAAAGTCTTTGTGATCACCAAAAGCTGTCATTGACCGGATGACACATAAGTCAATCAAAGGGGTTGGGGTGGAGGCAGGAGATGCGGAAGATCTGTACCATCTTCTCTATACTCTCATTCACTCCTCACCAGGAAAAGAGTTTGAGTGAAGGTATAAGCTTTCCCCATCTTGGTGGTCAATCCAACATGCTGGACAGGCAGCAGTTGGGAAGGATACTCTATATCAGGGGTGTCAAACTTGCATTGTCATGTTGTCATGTGATATATCATGACTTCCCCCCTCGCTAAAATGGGGGTTAGCATGGCCAGCACATGACGCATCTGGCCCACAGGCCGCAAGTTTGACCCCCCTGCTCCAGTGGTGGGATTCAGTCAGTTCGCACCTATTCGGGAGAACCGGTTGGTAACTTTCTAAGCAGTTTGGAGAACCGGTTGTTGGAAGAAATCTCATTTGTTTTTTTCCACTTTACAGGGCTAATCCTGTAATGAAGGCAGGAAGGAAACATTCTGGTGTTGTTTCTAGCCTAATCTTTATTGCCCTGATTACAGAAACTGCCTCTCCGGTTAACCCTTCTTACATTGGAACAGCTAAGGAGAAGCGCCCATCGACCTGAGTGACGCTGTGTTGGCCACGTCCACCCAATCACATGACCACTGAGCCCTGCCTACTCACCTGGTCATTTGGGCAGAGAACCGGTTGTTAAATTATTTGAATCCCACCACTGCCCTGCTCTATATTCTTACTTCATAATTAGAGGTTCATCAAAGAAGAAGCACATAACAATAAACAATCTCTTGCATATCCCTGTTTAGAACATAGAATAATACAGTTGGAAGGAATCTTGGGGGTCTTCTAGTCCAGTGTTTCTCAACCTTGACAACTTGAAGATGTCCGGACTTCAACTCCCAGAATTCCCCAGCCAGCATTCGCTGGCTGGGGAATTCTGGGAGTTGAAGTCCAGACATCTTCAAGTTGCCAAGGTTAAGAAACACTGTTCTAGTCTAACCCCCTGTTCAAGCAGGAGACCCTATACCATTTCAGACAAATGATTGTCCAGTCTCTTTTTGAAAGCTTCCAGGGATGGAGCACTCACAACCTCTGAAGGCAAGCTGTTGCACTGGTTGATTGCTCTCACTGTTAGGAAATTTCTCCTTAGTTCTAGGTTGTTTCTCTCCTTGGTTAGTTTCCATCCATTGTTTCTTGTCTTGCCTTTTGGTACTTTGGGAAATAGTTTGACCCCCTCATCTTTGTAGGAGCCCCTCAAATATTGCAATATTGCCATCATGTCTCCCCTAGTCCTTCTTTTCACCAGACTAGACATACCCAGTTCCTGCAACAGTTCTTTATATATTTTAGCTCCCAGCGCCCTAATCATTCTTATTGCTCTTTTTTGAACTCTTTCCTGAGTCTCAACATCTTTTTTATATTGTGGTGACCAGAACTGGATGCAGCATTCCAAGTATAGTCTTACTAAGGTTTTTAAAACAGTACTAGCACTTCACGTGATCTTGATTCCATTTGATATCCCTCTATTAATTCAGCCTAGGATTGCATTTTTTTTTTGGCTGTTGCCGCATATTGTTGGCTCATATTTAAGTGATTGTCTACTAGGATTCTAAGATCCCTCTCATAGTTACGGGCATTAATCAAGTTTCACCTAGTCTATACCTATACAGTTAGCTTTTCTTGCCTCTTACTTTTATCTATGTTCAATTTCATTTTGTTAGATAAGGCCCAGTTTTCAAGTCTGTCAAAATCTTTTTGGATCCTGAGCTTGCCTTCTGGGGTTGCTATTCCAGGCAGCTTAGTGTCATCTGCAAATTTGATGGGTTCTCCTCCTATTCCCTCATCTAGATCATTTATGAAGATATTGAAGAATTCTGTTCACCCCTTTTTTATTCAACACTTTCTCATGCTAGGACTCAAAACCCTAAAAAATTGGCCCATTTCACCACTGCTGCCTACTCAACACTGCTAACTCAGAAGGAATCCCGAAGCATTTACAAATCTCCTTCTTGCAATGATTCTAAGTGAGCAATTTATTTTATTTCTTTGCAAACCACTTTTCTTCCATGATGAAGCTCAACAAGTTATCAAGCAGATTTACAATCCCCACAAAGGTCTCCTCCATAGAGCAATACTGAGAAATCCGTAGTTTCATACTATTTCATGAGTTCCAGTAATTTTTACAGGTGGCGATTTTTATAACCATCATGACCATCACTTTATTTTTCTAATCCTCAAATCATTAAATTGTGCCACTGAAATTTGATGGAAATACTGACTTTTTCTTGGATATTTTCTAGGTATTGTCGAACTAAAGGAAAAAAAGATTACCATTCCTCTTAAATCTCTGATCCACTCTCAAAACATAAATGAGAGGCGAACATTTTCCACTCCACTCATTGATCCCTCCAAATCCTTGGGGGTTGAGTCCCAAATCAGGCAACTGCTCACCTTTGCCGGAGAGGGAGCTCAACTTCACTGTCCACTTCGCCCTCTTCTTCCTCTGAGGAGATACCACGTTTCTAAGTCAAGATAAATGAAATAAAAAAGAAATGGGGTCACGATTTGTCAACTTTTCAAAATAGGTCAGACTGAAAACAGACATAAGAAGGATTACAAGGTGGTCCTTCACTGTTCCAGGATATAATAACACAAACTTGAAGCTGCCAGAGTTTCCATCTCTGCCATTTTACAACAAATAGAATCAGAGTGGGGTTATTTTGAGTTTCTTTCCCAGGCTTTTCCATTTCCCAAGACCGAGTTGTCTTTCATTTTACCTCAGCAGATCCAGTTTTCTGTATTCCTCTTGTAGCATTGCATTTTTAATAAAGGTGAATGTATCTAAACTAACTAAATCCCAATTACCAACTAAAAAATGACCTCTTTATCAACCCATTTGTTTTGCTCCGACCTCAAGACAAGCCCTGTTGAGAAATGATTGGTCCAACGAGAGGTTAATTATGGTGCCAAACAGGCCCACCTGTCTCCTATCTTGAACAGGTGATTTGGGTATTCAAGGTCTCTAAGCAGGGAGAGTTCAGGCAATGGTGCCTACAAATCAGTCTATGAACCTATTTCATATTGTGCATTTATGCTCCTAGTTGAGGAAAGGATTTCACTTCTATTTACCACCAGTTCACTGCATGCACGCATGCTCGCTTTGCATGCGCACCTTCCGCGCATGCACCCGGCCTTCCACGCATGTGTTTAATACCACCTCTGGAAAGGATGGTAGATTAGAACTGGATTTAGTCAGCCTCACAACTGCCTTAAAATAAATTGATCCAGAAACCAAATGTGGTTTTTAAGAAGTGTTCTAAAAAAAACCAAGTCTGAAATGGTTCTTCTCCTCTAGCTTGTTTCAAGTGGGTCGCTTTGGTTGCACTATAATGCTGCAGCCCCATAATTTTTCAGAATGGCTTGGCTTAAAGCAGGGGTGTCAAAGTTACAGGCCGCGGGCTGGATGCGCCCTGTGCTGGCCACACCCACACCCAGTTTAGCGAAGGGGAAAAATGTCACAATACATCAAGTGACGCCGCCAGTTTGACACCCCTGGCTTAAAGAATAGAGAATGAGTTCCATGACTGGAGGGAAGATTTGATTTTGTAGAACTTTATGAGTCTGTAGACATATCTGCTGCTCTGATGTTCAAAGATGAGAAGACAGGACGGGGAAGGTTGGGAGAACATCCTTTTGCCATATGAAGGAGTAGCAAGAACTTGATAACTTCGAAAAGAGAGAGGGTTGCCATCACCTTCAGACTCTTCAGTTTCTAGACTAGCAAAAATAAACAAAATACACTGGGAGCATAAATGACAAGGCCAATAAAGAAATGAGGGAGAAAATAAATAAAACCAAGAAAAAAAAATAGAGAAGGAAGAGGGGGGGGGGATTACAGTTATGAATTGTAGTCTTTGGTAAATGTTGAGATGCTGGGAGAAACAGAAAAAAGACCTTGAAATGAAAAGGAAAGACAATGTGAAATGTGGATTTGAACTGTAAAGACTTTGAATTGTAAAATGACACGGACACCTGGTAACCTGTCTGTTTCCAGGATCATTTCATAGTGTATAATTTTACCTCTGCTCAGTCTGGCATTAGAGGATGTTAAGAACTTTATTCTTCACTAATCTCAGTTCTTCTCAAGATCTAAAACCAGCCATAAAGAGACTACTGAATATATAACTGCATTCCACAAAACCCACGGTCTGTTTGGTGGCTGGTGCTGAGGTCTGGAACCTCTTCCAAGGGCAGCTACTCAGTCTACTTCTTTGGGGTCCTTTGGAGGCAGGAGAATATTCTGGGATTTTTTAGAAAGTTTTTCCTGCTCTGCAGTGTTGAGTCATGTTAAAATTACTTTTATACATACATACATACATACATACATACATACATACATACATACATACATACATGAATGACATGGCTAGTTTATAAACTGTTTGCCAACTAGGATGGAGACAGTGGTGAAATTCAAATTTTTTACTACCAGTTCTTGGCGTGGCTTGGTGGACGTGGCTTGGTGGACGTGGCAGGGAAAGGATACTGCAAAATCTCTATTCCCACCCCACTCCTGGGGCCAGCCAGAGGTGATATTTGCCGGTTCTCCAGACTACTCAAAATTCCCACTTCCGGTTCTCCAGAACCTGCTGGATTTCACCCCTGGATGGAGATTGGTACTGAATATAAAGAACAGCCCAGAGTTGCTGGGAGTTGAGTGGACATATCAATTTAATAAATCATAATCAAGAAATACAATAAGCTGAGCCAGCAAAGAAATTCAACAATATCCTATCCTGCTCTAACGTTGTACCTTGGATATGAAAGGGACATGATAGTCCTTAAAAGCTGGAGAAGGGCATTAACTTTGACAGTTATCTGTTGCACACAGGGTCCTTATTGCTTGTGGTACAGGTAGTCCTTGACTTACAACAGTTCACTTAGTGACCATTTAAAGTTACGATGTCACTGAAAAAAAGTGAAAGGACCATTTTTCACAGTTACGACCGTTGCAGCATCCCCATGGTCACATATTCAAAATGACTCCTATTTATGATTGTTGCAGTGTCCCACAAGATCATGTGATCCCCTTTTGTGACCTTCTGACAAGCAAAGTCAATCGGGAAGCCAGATTCACTTAACAACTATGCGATTCACTTAACAACTGCAGTGATTCACTTACCAACCATGGCAAGAAAGTTCTTTAAATGGAATAAAATTGACTTAATACTGCCTTGCTCCCAAAAAAGAAATGTTATGGTCAGTTGTGGTCTTAAATCGAGGACTACCTGTATTATCAGAGGAAGAAAAGGAGAAGGCAACCACAGCCACCATTTCTACAGGCTTTTCAGATTACAGTGGCTGTTGCCCATCTACCTACTTTCTTCCATTTGGGAAAGGAAGGAAGGAAGAAAAAGTGGAAAGGAAAGAAACACCGTGCTACCTGGCTGCGGGTAACAGCTGCCCGGTACAACATAGCCGCTGGTGTGAGGTGCTGAGACTGCTGTGGGACCCCTGAGCGGCTGCTTTTGCCCTGTTCCCGTTCCGCCTCTTCTCCGGGCTGCAGCCTTGCCTTCCCTGGTGGCCCCACTGCCCCCTGTCGAGAAGAGGGCGAGTCGGGGCTGCTGGAGCAAGGCACCGAGGCAGTGTCTTCACTGGGCGTCTCGCTGCGGGGCTGCTCTGTCGGTGGGGATTCCGGCCCTGCTGCCCCCTTGCGGCCCTCGGCTCCCAATGTTGTGGAAATGAGGTCAGGACTGGAAGACGACATCTTGCGCAACAGCAGGTCATGCTGGAGCCCGCGGAGGGCCGTGCAGGGCTCCAGGCGCTTGGTTCCTCCGGGATCGGCCAGTTCCCCACAGCTTCCCCGAGTGCTGACCTTGCGATAGCGTGACTTAGCACGGCGGCTACGCCCGGGGGACGGGGGCCCTTTCTGGCACACGGGGATGGCGAGCTGAGGCAGGCTGGGGTCCAGGATGACCTCCGTCTTTAGAATGTCTGGCCTGCAGAAGTGAAATAGAGTTGGTTGAGTAACTTTGATGCCAAGAAGGGAGAGGGTACTGTAATTTCCATCGACATCTTTAAGAAATTGGCTCCTATGTTACTGCTCCTAAGACTGACTCCCCCGCACACACACACACTTTTTGCAGTTTTGCTGATGGTGCTCTGTGGTCTTACATTAGATTATTAATTTCCTTGAAAGGAAGTAATGAGCAGACTATCTGAATTATAGAAACATATTCAGATAGCCCTCACTTAATAAATGGCTGCTTAACAACCTTTTGAAGTTATGACAGACTCCGAAAAGTTATTTATGACCCGCCCTTGAAGTTACAACTACTGCACACATCCCAGGTGTTCATATAGATTGCATTTTGGCAACTGGTTTACATTTACGGTTGCAGCGTCCTGCGGTCCCTATGACTGCAATTTGCAACTTTTTTGCTGGTTTCCAGCACAAAAAAAAAGCCCATTTACGATAATCGATTCATTAAATGACGATATGGTTCATGATTTGCTTAATTATTATGGTGACTCGATTTACAATCATCGTTAAAAATTGTCATAAAACTGAGTCAGGTCACATGGCGATCTGCTTCATGATCGCACTAACTTTCAACCAAAATTCCAATCTCAGTTGTGGTCATTAAATAAGGACTGGCTGTACTCTTATGTGAATTAAGTCTTTGCATGATTACGCCTATTAACAAGATTATATCGCTGCCCATCTCACCTGTGATTGTGGGCAGCTCACATAAATAAAAACAACAATCAACATATATAAAAATAGCTCCGGATGTGTGTATGTGTGTTTCAGCATAATTCTGGAATGCCTCAAGCAATTTCAACCAAACTTGGTACACAGATGACTTACACTTTGGAGAAAAATACCGTTGGGGTAAGACACCCCTAACACCCCTCGGGGAGTGTGTTCTGTTACGATACAGCCTGTTGTGCCTTCAAATGACTTCTACTGTACTGCCATGAAATGGCTTCTACTGTACAGCACAGTGGAATTGCCATGGTAACGGCTTCACAGTACTCCACAAGGGATCTCCCTCTGATAAGGGGGAAAATCCAACATTAGAAATTACATTTGGTCCGGACATTTTCCCCCTATAAATAAATACCCACACAATGCCAGGTTATCAGCTAGTTAGAAGTAAAATAAAAGACATCAAAGCAATTGAAATAATTTGCAGGAGATTGCAATAAATTATTAATCATGCCCTCAGCTAGCAGGCTCGGTACCGCTACAAGATGCTGAACATTTGGAAACAAACTGAATACAACAAAGAAGATGGACAGCCATCTAACAGGACAGGTGTGTTCTCGTGTCATTTTCCCTCTATTTGGGAGCTGACATTGGGCTGAACAGAAACTTAGGTTCTGTGCCCAATACTTACATTTTCTTTCCTCATTATTTCCACACTATTTCACTTTATACTACTACATATGAAGACCATTGTTAAACCCTTCCTACGAAGGCCTTTCTCTGCAGGGATTCACCTTTTGCTGTGAGGAGAGAGCTTTTGTGGCACATTCCTCTTCTTGATCAGTTTCTCCACTGTGTTGCCATGCAGGAGACTGCGGGATGGATGGTGTTTAAAAAGCCCGGGATATTTCTTCTCTAACGTTTGCTCTCGCCTAGGAGAAGGATGCAAAGACACAGAGAGAAAAATATATCCAAAGTTAACACTAGTCGCTTGGATGCCTGGGACAGGAAAACAGGATGCGTGTAATACAACAAAGATAATCAGATAAAATACCAGAAAGCAATTTTTACTAGATGACTGATAGAGTGATTGCTTGATTCAACACACTATTCGAAGAAACCCAAACATTTCCATTTGTAGAGGATGAAGGATAACCTGACTGCTCCCCCCCCCCCGCCACACACACAATTGTTCTGAGTGGGAACAATTATTGCTGGCTCTTGAATTCCACCTGATATGGAGGCTATCAGGTGGAGAAAAGCTGGGTAGAACTTTCTACATTTTTTAAAAAATCCAGGGCAAATACAGGTAGTCCTTGATTGATGACCACAATGGAACCCAGAATTTATGTTGCTCAGTGAGAAATTTGTCAAGTGAGTTTTGCCCAGTTTTATGACTTTTCTTGCCACATTTGTTAAGTGAATCACTGCACTTGTTAAATCAGTAATATGGTTGTTAATTAAATTTGGCTTCCCCATTGACTTTGCTTGTCAGAAGGTCGCAAAATATGATCACCATAAATTGCCAGAACACTGCAACCATCATAAATATGAACCAGTTGAAAAGCATCCGAAATTTGGTCGTGTGACCACGAGGATGCTATATGGTCATAAGTTTGAAAAATGGTCACAAGCCACTTTTTTAGTGCCGTTGTAATTTTGAACGGTCACTAAACAAACTGTTGTAAGTCGAGGACTACCTGTACTTCCTTCCCAATGCAAATAATTGCAGGAACTTTGGTTGGTAGTAACAGCACTTAGACTTAAATACCACTTCAGAGTACTTTTCAGCCCTCTCTAAGCGATTTACAGAGTCAGCCTAGTGTCTCCAACAATCTGGGTCCTCATTTGACTCACCTCCGAAGGATGGAAGGCTGAGTCAACCTTCAGCCAGGTGGGATCTGAACTGCCAAGTTGTAGGCAGCCGGCAGGCAGCAGAAGTAACCTGCAGTACTGCATTTTAACTACTGTGCCACCAGAGCTTCCTCGTCCCTTATTCTGTGCTCCTTACCTTATGGATAAAATGATGCCCCAAATCGATGGTGTGGTATTGATTTTTAAGAGACAGAAAACAGGTCAGGGGTACGCCCAATTTAGCAATAGCAATAGCAATAGCAGTTAGACTTATATACCGCTTCATAGGGCTTTCAGCCCTCTCTAAGTGGTTTACAGAGTCAGCATATCACCCCCACAGTCTGGGTCCTCATTTCACCCACCTCGGAAGGATGGAAGGCTGAGTCAACCTTGAGCCGGTGAGATTAGAATCGCTGAACTGCAGATAACAGTCAGCTGAAGTGGCCTGCAGTACTGCACCCTAACCACTGTGCCACCTTTCCTTTACAGGGGTGGAGGGGAGGGTTGAGAGAGAGAGCTGGTAGGCTGAAGCTCTCATTACTGAACCTTTCCCCTTTGGAGAATACATCTCCAAAGCTTAGCAGCCATCCAGGACCTTCTGCCATCTTACCGAAGCAGCTCTTTCTCCTTCAGCTCCAACTGTAGCATGAGGGAATTGAGCTCCATATAAAGGTTGTTGGCCCGTTCCAGTTTACGTTCGTAGTGCTCTCGGATGTCCAAGGCGTGCCTGCAGCAGAAGAGGGGAGCAAGGAAACTTTTCAAACATATAAAGAGTCGCGGTTTTGTTATTTTATTCATTTATTTGAACTCACAGTGCTTATCTGAGGATCTCGTATTATCCTGACGCAACTCTGTGAGGTAGAATGGGCTAAGAGTGACCGACTGGTCCAAAGTTACCAACGAGCTGAGAGTTCCCCAGCTTTGATCCACCTCAATCACTACATTAGACTCAATAGCATCCACAGGCTCTTGCTGTTATGGTCAGGAGCAGGGTCTCCAGCCTTGGCAACTTTAAGGTTTGCTGGCTGAGGAATTCTGGGAGTTGAAGTCCACAAGTCTTAAAGTTGCCAAGGTTGGAGATCCCTGGTCAGGAGAATAAAAAGAATGTTGTGTGGCACCAGGCTGCAAGTTCTGCCCTTTTAGAAGGGGGGGAGCTTGTATCACAGGGCTCTGACACTTCTTTCAAAGGCTCCTGATTATTTGACAATCCCCTGCAGGACATCGGTATCCCGGTATAAGGAAGCAGGGACAGTTTTGAGATGCTTAATAGCAAGGACACAGGTGAGCTCAGAAAATTAGAAAAGGTCCTAGCATCTTTGGTATTTGATGGAACATCACTGCAGGTTTAAGAATCATTAAAGAGGAAGGTGCATTTAGAATAGAATAGAATAACAGAGTTGGAAGGGACCTTGGGGGTCTTCTAGTCCAACCCCCTGCTTAGGCAGGAAACCCTACACCACTTCAGACAAATGGTTAACCAACATTTTAAAAACTTCCAGTGTTGGAACATTCACAACCTCTGGAGGCAAGTTGTTCCACTAATTAATGGTTCTAACTGTTAGGAAGTTTCTCCTCAGTTCTAAGTTGCTTCTCTCCTTGATTAGTTTCCACCCATTGCTTCTTGTTCTACCCTCAGGTGCCTTGGAGAATAGTTTGACTCCCTCTTCTTTGTGGCAACCCCTGAGATATTGGAACACTGCTATCATGTCTCCCCTAGTCCTTCTTTTCATCAAACTAGACATTTAGAAGGAGTAGGTATATTTTTATGAAGTCAGATCTAGTTTATGTCCCAGTTTTCCAACGCTGAAGTTTATTCTGTTCTATATCTTCCATCATTCTGTCCTTAAAACAACAACACAAGAAGTCGATGAGTTCCCTTCCCCTCTCGAATCGTGTGGCTGTTGGTTGTTTTAAATTCCCTGTACTTTTTGTTGTAGTTCTTGTGTTTCCCTTCCCCTCCTTGGGTTTGTGCGCTGCCCTGAGTCCCACCGGGAATAGGGCGGCATATAAATAAAATTTAAAAAAATGAACCTTGAAATTGTTTTTTTTTTTAAAAAAAAGCTTCCTTTTTGCAAGCATATTTGACAAATGCAGTTTTATACATTTTTCACTATATCTACTTTTGTGTGCATTTTCTTCATTATATACATTTTTTCTTATGATTTATTCATCTTGAAACTCTGTCTGGAATCCGCACTGCATATCGGACATTAACACAATTGAGCAAGTCCAGAGGTATTTCATGAGAAGGCTTGAAATTTTGGGCTTGGACAACCTAGAACTACGCCACCAATAGTCTGACCTAAGAGTAGTTCACAAAATTATCTCCTACGAATGTCCTACCTCAGCCTCAACCGCAATAATACATGAGCACACAATAGATACAAAGCCAAACTTGATTGCACAAAATACGACTTCAGCAACAGAGTGGTCAATACCTGGAATGCATCTGTTGTTACATCCTCAAACCCCCATAACTTTAACCTTAAACTGTCTACTGTTGACCTCACCCCATTCCTAAGAGGTCAGTAGGGGCGTGCATAAGCGCACCAGCATGCCTACCATCCCTGTCCTAATGTTTCTTTTTATTTGTACCCATTTCCTGTGTTCTTATTCATATTTATTCTTATTCCTGTTGTCTTGTACATGACTGACACACTAAATGTAAATAAAATAAATATGTTCCATAAAATGTAAATGTCAACAGTTGCATTCCAATTCGCATACAGGTTTGGGAAATGAAAAATAAAGTTTCAAATGAAATGCAAATGCAATTAACCTACCCTCAAGATTATGCCCAGTTCCATTTATATATAACAATCATTAATTTTAATAAAAGGAGTGGTAGTGAAATAAAAGACAGGGGAGGAATTGTCAAGATTTTTGCTTCAATTCTGGGGAATACAAAATTGCTTCACTGATGGGGGACCCCCTCCCCCCAAATGTTGGTATTTTCAGCATGCCAGCAGATGCAAGGAATATACGTCATTATGTATAAACTTATCATGACAGGTGGCAGCAGTCAGCCATTCCTGGCTCTGCATGAAAGTGTCAAGTCTAGAGTGGGAGGTTGAAAAACACATCTTGAAAGAGTGACAAACCACATTTTTAGTATCACACAAGGAAAAGAACATGTCCATATTGCCTCTAGAGGTGTAACTCAGTTCAGATGAGACCTTTTATTTATAAATACATATATGGGTATCGAATCTTCTATGTTTTAATGGTTTCCACACCTGCCTTACCTGAGCTCTTCTCGCCTCCGGTGAATCAACTCCTCTTCCAGACGGTGTAGACATGTCCCCTCCGATTTGATCTTTTCGAAATGGAGCTTCACTTCTTCTCGCCATTCAGCCTGGGGAAGAAAATGAGAGCTCCATAAACTCATTCCCTGAATTCATCTGGCTCCAGGACTAGAGAACAGAAAACTGTTTACAATGGTGCTACTCTTGTAGATTATGGTACCCCCCACTGCATGGTATAGGTTCCATAATGAGAATAATAAAAAGTGGGGCTGTTCGGCTCTCAGCAAAAGATGCATTTGTTGGTTATCTCATCTTCCTAACTAACTTATTGTGAAAAGTTGTTTTAAAATTTCAGAGGTAAGATTAATTCAGTTTGTTTTTATGTTATTGTTTATATAACTGCACTGTAAACTATTTTACAGACTAACATGAAAAGAGGTCTATACTGTTAGATCGGGTAATGGAAAGGCACACTCAGGCTAAAGGCAAAAACAGCTCCTTATAGTAACAGAACAAGTATGTACAATCCAGCGATGGTTGAGTCTGACAGCAGCCCTTTTATAGGGAGCTGTCAGACCCTTCGACCAATGAGATTAAACCTCTGTTCCCGCCGGAACAGAGGACCTTGGTGGAAACCATTATAACTGTAGCTAGTATCTAACACCCCTCCCGTCTTAGATGGAATCATCCTACTGGTAACGTAGTCCACACAGGTAGGCGGGCTTTTTGGTAGCTCTGCCAGACCTGAGCAGTTCAATCGGACGGTGTTCTTCGGACAGATCGGACGGACCTGTTTGCTCTGCAGCTCCGCTTGGTGGAAGCTCATGGAACCTTTCACAGGCCGCGGCTGGAGCTTCTAGAGCCGGTTCACTCGGAGCTTGCTGTGGGCCTGCAACACAAGTAGCTAAGTATCCCGGTGTCTTTGGGCTGTGGAAGGAGTGACTTTGTGCTCCTTTTGGGTAGGGCTTTGGCCAACTCGAGCAGGAGTTACCTCTGGCTGCCTAAGAGTGGAGTTGGACAGGCAGCCACGGAGTTAGTCAACGTGCCTTCTCCAATTCCGACCGTCCTCGAGCTCTACGAGATAAGAGCGAGGCTCAGTGATGCCTATCACTGTGGCAGGAATCCACAGAGTTCCCCCGGCGTAGTTGTGGGAGTAAACTGAATCCCCTACGCTAAAATTTCAAATTTTGCTTGTGGAGTCAGGGGGCGATGCGGCAGAATAGTTTGGGTGTAGCCAGTCTAAGTGGGACCTTAGCCGGCGACCCATGAGAAGCTCGGAGGGGCTTCTCCCTGTAGTGGCGCTTGGTATGATGTGTTGGATTAGAAGATAATGGTCAACCCATGTTTGCCAATCTCCCGGGCCCATCCTAGATAGGGCCTCTTTTGCAGATCTCACCATTCTCTCCGCCTGGCCATTGGAGGCCGGATGGAATGGCGCAACCAGGGCATGTCTGATTCCCTGTGCTGCTAAGAAGGTCTCGAATTGCATGGCCGTGAATTGGGGCCCATTGTCAGAGACCAGGAAATTAGGCAGGTTGTGTGTGGAGAAAAGTCTCCATAGGGCCTTGATGACTGCTTCTGTCATAGTGGAGGTCATCAGGACTACCTCTAGCCATTTTGAGTAGGCATCTACAACTACGAGGAATGTCTGGCCATGAACTGGGCCAGCAAAATCAATGTGCAACCTAGACCATGGTGCTTGAGGTCACTCCCACTCCTTAGCGAGCGCCTCTGGGGGAGCTGGTCTGGACTCCTGGCATGGTATGCAAATAGCCACCCATTCTGCGATCTCCCTGTCCATGTTAGGCCACCACACGTAACTCCTGGCCAAAGACTTCATCCCAACAATTCCAGGATGCCCTATGTGTAAAGCCTCTAATACTGCAATGCACAGTTTGGATGGTACAACGATCTGTTCCCCCCACAACAAACAGCCATTAACAACAGACAATTCATCTCTCTTACAATAGTACATTTTGAAATCAGACCCAACAGGCCCCTTTGGCCACCCCTCCACATCCAAATTCAAAATTTGTTTCATGGTGGAGTCTTTTGCAGAGTGGCGGACAACGTCACTAGACTGTGACCTTCAGCTTTTTTGGCCGTCTAGTGCGAACTTGGCCGATTGAGGTGTGGTAGGTGACTCTGGTGTTGCCCTTTGAGCACCATGGTGGCTTCTGCCATACCCCTTGGTTGGGCCTCTGCTGGAGGTTAGGTCAGCTTCTTGGCTGCCAGGTCGTTGTGGGGTGCTCGCTTCTGCAAACCTTGGCGATGTGCCCCTTTCGCTCGCAGTGCTGGCAGATAGCATCGCGGAAACAGCAAGATGATCTGGCATAGGAGCCGAGATGGTGCAGTGGTTAGAGTGCAGTACTGCAGGCCACTTCAGTTGACTGCTATCTGCAGTTCGGCGGTTCTAATCTCACTGGCTCAAGGTTGACTCAGCCTTCCATCCTTCCGAGGTGGGTGAAATGAGGACCCAGACTGTGGGGGCAATATGCTGACTCTGTAAACCGCTTAGAGAGGGCTGAAAGCCCTATGAAGCGGTATATAAGTCTAACTGCTATTGCTATTGCATGGGCTCTCTGCAGCTTGCGCAAGGCAAGAAACGTGGTTCGAATTTGCATGCCGGCTGGGCATGGCTACTGCACATGCAGCAGCTGTCATCTTCTTCGCCTTCTGAGGTCTCGGCCTCTGCAGCCTCGCGATGTACGTGTGTGCTCTTTCGCGCATCTTGTGGAGTGCTTTGGCGCTGCAGGGTTTCTCTAGACTTGACGGCCGATTCTGATGTCCTGGCTTCATCCAACGCAATTTGTAGAGTGAGGTTAGATTTGGCAAGTAAACTCCTCTGTAAATTAATGTCCCGCACACCGCATATGATGCGGTCTAGTATAAGTTTGTCTAGGTCTCGGAACTCGCAGTACGCTGCGGCCTTCCATAGTGCCTCAACGTACTCGTTGATCAACTCGCCTTCCTTTTGATTACGAATATTAAATTCGTGCCAGCAGAGGTGCTTAGACGGCTTGGGAGCGTAATGTGTCCTCAGCATCTGATCTCAGTCGAACCTCAGCATATAGAAGTCCCAGTGCTCGGTGACTGGGTCATATGGAGTCGATGGGGCGTGCATGGCCATTTTGTGTTCTAAGGCCGTTTTGAGTTTGCCGCTCAAAAATGGCTGCTCGAAGCAGCGCTGAGCTCCGGGCTGGATTTACTTGCTGGATTTACTTGCTGGATTGCTACACTCTTTTTGGTTCACCTAGTTGCCTTCCAATCCCACCCTCGTCGCCAGTGTTAGATTGGGTAATGGAAAGGCACACACAGGCTAAAGGCAACAACAGCTCTTTATTGTAACAGAACATGTATGTACAATCCAGCAAAGGTTGAGTCTGACAGCAGCCCTTTTCATAGGGAGCTGTCAGACCCTTCGACCAATGAGATTAAACTTCTGTTCCCGCCGGAACAGAGGACCTTGCTGGAAACCATTATAACTGTAGCTAGTGTCTAACATATACATTTTTAACACAATTTCAAACTAATTTTGCCAAGGAAGCCCACCTGGGATTTGAAGTAGGTTTCTTGCGGTGTGGACAGCACATCAGCAGAGGCGATGTCAAGGTGCAGTAGGATCTGACGGAAGGATGGGCGATTCCGAGGTTTGCTATTCCTGATGAAGGAAGACAGAATACACTGAGGGGAAGAAGGCACACAGTGTGGATTCCTAGCTTGTTTGGTGGTGTGGTTAATTTGTTGGGCCAAGAGCAGGGAGGCCCACATTCGGGTTTACCTTTAAGCAATGAAAGCTCATTTGATGTAAAGGTAAAGGTTTCCCTCGCACATATGTGCTAGTAGTTCCTGACTCTAGGGGTTGGTGCTTATCTCCGTTTCAAAGCTGAAGAGCCAGTGCTGTCCGAAGACGTCTCCATGGTCATGTGGCTGGCATGACTAAATGCCGAAGGTGCATAGAACGCTGTTACCTTCCCATCAAAGGTGGTTCCTATTTTACTACTTGCATTTTTACATGCTTTCAAACTGCTAGGTTGGCAGAAGCTGGGACAAGTAACGGGAGCTCACTCCGTTACGCGGTGCTAGGGATTTGAATTGCCGAACTGCCGATCTTTCTGAATGACAAGGTCAGCATCTTAGCCACTTTTCATTTGATATAGTGAGTAACAAAGATGACCCTGAAGAGATACATGGGAACTGCTACCTAGGCAAAAGGGGGTGAAGTGGGGTTTTTTAAGTCCAGAAGAATGAGATAACATTTGGAAATGGCTCACACAAACAGCTCCCTAATGTAGTAAAAGAAGGGGGAAGAGATACAACACAATCAAACTTGCAAGATTCTGTTATTATAGTCAGCCTCAATAAAAGTAGTTTTAGGCTTGCAATGTAGTTGATTTCCAGGCCAATCAATCAATTCAGTTTATTATAGTCATAGATCAGAGACCAGAACAAATTAAAACACTCCATAAATATACAATTTAAAATTCTGGAATAAAATAATAAATAACAGATAAAATCTATGATAAAATCCAGTCTGTCAATTACACATGGTCTAAGTACACTCAAAGTTACAATCCATAAACTGTGTGGCCCATAGTCAGATTAATACTGAAAGGGAAAGAAATAAGCAGTGCAATGGGTTTGCCACATTTGTTGTATAAAATAGCTATGGTGGATTTGATATGTGTTTCTGACGAACCCCCAGTGCTGCTGCATGGATGTGAGGGCGAGCTGGCTGCAACATCTGTCACCGCATTGATCGCCAGGGTTGATTTCCAGGTCTTTTTCTTCCTAATAAGAAAGACACTTGATAGCTTTGTCAGAAGAGGATATTTAAAATGCAACTCATCAACTGTTATGCATTGCATCACTCATTCTTTAAAGCAGTGTTTCTCAACCTTGGCGACTTTAAGTCCTGTGGATGCTGGCTGGGGGATTCTGGGAGTTGAAGTCCACAGGACTTAAAGTCGCCAAGGTTGGGAAGCACTGCTTTAAAGGAACACTGATAGTGGATATGCATGGTATATTGCAAAGAAATACTTGTAGACTCCTCTGACAAAGTGTAGGTTCCTACTTTCAACACAAAGCCCAGCTGCTAATGGTTTTCACTGTTATGGGTGGCACCAACTCTAGTCACTTTCCACAAGCAGATGAAAATGGAATTCTTCCAGAGGATACTTAGAATGATGTCAGACATTATCTGGAATGCAAGTTTTTATATTTTTGACTGCATGACTTTTGTATTTTATCTATAGGTAGTCCTCGACATACGATCACAACTGAACCCCAAATTTCTTTTGCTAAGTGAAAGTGCTTTGCCCGATTTTATGACATTTCTTGTCACAGTTCTTAAATGAATCACTGCACTTGTTAAGCAGAGGTGGGTTCCTACCAGTTCGCACCTATTCGGTAGAACCGGTTCGTCAAATCTACTGAACCGGTTAGAAGAGGTTCCACCAGTGGACCCGGAAAGCAGGCCACACCTACAGAAGAGGTTCCAAACTTTTTTGAAACCCACCACTGGTCCTTGGATATGATTATTCTGCACTATCATGCTCATATTTATAAAACTCAGTGCCTCTGTGAAAGGTAAGGATGACTACTGCGTTTGTGGTGCAATCAGAACATTGCGTGTGTTGAAGTTGTTTTAACGCAAACCAAAGATGCCTTTTAAAAAAACAAGTTTACATCATATTCTTATGCATGCCAGGGCTGTGTGTGAGGTAATTTAAGGTGGTTCTGACAAGTGTCGTCGGCATCTTCATATCTGGTCACATGGACGGCAAGCTACCCCCATCCGGTCACATGGTCGGCAAGCCACTCCCACAAAGGAGGCCACACACACAGAGTAGGTTCCAACAATTTTTGAAACCCACCATTGTTGTTAAGTTACTAACACACTTGTGAAGTGAACCGGTAACCTGGGACACTGCAACTGTCATAAATCAGAGTCAGTTGCCAAGCATCTGAATTCTGATTATTGTGACAATGGGGATGCTGCATAAGTGGTCATAAATGTGAAAAATGGTCATAAGTCATTTTCCTCAGTGCCGTTTTAACTTTGAGCGGTGACTAAATGAATGACTGTAAACCGGGGACTATCTGTAGTTATTGTTATTTATTGTTTTGTTAAAGGTTATGATCCATCAAGAGTCTGGTTATGATTGTAGTAGGATATACATGTGATGAACAAACAAATAAGCAAGCAAGCAAATAACCAAATAATTGTGAGTGGACATATATCCACACAAAAAGAATTTCTAAGAATGTGACAGCTGTCCTCTCTATAGTTGTGCTCCATTTTGGGTATGACAATGCATAGATTGGTGTGAATTTAAATTAAAATGTAAAGTGTAGAATTTAGAAACTGGCATAAGGTGTTAAAGTTTGCTGTATTGTGCATTAGTATAATATTTTATTTCTGGGAGTATTGTTTATTCTGTTTCTCAAGCTTTCATTATAGAAATAAATGTTCTTTCTGCTCTCAATCAAACTTTATATCATGAATTTTCCTTAGTATGGCCATTAACTGCTCCATGTATGGCTAATCCTCACTTAGCAACCTCAAGAGAGACTGACAACTCCACCACTGGCACAGTCATTAAGCCAGACATCACACGAAAGCATTGTTTTGTGACATCAGTTGTCACTTCCTGCTGCAGTCATTAAATACATCACCCACAGTCATTAAGTGCAACATCACATGACTGTGACTTGTGACTTCATGCTAGCATCCCCATTGACTTTGGTTTGTGAAAGGTCACAAATGATGATCAAGAAACTATAATGGCTGCAACTCTGAGGAATGGTTGTAAGTCTCCATATTCACTACCCTCATGATTTCAAAGAAATGGTTAGTAAGTGAGGACTAGCTGTAATGTAGCAAATAGGAATGAAAGCTTATTGGGTTCCATTGTAAACTTCTATTATGAAGTTTTTTTTTCTACTGTGTAATCTACCTGGTCTTCAGAAATAAATCAAGGTGAGTTCTGGAAAGAGGTGTGTTGTTCGAATTTTAAACTTGACACTTTGAGATGGGCTTTCTCTCTTAACACAACCTACTCCATAGAGTTGTTATGGTATGATAAACTGGAGGAGACTACTGAAGAAAAAATGGCTCTAAATTAAATATATAGGTATCTACATTACACCATCTGCCAAAATGCTGTTCATCTCTGTGTATTATTTTAAATTCATTCAATAAGATCAGCTAGTAAATGTATTGTTTAAAAACAATATTTCTTGATGTCCCCAAGGAATTTATGAAGAGCTGCAATCTGGAGGATCACAGTTTCTTTAGCTCAGGTGTAAAGGAAATGAAACCATGATCCTAATACATCAAAAGTGAACTAAAGATATGTAAAGAGAGGGATTCCTAGAAAGATATAATTCATAACAAAAAGACATATCACATTTTGGGTTTAATGTGACATAATTAGGTTGCTATATCTCTATTTCCCTTGAATAGAAGCCAGAGAAGAGTACCTAAAAAACGCATTGTAATTTTTTTTCCAATTATATATCATGAGGACAAGGGTGGGTTCCTGCCACTTCCAACCTCTTCTATAGAAGAGGTTCCACAAATCTACAGTGCCGTTTAGAACCAGTTCCAACTCCCTCCCCCCACCCATCCACACATCATCAAGATGAAGAGAGAGAGGAGGAATTCTGGGAGTTGAAGTCCACAAGTCTTAAAACTGTCAAGTTTGAACACCCCTTGGGGGGGGTGTTTCTAAAGGGTTAGGGGTGTAAGGGTCTTGTAACTTGACAGCATTAAGACTTGCGTGCTTCAAATGCCAGCGTTTCAGAGCCAACATTTTGGGTGCTAAGCAAGAGCGTTGTTAAGTGAGTTTCACCACATTTACAAGTTGGCCACGCCCACCCAGTCACATGGCTGGCAAGCCACGCCCACCCAGTCACATAGCCGCCAAGCCACTCCCACAAAGCAGGCCACACCTACAGAAGAGGTTCTAAAAAAATTTGAAACCCACCACTGCATGAGGAAGATAAGATGTGGCAAAAGTCAGGCATTAGATTTAATTGGGCCTTCAAATTGTATTAAAACATGAATACTAATCTTCCCAATCTAACACTCTCTGTAAATTTTAGACTACAATCCCCATCAATCGCAGGCAAGATACTGGAAAGCTATCAGATCTGGAACATATTCCTAGGGAGCACCAAAATGTGGAAAGCATTTACATTAATATGTAAAAGCTGATATAAATGTTCCTGTATGGTAAATACTCCATGTGGTTGTAATGGTGAATAAAATAGGCTTCAATCAATGTTTATTGTCTTTAGACCTATTTAAGGAGGCCATTCCACACATACACAAAAAAGTATCATCTGGATCTCTTGCATGAGCAAGGCAAATAAATAAGATTGCAGGATATTGTGTCTCAATTCTCTGGAGCTTATATAATCTCAATAGATTATATAAGAAGTGCTTTCATCCTCCCACTTCTGAGTTTTGAATTTTATTTAGTTGGGGTTTAACTGTTTTTTTTTAATGAAACAGGATTGCTTTTTTTCTTTTCCCCATTTTTTCTCTCCTATGTAGCACAATATAGTCTTCCTTTCCTTTCCTTAAAAAAAAAACAGTGTGGATTTAGAATTTTCAATTCTTTCAAACTATAGCTGAGCAGGGCCTGGGCCTGGACTAATTCTGGAGGCTAATTCTTCCTCCCACAATTTAGCCCACGTTGCTGAGAAGTGATGTAACATGGGAACTCACCAGCACTGCCTCAGCAGGATCTTGAAGCCATCTGGGCAACTGGTAGGCACAGGTAGGTGGAGGCTATTACTGCCCACTCCCCAGATGATGGCTGAGGAGTCCACATCCTTGTAAGGAATCTCTCCGGTCAGCAACTCCCAGAGAACGACCCCAAAGGACCTAGGTGGGAATGAAAAGTCAATTGAGTAGAGGAAGCCTCTAGCATGAACAACCATTCTCAATGGGCTTCCCCTTTTACATTCTTTTCCAGCCATGTCTTCTACCCAAACAGAATCTATACCTGGGAGTATATACAGGTGAGACTAGGAGTAATGGACAAATACATCTAGAGGGCCTAAGGTACATCTGTGCATGAATAGGTATCTATTACCGGTACTAGACCTTGGTGGGAGTTGTAGTCCAACATACCTTTTTTTGGGGTATGTGTTATGTGGACGAAAGAAGCCAGAGCCCAACACAGCTGGAGGAGGGGCACTGGGTTGTCCTAGACTTTGGCCACCCACTCAGACCTTCCCCACTCTCTCCACTGCCTGTCTTTTAGGTTAGCTCCCCTCACCAGATGTCAACCTTCTCAGAAACAGGCTCATTCCGAATCACTTCAGGGGCCATCCAGGCCACAGTGCCAGCAAAAGACATCTTGGTGCTCTTGTCACTGAGCTCTTTGGAGGTGCCAAAGTCGGAGATCTTCACCACATCATCATACGTGATCAGCATGCTAGGGGGAGAAGAAAGGAAATGGACTTCATGGCTCCTTCTGAGAGACAAAGGGTTCTCTACCATCAGTTGGGGAAGATAATATATGAATAAACCCCCTTCCTCCTCCTGCAGAGGAGGGCCTTCTCTGTGGCTGCCCCGGCCCTTTGGAACGAGCTCCCCATGGAGATTCAGACCCTCTCCACCCTTCAGGCCTTCCAGACGGCCGTGAAGACCTGGCTGTCCCAGCAAGCCTGGGGTTGAGTTCCCCCCCTACTCGAATTTGCTGTGTCTGTTGTGCTTTTAAATTGTTCATATTGTCTGATTGTCTTTGTCTTACTTTTTGTAATTTCCCCTCCCTTGGCTTTGTTCAGCCGCCCTGAGTCCCTTCGGGGAATAGGGCAGCCTACAAATTGAATAAACTCCAAACTCCAAACTCCATAGAATAATAATAATTTAATAAATTTATATAGTACCTGTGGGCCATATCTTAGAAACTGTGGGCCATATCTTCCTGCAGACAACTTTGCCACAAAGGTTCTTTATTTGTGAGGTGGCACTTCAAAGGGATGTAGCATATCATCTAATTCTTTAACCTTTATCTTACTGACTGGCTCATAAAACACATTTTTTCCTCACAACTTCATTGGAGTAGCTGGACAAACCCATGCAATTCTGATATATCTTATTCCTAAACCAAGATTTACTCAAATTCCTCCGACTGCCTCTAGAACAGTGTTTCTCAACCTTGGCAACTTGAAGATGTCTGGACTTCAACTCGCATTCGCTGGCTGGGGAATTCTGGGAGTTGAAGTCCAGACATCTTCAAGTTGCCAAGGTTGAGAAACACTGCTCTAGACCAGAGGTGGGTTCCTACCAGTTCGCACCAGTTCGGTAGAACCGGTTCGTCAAATCTACTGAACCGGTTAGAAGAGGTTCCACCAGAAAGCAGGCCACACCTACAGAAGAGGTTCCAAAATTTTTTGAAACCCATCACTGACACACACACACACACACACACAGACTCACACAGAGAGAGAAAGAGAAAGAAAAGAAGAAAGAAATAAAGAAAAAAAGAAAAAAAGAAAGAAAAAGTGAGAGAGATGAAAGAAAAAAAGGAAAAAGGGACAGAGAGACAAAAGGAAGGAAAGAGAGAGAGAGAGAGAGAGAAAGATAGGAAGGAAGGAAGGAAGAAAGAAAGAAAGAAAGAAGGTAAGAAAGAAAGAAAGAAAGAAAGAAAGAAAGAAAGAAACAAACAAACAAACAAACAAACAAACAAACACATGGCCGGCAAGCCACTCCCACCAGGTCACATGGCCGGCAAGCCACTCCCACAAATGAGGCCACACCCACAGAGTAGGTTCGAAAAATTTTTGAACCCACCACTGCTCTAGACTATAAAACACCTGGAAATCACAAAATAAGAATGATTATAAAGGACAAGATACTGTATGATTACAGCCCCTGCTCTTATTTCCTTAGCAAAAGTAGTGGGGCTTCTAAGCTCTGACTGAGAAAACAATGCCCTCCTTCAGCCTAACAGATAGCACTGCAGCTGCTGCCCACCATTCTGTTTTTTGACTGATGGTGAGGGAGGGCAATGCTCTTCTTGGCAACCACATTTAATTAGGGAAGGGTTTTGTTCACATCTATTCTTTGCCATACTTTTGTCACCTTCACTATTGTCTTCCCTGAAGTCTAATTTATGTACAGGCTAAACTCCTTGGAGATAAGCATTGTTTTGTTTGCTTATTTATGAAACTCAGAAAACCCGCCTCCACTCTCAATATACCGGAGAAGCATCCATTACAGGGAGAGTTAATGCCCTGAGTTGTACACAGGCGTGAAGAAGAACTGTGGATGAAACCAGTGATAGGGAGGTAGAGCAGACTACCAAGCCTCCCACTTAAATGTAACATTTTGAGAGAGATTTTAAGCTTTCAAAAATGGCAGGTTTTGTTTCAGTAGGAAAACACCGACTTGCCCTCAGTAACCCTGAGTTTCCTTGCCACTGCCAGCCTGGCACCATGTTAGTCTCCTGGAACTATTTAGCTCCCCTTCTTACTTGGGTGACTTGAGGTCTCGGTGGATGATCTTATGGAGGTGCAGGTAGTTCATGCCACCAGCGATGCCCATGGACCAGTCCACCAACAGCGAGGGAGTGACTTTGCGTCCAGCCCGTAGCACCTCATAGAGTTGGCCCTGGGCACAGAATTCCATGATGATGCAGTAACAGGGAGCCTGGGTGCACACACCCCTGCAAGGAGTGAGAAAGGACAGGATAAGGATGGGTTAAAAAGGACCAGCAGGACACTTTACAGTGGCAGAGAAATAACACCAGCATGCTCTTTGAAGAGTTATTGTGGAATGATGATTTCTGGGGAGACAAAGAGTCAGGATTCTCTTCTGTCTTGCGCCCCAACAAGAAAGCCTAATGTTTAATATGTGAGAAGGGCTGTTGTTGTTCAGAGACAAGCCAAAAGTTATCCCTAATGCTATGAGGTACTTGTGGGAAATTACACAAATTAGTCAGCATTCTGTGGTCCAGAACCTTTTTGTTTTGCAGTTGCAACAGTGAGTTGGGGATCCTTCTGCAGCTTTCATTATGGATTGAACCATTGAAAATATAAACATTCATTCACCTATTGTAGAGGGCATAGGGAATGTGCTTGAAGGACAGGACGAAGAGTCCCTAATAAGGTCATGGTCAGATAAGAGGGGCTTGAATCTGTCTTAAGAAACTTGAGAAAATGTCTTAGACAAGCCCCATCCTTACTTCATATGAAGATAAAGGGTGGAAGCAGACTTGCAGTAGTCTGATATTATAGTTGTTACAATAAAAGTAGTCCTGATTTAAAATCAGTTTGGTTTCTTTTGTCTACCTTATAGGGTTGACAACTATATATGAATAGACTACCGGGA
Source organism: Thamnophis sirtalis (assembly GCF_051295495.1). Lineage (NCBI taxonomy): Eukaryota > Metazoa > Chordata > Lepidosauria > Squamata > Natricidae > Thamnophis > Thamnophis sirtalis. The sequence continues at coordinate 155,928,385 of NW_028261383.1, read as the reverse complement.
TATGACATATCATGACTAGATAGATACTCGTATCTATTCCATACTGGGTGACCACAAAGATATTTGGGACTACAATTCTTAGGAGAATCGGTTTGGCATAGTGGTTGAGGAATGAATGTAGAAATTGAGAGAATGTGAATTCTAGTTCTGCCTTAGGCACAAGGCCAGGTGGGTGAGCCAATCTCTCAGCCCCAGGAAGCAGGCAGTGGCACTTCATAAATCCAAAAGAAATCCTAAGTACTTGCTTAGGAAGTCACCAAGAATCAACGCTCTACTCAAAGGCAGACAGACAATCTTAGAAACACCTAGTAGTTAGGAAATATAAGAATTATAGCCCAATATATCTGGAAATAATTAGGTTCGTTTTAACAAGGTTAGAATTATGGGAATTGTAATTCCAACATTTGAAATAGCATTATTAATTTTAAGAAGTATTACTTTTCTGTTTTTTTCCCAGCGAAAATCAGCTAAGGTCACACTCAATTCCAAGAAATGTGGCAGAGCCAAAACGAAACCTAATTATGATGCAATGAGCATTACAATTCAATTTACATTTGTTGATTATAGTTAATATGATTACTTTATCAGTATCCAATAATCTCCTCCTGCCATGTGAAAAACTACAAAGGAGAGGCTGACTAAAGCACCCAAGATTTTGTCTCACAAATTGTCCTGATTTAAAGAAAAACCAGGGCCGATACTGGGAAGTTGAGGTTTCAGAAAAGAAAGTATAGCAGTGACAGTGAGCCTATGACATGTGTCAAAGATAACATGCCATGACATTTTGGATGTCAGCGTTCCCCAACACCTGACAAGTATTTTCAAAAACATGCCCCATCCCTGTGCAATTTTTGGAGGCTGCAGAGGCTGCACAAGAATGAAGGGTGTTGTCATGTGGCCTCCCGACCCTCTGGGATTTGTGCAAAAGGGCCATGTTCTCGCATGGCCTACTGACCCTCTGAATAGGGCATGTTTTTGGACAGCTTTTGGAGGCTGAAGAGGCTGCAGAAGAGAATTTTCCGAAGCTGTTTCAAGAACAAAGACCTCGTGCAACTGGAACAGCCTCCAGTAGGCTGCCGAGGCCTGTCATCAGAAAGAAAACATAGTCTAAAGCAGTGTTTCTCAACCTTGGTGACTTTAAGTCCTGTGGACTTCAACTCCCAGAATCGCCCCTGGCTGGGGGATTCTGGGAGTTGAAGTCCACAGGACTTAAAGTCGCCAAGGTTGAGAAACACTGGTCTAAAGGTAAGTGGTACATGGCAGATTCTGGAGAGTGCTGGGCTGTGGAGACAACAACACAATTCCCCAACATTTCTTTGTCTTGGGAAATGATGCAGGGCAGCCTTTTTGAGTGGCAGTGATGGTACTAGGGCGAAATCGAGGTCCGGATCTCTGCTTCAGGCCTAGCTGAAGCACTGTTGCCAGGTGCCACTGTTCAAGGTGGCCTAGAAGGGGAGACAGATAATTGTTTCTCTTTTGTTTGGGAGGTGGTGGTATTGACATACCAGCAGAGCCAAATTAGGCAATTTCTGAATTTTTGACATGCTGAGCCAAACGATTCGCCATAACTACACTAAACTAAGTGGGACATGGACACATTGGATTGGATTTTCTCCATACAATCTATGGCTAGAAACGCAGCTGATTGCTGTATGTGTTGTATGATTGCTTGTGCTATATGTGTTTATGAGTGAGGGAGAGGGAGTAAGTTATGGTGCCTGGCAAAGACATTTGCCTTGCAACTATAGCTCAGAAAGACTTCATTGTTAAGAAAGGCAATGCCAACTCCCTCTTGCCAACGCTGCCCCACTCACTTGAAGGTGATGATGTTGGGATGCTTGAGTTTCCTCAAATGTTTGATATCCGTCTCCTTGAGGTCTCGCACCTTCTTGACTGCAACTTCTTCCCCATGGAAGCGTCCCAGGAAGACAGCACCTTGCGCCCCACTGCCTACCCATTGCAAGTCCATGATCTCTTCAAAGGGTACCTCCCACGGGTCTGCATGGAGAGGAAAAGAAAGTGGGAGCTGCGGGTTGTTCAGAGGAAGGCAGGTTTTTCATCCCCAGGGCAAAAAATCCTGCATAATGTCATTCAGGAATAACCAAAGTCTTGCATATCATTGCAGGAACAAATGTAAACGCTGCAAATACATGGCATTCAATAAGCCAAGTATGCATTTAAAAATAATAATAATGCCAATCAGGTTTCTAGCCCTTGCAGAAATAACTTGTAACAACAACAACAACAACACTGCTTGGATTTGCATATATACTCTGCAGGTACATTACAAAATCCCAGGAGCTAGTTTTTTTGGGAAAAATTGATGTGTATGAAAGGCCAGAACCATCTAAAAAACTGCCAGCTATGATTTCACACTGTTGTGTATATAATAACAGTAATATGATTTTATACATCATCCAACTCCCAACGCCTCTAGTATAGCACTCTGGTAACACAACGGCTTGTTTGGAAAAAGGGAAGAAATGATTTCCAATGATGATAGGGAGGAATAATCAGTCTAGCATCTCATTGCTCACCCCCTTTGGCCCCAGCTTTTCTTACAGCATCACAGTCACATTTCATATGGCTGGTTCCATTCATTTTGGGTGCCATAAAAAGGGGGCTAGAAGAAAATAAATAAGCCGAACATTCAAGATTTAACTAAAAGTTTGAAGAATATTCTGCATTCCTTCATGTTTTTTTTCCAAGAGGGAAAAGCTATATGAAGGGCATTCAGTCATGATAGATACCTCTGAAGTATTTGTTACCAGTAGAAGCCACTGAATAAAAATGAAGGTATCTTCTGGGAAGATACTCACAAGAGTATATTCCTCAATTTGGGAAGTCTTCCCACAATTGACAAATTGCCCATCTTAAAGTATGTTTGGGGGGGGGGGAGGACACCTGGAAAATTCATGTTCAAACTGAGAAACCCATATTCAATATTTTGGCTGATTGGATCCACCTGGAGATTTGACCCTCTTAGTTGTCCCTCTTTCTTGATGCTTCAGGTGGAATGGTGATCAAACAGATGTTTATTAAGGCCTACTTCGAAGGCAGGGAACCTGAACCAGTATGCGGGTTGGATTTTTTTTGCCTACAACACCAAACTGTGCTTGATATTACCATAGCAGAGGCATTTCAAAGAGGGGAAGTCTCCCACCCCCCTCAACCTCTTTTTAAAGAAAAACCAGGATCGGGATTGGGAAGTTTTGATTCTGGAAAAGATGCAAGAACGTTCTAAGTATCTAATTTTCTACTTAATCAGAAAATTGAAGTGATTGCTCCCAGCTTCCTTGGTCCTATCCATTTTGCGCAAATAAGTGGGAATGATTCTTTTCAGTTGTCACTCGAAAGAGAGACTCTGTTTTTCTTGATGTGCAGGAGAAAGCAGAGAGCATGTCTATCTACTCCAAGTCTGGGAGCTGAGCTTCTTCAAAAGAGGCTTTCCTGAGGTCCCCTCCAGAGGTTCTGGTTTTAAAAACCTTTCTGTCACCAAGATTACCATCTCTAGCTTTTCTTAGAGTTGCACTTCCCAAAGTAGACTTTTTAAAATAATTTGAGGGCTCTCTTGGACTCTCATCTCCTGCTCAATGAGCAGATAGTGGCTCTGTCCTAGGAAGGCGTTTGCAGAAATCCATCATTTGTGACAATAATATCCTTTCCTACTTTGTGAGGCTATGATCACAGTCACTCATGTTCTAGTGACCTTCTAGTGAGATTATTGCAATGCATTCTCCATAGGGCAACCTTTGAACACCTGTTATTGGTGCTCCTGACTTTGCCAATGTAATGTCTCTTTCTGCTGAGAGTAAGATTCTGGCTCCAGATCTGAGCTATATAAAAATGTGACTCTCTGGGACAAAATGGGACCTAGGAGCCGTGTCTTCTTTATAGTTGGACCTACCACATGAAATAGCAATGCCCTTCCTCAAGATTTGAATGGCCGACTCTGTTAAGCTTTCATAAAACTGTGAAAACTTGGCTCTTCCAGCCGGTTCTGGAACACAGTCTAATGGTTTGTTCCCAGTAATCTATCCTGATTAATTATCCTTGAACAATCCTATGGAGTTGGTTATCCCCCTGATATAAGGTTATGCAGTTTTATTGTATGGTTTGTTATTTCTGTTGCCTTAAATCCTGGCATGTGAGCTTCTTAGAATACCTTCAATGGCTGAGATGGCATGCAAAATAAATACTGTAAATGATGATGTCCTTTTTGGCTCAAAAGAGAAAATAATGTTTTTTTAAGGTATCTGCAGCTTTTTACTTTAGAGTCACTTCATCTTCTCTTCTCTTTAAAAGCTGCAACATCAGACTTGCTCTGATTTTGAGAAACTTCAGTACTAAGCAAGAAATAATCTAATCTAATAAGCTCAATTGTACACAAAAAGTTTAACCATCAACCCATCTAACTGGAAGAAGAGAGACAAAATGGCCATGTTGCTCTGGTCTGAGAATAAAAACCGGGATTTCAAATTACCCAGTGACTGGAAAAATTGTCTGTAGGATTATTTTTTTTTGTAAGATTAAAGTGTTAGGTATTTTTGATCTTCACAATTGCACATGCTCAATGTTCTAATGTCCTTTGGGTCTCTAACAGTGCATTAGTTAACTGGAGCATTTGGCATTGACCAAGTTGATTTTACCAATGTTTTCAGGATTCAGGGTTCAAAGGCAATACACTAGATTGCTCATAGAAACAAACTGGCAAATAGCATAGCAACAAACATATCTCTATTAAAATAGTTATAATTATGTCCATTTGGTTAGCACTCATTCAAATTCCAATTATGGCATTTTGGATCAAATTCATTTCCACTCAATATATAAAGACAACTTCTTATATAGCATTATTTTGGCCTAATCCTGTAATAATTATATGAATAGTAACTAGACTATTGGTTAGCCTGTAAACTAAATTTATAACTAATTCCTGACACAGACAGAATCAGAAAATCAAGGGGTCACCATGTTCTAGAGGGCAGCAATGGATGAAAAGAACCATGCTACAGATCACTGACTCTGGGAGAAAGCCTTGATCCAAACTGAATCCCAAGTTCCCCATTGACACCAAGACTGATTGAATTGCCAATTGCATTTGAGAACATATCTTGAAAATAGGGACGTAGAAAATTTCTTATACTGCAGTGGTTCCCAAACTTGGCAACTTTAAGACTTGTGGACCTTAACTCCCAGAATTCTCCAGCCAGCAGAGCTGGAGAATTCCCCCAAGTTTGGGAACCACTGTTATACTGAATCAAACACTTAAATCAATATTGTTCACGTCAGATTACTATATCCTCCAGGTGTTTTGAACCAAACTCACGATAATCCTTGCTAATGTATACTGGCCTGGTGAGAACTGAAATCTGAAGGCTATAGGGTAGTGTTGGCAAACATTTTTGGCACCAAGTGCAAAAACGGGAACGTCGCACACACGTGGGGGAGCGCCGGAAACCAGAAAAGCAGTTCCAGAGGAAGAACCGGAAGAGCAGGTCCAGAAAAGCAGTACCGGAAGAAACCGGAGGAATGCCGGAAACCGGAAGAGCCGGGAAGCTGAGCTTCCGGTTTACAGCATGCGCATGTGCACCGGTCACCTGGTGTTCCAGTTTCTGGCACACATGCATGCGCTAAGAGCAGTTGGCCAGTGATCATGTGTGTGCCAGAACCTGGAAGAGCAACAGGCAACAGCTGGCATGCCCGGAGAGATGGCTCTGTGTGTCACTTCCTGCACATGTGCCAGAGGTTTGCCATCACGGCTATAGCGGCTCCAAATTCCCAACTCCTGACATGCATGTCTGGAAAGAGTTCTCTATGATTTAAAGAAGGGTCTTTCCCAGCTCTACCCGGAGATTCTGTTAACCAACTTAGACCTTTCTGTATGGAAATCATGGAGCCCAACTCTCAGCAATGGGATTTGCTTCATAGATTATAATCAGGTTATTATTATAGGATTCTTTCAACTGATAATGCCCACTCTTGCTCCTGGTGGTCCCCATGTTCCTCACCTTCCTGCTGCTGTTTGTGTTCGGTGGAATATGCTTTGCCAATCATGGTCCAAACAGGTTTGAGGCAACCAAAAAGCCCTTCCAGAAAGCCACTTCCTGTCTGGCAGTGGATCCGTACTTGGTCAGCATGGTAGCGGGTAGGCCGAACTTCAGGATTCCCAACTCCAGCTCCTGCGCCTGCTCCGCCTCCCCCACTACCAGCTTCATTCTCGTGAAGCTGCAGCACGCTGTTGGCAAACTGTTCGTGGGTCTCCTCACTGGGGGTAGGACTGTGTCCACCGCCTCCACCTCCACTCCCATCTATGGGCAAGACGTCTCGTAACACACACTGTGTGGGCGTCAAGTCCTTCTCAGGGGTGCAGTCCGAGGCATCTGGATCCAATTTCCGGAGGGAATTCTCCGTCAAGATAGTGTTGAAACTGCCAAAGGAGGGGGAAGGTGTGCGGGTCTCGTGCAGGCAAGCCATGATGATGCGTATCTTGGGGTAATGTGCAGCTAGTCCCTAAGAGGCAGAAAAAGAGAGAAAATGCAAGGGTCATGGATTAGATAACTAGCAGGAATCAAGGGACTGTGAGCCAAGTTTTCACATTAGTAAGTAACTCATGGAATATCAAAAAGAATTTGGAACATGATACTACAGGTAACCTTCAATTTAAAACCATTTGTTTAGTGAATGTTTCAAGTTACAACAGAACTGAAAAAAGTCACATATGACCAGCCTTCATACTTGACAACTGTTGCAGCATCCCCACATGATCTAAAATTAGAGCATCTTGGCAAACAGGCATGTATTGATGATGGTTGCTGCATTCTGGGGTCGTTGCTCATGACACTTTAGGCATGAGTAGACATGTGCGTCCTGTTTGTTGAAAATGTCTGTACATGCACATATAGAGGCGACCCAGATAATCTGGAAATGGAAGTGTCTGTACATCTGGAATACTATATGTGTGGTTAGAATAGCTGAGAGATAAAAAAACCAGTGAACAGCTTTGAATAAAAGCACATGTATAATTTGGAATTCAACATGGAATTTGGCCCTTGGGATGTTTTGATGGAAGATTTTACACTAGTTGGGCTCCATATCTTAGGCTGTAAACCATGTTTCCTCTATATCTTGTTTCCAAGCTATTAGAGACCTAATCAAGTAGTGTGCATCTTTAAGTTGGAAGGGTGATGAGGATGCATGGTACATTCCTCCCCAGAGTTTACACTAAGGTAAAGGTAAAGGTTCCCCTCGCATATTTTTTCTAGTTGTTCCCGACTCTAGGAGCAGTGCTCATCGCTGTTTCAAAGCCAAAGAGCCAATGCTGTCCAAAGAAGTTTCTATGGTCATGTGGCCAGCATGACTAAATGCTGAAGGTGGATGGAACACTGTTACCTTTCCACCAAAAGTGGTCCCTATTTTTTTACTTGCATTTTTTACGTGCTTTCGAACTGCTAGGCTGGCAGAAGCTGGGATAAGTAACAGGAGCTCACTCCATTACGCGGCACTAGGGATTCAAACTGCCAAACTGCCGACCTTTCTGATCAACAAGCTCAGCGTCTTAGTCACTGAGCCACCACCTCCCTTCTGAGTTTACTCTACAAACAACTAAAATGGAAATTTAGTTATCAGAATCTTTTCTTTATCCAGGTTTGTAATTGTGCAGAGCTATGTCATGGCATTTAGCCAAACTTGGTTATATTTCCATTTCAGATCTTTCAAAAAAGCAGATGATGTTTGGGGATAGTGCATATGAAACAGAATGAGAATATGCATCCCCGTGGTTTCATTTGTTATAGGTTTATATTATTTATGTATTTATTCATTCAAGATTGTTTTAAGCTGCTCCCTTTCCTCAAGGAGTATGAAGAGATTATCATGAAATCTTAATACTTGAGACTTCCATATTTGGAAAGCAATATATAGACTTGCATAGTTAAAAGAACACATCTTTTTTTTAAAAAGCACAAAGTCACACATTTAGATGTTCTTGTACTGCTATTTCCTGTAACAGAAATCCTCATGATTTGTGAGAAATTTTGCAGGAATACAGCATCTAGTGTTGTACAAAAGCCAGGTTTTAGTGCCTGGAAGAAGAAATCCTTAAGCAAAATTAAAGAAGAAAGTTATTATTGTAATATCCATTAAAAGAGTCACTCAACTCTGGTTATAGAAATATGCTTCAGTGTGTAAAATAACTTTTTACTTAAAAGTAAACCTGACAAAGAATTTAACTTTGGGAATGATTTCTAGATTACAATTCTATATGTAAATTTGTATCACAGCCAAAATTATGGTTTCCTTTTACAAAAAGTCTTTATATTTCAGCTTTATAGGATTTTCTAATCTTTTATGATTTCTACTGGGATGGCTACTATTTCTAGCATTTATATTCTTAGAGCGCAATACTTTTCTTAAAGTGATATAATATATCATGAAATAATTTCTATGAGACTTGTAAAGTTTATATGTACAGTAGGTAGCCTACTTTCAATTCCTCTTCACTATCTTTTTGTCTATTTATTCAACTTTTAAAATGTTCAATAAAATCTTTAAAAAAGAAGTGCCAAGTCTGTGAATTTTATATAAAAACATACAATTATCTATAAATTCTGTTGCCTATTGAAAATCTAAGGACAACTTTAGCGAAAAGGAAGGTGGAGAACAGGACTATAAATCCTACACCTTTCTTTTTACCAGTTTCAAGCAGCTCATGTTACCTCTGGCTATAAATATATAGCCTCAGAAATTTAACCATAAAAGGTAAAAGGGTCTTTGAATATTAATATTCATAAACAAACATTTTAAGAATTGGTGTCTGAACTAGACGTTCTTTTGGCTGCATTTCAGATGCAGCCTAGAGAAGAGGATGGCCAGGTGGATGGTTGTACCATCAGTTGACATGCATCAGAATCAGAATAGAGCTGGAAGGGACCTTGGAGGTCTTCTAATCCAGTCCACTGCTCAAGCAGAAAACAGGCATGAAGCTATCAGAAAGCAATGCTTGGACATGTGAATGGTGAAAGCAGCTTTGCATTTGCAATCATGCATTTTGTCTCCTCCTATGGGGTACTCAGGTGTCTTTTCTCATTTTTACTGCTTTAATTCATTAGCTGTCAACACTTCATTTCGATCTCCCATATTTTGTTTTCTCTTGTAAGTCATGCTCCATAACCAAGTAAACAAGGAGGGTGAGCAAACTTTGGAATTTTGAGAACACAAAGCAGAGGACTCTTATAATGCTGTGGAAAAACTGTAAAGATAACCAGTCAGAAAATATCCATTGAATAGACTGCAAAGGGACGAGGATATTCAACACTCCCTAATTCTATCATCTTATTTTTACCCATTCGATTTTTTATTCCGGAGAGGTATTGTCAAGCCTAAACCCAAAGGTGACAGTGAGATCCAATCGAGTCCAGCTCTTTGATTGCACCTAAAAGCCTGCAATCAATTGGACACCACCAGATGGTCAGAGAAAAAGCGGAAGGCCAAAGAAAATCTGGTGCCAAACATTTCAGGAAGATCTGAAAAACATCAATCTTAAATGGAAGGATGTGGAGGCTGTAGCTGCGGACCGAAAATTGTGGAGTAAATCTGTAGTTCAATGTGCTTAGTATAGAATGCAATGATGATGGTGGTAATGATGATGATGAATTGACAGTTTGCTCTCCTAATGCTGTAAACTTCTAACTAACCTAAGATATATATATCCTGGGGGATTCTTCCTCTCTCCCTCATCCATTCCAGGACTGCACAGTCTCCTGATTGGGGCCCCTCACTGGAATGTGCTTCCTCTTGCTTGAGAAGCCGCAGTGTTATTATCAATGTCTCTCCAGCCGTACCTTCCAATGAAGGTGTGCACACTCTACGAAAAGTTAATGTATAGGCAAAGTGAAAGATAAATATACACATATCCATCACATTATTAAGCTGTGGTGGCGCAGTGGTTAGAGTGCAGTATTGCAAATTACTTCTGCTGATCACTGGCTGCCAGCAGTTTGGCAGTTCGAATCCCACCAGGCTCAAGGTTGACTCAGCCTTCCATCCTTCCGAGGTGGGTAAAACGAGGAGCCAGATTGTTGGGGCCAATAGGCTGACTCTGTAAACCGCTTAGAGAGGGCTGCAAAGCACTGTAAAGTGGTATATAAGTTTAAATACTATGGCTATTGCTATTATTCCTTTTTGGGTAAGCAAAGTTATGCAGAGAGGAAAAAAAGGAGCAAGAAATAGTAAACTAAATAAATTAAAGGCAAGAGATTTTTTTTAAAAAATTACTCCAAGACCATACATTATATCTTTTCATACTTTTCTATCCTTGCAAACTCTCCTACAGATCTCCTCTTACATTATTGCTTTATGTTATTTGAATTCCTCCCCTCTATCTTTTTCAGGATCTCATCAACCATAGTATTTCTCCATCCTTTCGTCACATTCATTCTTCCTTCATATACTTGTTTTGCAATTCAGCCCTCATCTATCTCGCTATATTATCTAACTAGTTATTGTTTTTATTATTTTATTTGTTCATTACATTGATTGTTTTTACAAATAGCTCAAGGTGGCATACCTTTCTCCTCCTATTTTCCCCATAATCACAACAACACTGTGAGGTAGGTTGGGCTGAAAGAGAATGACTGACCCCAAGGCTCCCAGCTGATTGTCATGGCTAAAACAGGTCTTGAACTCATGGCCTCCTGCTTTCTATCCTGATGCCTTAACCACTACAACTAAACTGGCTCTCAAACTACCTCAACTTTTATTTCATTGTAGTTAATCCACACTTGTTCACACACACACACACACACACACAAACACACACACACCTCTCTTCATTCTTGATCCTACGTCTCCTTATTTTACACACATACTATTTACACCCCAGTGACCACAGCATTTGATTTAACTTTATGTTTTAAAAATTCTTCACATATTTTTTCATCTTTTGTAAATATTCCATCAAGGTACATGAACACATTTACCTAATCTAGTAGTTGCCACATATGCCTGACTTGCAATCTCTGTAACAATCTCAGCCAACAATTTAGCATCATCTGGATACAGAATTACACACATATTTAGGTTCCAACCAACATACCTCTAACAATACCACATTTTCTTCTTTTTTTCTTTTGTTTGGTCCATAAACGTATGAACCACCTTGGGGACATCAGACATTCTTGCCTCTTCTTGATCACTGTTGAATCATTCAGCAAACATCCCATTTATTCCTATGCCTGCTTTACATCCATCATATAACACTGTTATTGCACTTGGCAACTAAGCTTCTGCTCCCAACATTTTATGATTCAAGCCCATTTGCTTTATCATATACTTTTTATAACTCAGCAATGCAGTAATCATTCTCATATTCATACATATTCAGTGACTTTCTGAAGAGCAAAAAACCTGATCTGAACACCTTCTGCAAGACATAAAGCTGCACTGAAATTCCCAAACGTTGCTCATTGTCATCTCCTGTAACTTTTATATTTGAATTCTGCCAAATACCTTCACAGGCACACTTGGAAAACTAATTCAGTAGTTTTTGCATTTCTCTTTCTACTTTTCCTCCGGGAGGGGAACAATAAATTCACCCTTCCAATGATCAGGAATGGATGCTGGGTTCATTCAAATATTTAACAAGTCACGCAGTCACCCTATAATCACATCCGTATTTTCATATTTCTTGAGGGTCACCATCTACATTGTTTTAGCATTCTTACAACAGTTACAATTTCCTTTTCTTAAATTCCTTAACTCTTTCCTGTCTCTTCACCATTTTCAAAAGTTTTTTTCCCCTTAATCATCAAAATTGTTTGGCATTCTTTCTGCCACTTTTAACTGGAACTGTTGCTCACTAAATTTGAGAGCCAGTTTGGTATAATGATTAATGCACCAGGCTAGAAATCAGGAGATTGTGAATTCTAGTGCTACCTTAGCAGTGGTGGGTTTCAAAAATTGTTCGAACCTACTCCGTGGTTGGGGCCTCCTTTGTGGGAGTGGCTTGCCGCCCATGTGACCGGATGGGAGTGGCTTGCTGCCCATGTGACCGGATATGAAGATGCTGACGACACTTATCAGAACCACCTTAAATTACCTCACACACAGCTCTGGCATGCATAAGAATATGATGTAAACTTGTTTTTTAAAAGGCATCTTTGGTTTGCGTTAAAACAACTTCAACACACGAAATGTTCTGATTGCACCACAAACGCAGTAGTCATCCTTACCTTTCACAGAGGCACTGAGTTTTATAAATATGAGCATGATAGTGTAGAATAATCATATCCAAGGACCAGTGGTGGGTTTCAAAAAAGTTTGGAACCTCTTCTGTAGGTGTGGCCTGCTTTCCGGGTCTACTGGTGGAACCTCTTCTAACCGGTTCGGTAGATTTGACAAACTGGTTCTACTGAATAGATGAGAACTGATAGGAACCCACCTCTGTACCTTAGGCACAAAGCTAGCTGGGTGACTTTGGGTCAGTCACTTTTTTTCAGCCCAAGGAAAGAGGCAAGGGCAAACCACTTCTGAAAAACCTTGCCAAGAAAACTGCAGGGATTTATCCAGTTGGTCCCCAAGAACTACCCATGGGGAAAACATTTGATTACAATATTTTCAATTATCTATTTCTCTCCATACACATTATGTCCATCTCCTCATTTTTGCAACAGCCTCTTTTTTTAATGCCTTTTTCTTACCCACGGTCTTTTCCATTATATCATTCCATCAGGTGTTCTTCTTTCATAATTCCCACAAGTGTATGCCCACATCTTTCTGTGGCACTCAGTCCCTTAATTCTTTTCTCTTCATTCCAGGCAGCTCCACATCGTCTTTTTCATGGCCACTCGCCATTCCTTCTTTGGGAAAATAATCTGTCTTTTAATGTGTTATCATTCTGGACTCAAATAATTTCTTCCTGGAGTTACTCTTCTTTAACTCTTGTTCTTTTTCTTCTATGTCTATTTTCCCTACAATCCTCCCTTGACCTTAAAAATAATGGCCAGTCACACTTACAGAACTGCTCACTATCCCTCTATCATTAATATTCTTGCTTTACATCACAGTCATTTAAGTATTCACCATTTTTATTAATTCAGGGACCAATAACATTTTTTTGCACTCCCTCATTTCATTCCCACCCATCTATCCATTTTACCCTTGAATTCCATTCATTCTGAAATATTTTCATTCTGCACATATTTTTTTTCAGATCCCGTCTCTGCTTTTTTATTCTCACAGAATAATCATCAGTGTATGTGTTCCTAGTTTCATAAACATCACCAACTTAGATACTAATTTCATACATATATGTTAGACCTTCCATTCATAATTAACCCTTTGCTTAAATTTATCTGTATATTCATCAATTCCTCTGCACCAAACCAAACAATTTTCATCCAAATGTATTACATCTGTGTCTTTGTTTCACAGATGCACAACATATATTGCTTTATTTCATTTCATTTCATTTCATTTGTTGATTCATGCTTTTTGCTACATTGTGATTTTACATTGCAGATTACAAGTCTTCCATACCCAATAGTCATCATCAGATAGGTCCACCAATACTGATCATCCATCATGCCTTTAATCAGTCAAGATTTATGCTTTTTTAGTAAGATGAAGAACTTTATGTGGACTATATCACCTCTCTTAGGTATACATGTCCTTTTCCACTTAGTATTAAGGATGTATCATTCAATTAGTATATAATTTGACCAGTATGGCCTAAATATAATCAGTATGTCAGTGTTCCAAATATCATCCAGAATTAAATCAGAGTTCAAGGCATAGCTTTCATCAAAGTTCCAATTTAATAAGAGAGACATGTTGGTACAAACTGTGGAAACCCAAATCTGAAAGCTTCTTGGGTTTCCACCCAGTTGAAAGTTCTAGATCTTGCCCCCACACCCACAAGTCCATCACATGGTCCAATCTTCCTCTGCCACACTAGCATTTCCACCCATCTAGTTCCGGTCAGGTGCGGAGACAAAAGATGACCTTGGGCTTCTAGAAAGGAATGTTTTATTTTGACAACAACACATTCTACAATTCTACTCCTTACTATTCCCCCTCCCAATTACTCCACTAATGAAACAGCATAGAAAAATAATAGAGTGTGTGGCAGGCCAAAGATCCCAAAAGGAATGTGACTGTAGGCCTGACACACTATGTCTTAAATACATTTAGTTTTAGCCTAAACATTATCAGACCATATAGGGAGCCCTGATGGCACAGTGGTAAAGTAAAGTATTTCAGTGAGCAAACTCTGCTCACAGCCTGGAGTTCGATCCTGATGGGCCTCAAGGTTGACTCAGCCTTCCATCCTTCCGAGGTTGGTAAAATGAGAGGCAGATTGTTGGGGGGGGGGCAATATGCAAATAATGCTTAGTAAACTGCCCAGAGAGTGCTCTACAGGTGGTCCTCAACTTACGACCACAATTGGGACCAGAATTCAATTATAAATCACTGCAGTCATAAGTTGAGGCACCACATGACCAGACACAACTTTTTCTATCATTTCTTATGGCAGTTGTTAAGCAAATCTCAGTCTCAATTCCACTCTCCAAAATGGGTATTTTTTGCTATTAAACAACTGGTCATAAGTCGAGGACTACCTGTAAAGTGTTATCGTATATAAGCCTAAATGCTACTGCTTTTGCTATTTTATACAAGCTGCAAACTGTAACTGAGAGTAATTTGCAAGCCAATAGATTGTTGCCTGCATCTCATCAACTAGGAGGTGTATGCAGCAAATCAAGATACACAATGTATAAGAAATCTTACAAAAGAGACCATCAAGAGCTAAGGGAAGCTTAAGGTAAGGGATAGGGGACAGCAAGGGAAATATATATATATATATATATATATATATATATATATATATATATATATATATATATATATATATATATATATATATATATATATATATATATATATATATATATATATATACTTAAAGTCACAACCCCTGGTATGCCCAAGTGTGGGAGGAAGGTCACACTTCCACTCTCTGTCATTAGGCTCGTCACAAGAGTCCATCCTACAGAAACTTCTCTGTAGCTCAAATGGTTAACTCCCTGCCTGGGAAGCAATAGAGCACAGGTTCGAATCCCAGTAAGGATATGGCTAGCTGATGAGAGCTAAATAGCTTGAAATAGATCTATACTAGTCTTCCTTTATTTATTTATCAGCACAAATAAAAACATATATATATATATATATATATATATATATATATATATATATATATATATATATATATATATATATATATATATATATAGTGTGTGTGTGTGTGTCTGTGTGTCTGTGTGTCTGTCTGTGTCTGTGTCTGTGTGTCTGTGTCTGTCTGTCTGTGTGTGTTTGTGTGTGTGTTATATTTGTGCTATATTTATATTTATATTTATTCGAACTATTAAGCACCAGGGGTTGTGACTTTAAATATATACCTTCCTCCCTGGCTCAGTTGATAACGGAGGACAGCCTGTGGCTTAATGGTTAACACATCTGCCTAAGATGCAATACAGCCCAGGTTCGAATCCCAGTAAGGGTATGGCTAGCTGATGAGAGCTAAATAGCTTGAAATAGATCTATACTAGTCTCCCTTTATTTATTTATCAGCACAAACACAACATACATACATACATACATACATACATACATACATACATACATACATACATACATACATACACACACACACATATATATATATCCTAAATAAATGGCTGTATTAACAAGATAGATTCCCCAGAGGGAGGAAAATAGGAACCTTAAAAGGCAGCCCCCTCCCTCTTCCAAAATAAAATGGGTAGGAGAAGAATGAGAGACCTTTAAAAAGGGCACTCAGAAGCTTTAAATGTAAGATACTGCATGCCACAAGCAATAAAGATGGTTCAAAAGTGCCAAGGGGATTGTATGCTCAGCGTAGTGAGAAAGAAAAGGGGGGGGGAAAGGAAACTAGCATCAAAGGACTAAAAGAGGCATAATGATAAAAGGAGAAGCCCAGTGTTTCTGTTTGCTTTGGATAGTGGCCTCCCCTGCCAACTGAGATGGGGTCAGCAACATATCTTTTGTCTTCTTGCCCATATTGTGTGTATTTTTGCTTAGTGACATTTCGCAAGGAAGTCTGGTGTATTTTGCATTATAATATTAGATATTGGTAGAGTTAAAAAATGGGATACTAATACAATCAAGCAAAATGTTTCCAGGCAAACTGCCTTTGCACATATGTTTATCTGGCACTTGCATTAATTAAAACAAGAATGTTAATATTTCATATTAATTAAAAATGAGAATGAGGGATCTGTAACCTGGTAATAGATCTTAAGAAAATGCTTTTGAAATAGCAGTTTATCAAACATCAAGTACCATAATGTATTGACTCACCTGGCTGCAAAAATAGGCAAATGCAATTTTAGGCTGCATTAGCAAAGTATAGTTTCTAAATCACGAACTAAACAAATTGGAGAAGTTCAGAGAAGTATAACGATCATAGAACTAAAATCTTGAGTCTACTGATGGATCTGGGATTATTTAGGTTTTTTTCAATAAGTATGTGATAATAATTGAAAGGATATCATGAAAAAAAAAAAAAAGCACAAGACCTTCATTCCAAGACTGAGGGAATGGAAGAATACATTTAAAGAACAGGAAGGTAGATCCTGCTGGAATGTTGGAAAAGCCTCCGTAGCAAAATATTTCCCAATCTTGACAGTTTTAATGGGAACTTTAACTTCCAGAATTCCCAGACAGCATGGGTGGCTGGGGAATTCTGGGAATTGAAGTCCACACAACTTTAAGTGGCCAATATTGATAAACACTGCCCAAGAGTATTTGGTAGTGGCTGCTATTATCTGGAGACGCAGTGGGTTCCATTTTACTGTCTCAAACAGAGTTGGCAGACATCTCTCATGGATTCTTGTGCTGAGCAGGGAGTCGGATTTCTTTTTAGCCCATGATTTTGTTTAAAAAGATGCACTGCTAAATGCATCCGTCATGTGACGGTATTATAAATATAGGCTGCTCAGAAGCCTGATCAAAATGAGAGCTGCAATGCAGGCGGCTATTAGCCCCCAAAGTGAGAAGTCCAACTAGTATGTAATTAAAGATGGCCATAGTAGGGTGAAGACAATAAGACAAGAATGAAAGACCCAGACCCAGACGGCAGCCTGAGCGTTTTCACATGGCTGTCAGGATCAGGCTTTGGGGCAGCGGCCTGGAGCCTCGTTCGGCTGAATGAACAGGAAGGCAGACTTCCCAGATTAAAAGAAGACACATAATCATATACAGAGGTTGTTTTATTTCAAACAGGAAAGAAAAGATGACAGGCATTTTGTTGGGAAGAAGATAATTCAAAGTGCTCTTGGCAAACAGAAGGCACAACAGTGGGAGAGAACAGAGGGAGATATTTTTTGAAAAGACAGTGGGGAACCGGCTTTTGACTAAAACATCTGTGTGTCAAGAATGCCGAAGGAGGCCCCATCGAGAGATTTTTGTTGGCTTCCCTTTGTGTAAGATCAAGGCTGCTCTTTCTTTAGTTTATAAAAGAAAAATTGCGATCTGCAGCTGACCTGAGATGGGCCTCAAAGCACTGATTTTTTATTATGCCCCCAAACTGTGTGCTGCTGCCATTATTATACTATTATTATTTTTAAAAAGCAACACTTAAGGAGGAGAGAAACCCAATCTGGAAAGTGAAATGTAAAGTACCTTGGCCTTTTGAGAGAGACAGAGAAAATATCAAACTGTTAAAGAACTAAATGAATACTGAACTGATAATATTTTTATAAAGTACTTATACAAGTAATCCAATCCTTGACTTACAACAGTTTGTTTAGTATCCATTCAAAGTTACAATGGAAAAGGTGACTTACGACCTTTTTCACACTTATGATTGTTGCAGCATCTCCTTAGTCACATGATTAAAATTCAAATGCTTGGCAACTGACTCATATTTATGACCGTTGCAGTGTCCTGGAGTACGTGATCCCTTTTTGTGATTGTCTGACAAACAAAGTCGATGAGGAAGCCAGATTCACTTAACAACCGTGGCAAGAAAAAGCGTAAAAAGGGGTAAAATTCACTTAACAACCATCTTGCTTAGCAATGGTAATTTTGGGCTCAATTGTGATGTAAATTGAAGGCTACCTGTATACAATGCTACATACATCATAATACATACTTTTTCATGTTTCACTTTTCTTTGGCACAAAAGCACTTGCAAATCTAATGGCCAACTCTGCAAATCATTCCTGACATATCAAGTTTGATTATTTATCCTGAATGTGCTCAGTCGTCTTTTAGCATGCATGCAACCCCCTAATCTATTTTAGCTACATATATGAAGTATGTATAAATGCATCCAGAGTGTGCACGTGTTCTGAAATGTAGACCACCATTCAAGTGTTTTTATGTTACTCTTCCAATAGATAAATTGTCCTATGAGAAAAAGAGGAGAGAAGTGGTAGCATGTTAGAGTTTCCTATTCAAGGTTAGTTTTGTTCACATATGTGGACTTTTAATATAGACATTTTATTAATGTGGTGAACCATTCAAAAAGAGGAACATAAACCTAAATTCTCTCTGTAGCATTCTAGTCTAAAACAACAATTATCTTTCTGCAAATGCATTAAAAATGGCTTTGGTAAAGTTTATAGATATGCAAAAAAAAATCATTTTATTTCCAGGGAGAGTATTTTATTCCTACGAACTTGCATCTCATGTTCTATGCAGAAAAGCAGATTTCTGGTTTTGCAATGTAGGTCACATTATTGTAAATCATCACATATGCATCAACACACTCCCCTACACCCAAAATAAGGCAGATAAAAATCAGTGCACATTGTCTGCACATTAACTATGATTCATTCAGCTCTACATTAGCTTCTGTATCCAGTCAACATCTCCTTCCCCATGTTAACAAATACCTTAAATTAAAAGCCTGCTCAAACATATGGAAGTCAACAGCTTTTGCAAAATTACAGAAATGTAACATATTCACCTGTGGTGACTTCTTTAGTATTTATTAATGCAGGAGGTTGCAAATACAAAACATCTGGACATGCCTACTGAACATATTCAGAAACAAATTATCAAGACATTAGTGAGATTTTTAATCACACCCAAATCATGAAAATGTTGTATTACCTAATCAGTTGTCTTTGAATTTTAAAGCAAAGGGATATGTGCCTTTGCAGGAAAAATCAACGGACATACACATTTTAAGCTATTTACCTTATTTGCAAATGGTCACTCAATATGCAGAACCCAAGGATTTGCCAGACATGCAAGTAATGCAAGGAAATATTCATTTACGACCCAAAACCTGGATGGAAAGAGAAGCAAAGCCTGCCAGCTTTGTTAAATTCTGCTGATATTCACAAATCCCAAAGGGCCATCAGTCACTTGACGTGTAGTGAGGTCCTTAATTCTCTGCAGGCCCTCTCCAAGGTGCTGGATCTATCAGCCATCTGCCTCCTTTATTGCCTGCACACTCCCTGTGGGTTTGCCAATTGGAGTTGTTTCCGAGATTTGTTACTTCCTGTTCTCAACATACAAAAGCAGGCAGAGAAAGGCCAAAATATACGCACAGGTCTAAAATACTTTTCAGGCTAAAACAATCAGAAATGTGCATTGACTTAGACTTTGACAGATACTTAAGAAACTAGGAAGATGAATGCATTCCCATTCTTTAATATTTCCTTCTTTAAGATAAAATGAGCAAGTACCAGAAACTGTCCCCTCCTTCCCTCCCTCCCTTTTTTGCCATCTTTGCAACCAAAGTGGGTCAGGAGTGCAACCCTCCATTTATTGCATAAAAGCAACCTTTTCCTTATCTGGAATTTAAAAAAAACTGCGGAAGCACATGTGTTTCTTCACAACTAATTATTAGCTCAGAAAAATGTATCACATTTCTCTAACTTGCTTTTAAGAATTAAAAAGCCTCCAGGATATTTCCATCAGGAATCAGGTGCCTTGCTTCTCTTCTGAGTGAAAAGCCAACCGGCAGGAGATTCAAAGCCATTATTAAAAGGAATTCTTGCTATTGGTTAATACTATGTTACTAGGCATCAATGTAACTCAGCCACTCTAATTACTCTACTTGTTATTTATTTAATCCTCTGAAATGTGAACCTGATTGAAAGATTTGAGACAAATCAATCTAGAGCTCGCAGGGGCATAGAGATTGTTTAGACAGACACCCAGGGTTGAAGCTTAAATATAGGCAGCTTAGACAAGAAATGCAGACCAGAGGATGGATAATATGTCACAAATAATCATTATTATTTTTTCCTTTTTAATTATCTGTCTGGTGTTTTTTTTCACATACTACCTCCTGCAGAATTTCTATCTTGTTTATAGACAGATGGAGGAGGAAACTAAATAAGTTGATACCA
Source organism: Thamnophis sirtalis (assembly GCF_051295495.1). Classification (NCBI taxonomy): domain Eukaryota; kingdom Metazoa; phylum Chordata; class Lepidosauria; order Squamata; family Natricidae; genus Thamnophis; species Thamnophis sirtalis. The sequence goes on along the minus strand of NW_028261383.1, from coordinate 155,907,980 downwards.
ATGTATTTCTACAGGGGATCCACTCTTGATGGTGCAATATTTGACAAATGATGAAAAACTCAACCACCAGCCTGGTCAACACATGCAGTCACTCAATTCACTCGCCATTACATGTTACAGATGTAAGAGCCAAGGTGGTGCAGTGGTTAAATGCAGCACTGCAGGCTACTGCTAGATCAGCAGGTCAGCGGTTCAAATCTCACCGGCTCAGGGTTGACTCAGCCTTCCATCCTTCCGAGGTGGGTAAAATGAGGACCCAGATTGTTGGGGGCAATATGCTGACTCTCTGTAAACCGCTTAGAGAGGCCTGAAAGGCCTATGAAGCGGTATATAAGTCTACTGCTATTGCTATTGCTATTGCTATTGCTATACAGATAATTTTTAAAAAAAAACTGTCTGCATTTCAAAAAGAATAGTAGAATGTAAGGCTTGTAAGGGATCTTGAGGTAATCTTGTCTAATCCCCAATGGATTCCTGCCCAGTGAAGAAATCCAGCATTACTACATCCCTGAAAAATGGTTTATGAACCCTGTTTAATACTTCCAGCAAAGGTGAGTCCATCACCTCCCATGACAGTCTGAAGAACTCTTACCATCGGGCATTTTTTTCCTGATGTTAATTTAAATCTACTGCCTTGTACTTTTTGTTTCTTTTCCTGCCTTCTAGAACAACTCTGAGCAACCCAACCCTATTTTCCACACAGTAGTTTGTCCGGTGTTTGATGATACAGTAGCTGTCCTGTCTGCCCACACCCTTCTCTTCATCGAACAGCCTTCAACTATTCCTCATAGATATTTCTTTCCAGGCCCATGTTCATCTTGCTTGCTTTCTGGACATATTTGAGCACATAAATGTCCTTTTGAAAAGGTAGTGCCTAGAATGGATGCAGTAATTTGACCAACACAAAATGGAGAAAAAATATGATTTCTCTAGATCCTGACACTATATTTCTCTTATGCAACCCAGAATTGCATTTCCTTTTTCTGCTGCTCAATGTGATCAACTCTGCACCCAGATTTTCTTTTGTGTGTGTTGCTTCCCAATAGAGTTTCCTGCCTCCTATTCTTATGTTTTTGATTTTTCTTACCCAAAACAAGGGATGCACCTCGCCTGTCTCTCTGTGTTGATTGATTTGTCAGGATAAGGAACCCCTTGATATTGTCTTCTAAGATCTCACCTATTTTTGCATTATCTCAAATCTGGTCAATATATTTTTTAAACCCCTATCCAAGTAATATATAAATATGTTGAATAACACAAGACTTAGAATGGAATCCTATGGAATGTCACTTGATGCTTTGTTCTATTTTGATGTGGGGCCACTGCTGGTCTTTCATTTCAATACAATTGTTCAATGAGCTTTGTATGAGTCAAACTTCTGTCAGTCAAAAAGAAGAGCCAATAAAGATAAGATGGTGGCCCTATCTCCAAATTAAAAGAAGATATAAAAAAGACGTAGAACATCACAGCATTTATGGAAAACAATTGGAATTGGATAAGATATTGCAAGGGACAGGGGGGGAAATGATTACCAAAGCATACAATTTCTTCCTAAGATATAAAATGGAAGAAGAAACAGTGAAGGAGACAATGATAAGTTGGGCTAGAAATTTTGGTTATAGTATTGAATTAGATTGTTGGGATAAATTATGGGAGAAAAATAATAAATTGACGATGTCAGCAGCCTATAAGGAAAATCTTTATAAAATGTTTTACCATTGGCATTTATCCCCAGCGAGATAGGCCAAAATGTTTCCCAATCGCTCACCTGAATGTTGGAGATGTCGATATAAACAAGGAAACTTCTATCATATGTGGTGGACCTGTGCCAAAGCCAGAGAGTATTGGCTCAAAATAAAGGAATGGCTGGAACAAATCACAGAACAAAAGATTGACTGGAAACCGGAACTATTCCTATTGGGCATTCTAGGTGATAAAATGTGTAAAAAAATCCAATATATAATACTACATATATTAACTGTAACAAGACTAGTATTCGTTCAAAATTGGAAACAGAATAATATCCCTTCAGATGCAATGATAATAAGAAAGATACTTGAGTGTGCAGAAATGGATAGGTTGACCATGTAATTGAAGGATAGAGAAGAATCGGAGTATTATAAAGTATGGAGTAGATCAGTGGTGGGTTTCAAAAAAATTTGGAACCTCTTCTGTAGGTGTGACCTTTCTGGGTCCACTGGTGGAACCTCTTCTAACTGGTTCGGTAGATTTGACGAACTGGTTCTACCGAATAGGTGCAAACTGGTAGGAACCCACCTCCGGATTAGATGGTATTAATGGTTAGATGATAAATGCAAGATACTGTATAAGAATTAAGTATTATCTACAACAAATATGATAACACTGTATACCTGTAAATATTATATTCTAAGTGACTATATAATATAGAGTATATTAGAGAATATATTTTAGAGAATATAGAAATAGAGCTTATGTAAATACAAATGATATTAATGTAACTGATACGGACTGCAATGAGTGAAAAAATATGTTTTGTTTTTTAACGTTTAAATAAGTTCAATACAAATTATTTTAACAACAAAAAGAGAGCCATCCTATTCATGAACAGATTGCATTCTAAAATTAGATGAAATATGCTTTTAAAACCAAAATTAAAATAATGTAAGATTATGCAGCTCTTGAATTGCACAGATCTCTAACATAAAGGAAGGATATTTTCATCAATAAAAAGAGCAGTCCAACAGGTTACACAAAACTCTTCAACAGGCACAGGAGACAAGTAAGTTGCAGTGCATTTTGTGTAAAGCTTTAATATAAGAAAGCTTCTACAATGGCTACCTTGGGGAGAAGTTACACAGACAAAGAGAAAATTCATAACTGTTCACCTAATAAACTTGCTATGTAATTGTAAACAATTACACAGGTTAAATGTAGATATATGAAATAATTGACAAGTTTGTTTTTAATATAAAGTGGAACCACCTAAAAAAACCACTGACCTTTCAACAGGTGGAGAGATATTTGTCTATCTATAATATGCATAGATTAGTCTCAATTAAACCCACTTAAATTCAGCTGAGTTAAGTAAGGGGGAGATAAGGAGATTAAAAATATTAAGATTAACAACAATTAAAGTATCTGCTTAGAGCCTTAGAGTTCAGTGCTTTTTTCTTAGATTGCCTTATTAGCATTAGACTGTAAATCTTTGGTTCCTGGAAGAAAATCCCAAGGCCACAGGTTGGTAAAATCTCTTGTGTGGGTGGAAGAGTGAGATGAAAGAGATGGATTTAGAAACTCTATCAAATAAATATCTACAGAGGTAGGTTTTTTTCCCCTGAGTAGAAATTCCAAGAGAAAAGGAGGCACGTTAGAAGATGGGTCAGGAGAATCCATAGATTTAAAGCCTTCCTAAATAGGACTCTGAGATTTCTGTTGATCTATGATGGCCTTAAGAGCTATTTCAACCATTTGGAAGAATGGAACGAAAATTATTCGGGTCTTCCAAGAACCACAGGTAAAAATTGTTCTGCTCAAATGGATTATAATCTCTTTTGGAAGACTCTCCGAGCAGGTTTTGTTAAGGAGGGAAATGTCCTCCTGCCAGAGGAAAAGGGCTCTGCTTGTGGGAAAGTAGGTCCATGAGTATAAACCATTGGCATTGTTCCAGCTTGCAGGAGGCCCTGAAGCAACTTGCTTGGAAGCTGGTGTAAGGCAATCTTGGCAAATCCAAGCCACTCCTGTTCTCTCATGAGGCCTTGGAAGGAGATGACTTATCAGCTCCAGATGAGGGCAGTTGTTTCCCTAGGGCAGTGATGGTGAACCTTTTCAGCACCAAGTGCCGAAAAGGGAGTGCACACGTGGTCATGGGGCCACAACCTGGAAGAGGAGTTGCCCAGGGGGCATGCACATGCCAGAAAATGAAGTTCCGGTTTCTGGCACATGCATGTGTGCCAGCCAGCTAGTCTTCCGTTTACTGGCACGCATGCGTGCATGATGATCAGCTGGCCAGTGTGAATGCTCACAATGGAAAATGGAAAATCCAGTTTCCAGCACTGTCACACACACAAAGGCCAACTGATCGTAGTGTGCACATGGCATGGATACCCTAGGTTTGCCATCACGGCCCATGTGTGTGTGTAAGCAATTATGAGTACTGTAGCAAAACAAAAATACATGTTCCTTGGAACCTTTGTCTTGGTGTGGGCCAGCAGAGATTTCACGATCTGCTGCTAATCTCATTTAGGATCGCACTGCCCAGTTGCAATCCTACATGCAATTGCTTGACAATAGGTGCCACAGAGCTCAATGGTATTAACTTCCAGGTAGGAGTGCAGGGGATTGTACCATAGGCATTTTTTTCCCCAGTGGCTTGGGAGGTTGGTTAGAGTTACTATCTCCATTTTACAAATGGGATGCTTGATTCTGTTCTGGGGTTGGAAAATAGCTAATCTTTCAAATATGTACAAGGGCCCATGGATTGCTGAACCGGGGTAATAGTATGTGTTTATATGGGTAAAGGAGGAGATTTGGTTTTTCTACTCGGTGATAATATTTAGGATTTCTTATTTTGGCCTTTGCTATAGGGTTCTCTCGTCCTCACATTAATCTGCTTATACAAACTTTCATCTTCTTAGAGCCAACCTGACTCATTGTTTTTAATGGATTTATCCTCATGCTCTGCTACTATAATCAGAAGCAATGCTCAGGGACATTATCCCATGGCGGGGAATTGGAAGATCGGCTTGACATGATTTATCCAAGGTCAGATAGGAACATTGTGATGGACAGGCTGAACTGAGCCTAGTCACTGGCAACTCCTTTGTCTGTCTTTTTCACTGAACTTTTATTGTCTCCTACAAGGGATGGCGGTCTCCTCTACAAGGAATTTTGCAAGTTCTTGCCCCTATACTTCATACTTGTTGCCTCATACTTCTGTAGAGCACTACATTGGAGCTAGCTGGCTATTGTGGTGGTGCAGTGGTTAGAGTGCAGTACTGCAGGCTACGTCTGTGACTGCCACTGCCGGCAGTTCGATTCTCACCAATTGAAGGTTGACTCAGCCTTCCACCTTTCCGAGGTCGCTCAAATGCCCACTTGTTGGGGGTAATATGCTGACTCTGTAAACTGCTTAGAGAGGGCTGTAAAGCACTGTGAAGTGATATATAAGTCTAAGTGCTATTGATAATATGTGCATGTGAAATAGATCATTTAATTGACAACACACAATTTAGGAATGCATCTTGGTTCATTTTTGCCTCAAGGCAGCCGGTGACATGTTTTTATCAACCGAAAGCTAGGATCTGCCTGGAAATCCTACAGCTATACTAAGAGATCGAAGCAGCAGACTTTCTCTCTCTTTGTGCATTGTAGTTGAATCGGCCATAGAGTTTGTTTCATTCCAATGTGTTTGTTCAATATCGTTCTGGTGAGGCTACTGATTGGCTAAGGAGCACCCTGTATGCAAATGGAGCCCAGTGCCCATGTGAACAACTGTGTGCCAATGCTGACTCCTTGCAACTGGCATTTGTAAAAAGAACGTGGCTTTGAGGGTGGCACCCAGCAACATCATTGCTCTCTCTAGTAAAACACACCTCCCTCCTCAAAGATGTAAGGAAGAACCTGACAGAACTACAGCTTTGATTTTTATTCTTAACAAGTTATGAAATCATTTAGAAGAAATTGGTACAGACAGCTCTCAATTTACAACCACTCATTCAATGGCCATTTGAAGTTACAATGGCACTAAAAAAGTGGTTTATGATGTTCCTCACACTTATGTCTGCTACAGCGACATCCTCACATGTCATGTGACCAAAATTTGTCTGTTTGGCAGCCAGCAAGTATTTACAATGGTTGCAGCATCCTAGGTACATGTGATTGCCATTTGCGACTTTCTCAACGGCTTCCAACAAGCATAGTCAATGGGGGAAGACAGATTCATTATACGATCACGTGTTTAGCTTAACAACTGTGGCAAAAAAGGTGATAATAACAAGCAGGGCTCATCTAATAACTGCCTTGCTTAGCCACAGAAATTCTGATTCCAACCGTGGCCATAAGTCAAGGACAACCTGTACAGTTTTCTCATCCAAAATCTGGTTCTTAATCCCCTTGTTAAACATGTCCATCCCTCCAGCCAACTCCACCCCGTTCTCCTTACTGCAAAAGGAGGAGGAAAATCTGGCCAGAGGAAAAGTTGCAATTGCCTGGCTATTAGAAACTGAGAAAGAGAAAAGAACAGGGGGAAGTGAGAGTGGCTGGCCAGGGAAATGAACAGGCAAATATAACTAATGGAAATATTCTCTTAGCAGAGGAAGAACAATATGGTGTAGGAGCGTTTGTGCATTCTTAACTGTCACAGAAGAGACAGTCAGACAGATTCAAAAGGAGACATACGAGAAACCTACAAAATAAATGGTGCAATAGGATACTGATGCCAAAGGATTTTTGTCCCTTGCCTTGTACTGCATTTGGTTAGGAGGAAAAAAAAATCTGGGGGAGGGGTCCAGGAACTGTGCAAACTCCTCTTAGCTGAACTGCTCCCTCCCCAAAAGCTGGTGTACCTCTTCTGTTCCCTCTCCATCCCTGCCCTGCTGCCCTTGATTGCAATGAGAAGAACTCATGACGGAGAAACTGACACGGAGAGACACAGCCGAACATTTGGTTGCCTACTTTGTATAACCCAGCACCTTTCAAATTCAGGTGGCCCTCAACCTATGACCACAATTGAGCCCAAAATTTGTGTTGCAAAGTGAGAAATGTGTAAAGTGAGTTTTGCCCCATTTTACAAATTTTCTCGCCACTTTTGTTAAGTGAATCACTGCAGTTTTTAAATGAGTAACTGTTCTGACCTAGGCTTCCTTAACAAGCATGAAGCAGAGTCTTGGTCCCAGCAAAACCTCTTTTATTTACACAATTGTGAATTCCTTTCATTCACAGTCAGCAAGGCTCCGCAAACAGTCTTTCAGAGGAATATTTATCAACATGAACCTTATCTCGCTTGATGAGCTGCCAGATAACTAGTTTCCAAACACAGGGCAAGGCAACACTTGGCACAGAGTCTCTTAAAGTCACAAGAAGAAGTTTCCATTCTTGAAATGACCGAAGGAACAAATTGTTTCCTGCAAAAGCTCCCTCCCCATTCGCTCCTCTTTTGTTTCCTATGGAAGGGGCCAACCACCTCCAAAGTGTGGCTTTACTCCCAAGTCGACCCTGCTTTCTTAGTTGTTCTTGTCTTCTGGCAGCCTTGCACATGCGCACACTGGGAACAGGCTCTGGCTGTTCCTCTGCCTCACTGCTGTCTAGCTCCCTCTCTGCCTCCGACACAGAGCTCTGGTCTGAGCTTTCCTCAGCCCCCAGGACCGGCCCATGTTTCTCCCCAACCCACTCACTGTCCGACTCTGCTGCCAGCTCTGCTGGCCACTGGCGGAATTTGTTTGTCAAAAGGTTGCAAAAGGGGATCACATGACCCCAAGATATTGCAACCATCATAAATGTGAGTCAATTGTCCAACACTTAAATGTAAATCGTGCGACCATGGAGGTGCTGCAATGGTTGTAAGTGTGAAAAATGGTAAAAAGTCACTTTTTCATTACAACTTTGAACGGTTACTGAATGAACTGTTGTAAGTCGAGATTTACTTGTATGCTTGACTACAACGCTCAGAATTCTGGTGGAGAATCTTGAAGTTATGGGTGGGCACTAACCCACAACCCAAGGAAAGGGCAACAAAGAGGAAAACTGAAGGGTTGAATCCAGATTTTGTCATCCTAAATACTAGAGACTTTGAAAGAAGAGGGGTTTATGCGTGTAAAAACCTATTTCCAAAGATCCCCTCTAAATAGGAATGCATTTGGACTCAGTTCAGATTCTTGGGTCTAGGGCAGCATTTCTCAACCTTAGCAATTTTAAGATGTGTGTTCTTCAACTCTTAGAATTCCCCAGCCAGCATGGGAGTTGGAATCTAAAAAGTTTCTACTTTTTGGCTCTATTTCCTACCTAGGCCATTAAGTTGCAGTCAACCCTCAGAAAGATACAAATTGCAAGTTCAAATTAATTTCTTAAGTAAATTTGTTTAGAAGGCTTCTCTACGTATGACCTGGTCAATGCAGCTTATTATATGTCGAGGTTTGAACCTTGACTTCCTCATGGATCTGAGGGAGCCAAGTCTGTAGGATGGAGAAATACCAGTATGTCACAGAAGTGAGTACACACCCTCACATTTTGTAAATATTCAAATGTATCTTTTCATGTGACAACGCTGAAGAAATGACACTTGGCTACAATGTAAAGTAGTGAGTATGCAGCTTGTATAACAGTGTAAATGTGCCGTCCCCTCAAAATAACGCAACATACAGCCATTAATGTCTAAACTGCTGGCAAGATATACTTAAATATTTACAAAATGTGAGGGTCCTGCAGCAAGGTTTTGAAGTTATAGAGATGAAAAGAGTTCCTGTGTTCAATTCCCCCAAGGATATCTTCCAAACTTTTATTTTGACCTGTTTGTCATCCCTAATGCATTAAAGATTCATAGATTATATCAAAAAGTTAAATGTCATTTTAACAAAAATGTTAAAAACGGGCATATGTAAAAGAGATATTAAAAATAATATATCAAAAAAACATAATTTATGAACTCTCATATTGGGTTGCTCCTGAACTAAATGGCTCTGTCATACCTTTCTAAAAGGTTAGGGGCTTCCAATAAGGTTTTATTTATTGATTTAGCATATATAGCATCTACAGAGGCATCTGCAATCACTGATATACAACGTGAATAAAACACATTATACATATAAAAACAAATCTAAGTCTAAATAAAGCATCAGCATATGAAAGGTATATGGACAATACAATTAATGAGACAAAGTATTAAATTAGGCTAAAACCATGATAAGGCTATGGGTTATACTTCATTAGGGTATGAAATGTAAACTACCTCCATGATGGTATATCCTAGGCAATATTCTGCTTTAACACAGTGACTAAAAATTAACATATGTGGCAACCAATATTGTATCTCTTATGGTCAAAAACTACAGAGGCAGCAACTAGATTACAACAATTCCAGTAAAGTGGAGGATTTTACTGTTATAGCTCAATCACTGTATATATATATTTGTGGCTGTCCAAACATGATGCATGGCAATATTGGGAGATGGACCATCACTTAGCAGTAAAGTCTTGTCCTTCTATGACTAAAGTCCCAGGTTCAATCTTTACTATCTTCTGTTTAAAAAGATCTTGATTAAGATCCTGGAGCATCACTGCCAGTCAGAGAAGTCAACACTGGGCTGAACAGATCAATGTCCTAGCTGATTTACCCAGAAAAAAATTAGTATGTTTTCTACTTTGGATAAATGAGCAGTCCAAATTCAGTGCCAAGTCAAGCAACATGGATAGCCTGCTTACATGGCTGCCATTTTTCTTGCTTTTCTTTCTTTCTAGTTTTCACCACTGAGAACAGAGAGAGAAGATGGCACTACAGACATGAACTGATGTGGCCCACGAGTCTCCAGATGCTAAAGCTTCTTTTAGGTGGGGCTTTCCACTGAATCAAACAATGCAAAGAAGCAGGTGGCTTTTTGGATACTGTATATGAAACTCCTGCTTCAATATGGCCAGCTTTGGATGAGACACCATACGAAATCCTCCTTCATCTTACTAAAATGCCAATACTCTCCCAAACTGAAGAACGCTATTCTCTATTCTTTTCTTGAGTACCACTCCTCTATTTCCTCCTTGCCCCAAAAGCTCCTGGAATTGCACGTTCTACCCAAGCAAGGCTCTGCCAAAACAAACAAACAAACAAACAAACAAACAAACAAACAAGCCTGCATAGGATTAATTTCATCGTGAAACTCCAAAGAAGACTAGGAGAGGATCTAGGGGAGAGACCCTACTGATAAAGCAAAAGCTACAACTTGTCCTGAGCTTCATGTTTCTCTTCTGCCAAGCAGGACCATTCGGTTCACTGTGACATTGTTCAATTGATCCAGCAATTGAGTAACCACTCAAGGCAAGCAGTGATCTTTGTCCTTACTCAAATTCTTCCAGCTTCTACCTCTCCTCCTTGCTTCAACCTCCAGCTATCACCCTTCTAGCTGGACTCCAACTGCCCACAAATGAGCTAATCATGTGTCAGCCAGCACCATGTGGCTTTGTTTATCTCTTTTCAAGCATGGTCCTCGGCCGGAAATTTCTCTGTGGGAGAACTTCAGTGATCTCTTATCATATTTCTCCTCTACCTCCTTTTTCCTTACACTTCTCCAGGAAGTCCTAAGTTGGATCTAGTCATCCCCGGAGCACTCCCGGTTACTCTGCAATTATGTCATGTATTTCTGAGGCAACCTGCCTCCCCATCCCGCCCACGTTGTTCTCCTAATTATTTTTCGACTGCAACCCGACCCGACCCCCCCCCCATGTAGGAACGAAAGCTTTTGCACCGGAGAGGAGCCGGGGGGGGGGGGACGACAAGGTGAAAACCGATCGGCATCCCTCGCAAGGATAAGCATTGCCTACCTGCCCAATCTCGGAGCATCCCCAACATAAGCAAACGCCGCCGCCGTTTTACTTTTGCGGACTCCCTGCCCGCCCCGCTTCATCCTTCCAGCTTGCCAGCCTCTTGGTCCTACCCATGTGCCGCCGTCGCCGCCGCCACCACCACCGCTGCAGGCTGGGCTCCTCGCGCTGCCTGCGTCTTCCAATTCCCATCGCCTTCCTCCCCCCCCTCCCTTCCCGCTCTTCTCCCTAATCTCTCCCCTCCTTCCTCTCCTCACCCAGCCTGGCTCTGGCCAATGGGCTGCCTTCGCGGCCGCCTCTAGTTGCAGGTAGCTCAGTGGCTCGGCTACTGATGTCATCGCCGCGGAATGCGCGAGCCAAGGTGAAGCGCGCCCTGGGCGCAGAAGGAGGGGCTACGCGCCCCCGCTCAGGGCTCCTGGCACGAGAAGGCTGGCCGCGCGGCTCTCCCCCTGTTCTGCCTTAGATAGAGCTCTTCTGCAAAGAGGGGACGAAGGAGGAACCTTCCTTCCTTCCTTCCCTTTCTTTCCCTTCCTTCCCTTTCTTTCCAATCCTTACCTTACCTCCCTTCCCGCCTTCCTTCCTTCCTTCCTTGAGCCCAAGCAAGAGCATATTTTGTCCGGGCTGGGGGTGGGGGTGGGAGAGAGCTGTTACGGAACAAAATAAAAAAAATTAACACGTGTGAAAGGTAGGCAAAGGAAAATATTATGGAGAGGTTTCAGTATTTATGTCTGTGTATGTATGTATATCTCTGTGTGTATGTGGCAGTGGTAGGTTGCAGGTAATACATCCTGGTACGGGCGTACTGGACCCTGCCCAGAGCACCGGATACCGTTCTGGTATGGTGCTGCGGAGGATCCATCCGCCCACCCAACCTCCTTACCAGTCTTTGAAGTCTTTGGCACTTCCGCGCAAGAGCATGGCACGTATAGCACTTGTGCAATGCTCCACTGAGCAGCTGGAACGTCACAGAGGCGCTAAGACGCATGCATGCGCTGCACACGTCTATGTGGATCCCGTCGGGCCCGTTCCAACCATACCGGTTGGAATGGGATCCGGAACCCACCATCTGTATGTGGTATGTATATCCATATGTTTTACCACCTCTTTTTTAATTTTTGCAGAATTCCTCAACCAGATTAGTCGATGTGGAGAAAAAATTACTATATATCAACAAGGTTGTAATTCCCCCCCCCCCCCATATCGACTAATCTGCAAATTAGTCTGCAGAATGAGGAATTCTGCAAAAATTAAAAAAGAAAGGTGGTAAAACATATGGCTCTTGGAACGTAAGTATTACATTTATTTGTTCATATACTGTATAGCCAAGGAAGGACAAGTGGGGTCTTGTCACATATCTGCCCCAACTCTACAACTTCCTATGAAAATTAGCAATACTGACCTTCTTTCCCAGACTGACAACATCTACTACATTTAATACCTGCTATTAAAAGCTTCAGAGGAAAATGTCCAGCTGAAAACAGGGCCGTTTCCAATACAGTAGAGAACAGACTAGCTCAAGTTAGGCCAACATTTAATTTTATCAAAATGGCCAACCATTAAGCAGAGCATGAAATTAACTTTCCATATTGTTCTCAATATAGTAGCTGGTATTTGAATACCTTCTTCTTTAAATGGAAATCAAGCTAATTTGACAAAACTAATCCTATAGGACTGAACATTCGGAAATTCCTAATAATACAAGAAAAATACAGTTCTGAAAAGTACTCGGCTTTAGATTTCTTAATTCTGCCTCCCACGTGCTTCAAAGTTTAAAATGTAGGCTTTAGGGAACTTACAACTTTTCACACAAGAAGATATTCTACCAGTGAGATCGGCAAGACTACATTTAGTTTCAACAGATACAGTGTAGTGGTATAAATCCAATACGCATAAGCTAACAGGCACCACTAATGTAAACATGGACAGAAATAATAAAATATTGTTAAAGTACCGATACTATAAACCTGCTTCTTGTCTTCTTTTAAATGGCTGAGCTGCTTCAGAATCAATAGTTTCCTACTCCCACTGCTGTAATATACAACCGATTTAATGTCAAAGAAATGTTTTCTTCAGTAGTACTAGTAGCTGTCAGGGTCAAGACATCAAACAAGTACCATACATTGGTCATATCCATTCATTCAGACTCCTTTGATATATGTGTAGCACTCAATTGCACAAGCTTCAGAAAATCCCAAGGAAGAAACCTTTTTTCAAGAATTGTATACATCTATCTTACATCCATCTTCAAATAAAAGTTATTTGGATAGATTACAAACTAAAAGAATGAAAGGATAATAAAGGACAACAATAAATAGCATGAGGAGAATTAGCAAGATGTTTACATATAAAAGCCATCCCCTCCCAGTTCAGACACTTAAAACACCCAAACTAAACTTTTAACAATTCAAAATCTCAGTATGGATTCACATTTAGTAGAGGTCAGTAAAACTGACACTCCTTCTCCCCATCCCTTATTACCATTTTGAGCTTAGATTTCATTGATGGGTCTTGAGGGTCTAATAAAATGTAGTAAGTCCTTCCAATCTGAAGTCTGTCCATGCCTGTTCAGTATGGACTAGCGATTTGTTCTTTCCTTTCTTTCTCTTCCTTAAAGGACACACTAAGAATAGAATTGTCTTTCCCAGACAATGCTACGAGCTCTGACTCATCCCCTACCTCAGATCGGCTCAGCATTTCCAGCCTAGCCTATTTGCCCTTGCTCCCCTCCCCATCTTCTCCTACTGCCTCAGTTTCCTTTCACTTTTGTTGTTTAAGTTGTTTGCTCTCCCACAACACAAGCCCACCTAGCCTTAGGCAGGGAGACATATACAAAAACCTCCTATTTCAACTTAGGCCACAAACTTTGATGTATTCTTTCGCCATAGAAAGTTTTTATTTTCCATTTTCATAACATATAATCACATGTATATTATTACATAGTCAATATCATGTTATATTATTAAGTACTTACATCAATTCATCTGACCATCAACTACCAAAGAAAGAAAAAAGAAAAACCCAGTTATTGGCTCTTCTGCTCTCCATACACCATATTTATACCTTATCCGACACTTTCTTCCCCCTCTCTCCTCCCCCTTTCTACATCCTGTCTTCCCTCCATCATTTTCTACTCTACTTCCCCTTCCTTTCTCCTTCTCCTCTCTCCCCTTACCACTCCTCCTTATACATCTCATCTTCCCCCTTCACCCTCTCTCCTATCCCTCTCTTCCTATCTTTCTTCTCTCCTCTGCTTCCCACTCTTCCTCTAATTCACTTGGTGTGTTTCAGCTTCTGAGCAAACTCCCTTTTGTGTTGATGGTATTTATAATTCCATTTCAATATACACTTAAAACGAAAAAATAGCAGTATACATGTACAATCATCCAACATCCCTCCTCCAACTTAGTAAACTCCACTCCCACCCACCCTCCCCCCAACCCCCCCAACCTTCCCCCACCCTGGAACTTTGATGTATTCTTGATTCCATGTTTAACTTATTTATTTTATTGCTATTTTTGCCCGGCTCATTGGCTAGGCTTGACCATGATAGCTTAATACAGGCTTTCTCTATCTAAATTTGGGTTTGTAGAACTTCTTGAACTACAAATCATCCAATGATATTTTAGCCAATTGTATTATAGAACCCCATCAAAAATTCTACTTGCTGTAGTTTGCAACTTTTTATTTTTATTCATCTCAAATGTTGGCTTGTATGGGCTATGATATTATGGCAAGATGTCAAGGAACAATGTCACCAATTAGGAAGTTGGTTAAGATGGTGATGTATGATTCAGATTCAGGTACTGGTATATGTATTTAGCTGAACTTAGGCAGCAGTGATATAGTAGAGGGGAATGAATAAGAGCTCCATTATGGGACTAGATCTTTCTACAAATGATGAAAATGCAGTGTGAACTCTTCCACTAAAATAATGTAATAATTGCAATCATTCTCTGGCGTCTGGATAAGAATCAGAGAGCGGAAAACTGAACTGCTAGGACAGGGGTGTCAAACTCAAGACCTGGGGGGGCGGATCCTGGCCAGAGAGTGCTTAGATCTGGCCCACGGGGCCACCCTGGAAACAGCAAAGGACTGGCCCACAGGGGCCTCTGCCAGCAAAAATGGAGCTCGGGAGGGCCACGTACAGCTGGCCTGAGCTCTGTTTTCATTGACAGAGGGTTGTAGAAGGCCGTCACAGCTGAAAACAGAGCTCGGGAATCCATTTTCACTGGCATAGCAGTCAGGCCACCACCGGCACCCCAACATGAGTGACTTTGAGCTGGCCATGCCCCCTGGCCACGCCTCCCAGGTCAAACGCAACCCTGATGTGGCCCTTAATGAAATCAGTTTGACACCCCTGCTCTAGGGTGAGAGCACCTCAGGGCAATTGTCCTCAAAGCTAAGAGGAACATCACCCCATTTTTCCTGAGAATGAGAGACTATGAAACCTGGTGAGAGGATGTATGGGGCGAGGGGGAGTAATTCTTCCAGCAGAAGTAGACAAATGCTACCAAGAAGGATGATAATGAAAGGGGTCTGGGAGAAGAAGAGTAAATGGTTTATAGTCGGTGAATCTTTTAAGAGCTTGGTTCAGGGAAGGGTCAGTGGACCAGTGGGGATCATAGAATGAGCAGAGGACTGAAGCTATAACAATTAAAGGGAAATGTGATGGGAAGTAGGGAATGACCATTGCGGAGGAAATTTTGAGTTTATCCCCTCTTCTGGCTCACTTGCCTCACCTTGGAGTCCTAGATAATGGATTTTTGGAAGCCTTGGTCTTAGATTGGTGTTGCATAATGTCAAATCAATCTATAACAAGACTGTGGAGTTGGCTTGTGCAACCAAGTTTGAATCATATAAGGATTGTAGGTCTGTCTCAGGCTGCTCAAACAGATTTTAGATGCAGCAGCAACATAGACTTCAAGGGCAAAAACTGAGCCTCTGGAAGAACTCAAACTGCTCCACACCTGCTGGATGTGAGACATATGTGAGCAGGGGTGCAGAATAATTTAGTGAAGCTGCTGATGTTTCACCAATCCCATTGCCTAACAGCCTCCTTACCTAATTAGCTTGACCTTATCATTGGGCTGGTGGTTGATTCCATACAACATTTGGCAGGGAAAGATTTCAACCTTCAAGCATTGAGGATTGGATACAGCAGTGAGTTTTGCTCATGGATTCATAACTATTTTGACCACCTTAAAGCTTATCTCAATTGTCCAAAACCACAGCAGGATACTTTCTCGATCTGGCTTTTATTTTGGAGCAGCTGAAACATGTTGTCTGTCACTACCACTCTTTCATTATATTCAGATCACTTTTTGGTCACCACGAGGAAAAAACAATGCCAATATGGGCAGCGCTTAAGTCTCTCTGGGGAGATAATTCCATAAATGGGGTACAGCCACAAAAGAATTTCTCCCCCTTGTAGTCACAGAGCACAAATGATGTCTTTCTGTTTAGGTAAGATTGTGGTTAGTAAATCAGCCAAATCTGATAAAAGACAGCCCGTGCCACTGAGGCCACTCTCTAGTGGCAGTGGTGGATAGACGAGCACCGAACTTGCAAACCTGCTCTTTTAAGGTGAGTGTAGAGACCTCCAGGACAGGCAGAGTACCAATCAGTTCAACAGACAAACCACCCATTAACAATATTGCCATCTTGTCTGGATTGAACCTCAATTTAAAGGTAAGGGTAAAGGTTCCCCTCGCACAGATGTGCTAGTTGGTTCCACTACAAAACCGCGTTTGACTAAAGCGCGCTCGACGAAACCGCGTAGCTGACGTCATCACAGCGCGACAAAAAAAGCACGCTGTGAACGCTAAAGCTAAAATTAACCCCTAAACCTAAACCTAACCCCCCTAAACCTAACCCTAAACCTAACCCTAAACCTAACCCTTAACCTAACCCTAAACCTAACCCTAAACCTAACCCTTAACCTGACGCTAACCCTAAACCTAACCCTTAACCTAACCCTAACCCTAAACCTAACCCTTAACCTAACCCTAAACCTAACCCTAACCCTAACCCATAACCTAACCCTAACCCTAACCCTAACCCTAAACCTAAACCTAACCCTTACCTTAACTTGAATCGGCTTGCTTTCAAAGCGCTTTTTAAAGCACCCTTTTTTCTCCGCGGTCGCTGTTGTCGCGCTGCTGATGACGTCAGTGACGCGGTTTAATCGGGCGCGCTTTAGTGGAGCGCGCTTTTGTCGTACCACGGTGCTAGTTGTTCCTGACTCCAGGGGGTGGTGCTTATCTCAGTTTCAAAGCCGAAGAGCCAGCACTGTCCAAAGACGTCTCCGTGGTCATGTGGCTGGCATGACTAGATGCCGAAGGTGCACAGAACACTGTTACTTTCCCACCAAAGGTGGTTCCTATTTTTCTACTTGCATTTTTTACGTGCTTTCGAACTGCTAGGTTGGAAGAAGTTGGGACAAGTAACGGGAGCTCACTCCGTTACACGGCACTAGGGATTTGAACCTCCAAACTGCCAACCTTTCTGATCGACAAGCTCAGAGTCTTAGCCACTGAGCCACTGCGTCTCTCAATTTACTGACTCTCAATTTAGTCCACCACCCAAGCATTAGTTCAGAATACCAACTGCCTCTCTTGTGCTACAGGAAAAGGAGTACTAGAGCTGAATGTCATCTGCATATTGATAGGACCTCAGCCCACCTTTTTAGATTACCTCCCAGTGATTTTATGCAGATGTTAAAGACCATGGGAGATAAAATTAATCCCTGAAGGGCATCGTATCACAATCATCATGAGGCAGAAGAGTAATCCACTAGCAACACCTTCTGGAAAGAGTAATCCAAGTAGGAGTGGAACCACCCTGTTACATTAACCCTACCTTCCAACTTTGACAGTCTATCCAGGAGGACACCATGGCCAACAGTATTCAAAGAGAGGTCCAGGAGGACCTGCATTGCCTGTTCTTTTTCCCCAGCACAGATCCATCCTTAGGATAACCAAGATAGTTTCCGTTCCATAACCTGGCTTGACACTGAATTGAAATAGATTTGGGGAAATCAGTCCAAGAGTCTTCTGCAACCCACCAGGCCTGATGGGCAACTGTGGGGTGGGGAGGCCAGTAGGCAGATCACATTACAGGGAGAGTCCCAGGAGACAGCAGAAGCTCATCACCTTGGGCTCATTAGGGAAAGGCTAAGGGTATCCAGTATACATTTCTGCTATTTAGGCCCTGCTCATTCCACCTGTCTAGAATCCTGCAAAACGACTACCTGGGACCCTCTTAAAAAGTTGTTTCATTTCAGGATGTGGTATTTCTTCAAACTAAAACAAAATGCAGCTCATTAAACTGTGACTTAGAATGCCCTCAATGAGCCACGAGCCAGAAAAATGCTCTGTTAGAATCTCTCTGCATGACCGTTTGCAAGACCTCAATAGGTATGTTACACAAGCCCCTCACCTCTGCCTTCAGAAGGAGACTTTCTCTTTCCTTCCCTTCTCTGCCTACTTTACTAGGCAATTGGAAGAATCAGTGACATAATGTATGGAAATTATTTAGATACACTTTTCCATGCAATCTAAGATACTAGAAATATATATCTAAATCAGGGGTGGGTTTCTCGCCCCGTTCCAACCGGTTCGGTTGGAACGGGGCCGGCGGCGTCCTTGTGCACGCGCGCAGCGCATGCATGCGTACTAGCGTCTGTGCGATGCTCCAGCTGCTCCTGGAGGATCGCGCAGGCGCTGTATGTGTCCTGCGCATGCGTGGAAGTGTAGAACTCGTCAAAACCGGGTAAGGAACGTGGGCGGGCGGGTGCGCCCTTCGCCGTTCCCGGAAGTTACTTACTTCCGGGTTCGCCGACCAACCGGTTCGCGGGGACCGCCGCGAACCGGTTGAAACCCACCCCTGATCTAAATGCAAGTAGTCCTCAACGTACAACCACACTGGAGCCCAACATTTCTATTGTTAAGTGAGACATTTGTTAAGTGAGGTTTGCCCACATTTTACGGCCTTTCTTGCCACCGTTGTTAAGTGAATCACTACAATTGTTAAGTTAGTAACATGGTTGCTAAGTGAATCTGGCTTCCTCATTGACTTTGCTTGTCAGAAGGCTGCAAAAGAGGATCATCTAACCCAGGGACATTGCAACCGTCATAAATATGAGTTAGTTGCCAAGTGTCTGAATTTTGATCATGTGATCACAGGGAATCTTGCAATGACTGTCAGTGTGAGAAACTGACGTAAGTCACTTTTTTCAGTGTCTATAACTTTGAACAGTTACTCAATGAACTATTGTAAGTTGAGGACTACCTGCTGTCAACACCTGCATTATATAAAATACTTATAAATGAATATCTATATGATAGTGAAATCTGTAGTTTGTTTTAAATGGAAGCAGGCAATGCATTGTTACAGAGCACTGAATTCATACCTCCCCCCAAAAACCCACCAAAAACAAATTAGCGCTATGAAAAAGAACTTGAATTTCACAAATCTGAAGAATTTAATGTTTCTGAAATAGGGAGAGGACAATGTAATTCTATGAATTTTAACAGACTACAGATTTTCAAAGACAAAATAGGATTTTAGGATTTTATTTTTTTAAAAGTTCTAAAAGGTTCAAAAGCTCCCAGCTATGTGCTGGATTGAAAGCCCGTTTTGCTAATCGAGAACATCAATCCTAGCATTAGGTGACGACATTTTGCATTTTGTCACCTACTGGTTCCCATCCGAAAGAAATAATTCAAAGGGAAGAGAATCTTTACAAAATGTTCATGGTTTGAGTTTGGTATTCGTAACACTTCTTTATTAGCTGATGGCCAAGAAAAGCGAGAACATGAACATCATATTTTCACTGTACTATCTCCTGTTAACCTCCTGCCCACCTAGCAGTTCGAAAGCAAGCAAATGCAAGTAGTTAAATAGGTACCACTTCAGTGGGAAGCAGAGGTGGGTTCCTGCCAGTTCTAACCTCTTCTATAGAAGAGGTTCCACAAATCTACAGTGCTGTTTAGGATCTTGTAACTTGAAAGCTTAAAGACTTGCGTGCTTCAAATGCCAGAGTTTCTGAGCCAACATTTTGGTTGCTAAGCAAGAACATTGTTAAGTGAGTTTCACCACATTTTACAAGTTGGCCACACCCACCCAGTCACATGGCCGGCAAGCCACTCCTCCCAGTCACTTGGCCAGTAAGCCACTCCCGCAAAGCAGGCCACACCTACAGAAGAGGTTCTACTCTGGGGTATCTTGTGAGGGTGGGTATCTTTTTAGCCCTTTGGAAGGCTGTGAAGATCTGGCTCTTTCTCCAAGCATTGGGCTAGGATGGCGCTAAGTATGATTTTTATGGCACCTAGGTGAGATGGAATAGAGTAGACTAGAGTAGACTAGAGTAGAGTAGAGAAGAATAGAATAAAATAGAATAAAATAGAATAAAATAGAATAAAATAGAATAAAATAGAATAAAATAGAATAACAGAGTTGGAAGGTACCTTGGAGGTCTTCTAGTCCAACCCCCTGCTTAGACAGGAAACCCTACACCATTTCAAACAAATGGTTATCCAATCTCTTCTTAAAAACTTCCAGTGTTGGAGTATTCAAAACATCTGGAGGCAAGTTGTTCCACTGATTAATTGTTCTAACTGTCAGAAAATTTCTCCTTAGTTCTAGGTTGCTTCTCTCCTTGATTAGTTTCCACCCATTGCTTCTTGTTCTACCCTCTGCTGCTTTGGAGAATAACTTGACTCCCTCTTCTTTGTGGCACATATGATGTGTTTTATGTTGGCTTTAATGCTATGAGCTGCTATGATCACTATGTGAGACAGGCACCCATATAAGTTTTATATATAAGTGCTCTGGCTCTCTTTCACATACATTGCATATACCCACAAAAGAAGCCCACAACCCCTCACAGATATGTCACTTCAGCTGATTTTTCTTTTCTTGAGCTTTAGCAACAACCATCTGCCTCATCTGGCCAATAGAGTCCTACCAAATGGAAATGAGATTAAATTGGCTAAAACTGACCAGGACAATTAATCAGAATGCTTCTATATTCTTGGCAGGCTTTCGGTCTAGCTATTCATCATTAAGAGTGCCTTGAGACTTAAAGTGAAACACAACAGCCTGGGTGAGTGATGTAAAAGGAATAAACCTCCAAGGAACGTCTTCATAAGGCAAGGCTACAAACTTGTGAGAATTTCTCTAGGTACAACCTATGGTGTGCTGGCTGATATGATAACCAAGGATGCCTAATGCAGTGCTAATTTATAGTGATTGTGTCTTCTATAGACTAGGGAAGTTAGTAGAAGGCCATGAATGGGAGATTAGGCTGAGATTAGCCTGGATGTCAGCATCAGAAAAGGTGAGATTTCCCTTTTTGATGTGATTCTTGTCTCCACGCTTTGCTATGAAAAGGCACTTCATATGGATGTTGCCATGTTCAACGTTTGGGCCCTAACACCCTATCACCCTAATACACTATCATATTTCACTGTCATATTTGCTTGTAAGCTGTCTTTTAAAAATGATTTGAGTCTGGGAATCAGTAGTACTATAACGTCACAACATTAGTATTACTATAGCCATCTAGTATTACAATATGGCTATGGAGATACTGAAGGGACATGGTGGCTCAGTGGCTAAGACACTGAGCTTGTCGATCAGAAAGGCCGGCAGTTTGGCAGTTTGAATCCCTAGCACTGCATAACGGAGTGAGCTCCCGTTACTTGTCCCAGCTTCTGCCAACCTAGCAATTCAAAAGCATGTAAAAGTGCAAGTGGAAAAATGGGAACCACCTTTGGTGGGAAGGTAACAGTGCTCCGTGCATCTTTGGCATTGAGTCATGCCAGCCACATGACCACAGAGACCATAGAGCCGAGGTGGCGCAGTGGTTAAATGCAGCACTGCAGGCTACTTCAGCTGACTGCAGTTCTGCAGTTCGGCTGTTCAAATCTCACCGGCTCAGGGTTGACTCAGCCTTCCATCCTTCCGAAGTGGGTAAAATGAGGACCCTGATTGTTGTTGGGGGCAATATGCTGACTCTGTAAACCGCTTAGAGAGGGCTGAAAGCCCTATGAAGCGGTATATAAGTCTAACTGCTATTGCTATTGCTATCTTTGGACAGCACTGGCTCTTCGGCTTTGAAACAGAGATGAGCACCGCCCCCTAGAGTCAGGAACGAGTAGCACACATATGCAAGGGGAACTTTTACCTTTATAGAAATACTAATACTGTGACATTATCAAGCAAATTTTTAGAACAACTTAATCACTAGTATTCAGTAAGGGAAGTAGAGTAGAAAAGCATTTCTTTTGTCATGGAATTGGATGGCAAAGAAAAGAACAAAGAAAGAGACTATCCTATCCCTCGTTAAACTTCAATCATGTGAGATCATAACCCCCTGAATTGCCCACCTAACAACCTGGCAGTTGCATTTGATACCTATTGCAGCTTTTGGAGCATTTTCAAAGACTATTTTGTTTTGCTTGTTTTTCATATTCCTAAACCTCCCATCTAATTTCATGAATTGACTTATGAAATGGAATTAAACTTTACATTTAATTCCATTGCATAAGTCAATACATGAAATTATTAGGGTATGGATTCTAAACCCAGAGCACCAAGTCCCAGAAAGATCATAGCTAATATAGCAACTAAAATAAGCCATGGGGACTGAACCACCTGCTGCTCCTGGTTACTAGTTGGCTTCCAAGTGCAATCAAGATGCTGATCTTCACTTTAAAAGGACATGTTTACTTGGGGACCACCTATCTTCATATGTTTTGGTCTATCTGGTAAAGTCAGTTTATGGGACCCAGAAAAATGTACTTTCTCAGTGATGGCTCTTATATCCACCTGAAGATCCTTATTGCCTCTACTTTACTGATATCTTACAAATAGCTGAAAACCTGGTTATTCTCCCAGGACTTGGGGTTGAAAGGCTAGTTGAGCCCTTTTGATTTTTTGCTTTAAGGGTTCCCCCCATCCCTCCCTGTTACGAGTTAGTTTTCCAGTTAGCAATATCTTTTCTTCAATATATTGTTTTTAAATGTTATTTCATTGGAAAACTAAATTAAATAAACCTCAGTTGATGGATGATGGTCAGGGCACTTGGACTTCCAAAGACAGCACTTATAGCTTCTCAGCCTGATCTCTCATAATATGACCTAAGTTTATGAGTCTAGACTAGAGACACACCAAAAAGTCATCAGTGGAACATAAATGAAAATGTTCTAGCTGCTGCAGCTGACACAACTGGCATATGTTGCTCTCCAAGGTACTAACTTTTTGGGAAAAGCCATGGAATTGAAAGAAATGTCTTTTTACGGTATTTGGATCATAGAGAGCAGCATCAATTTTTAACCAATCATCTCTCTGTGACAATGTTTGCCAAAACAAGTTTGCGCAGGGTTTTTAGAGCTATACAAAATTTATACAAACGGGTTGCATTTCACATTCAGCGATTCTTAAAAAGTAGTTCAAAGTGTGTAGTCAAAATAGATAAAACAGTTGATTTTCTGGAAATGAAAGTCAATTCAGGAAGCCACAGTACTATTCATTTTACTATCCTGCTTCATCAAAATGCCAGCCAAATACAAATGTTTATGTTTTAAGTGATAAAATTGTGAAGAGTTGTGAACAGACACCCAACAGTCCAGTGGTGGGTTTCAAAAAATTTTCAAACCTACTCTGTGGGTGTGGCCTCCTTTGTGGGAGTGGCTTGCCGGTCATGTGACCTGGTGGGAGTGGCTTGCCAGCCATGTGTTTTCTCTCTCTCTCTCTCTTTCTCTCTCTCTCTCCTTCCTTTTTTCTCTGTCCCTTTTTCCTTTTTTTCTTTCATCTCTCTCTCACTTTTTCATTCTTTTTTTTCTTTATTTCTTTCTTCCTTTCTTTCTCTTTCTCTTTCTCTCTCTGTGTGAGTGTGAGTGTGAGTGTGAGTGTGTGTGTCAGTGGTGGGTTTCAAATTTTTTTAGAACCTCTTCTGTAGGTGTGGCCTGCTTTCCGGGTCCACTGGTGGAACCTCTTCTAACCGGTTCGGTAGATTTGACGAACCGCTTCTACCGAACTGGTGCAAACTGGTAGGAACCCACCTCTGCAACAGTCCCATCGGAAGCCACTTCATTTGATCCAGGTGATGCTGCAAGTGTCCAGGGACAAGAAAAGCAGCACAACTGGGAATAATCTTCTTCTCCCTGCAGTTATTCCTCTATCAAGCACACACAAAATGGAAGTTCTCTCAGACCAAGCATTAGAGTTTTCTTACTATTTTGCCTGCATAATCTGGCTGTTGGGTTGTCCATGTTGAGAAGCAAGGAAAGACCACCGCATGATCTGACAGGGTTCCAAAAGTTAGACCTTCTGACTTTCTATGTGACCTGTAAACTACTAGGTGAGCAACTGTGGAGGGACTTTTATATTCCACATGGCCTGGCTATGTTTCAAATAAAATATTGCACAGAAATGAAAACTGAGATGTCATCAATAGGATGTTTAGTAATTTGTGTCCTCAAAACTACTTGAAGAAGGTTTCTGAGAAAGACAAAAAAAAACAACATTCCAAATCTAGACCAAAACTAACCTTTTTTAATATGACAAAAATAATAGTTGCTATATAGGAAGAAAGAAACTGGGCAATTTCGGACCCAAGTTTGAATAATGATACTTTCAGTCTTAGTGGGCTTCAAATTTTTTTACTACCGGTTCTGTGGGCATGGTTTGGTGGGCGTGGCGTGGCTTGGTGGGCGTGGCTTGGTGAGCGTGGCAGGGGAAGGTTACTGCAAAATCCCCATTCCCTCCTGATCAGCTGGGACTCAGGAGGCAGAGAATAGATGGGGGCGGGGCCAGTCAGAGGTGGTATTTACTGGTTCTCTGAACTACTCAAAATTTCCACTACTGGTTCTCCAGAACTGGTCAGAGCCTGCTGAATACCACCTCTGGTTCCAATGGAATCCTTATGAAGCCAGTGAGATTTCAGCAACATATTCACAGAAGGCTAAGGAAACTAAGATAATATCAACATTTGGTTCAGCAGCTTCCAAGATTGGTAGCTGAGTCAAGAAGGCAATGAGACTGAATAGATATAATTATTAGCTGTGGTAGAAATAGCTAATTTTTTAATGCAATGGTCCCCATCCATCCATCCATCCATCCATCCATCCATCCTTCAGCTAGATTAGTTTGTGAAACAGTGCTTTAATTGTGGAGTCCCTGATTCTCTCTGAGCTTGGTTGTTTGCTTACAAACATTTTATTACCCAAGTAGGTAACATCATCAGTGTTTTAATGCTTTAATTTCAATTTTCATGTAGTCACATTTACTTGGACCATCTCCCAGATTAGCCTACCACAGAGAGAATTAGTGTGAAGATAAAGCAGGACCATAAGAATCTCTGGTGGAATGGATGGTGAAAACCTCTTTGTAATTAACAAAAACGCCTCAGCTATATTAGCACAAACAAACACTTCCCTATATGCTTAACTAACCTAATTTGCAGGGTGTACACGATGTACCGAACCATAAACAATATGTTGTTGATTAATTTGTTGTTCAGTGTGTTATGCAACTGAGATTTGGGAAGCAGAATACTGAAACAAGAATACTCAAAATAAAGAAAGGCATTAACAATTCTTTGTTGATCTTCTTGGAGAGTAAAGATAAAATAGATAAAATAGCCAAAGTTGGGATAAAAATATTAATAATGGAAAGTAAAGGGTTAAAAGTTGACAAGGTCTACCTCTGGGCTCTGCCCATGTTAGGAGACATGGTGCCAAAGAGTCGGCATCCAAGTTACTTCTTTCCTGAGAACCTCCAAACTACGATGCTTCCCTTTTAAGAGGACTGAAGGTCAGTTGTATGATCACATCTCAACAGTGACTTCATCCTTAGCCCAAAAAGCCTGCACTTTCCTCTGGGGAACTGGGAGGCAGGGATGATGGTGCTACTCAAGCTTCCTGGTCTGATTCATCACTCGGGGGTGGGGGGCAGGGCTAGGAAGTCTTTGTCCATATGCCCAAGTCTAGATCTCCCCCCCCCCCGGTAGTTCTTGTCACAGACCCCTGGGATGTGCAATCCGAGCCTCCATGAGCTCTCAGACTACTTTGGTCTTTCCTGGTGAAATCATTTCCTGGTTCCTTCTGCATGACCTGACCCCTGATTCTAATGCTGGCCACAGTGTGGGTAGGGATAGCTCATCAATCAACCCATCTTGTAAATGGAGGAACTTCCCCTTCCCCTACTAAGATGCATGAGAGCTTCCAATGTTGTTTACAACACAATACAGGTAAAATGGCTGCGGTCTTTTTTTTAAAAAAAAAAAATAGGTCTGATCCTGTACCTTCACCTTTAAGAGTATCATCTTAAAACACAACACATCTTCATGCATTTCCTATAAATGCCAGAGGAAAAACTTGATTTGCTATCTCTTCTGCGCATTAGTTTCTCTTAAGCATTCCAGAAGAGGACTTTGGGTTATGTTTAGCAATATCTCTGTCTCTCAATCTCTCTGTGTTATGGTTTGTTCAGTTTTGTGTGACCCTAGCTGACTGGGACTTACAATTCAGTCAACTGTAATCAGTAAACCATGGATAAGAAACAGCTTTGTGAAATGTATAAACCATGTAGATCAGAGGTGGTATTCAGCCAGTTGAGACCGGTTCAGGCAAACCAGTAGTGGACATTTTGAGTAGTTCAGAGAACCAGCAAATACCACCTCTGGTTGGCCCTGCCCTCCCGCCCCTTTTATCCCCTTGTTTTTTAGTTCAGCTGAGCGGATTGCTGCGCCTCCGCTGAGCTAAAAAACAGCTCAGCTCACCAGCGCTGACACTGAGGGCGGTCTTTGAGTGTTGCGCGCTCTCATAAAACTGGTAGGAAAAGATTTGGAATCCCACCACTGCTATAGATGATTCAACTCTCATATCAGATGCGACCAGGGTAACTTCAATAGTTTGTGGAAGACATTTTAGAAATATAGTTACTTTTCCCTGCACGAGAAGCTACATCTGCTTCTTTCAAAACCTTGTCAGCCTCTTAGCCAGAATTATCAAGGAATATGTTTGCTTCCTTGATCCTGCAGCATGTAGCACTTGAGGCTCCTGGCTGCCTTTAGCAATTGTGAGAAAACATATATTCAGCTGGCGGAGCTTTCTATAAATTGCAGGTGCTAAAATGGTAGAAGTGTTTGCTGTAACCATGCAGTACTTAAAAGCGCTGCCTTGAAGAAAACAGCCTCTTACATTTTTATAAAGAAATGGAAGTAATTCAGCTCTGCAACTAAGGTGTTTTCTAGAGAGCCCCGGGAAAAGAACCTGGTCCAAGGAATTCTTTCGGAGGTCATCATGATTATTTTATGATCAGTTCTTCCATTTTAATTGTCAGAGATTATGCTGTTGCTTCCGCAGCCAAGACCGCACAACTGACACTTGAGACTCAGAGATAATAAGGGCTGCATTCTGAGATCCTTAAATGGCATGGGGTTCAGGAAAGCTGCAGATTAGCGAAGGTGGATGGTGTTCAGCAGTATAAGATTCAAAGTGCTCCTCTCCTGAGATTAAACCATCTTTTTAAAAATTCTACAACTTCTCTAGAAGACTTTTAGGCCTAAAATAATTAAAAGAGTGTGTAATTTGTGTCTTGTCTATATTTGTGTATCCATGCAAGAGAGCAGCAGTAGGATTCACTTAGGTTTACCACCAGTTCGCAACTGTGAGCGCACATGCTCGCATCATGCATCTTCCACGCATGCGCTTTGCTTCAACACAGGGCGTGCACACATGCACGCGGCTCAGTGGTGGGTTTCAAATCTTTTTGGAACCTACTCTGTGGGTGTGGCCTCCTTTGTGGGAGTGGCTTGCCAGCCATGTGACCTGGTGGGAGTGGCTTGCCGGCCATGTGTCCCCCCCCTCTCTCTTTCCTTCCCTTTGTCTCCCTGTCCCTTTTTTCTTTTATCTCTCTCTCACTCTTTTTCTTTCTTTTTTTATTTATTTATTTCTTCCTTTCTTTCTCTTTCTCTCTCTCTCTGTGTCAGTCTGTCTGTCTGTCTGTCTGTCTGTCTGTCTGTGTGGGGCAGTGGTGGGTTTCAAAAAAATTCTGGAACCTCTTCTGTAGGTGTGGCCTGCTTTCCGGGTCCACTGGTGGAACCTCTTCTAACCGGTTTGGTAGATTTGACGAACCGGTTCTACCGAATAGGTGCGAACTGGTAGGAACCCACCTCTGACGCGGCTTAAAAAACAAGGCTACATAGGACATTTTGGAGCCAGTTAGATGCTCCCGGTTTGGGCAAACTGATCCGAACCGGCTGAATACCACCTCGGCAAGAGAGCAATCTGTGGCCCAAAGTACATCAATCCCTTCTTTTCTTGCTGAAGCATGGGGAACCATGAATGGGAGGCAGGAGTTTGCTTTAGTTTATTTGGTTCGGCGAGCGAGAAGGTGATACAAATGTTTAGGAAAAGGCCTGATGCTGTGTGGGAGAATCCTAAAAGAACTGAAAATACAGGCAAAGGGGCAAAATCTGTGATCTGATTGCACAGCCTGTGTGCCATGTGGCATTTGAAGAACTGATTCGCGGAATCAATGGCACGGTTGCTAAATCTGCCAGGAGGAGAAGTGGGCAAGACGAGAGCAAAGGAAAGTGCAACCGTTGTTGTTCCCTCCATCTGTGCGAAACCCACGGGTAACAACGCGAACATTAGCAGAAGCCTCCATTCCAAGTGAAGGCAGCAGGCAAAGGTGAGCTCCCCACCTCCCCAGTCCCAAGTGGAAGGTTGCTTTCCAGCTCAGCTTTTCCCGAAAACCACATCAAAGACAAGGAGCTGCAAGGAGTGGGGAGGGATGGAAAGCTGCAGTGCTGCCATAGCAACAGTTGAAAGGAAGGAGGGAGGCCCAGCCTTTGAGCATGAAGTCAGCACTAATATTAATCGCTGACTCCACAGTGTGAGTGCTATGCAGGAAAAAGGAGGGCAGCCGGGCTTGGGGGAATGGAGAAGTCACCGCATGCTTTAAGTCCAGTGGCATGAAAGGAATGAGGTTATTTCTCTCCCCCAAACACCACCCAAAAAAGAATAGGAAGGCAAAGATAACAGTAAATTGGGCCGGTGCTTTAGGCTCCTGCTCATCTCCTTTCTCTCTGCCTCCCATCTCCATCCATGCTTGGGCCTTGAATCAATGGTGTGTAAGGTTGGAAGTTGCATCTCCAGGCTGTTGCTGATGTTAACTTTCTGCTTGTCTCACACAGGAGCAAAAAGGAAAAGGAAGAGATGGGTTATTTGCCACCGAAGGCCTTGATGTCTCAATGGGGTTATGTTTAGTTGCAAGCCAAATGGTGAAAGTGGAGTCCTCGCTCTTTCCGTGATGAAGCTCTAGAGGGGACATTGTGATCGGCTGGGCTCACACATAGTCACAGTTAACTCAGTCTTCATTTATTCAGCCTATGTTCTCAGATCGCTTGACACTCTGGACTATCAATAAACCAAAGCTGCTGAATTTTCACCAGGTACCAAAAGTTGGTCATGTCAAGATATCCTCTATTTGAATTCAGTTCTTCTGTGATGTAGCGTAGTTACCTTTTTGTCCCGAGTTTGGATCCTGCTCTTGGAAGAGTAGACTTTCAACAGTTCCAAGAAGGTCCCACACCCATTTGCGCTACTGAGGACACAGATAAACCTCCAGGTGGCCTCAACGACTCTCTAAAATTTAGCAGGGTGTCAAACTCAAGGGTGCTTAGCAGAGGTGGGTTGCTCATTTTTTCATTACCGGTTTGGGCGCAGTCCCACATATCCAGTGGGTGGGTGGAGCCTCCCACCGCCGCTACTACCCAGTTCAGCCAATCCAGGCTGAACCAGCAGCAACCCACCTCTGGTGCTTAGATCTGACCTGTGGGGCCGGCCTAGAAATAGCAAAGGACCAGCCTGCGGTGCCTCTACTAGCAAAACTGGGGTCCGCAGGATTGCATGCGCCCTCCCCCATGCCCGTTTTCAGCGTGGACGGCCTCCTGCAGCACTTTCTGCTCCCCTCCCCAGCCGGACTGCAGAGGACAACTACGATGCTGACCTGGACCTCAAAGAAATCCAGTTTGATTCCCCTGCTCGAAAAGAATGCAAATGACCAGCTGCCTGCAAGGAGTATAAATCCTTCCATTCCCCACCACCCAGTCAGAGCTGAAAAAGCTTCTTTTCAAAGAAAAACCGGAAAGTCTAGTTGCCTCTTGAAAAAAAAAACCTTAGATTTTAGACTGACATTTTAACTGGGTTCAGTAATTCCATTAAGCGTGGCTAGTGAATGAACGTGATTGATGGGGTCACATATCCTGCTACTGTAAGTCATAAAGCATAATTAACAGTGTCCAGTTTGTATGTTCACTCAACACATTAAGCCAAAGGGAACAAACCAAAATGTATGAAGCTAACCATAGGTAGACCGAATTAACCTAAAGTTTCACCATATATGCTGCTTCACTGTTCTGGCCTAGTACAGGCAGAGAGGGAGAATGAGACCACTTTGTACCAGGTGGACAGACCCTTTTACATGGGATCTATCCATAATCTGAATCTCAATCCCATTAAAGGGGGAAATGTATAATGATGACATCATCCATAGTGATGTGCCGGATACCCAGTTTGGGAAATCTTAGTACAGGTAGCACTTGACTTATGGCCGGTCACTTAGTGTTATGGCCCGCCAGTGGCCAATGGAGCAAGCAGCAGATTCGGACAGTGAGGAGGTTGGGGAGAAACATGGGCCAGTCTGGGGAAAGCTCTGATGAGGCTCTGTGTCAGAGGCAGAGAGGAGGCCAGAGCCGTATGCCTGTTAGCAGCTGCCTTCAGAGTCAGACATCAGTGAGGCAGACGGACAGCTGGAGCCTGTTCCCAGTGTGCGCGTGCGCAGAGTTGCCAGATGAAGGGAACAGCTAAAGAACAGGGGACGACTTGGGAGGAAGGCCACAGGTGGACAATGAATGGCGCTTCCCATAGGGCCGTGATGGCGAACCTTTGGCACGCGTGCCACAGGTGGCAGACAAAGCCATTTGTCAGGGCACGCAAGGTGTTGCCCTGTCAGCTGAGTTCAGCTTTTATTAAAGCTATTTTTCGCCTCCCCAGGCTCCAGAGAGCAAAAACAGCCCCCCCGCCCCCCTGGAGGCCCTCCGGAGGCTTCAGGACCTTCCCTGTTTAAGCGACCCAATATTTAAGCAACCCAACGAAAAACTACCCAACGGACAAACCGGAAGTCACTTCCGGTTTGCTAGTAGGGCTGTTTTTAGTCCTCCGGAGCCTTCAGGGAAGCCTCCGGAATGCCCCTGAAGGCTCTAGTGGGCTTAAAGCGGCCCTACAAGCAAACCAGAAGTCCATTCCTAAAGTTCTAGTTTGTCCGTAGGGCCGGTTTTTGTGCTCTGGAGGGTTCAGGGAAACTCCTGAAGCCTCCAGAGTGCCTCGGAGGGGGGGAGAGGCTGTTTTCGCCCTCCCCAGGCTCCTATAAAGCCTCTGGAGCCTGGGGAGGGTAAAAAAAGCATGCAAAAAATAGGGGGTCGTGCCTGTCATGCGCACATGAGTGTTGGGGTGTGTGTCGCGCATTGCATTATGGGTGTGGCACGTCCATGCAAGACCCCCCTGTGCTCCCCCCGCTTATGGCAAATGAGCCAAAAAAGGTTTGCCATCGCTGCCATAGGGAATAAAAGAGGAGCAAAGAGGGAGGGATGTTTGCAGGAGACAATTAGTTAATTCCTGCATTCTTGCCAAGTATTATGGTGTCTGCAAGCTATTGGCCTGGCCACTTTTCCAAGCCTGATAAAGGTTGGTAATTGTGAACTATCTTGAAAGACTGTGGGCCGGGACTTGGCTGAAGAGGAATTCACTGTAAATAAAAGGGGTTTATCAGGACAAGGACTCAGCTTCATGCTGCTGGGGAAGCCTAGGTCAGAACAACTTAGTAATCGTCCAAAGTCATGATAGAAGTACCTTGAGGCTACTTACAACCTGACTTCAAAGCTCAAAATCACAGGACATGTTTTATGATAGTTTTCCTGAAAACTCATACTTGTTTCTGGGTATTGACAAAACCTCACCTCACCCTCCCAGCGAATCATTGGTTTGTTTAATAATAAAGTTGATTAATGACCTCAATGATTTGCTAACTGCAGCAGAAAAGGTTGTAAATATTTTTACAACCAACACAACCTATGATCAGGATGGGGCAGGCTCCATTACGGACATAAGTCGAGGACTACTTATAACACAAATAGTATATTGTTCTGTTTGCTTCTTTGGAAAAGGATACCATATAAAGGATGGGGATTTTTTTTTTTACCCATGAATATCACTGGGGAAAAATAACTAAACTTAAATAATCTTCTGCACAACAAAGGACAAGATACAAGTACAGTATTTATAATCTTACATTAGCGCTATAGGATATGACTTTTGTAAAAATTTAAATATAGTAGCACACAGCTAGCTGAATTCACACAACAGGCCTATTCACAGGTACAGGTAGTCCTCAACTTACAACCACAACTGAGCCCAAAATTTCTGTTGTTATGTGACAACGTAATGACATTTGTTAAGTGAGTTTTGCCCCATCTTACAACCTTTCTTGCCTCAGGTCCTAAGTGAATCACTGCAGTTGATAAATTACTAATCTGGTTGTTAAGTGAATCACTGCAGTTGATAAGTTACTAATCCAGTTGTTAAGTGAATCACTGCAGTTGATAAGTTACTAATCCGGTTGTTAAGTGAATCACTGCAGTTGATAAGTTACTAATCCGGTTGTTAAGTGAATCACTGCAGTTGATAAGTTACTAATCCGGTTGTTAAGTGAATCACTGCAGTTGATAAATTACTAATCCAGTTGTTAAGTGAATCACTGCAGTTGATAAATTACTAATCCGGTTGTTAAGTGAATTACTGCAGTTGATAAGTTACTAATCTGGTTGTTAAGTGAATCGCTGCAGTTGATAAGTTACTAATCCAGTTGTTAAGTGAATCACTGCAGTTGATAAATTACTAATCCAGTTGTTGAGTGAATCTGGCTACCCCCACTAACATTGCTGGTCAGAAGGTTGCAAAAAATGATCACATAACCCTGAGCTATTACAACAGTCATAAATATGAATCAGTTGCCAAGCCTCTGAATTTTGATCACATGATTGTAGGGATGCTGCAAAGTTCATAACTCTGAAAAACGGTCATAACTCACTTTTTTCAATGCTGTTGAACTTTGAATGGTTGTAAGTCAAAGACTACCTGTATCTACAAGGCAGGGCAGGGGTCAAGTGATGGAAATTGATAAAGGTGTCACTTCTTAGAAACTTGAAGATGATCTCATGACTTGCCATTATTTTGACATAATTGTGGTCCGGGCTTGGTTAAAGTTGTGTGGACCTAACCAGTGGTTTAACCAAATACATACTTACTAACTGTACTCTCACATGTTATATGTGGTTAGTTGTAATATTCATATGGTTTTTTTTGTGATTTTGGGTTTTCCTAACCCATCCTGTTTGATGAGTCAATGTATTGTGCAAAGCTAGAAGACCAAATTCATAAATTGCTTGTAAGAAAGTAGAAAATGAGAAGGAATTATAGAAAAGCTTGTAATCATTACACATAGGCAAGTCTAAACTTAAAGAAATGTTCACACACTCCAAAGTAGCAAAATGCAGAAGAAGGACAAGATGCTGAACATCCATTTAAAAAAAAAATGCATCAACAACAAGAAGGAATGTTTACTCTGTTACAGTACACGCCTGTTTCACAGGGCTTGCATACCAAGCTAGTTTGTGGGTGGCTAATTATTGGATCAGTGTGTCATGCAAAGCCTGAAAGTGTAAGAACCCAATTAATTGTGTTAATTCAGTAAACAGTAATTCAGTTAACCATGGGGCTAGGAGGTTATTCCAAACACAGTCTTAAAAATGCAGGATGTGTACCATTTTTGCATCCAATCCCCCAAAGCTCAAACTATAAATTCAATAAACTGAGAGGAAAACAGAAAGTGAGCCAAGATATATCAATAGATTTGGGGTGATATGAAGCAGATCAGCACAGATGTTCTTTCGATTAGTTTAAGCATAGAAGCAATAAAATGATCTTAACGATAAAACATGTGGAAGTTTATTTTGATCATGAGAGACAAAAGCTTAGTTTCAACGTTGTTTAATCCTGAATCCACATCTTAAGGTTTTGATTGCTAGCAAAGGGGACCTATAAACATGAGGTCTATCCTTTCATTATAGGCAGGGTCTATTTTGTCCATCTGAAATCAGCTGAATCAAAATAATGTTTTTATATTTTATTCTATTGTTGCTTGAATGTACAGTGAGAGTTTATGCACCAGAGACAAATTCTTTGTGTGTCCAATCACACTTGGCCACTAAAAAATTCTATTCTATTCTATTCTATTCTATTCTATTCCATTCCATTCCATTCCATTCCATTCCATTGTTGCTTGAATATACATTGAGAGCTTATGCACCACAGACAAATTTCTTGTTTGTCCAATCACACTTGGCCAATAAAGTATTCTATTTCTATTTCTATTATTTCTTATTCTATTGTGTTCTGTTCTCTTCTGCTCCATTCCATTCCATAATTAAAGGTAATATTTACTATTTTTATTATTTTCATTGTGTTCTGTTTGTATAATATTCTAAACAGTTAATGAAATATAATAATATAGGTTTTTAAAAATTTCTCTTCAAGCATGTTAGATTCTTTGAGACTGCCTGAACAAGTCCTTGCTTTTTTTAGGGCAAGGTTTTCCAGAAATCATTTGCCACTGTGTCCTACTTAGGACTGAGAAATAATGACTGGGCCAAGGTCACCCAACTGGCTTTATATCCAAGACAGGACTAGAACTCACAGTCTCCTACAACTCAGTTGAATCCCAGACATAAGACCTCCCTCTTCTTGCAATCTTGATAATCAACACATGTAAGAATAAACATCCTGGTCAGATAAGGCAACAAGGCACTTTTCTATGTTGCAAAGAAGCTCCAAAAATTACTGTGGGAAACTTTGCTGTTGCAGGTATGGCTAAATAGAATTAAGCAATTAATTTTCTCAAAGGCCATAAGGAAAAATGTGGACCTTTGTGAAGGGCTGAGCCAATAGGGCTGTGAAGGAGCGTAGGCATGTGCATATGTACATACGTAAATTGGGGGGAAATAGTTACTTTCAAAATAAAAGCAATCCATGCAGGTTGGATAGGGACAGCCAAAAGGCCGGATGTCGCCTAGGGAGGTAAAATGCCCAGGTCTGGGATAAGCTCTCAGGAGAAAGCTGCTTCATGAGGTATCAGCTAGAGAAACCATCGGCACACCTCATGAAAGCATTGGAGGTTAAAGAAAGAAGTCTACTCTCAATTTGGACAGGCATTGAAAGTGGTTAGAGTTGCCTTTATAAGCTCTAATTCATTCAGCCCGGCCATTGTGGGTCAGTTACTCCTAGAATTGTTGTTGTAAGCAAAAATCAGAATATGGCATACGCCAGAGGTGGTATTCAGCAGGTTCTGACCAGTTCTGAAGAACCAATAGTGGAAATTTTGAGTAGTCTGGAGAACCGGTAAATACCACCTCTAATTGGCTCTACCCCCATCTACTCTCTGCCTCCCGAGCCCCAGCTGATCGGGAGGAAATGGGGATTTTGCAGTAACCTTCCCCTGGAGTGGGGAGGAAATGAGGATTTTACAGTATCCTTTCCCTGTCATGCCCATCAAGCCACGCCCATCAAGCCATGCCATGCCCACCAAGCCACACCCACAGAACCGGCAGTAAAAATATTTGAATCCTACTGGCAAAATAGCACACGCCACCTTGAACTTTTCAGTGAAAGTCAGGATTTAATGATGCAGTAAAAGTGCTATACTCAATTTGCCAGCAAATTTGGAAAACTCAACAGTGGCCACAGGATTGGAAAAGGTCAGTTTATATTCCAATTCCAAAGAAAGGAAATGCCAAAAAACGTTCAAACTATCGCACCGTTGCACTCATTTCACATGCTAGTAAAGTTATGCTCAAAATGAACAAATATAATAAATGTCTTAGAGGATAATATGTATGTAAGGGCTTCCCACTTGTACACTTAGTTCATACAATACACTAAGTCATGATATAACTATGGTTTAAGGAACCCCAATGGACCAATTTGAACTCTTAGAAATGAGAGTTGGATGGGTTCATTCAATAGATAAAGCCCAAATCAAACCAATCACATTCTTCAGTTCAAGAGACCTGAGTGCATTTATCTGCCTGCTGTTATACAGCTAGTCCTTAACTTACAGTCACTTAGTGACTGTTCAAAGTTATGACAAACCACTCCCAAAAGGTACTTATGACCCATTTCCAATGGCTAGTCCTCCCCTATAGTCATGTGATCACATTTTGGCTGCTTGGCAACCACCCACGTTTGGCATTTACAGCATCCCAGTCACATGACTGCAATTTATGTCATTTTTGCAAAAACCTGGATTTACTTCTGTTTTTCAGCAACCCCATGGTATAAATTTAATATAAATTTAAATTTGTACATAAAGCATATAAATATCTAAGTTTAAACATATAAGGCATATACATTTAATAAAGAAATCATGAACAATGGGTTTACTTAACGACTACAATGGTTGCTTAACCACCACAGCAAAAAAGGTTGTAAAAACTGGGTCCGGTCGTTTTATGGCCATTACAATTGATGACTGTAATGGGCAGACTCCATTTCTGTTGTTAGTTGAGGACTACCTGTAATGGTAGCATGTCTCTCTCTTAGTTAGCATTACAGAATCTGAGCTGGCCATTCACAGTAGTTGGAGCATTCAACATTTTTCCCCAAGGAAATCACAAAAATTCTCGTCTTTGGTGGGCTGAAGCAGTGGAGTCCAGTGTCTATAACAGTAAGACACTTTCCACAAAGAAAATGTAATCAGATGAGTAAATTAAAAAAAAATTACATGCCTAGAACACCAAAGGGACTTGTATTCCAGGTCGTTTGGAAGATTAATACTGATGCTTAACTACAATTTTATTTTGACAAAATCAATTTCAGTAGCTAACACCCCCAATAAGAAAAATCTGCTTAATAATAGGAAAACCTTTGCTCTTCCTTTCCATTTCCTTCTGTGTAAGGCCGTCTTTCAAAACCTGGGGCCTTCCAGAGGTGCTTGAGCTATTTTCCAGCTGGCATGATCATTGGAGTAGCTCCTTCCAGTTGGATGAACCTGGGATCTCTGGGATCCCTTGTGGCTGACTCTCAATGAATCAAGCCACTCTGCTCAAACTGCACATCCACATACATCAACTGATCCCAACACAGTTACTCTGGGACCCACCCAGAGAAGCAGGTGGAGCTCCAAGTGGCAGTTCTTATTAGTAGCTCTTGAGCGTGTGAGACGGTGTTGGTTTCAGAAGAGTTTCTCCTACCCATCCATCTTCTTCCCCTCTTGTATTTTCCTTCCAGTGTAATCCTGTCAGGTGGCCGTTGAAAACTATCTCAAAGGATCTCA
This sequence comes from Thamnophis sirtalis, assembly GCF_051295495.1. Classification (NCBI taxonomy): domain Eukaryota; kingdom Metazoa; phylum Chordata; class Lepidosauria; order Squamata; family Natricidae; genus Thamnophis; species Thamnophis sirtalis. Next base: position 155,871,014 of record NW_028261383.1, on the reverse strand, counting down.
TCACCCCACCCGCGCCCTCCCTTTTCTCCTCTGCGCAGATCTGTGAGCTAATAACAGCAAAAGCACTTTAGGAGATGAAAAAGCGAAGAGTGATGTTCTCCTTGCCTCTTGTCCAGCAAGGCATGGCCAGTTTAGGAGACCACCTCCCCTCCCTCAGCCGCCATCTGGGTCCCCTGCCATTTTTGCCTCGCAACAGCCTTGCATATCTTGCCTGACAACTCACCGTCCCCACCAATCCCCTCCGCCAAAGGGACTCACGTGTGTGTTTGTGTGTGTGTGTGTGTGTGTGTGTGTGTGTGTGTGTGTGTGTCGGGCCCGAGCCAAGATGCCAAGAAGCCCCTCATCTTCCTGGGCCTGGGAGGGGAGCCAGACATGCCGTCACCTTGTTAAATGGAGCAAGACGATTCCCAGAGTCAATTTGAATTTTTCATAAGTTCCACTTTATAAAATATTAAGAGGGAGAAGGGAAAAAGGAAAGGACCTGGAATAATACAGAGCAAGGAAAGAGGATAGAAGGGAAACTGGGGGCCTCTATATCTAGGAAATGACACTAAAAAAAAAAAGAAATGAAAAAGAAAAAAGAAAAAAGCACTTGAGCAGGATGGCAAGAAGGATTCAGGAGAACCTTGACTTGAAACCTGTAGGTGGTCAAGTAATAAGTACAAGATAATTTCAGGGGTTGATCAAAAAATTGATGTTTAGCTACTCTGAGCTACGTTCAACTTACCGTATGCTTCATGCATGGAGTTCTGAATCTGATTCTACGGGGTAACAGAGGTGAGAAGCACACTGCTTTCTTTTGTGAAACCACCTCCACTTTCATTGTGGAATGAAACGATGCTACACTAAGGAAGAACAGCATGTTCCACTTTGACATCCAGATGGTCCTCCTCTTTCCTTGGCCCCCACTCTATTTTAATAGAAGTATTTTCTCTGCTTCTCCTCAATGCGCTGCCAATGTTACCAAAGCAATCGTGAGGGCGCACCCATTTCATCTGGCAGAATTACATCAAAGGAGAGGTTCTCTGACGGCTCAGTGGAGCAAAAGGCTCCTTTTGGACACACGGCCTGGAGAACTTTATATCTACACAGTTGCATGCAGGTCAACCAGGAAGTTAGCCCAATTCACCTCAAAGATGTCATCTTCCAGAGATAAACGTGCATAGGACCCAGCCTAAAGTATCCCTCTGCCTCCCTACAAGGTTCCTGAAAAAGAAGACAAATTTGCATAGCTAGTGATATAGTGGGTAAGGTATTGGGCTAGAACACTGTTATCCATCTGCAAGAGCACTTAGACTTATATACCTCTTCTCAGTGCTTTATAGCCCTCTCTAAGCAGTTTACAGTCAGCCTATTGCCCCCAACAATCTGAGTCCTCATTTTACCCACCTCGAAAGGATGGAAGGATGAGTCTACCTTGAGCCGACCACAATCGAACTTCTGGCAGTCGGCAGAATTAGCCTGAAATAATGCATTCTAACCACTGAGCTGCCACAGCTCTTCTTAGAAGTGTATTGGGTGATTTGAGCCTGTCACTCACTCTCAGGCCCACCTCCCTTGCAAGGTAGTTGCTGTACTGTATAGGGAAAATAGAAAAAAATGCTAAGTGTGCTGCATACATCTAATAAATAAAACTGATAGAAAGATGCCCACTTTTCACTTTTGTTGAAACTATGCCCCTACCATCATTCCAGCATCTAAACACTTGCTGGCAAAATGCTCGGCAGTGTTAATGCTTTTTCAAGGTTGTGTAAAGATCCGGCTACTGGTTTCTGCAAACCCAGCTACTAACACAGGCAAAGGAATAAAGAAAGCAGTTTTTCCCTTGCTAGTGTTAGAGATGTAGACAGATAGGTATATTTGCTCACCTGTACCTTAGCCAAATATATGTGATGTGGTGATAAGTAATCTATAAGCAGGATTCCTAATGTATCCATATTTCTTCCATCCACCTCTCACTTCTGCTTTGGGAATCTGCAAGCTAGTTTCTCTCCGCTGATCTCATCTGAAAACCATGGACACCTGTTAACAAGCACAGCAGGTGCAAAACAAACCTCCGTTGATGGGATTTTTGAGAAAACTGCTATGATTTTTTTTTTTTTTGGAGCTTGAAAGACGCACTGGCTAATAGTGACTACATCATCATTCCTCTTGGCAATTTCCCCCAGTATCAACCACTCTCGCAGGCAGTGGCCACAGCCGTTGGAAGAACTCTAAAAGCTTCATAATCAACTTGCCCAATGTAATTGTGCCAGAGATCATGGCAGATCAGGAAGATTTTCCCTAAGAAGGGGCCAGGCACGTGGGACGTCTACTTTTTGAAGCTAAGCAGCCTCTGTCGTGACCAAGCCCTGCATGAGGACTCTAGAAGTTGAGGGATAAAAGGCTGCTTTGCTTTTTTTTCTCTACTAATTATATATCCAACTGACTATAATGGACTAGACATCTTCATGTTGCATCTTTTGCTACTCACCACAAATGTATTTTATGAATATTATCATCCAAGGCATCCTGATGGTCGCACTCTTAATTCCTGGCTGGTGGAGAATGCTCTCCTTTTCCATAAAAGCCTTTCAGGTTAGATGATTGGCATATTGGGACCAAGACTATCCCATCTGAGGGCAACAGTTTTCCATGGGAAAGCAGAAATATTTGCTTGCTTGCTTGCTGTATTACTTAACCATATTGTCTCTGAAGAAGTGAAATACAAAAACATCTGTTTGCCAGGTGACATGGACGTCAAACTAGATGGTGATGTAGAATGGGACTGAGTTGATAATGAATTTCTCTGCAGGTCCCAAGTATCTGGCAGACAGACATAACATCAGAATAGCTCTCTGGGGCCCAGTGCAACAGCAATAGCAATGGCTGTGTGCTACAGACAATGGGTAT